>NC_135739.1:12885000-14085000 GCF_041903045.1 Epinephelus lanceolatus
AGGGAAAAAGGGAAGGGAAAATATTAGTGGTCTTTGGCCCCACAGTCCATCACTTACAGAATCTCAGGCTCCGAAAGTGGTTGCACATGGAAGAATGCGGGTTTTTTGAGGAGAATGCTTTGACAGAAGAATTGGCTTATTCATGAGCAGAAGTTATCAGGGGAGTTTGAAAGACAAGGTAACAATAATAGTAAACCATTATGTAAGGCTTTGCACGGGAAAGTAAGCCAGACTCTCCAAACAGTTATTTTGTCTTGTGGGTAACTTCAAAGCAGATTAAAGAAGCTTTGCAATGTTTGGTTTAATGACTTAAGAAAAAGTTTCCAAAGTATTTAGAATCAAATAAAGTGAGTTTAAGCTTGAATCCAACAGATAAAACACACTGCATGGAAAGGAAATCGCAGTAGAAGTAGCAACCGCTCCATTTTATAGGAATTAAATGTTAATATCATGTATATGGGTTAAAGGGTTACTTTTGTTTTACACCTTGAGGAAAATCAGCTTTGTCTTTCTTAAAGAGAGTTCACTAGCAATATCCCTCTCATTTCTGTGCATAAAGACTGGAAACAGGGGAGCGGCTAGCCATGCTAGCTGTAGCATGGCAAGGCCATGACTTGTCTTTTTTAAACTTCAGTGTTTACACAGATAAAACAAACAAGATTCAGTGTACTCATTAAAGGCGCTGGTTTGTAAATTTTCTTATATTCGGACAAAGCCTAGCTAGCTCAGTAGCTGTTCCTATGCTAAGCTAAGCTAACCAGCTGCTGCCTGGGGCTTTATATTTACCGTAAAGACGTAAGAGTGGTATCAATCTTATCGTCTAACTCTTGAAAAGAAAGTAAACAAGTTGATGTACCAAAGCGATAAACAATTCCTTTAATGAATACAATATACTTACCAGTACTGAAATCTTGCATGCTTTACAATAGAGCACTGCTGGGATGATGAAGTTAGCGTTGCCCTTGTTATCTCGTCAAAAAGCAAATAGGATTTTTCCATTGGAGTTTAGATTATCGCAAAAATTAAGTTCTGTGGCAAACATACGTTTATGATTCTTACATGTTTTGTTTAGCAAGATAATCTTCACAAATTAACACCACTTTCATAATCTATGGAGCGTAAATGCAATCGCCAAAAGTAAAAAGCTAACGTTAGGTTATAAATGACCTAGAATATAGCTGCATGACTTCAAGGTCACCACCACCATGAGGCTGGAAAGTCGTGTTTGGCTTGATGGCGTTTTGTGGTCTCATTTAGCCCCTTGCTAGCAACCATCTTTTTTAAGACATGTAAAGGCATATACATTTACAAGTGGGGTATTTACTGGCATATTTTAGGCTGTTGAACAAAACATTAAAGTCTCTTAAGCTTGTGTGAACAACAGACCTTTTTTCAGGCATCTAACCGAAAAAGAGACAAAGAAACCAGGAGTGCTAAAATGCCAACTCATTTCCAGGTTTTAGACTCATTCCTACTGCACTCTATTGGACTTTTTACCCCTTTAGACTTGCTAAACTTGGGTTGTGTTTGTGAACATTAAAATTTAAGAAAAAGTCTGCAAAGTATTTCACCATATGTCACCTCTCTGTCACAGAATCTCAGTGGGTACATGCAACGCTCACCAGCCCTATTTAATTTTAGGGCAGAAAAGACTCTCAATCCACCAGAAACCACCGACAATTCATCAAGCATGAACAGATTAATCCATTTCTCCTCTGTACAGTCCAGATGGTCTCAAGGAGATCATAATTTATTCAGAAGGTCATCCTTGAGACCTTTCCACCACTTTCTGGAGTTTGCGAAGAGAGTTGTATATTTGCCACTGTGCTCCAGGAAGCCTCCCCGAGCTCCAGTAAAAGAATTACATCAACGATCTCCTGATAATACTCTGTAAGCGCTTAACTATTGCATGATGATGCCGAGCCCGTTTCTCTCTGAGTTTTTATGTGTAAATTGTGTATTGTATGAAATCTACTATTATTGTACGAACAAGAAACTGTAAATAAATAATTTTGTGTAAACTTTTGATTTATACTTTGAGTTGTGTTTTATGTATTAAAAAAGTCATACAAATTTAACAACTTCACATTTCTGGAGACAGGAAAAAGTGGTCTTTTTCAGTGTTGCTAACATACAATAGTTTAATTTGTGATTTAAATAATACAGATAAAATGTTCAGCTTTGCATAAGACACAACAATAAATACAGTTTACATTAAACAAAACAACAGCAGCTTACAGTACAAGTGATAGGTAGTTAAAATAAGTATGACTAAAGTAACAGTGTTTGCAGACATCTGTGATCAGATACATAATTCACAAAACAAACACGCCATATAATGAATTAAAATTATCCGAGTATATGAAATAAATTTGAGGAAACATATAGCAACAGGCTGACATGGATGCTGGTTTTCTCGATGAGAGTCGTGGGATGTAATAAAAAGATATAAAAATACAAGAAACCACTCCTGACCTGAGCAGAATCTCAAACAATGTTTACTTTTACTTTTCTACTGACAGAAAATAGCTATATCTTCTCCACAGTGTGCGCCTGTTATCCTCCAGGTGATGAGTTATAATGCACACAGAAAATCTATAGTGCACACCACACATACCTCATGTAGCCAGTGGAATTATTATTGTAATAAAGTTGTACAGCGGGGAGCACAGCGGGGAGGAAAATGAGAGTGTTGAGCCGCACTGTCACCGACACCTCCGTGACTGGTCTCTGCGCCTCTGCCAGAAAATGGAGCTGACAGAAAATATAGTGAGTGACTGGTCTCACCACTAAGGAATAAAGAAAACACACTCGCATCAGTGCACACACACAGCCACATGTAAAAGCTAGAAAAACACATTTTTCTTGAGTCAGTGGTGCATTTCAGGTCGTGAACCTTCCACCGGCGCCTTACTAACCATTCCTTTTGAATCCCATTGCGTCAGCAACAGACAAACCTGTGTGTGCACGGGCCAGGAACGGAGAGAAATGCTGATGGAGACGACTTAGTGCTGGGACCGCCACCAATCGTAATTGCAGTGCCCTTCATGTGTGTTCTGCTTGTTGGAACTCTAATTGGGTTACAAAAACTGTCCAGAAACACAGATTCTGAAAGGGAGTTTCTGTTGTGTGACATCACTGGAATAAGTGTCTAAATTTATCCAGAGACCGCAACTCAGCTTGTGTGCGAGTTTAAAAGTTTGAGGCTTCAGGTAACACTTATTGAAGACAAGGAAGATAATTATTGGTAGTAATGACCACGAGACTGTCAAGTTTGCTTAAATATTAGCTGCTGAAAGAAACTGTCATGGCACATCCACTATTACATGATTCTACAAATTCTTCCACTGACAATCACTGGAAGCTTTATACTCATAAAGGTGAGCTGTATTACTTATGCTAATACACTGCCGTCAGTTGGGAACTCAAAATTACAAACCTACCACAACTGATAATCAGGATCTACTTATTTTTTCAAAAATATTGAATGAAAATCTTCATTTTTCACTCATCTGTACTATTCATTCTGCACGTTGTCCACATGAGCTGCATTTACAAATTACTACATTAGCACTGCATTTTTCATACATCATAGTGACTCCTTTTACCTCCTGCATAACAAAAAATAAAGGTGTCATTTCTGGCTGCATGTGAATTCATCCCGATTGCAATTATGGCTTGATTTTTGCAAATGATCATTTTGTATTTTAATGAGGACACAGTTGGGAACATTTTCTGTATGACAACACAGAATTACCTGCTTGCTAGTGCAGACAAGTGAGACAAGACTGGCAATAGGTGGATAAGAAGCGTGCTTGAGAATTGAGATGAATTTTCAGATCAAGGCTCCCACACATTTTTACCAATTAATTTCAAATAACTTTCAATAACTTTTCCACAATATTTTACTCAATTTCCATGACTTTGTGTAAGCAGTTTAAAATGGGCAGACCTATGTTAGGACACACTTCCCAGGCATTTGTGGAAAAGCAAATGACTAGCATTTGCTACCTTTACTCTCTCGTTAGACATTTCCATCAGGAACTAGCTGCATCTGCCAATAGACAGCACTGGCACATATGAGTACTTTCCAAAGCATCAAGGTCGTGCTGCTTTTTGGGGGATAGAAAGCCAAAGATCAGACAGATGTCAGTGCAATTTGGCATGATGGATTATAACTTTGACATGTTTGTATGCATTTATTTCTTGTTAAACAAACATTTACTTGATGGATATGCCTAATAATTGTTTTGTGACTTTGCAGAACCTGAGCATCTGTGATACCTTATTAAATTATGGTTGATTGCAATCATGTCCCTTTAGTCTCCCCCCATCCAAGTAGATCAATGAACCAACACACTGGCCGGATATTGATTTTTCAGACATCTATTCACGTACTGATGTCCAGATCACGATAGCTGGTGATTCAATCACCAGGTATTGTTAGGCTAAGTGTCGTCTGTAAATAAGCAACCAGTTAGGAGCCAACAGTTTGATCTATGGGATGAGATTTAGCTGAAGTCTGATGCTGCTGTGCTGCATGACTGTACTGCAGCAGCCTCAAGCTAATGTTAGCTATCCATCAGTAGTAACTGTCACCAGCATCAGTGAATACTCACAAATCTAACACGCCTCATATTTTATTGTGAGAGTCTCGGTTAACCCACTACACAACAGCTTTTCATCATTTTCTTGTTTCTCTTCTTATGTGACGATGCGTTTTTTTCTCCCAAAACAGGGGCGTAATCTTGGCGATTGCACAATGCTGGTGTGGTCTATGTGTACCACATGATACCAGTGACGTTTTTCGCATAGGAGCTTTTTTCACATAACATTAGACATGTTTTCGGATATTTATGAACATGTATTAAACAACAGCCAAAACAATATATATTCAAAACTCCCCCAAAACATTTTGTTAATTCCAAACCACTTCCAGGCCTGGATGACAGTTTTTCTCATTTCAATACTTTTCCAGGAATTTCATGACCGTGAGAACCCTATCAGATCCACTTTGGCAGTTTGCAGGTTTCAACATAAGATGTAATGGCTAGTGCAAGTTTGACTGCTCAAGTGGAAGACAAAAATGTCAGAATATATTTCAATCTATGGCATGTTCATCAGAAATAATTACCTTCCTCAAGAATCCTTAAAAATCTAGAAAATTATCAGTATAGGAAAATCACTTCTGTTCTGCCATTGATTAAATATGCTGGTTTGTTCTACTATCTGCTGTGAAAATTTAAATTTTGTGTTTCCATGGTGTTGCTACTGTCTGGTGTGTTATCTCTACCTGGAATGCCAACAAGAAAAACTCTGAAACAATCTCATGATGTCATGTCCTCTTCAGACAATCCTCTCGATATCGTCCTGAGTTCACGGCAATCAAAGTAGAAATGGTCTGTGAAAATGACAGATAAGGCTTAGGAATGTTTCAGATGGCTTGGGTTTGTGGAACAAGTCTTAAAAATAGACCTCAACAACAGCTTCACGAAGGGCTGGAGGACGAGGTGGTCATGCTAAGGTTGCTCAACTCTTCTGATCCGCAGGAAAAGGCTCCAAGGAGAGACGACTGGCATGTTTCACGTATACGTTGCCATCCTCCAGCTTGACTTCATACACTTGTTGCTGTGAAAATTAAAACAAAAGGACACAAAGATGTAAGAACAGGGAGAAACACACCATTATGAGTTACTGTGGAAGCACTGAGAACTCACCCTAATGTGCCAAAATCAGCTTACAGTGTATTTGATGTCACTTTTCACAAGTTACAAATGTAGAAAAACCTCCTGTGAAAACATGAGTATGTCTGTTTTTGTATTTCTTCCACTGCCTGAGAGTTGACATCACGGTGATATACAAGAGAAACAACAGTTTATAAAAATGATTAATGGAAAAGAGGACGAGATGTTTATGGAAAGTGAAGCTCTTGTTTTGGACAGTTCGTTGCATGTAAACAGAACAGGGGAGGAAAACATGTTTGACAGAACAAAAGGGGAACATAATCTCAACTCTGACTCACGAGCTTTGATTTCTCATGCCGTGTCAATCAGTGGAACTTCCTACATCTAATAAAAGTGGATGATTTATCTTCGCATTGCTGCAAATGTTCCTGCCATCTTCCAGGTGCGGTCAACAAGTGCAGCTGGGGATGCGATGAAGTTTGCATATGATGTCTCTGGAAGTTTAAACATATCTACGTACTCAGTGATGATATACTGAGCATCTTTTGAGACCTTATTAATGTTCACTACTATATATTACATTTTATTTTTGTATTTGTATCCTGAGACACACATTAAGCTGAAAAAACACAGTAAAGTCATATTACATCACTGACCTGTAAGGAGGTCCCTGACTTCCCAGTCCTGAGGTCAAAGTTGTAGTCGTGCCAGGGACAGAAGACCTGCAGGACTCCATCGGCCTCCTCGATGTCCCCCTCACACAGAGGACCGCCTGGGAGACACAGGAAGCTGTTAATCACAGCGTCTTCCTCTCAAAACATATGACTTATGCTGTCTTCCCTCTAGGAAAATGTGATTTTGAGGCTTGCATAACATGGTGTGAAAGTGATAAGCTGTCTGACAGCAGGGGGCTGTCACATAGACCTGTCAGTAGGCTACCAGCTGAAGGATACATAAACCAGATCCTCATCCTCTGCAGGGGGATGGTTAAAATCTGACCCACAGATGTGTGTTTACATTACATCCTCCATATTACGGTGAAAACACTTGTTTTATGCAATAAAATATGATGCACTGCGCATTAATCTGCTGTTGTATATAGCTAAAGGGTTAATAAAAGCGACTTATAGATAGAGGTTTTACCGGAGTGCGCACAGCGAGCATCCATGGCAAAAAACTCCCCCTTCACGTAGAAGAGGCAGACATCAGAGTCGTAGCCGAGGGAGGAGTACATGAGACGGCAGCGCTTCTTGGAGAGCACCGCTGCTGGGCCTATGAACCTCCATGAAGCGCCTTCCGTGTTTCCCTCCTCGTCTCCGGAGCCAGAAGCCATAAAGGACGGCGAAGTGAGCTGCTTTTCTAATTTGCGCTACTACAGGGCTGCTTTTTTCCGCCGGTGCAAATGCATCTGGCAGCTCGCTCGGTGAAAATATTCCATATTAACCACCGGGGCCGAGAGGTACGACGGTCAGCCGTGCGGACCGAGCTGCCTCCATCCGGGCTGCGGACTGCCAACGAGCCGTGACACCGTCACACCGAGGCACGCTGCGCGCTCCGGCTGCTGCTGCTGCTCCTCGTTTCAGCTACATGCATGAGAATTAATAAAAAATGAGCCACACAGATATTCAATACAAACCCACAGATTTATTATGCCATTGATTAATCGGTTTGAAATATACAGCCGTCTCTAAAAATAAACCAAAGTTAAAGCAGCAGCCAAAACAAACTTGCAGAAAAGGGCCTTACTGTGGAGGCTGCTGCTCATCAGAAATAATGTTTCCTTAAGAACAAACCAAGACAAACCTTTTCTGTTCTTTGATTAGACTCAGTCTGTGACACTGTTTTATGTTCAAACAATACAAGACTTTTTTGGTGGCCCTGCTGAGTTTAATGAAGAGCAATTTAATACACAGAATACTGGACGTGTTCCCAAACAGTGTGGTGACTGTGGAACATTACTTTTTATGTACTGTGCAAATAGCTCAAACCCATTTCTTAATTATCAGCTACAAAGCCTGTTATTGTTCTTTCATGGCCGACTCCACATTGTACGCTGCTCCAGACAGGTATTTGGCTGATTCCTTAGGTTGGGTTTTCCACGTTGCAGTTTCTTAGCATTACCACAAATTGTTTGTGGACTCCGTGTTTCTGCCAGTGTTTGAGTTGTCGAGCCTGTGTGTCAGCTGTGTGATTTAGCGAGTGGCCCACTGCAGCCACTTTATCAAATCCAAGATGATAGGACAGATAAAACTTAACCTCAGAGAGATAAATCTTAAAACGACATCTCCAACTCCTATCAGTCAGTTTAACCTCTGTGAGACCTTCCATGAAGATGTCGGCCGTCTGTCTAAGAACAAAGAAGATTAATGACTCATAATTACCAACAGTGTATAAAACTGACCTTAGCGGTAGCATCGGAGTCAAGACTTTTGCCACCTACAAATTTGCCCAATTGGCAAATTGCAAAAAACATAAACACATAAATGATGATCTGTATTTCCTCAACTTTTATTCACATTGTCTCCTTCGCTTTATTGTGCCAGTAATCATGCTGCTGGCAGTTGAGCCCAGAAGTAATGTGAGTTACTGTCTAGACTGGAGTGATGCATAACAGAGGCCACTTGTTCTGATTCCTGACTTTAAGAAACTGACTCATGTAAGGCTGCAGCGTGAGCACAGAAGAGAGCCATGAAAACGTGTCATGGGCAGGGAGAAGAATGTGTACTGCGTCTTGTCAGGAGTTGGATCCCTGAGAAAGTAAATGTGAAGTTAAATCACTGAAGAATAAGATGAGCCAGGGTAAAGAAACCTGAGGTGAGTGACGGAATTCTCAAATATGTTTTGTGCTCGGCCAACAGCCTCAGCAGATTGACAGGATATCGTCATTATAACCATTATAACCCATTCTACATTCGTCTTCATGGGCGACATTTAAAACCTTGATATGTAGATGTATTAAGTTGGATTGAAGTTTAAACATTACACACCAGCATGTCATGTAGTATCGTATTTAACTTTGTGTTGTTTTTGCAGAGATTTCCCATTGTCAGCATCACAACTTTGTCCAACTTTGGTTCTGGGTTTTCTATTTCTCAGCATCATTTTGTACAACCAGGGGCGGAGCCAGATGTTGGGTCCAGGGTCATGTTCCCCTGGGGAGATCTTTTCCAATTCACAGCATCTATATGCACTATTTTTCAAGTCATTTGAGACATCAGAATGCCTACATATCTCCACATCATTGTAAGAGCCACATATGCATATATTTATATTTGGTAAAAATGTCTGTTGATGTGACACATCATTATGGATTACAGGCACAAGTCAGTTATGCCAGGTATGGTGCCACATGACAGTTTAGTGCACATGACAAAAGGAGATTGGGAACAACGTCATGCATAAAAGACAACATGAAGTTTGTGTTGTTTAGGATCGTAATATGTTTTTGACCGTGTTATGCAGTGTTGAAGTGCACTAACGGGTAATACGGTGAGAATATATAGAAATAGGACATTGAGTCGGTAGTGGACCGTACGTAATGTAATTTTGGAAGGACCAGGCCTGCCATTTTCTTTTCTTTTTTGTATTCTCAATAAAGCTCGTTTATCTTTTACCCTGTCTCATCTAAGTACTGTGGGTCTTCAGAAAGGGAACAGAAACACGAGTCAAATCTGAGACACCTCACAAACTTAGGGTGCTTTCACACCTGCCCTGTTTGGTTCGGTTCAATTGAACTCAAGTTCGTTTGCCCCCTAAGTGCGGTTCGTTTGGGCAGGTGTGAACACAGCAATCACACTCAGGTGTGCACCAAAACAACTGGACCAAGACCTTCTTGAAAAGGCGGTCTCAGTCCAGTTACAAACGAACTCTGGTGCGGTTCGTTTGTGGTGAGAACGTGTTCCGACCTGGATCTGAACCAACTGCAGTCACATGACACATTGTTTGGGTTAAACATGAGCATGTTACAGTCCTGGAGGATTATTAATGTGCACCTCCTCCTGTACTGCCTTAATATGCACATTCAGCACATCCAATGCATGTTTTCTAGTTGGAGCCGCGCCTCGTTTTCAAACTGTATGGTTTGACTAAAATGAACAATGACAGCAATACAGTCCACGATGAGCAGCGCTAAAATCAACATGCATAGTTGTCCCTCCATTGTGACATTAGAAAGTGTCACATTTATCTTGCAAGTGAACTCTTCTTCGTTTTTTTTTTACTTCCATTTTTCCCACATGGAAATTCCGACCAACCAAGGGCAGCTTTTTCACACAAGGTATTTGATCTGGTCTGCTTGTAAATTCTGCCGTGAGAACATGAACCACCTCTAGGCAACTCTGTAATAGCAATAGTCCCTGATTCAGACCAAAACAAGCACACTCTAGGTCTAAAGGCACCCTAACAGGCCTAGAAACTTTAGTATGTTGAAACGGCCACTATAATCATTTGCGAAAAACATGATAGTTGACAAGGGAAAAAAAATCATCTTGTAGCGCCTTTATCCTAATTTTGTATTTAACTGTTCTCCATCAGTCTTCATAGTTCTAAAGCCATAACAACAAATGTTAAGAATGACTAATTTTCACTCTAACCACTCTTAACATTGTCTGATGTTACTATTTTTAAGTTACATAGGATAGGACGTGTGCCTGCACACTTACTGCATGACAAATTTATTTCAGTCAATGTTTCAATCCTACTTGGATCTTCGTCAGGTCAAGGTCAAAATGATTTTTACCTGATGAAGATCCAAGTAGGATCAAAACATTGTCTTTATCAAACCTGTGTTGCATGGAGTAAGTGTAGGCTTTACTTTTTTCCTCATGTACGCTTTTTTTGATAGCCTTGCAGCCATGTGATGTTCGTATAATTATTCACTCTTACAAATCTCAAGACCATGTTTCTGTTTTACTACGCTGGGGTAGACTTCACAAAGTCAATGTTTCAAGTAGGTACAGCTGCAGTGCGGCTGGTGCAGCCATGTGACTCATCTGCCATACCTACACATAAGTCCAGGATCAGCCCACTTGGTTCCTTGGTCTGGAAGTGGAAGCCCTGAAAGAAATGCTATGTTAGTGTTTAGCTAGCTATTAAGTGTTTTTTCAAAGAGAAGCGGTTAAGGTTAGATCTCGTTACTTAAAAGGCGAACCGCGTCTTCAGGTATAGTTAGTAAAGGTAGTGAATAAAGTGGATTGTTGCAATGTTTGGCCTCATATTTATTCACAAGGATTCAAATACCAGTCCTGCTGGTGGGTTTGTCTTGTACCAATGGTGGACTTGGTTTGTAGGGACATGTTGTGTAGGCTTCAAATGTCCCTAATGTTTATCTGACAAATCTGCTACAGTTGAATCCATGCCCCAGAGGCCACCCTCTGCTCCGCCTCTGTTAAACTGACAAATGTTGGTTATTTTGTGCTAAGCCATTACTACCATTTTCAGGGACGTCCCTGCTTAGTCCAGCAAGACAATGCCGAGCCACATTCTCCACGTGTGACAACAGCGATGCTTAGTAGGAAAAGGGTGCTGGTACTAGACCTGTCTCCTATTGAAAATGTGACACACATTATAAAGTGCAAAATACGACAACAGTTGTTAAGCAGTTACAGTCGTATATCAGGGCTTCAACAATTAGTGTTCTCAGTTCCCAAGCGCTTACTGAGTGTTGTTAAAAGATGATGTAACACAGTGGTAAACATGCCCCCGTCCCAACTTTTTGGAACATGTTGTAACCATTAAATTGAGAATGAGTGCATGTTTATAAAATAAATAAATACATTTTATGAGTTTGAACATTAAATATCTTGTCTTTGGACTGTATTCAATTAAATACAGGTCAAAAAGGATTTGCAAATCATTGCATTCTGTTTTTATTTATTTTTACACAGTGTCCTAACTTTGTTGGAACTGGGTTGTATTCAAAACCAAAATAAATAACAGCAGTGCATCATTTTTATTCATATTTTACATGTACTTACAAAATAGTGTTGCTCAGACAAGTAGAGGTTCAAATTAGCTTTATTAAAATTAAATAATCCTCTGCTGTCCGTTAATTTCAGGTAGTGTTTAACAGTGTATCATTATAGCATTTCTGTGGAAATACCCAGAATAAATCCCAAATAAACAGCGGTAATAAAACACAGCTGGGAATATTTTGGCGTGCTGATCAGCACAGGTAGGCTTGAATCATGCAGTCTCCTCTCATACAGCAGGGTTTGATTGGAAAATCACCAAAGGTGTTTATTTTCAACAATCCAGCCAAGTATTACTAATTAGAGGGTGGGGTCCTGAGGTTATGAAATGGGTCCTAGAGGATTTCAGCCAAAAAAGCTGTACAGTGAAGTGGGCAGTCTGCAGCTTTGAGGTGGCACTGACAAACTGACAGTCATTACCAACAGCTCTGCTTTGGCATGCTGGAAGGTGAGAAAACTGCAAGGCGCACGCTGTGAATCAAATTAAATGAGCTCCAAATGATTTGAGTTTTGAGAGAGAGAGAAAAAATGCAATTACAGACATCAAAATGATGTGCTGTGGAAAATCTGACTCAGCAGGCTGGATGGGATTGGTAAACAAAGGTGCAGACAGCGAGAGACAGGCCAAAATAAGGATAGCACTGTCCATAAATTTCTTTGACTTCTCGTTGCAGTATTCAGACCACTGGACAGTGTAACTTTTTGCAGGAGGCAAAATTTGGTGTGGAGAAAGTCTGGCCCAGATGAGATATTAGACGGTGAGTGGAGCCCAAACTCATCTATCATTAGCTTCTTCTTGTCCACATCCCAGCAACCACCCTCCAATGTCTCCTAACTCATCCGCCAGGGATTGATGGAAGACAAACTTTCCTGCCAACCTGTTTTTTTATTAGCTAAGTAAATGTATCTGCCAAGCTTAAAACACAGCTACCTGCTTACTTTGCTCCTTGTTCCAAAATATCTTGCCATTCAAGTTCTTCTTGTTTCATGTACCGATAGGAGGACAGCGTGATTTAAAGCTCCCACAAGGAGCTCATACAAGGATAGCACCATTGTTTGCTTGGTACTTGATGTCCTCTGTAACTGTGGAACGTGAACAGTCATAATGTCACTTCAAATGCAAATCCAGACTCAACTTTGATGTTTAGTGGACAGGAAACCGAACCCACAACTGACTCCTGGATCCAGTCCCAATGTCTGCCCTCACAGACCTGCATTACCAATAAGCCCCAAGGCTCCCACTGTGAAAACGATAAGTGGTTGAGAGCCTTTAATAAACATCTGAGCACTTTATGCATACTTTATATAAGTCTGCAATGTTGCTGACTTGGCTTAAGGTAATTACCCCAAATTCATAGCATTATAATGTTAAAAAAAGGAGGTCCAAAATGATCAAGAACAAGATGACATATAGCGCTGTTGCTTTGCATTCATCTGTGCTGATCAAACAACAACACGAATAACACATAGACAATTATTAGATCTGGAGAAAAGCAGCAAACTTTAAATAAACTAAAGAATTATGAGTATCACATTTAATTGCCAAAGATATTCCTTTGTCCCAGGTAACAGGTGATTTCATAAAGTGCTGGCCCGTTTATCGGGAAGCATTTTTAGCCCTTGCACCCTCTTGCACTTATAGTGATCACACGGATGGTGTTTAAGTTTTATTTGCTTTGCTTTCGATAGTTAGATAAGAAGATGGGCACTACTCTCATACTGTGTTTACATGGGTGAGTGTAGGTCACCTGCATTTTGGCAGCACTCAACACATAATCACTGTAGTTATGCATGTTAAACTTGAAAATTTAAGTTGTAAAAATATGCTTATATGATAATAATAGAAGTGTACTTGTTCCGTTAGACACCATACATCAGACTGAAAAACACAATTGAAACACCTCCTGTGTAAACTCACTGTCATGTCTGTACTGTAAATACAAAGCTGCAGCCAGCAGCAAGCTAGATTAGTTTAGCACAGAGACTGGAAACATGGAGGAACAGTAAGGCTGCATCTGTTTTAAGGTAATTTGACAGATTATTTACCATTGACGAAGAGAACTGTATACAGTGTTGGAGGCTGGGCCCCTTTCGCTCCTATTTAAGTTGTTCAGTGTTGCATTAAGCTAAAAAACTTCAACTGCCGCATTTAAAATTAACCAGATGACTGCCACTGTGTCAGCACTGTGTGGCCCGTAGAGTAGGCCCACTAGAGACTTCCGCCGGCCGAGCCAACTGCTTCCAGTTTAGCACCCTGCTAAATTTAAGTGCCCCTCTTCTAGATCTTCTTCTTTCCAGATGTTATAGGAGCAAATACATCAAATTCTGATTTTGCCATTTTGCGGGGGTTCTGACGCTCAAAAAATTTACCCACTGATTTACAGAGGTCTCTTTCACCATCCAAGTCTATGGGAAAACGGTTTTCTGGGGCCCCATAGCATCATGTGACGGATGTAATTATGCTGTTTAGCCACTATGAAGAATGATTTAAAAGACAGACACACTTCCTGGGGGTCTGTTCTGAATGCACAACGTGATTTTGCCAAGTAGGACATGCCCCTAGATCAACATCCCACATCATGTTCCTGGACCAACATCATGAGTGTGCTGCATGTGTGTTTCTTAAAAAAATCTTTTGTGCCTCTTCAGAGCTAAGCTAGTTTTCCAAAGTGAAGTTAATTCAATTGAACAAAATCCTCAGTAACATTGAACAAAAACATTGTAAGCTTCTGTGGGGTTCGTAAGTTAGCTTGCTAATAGGCTAGAATATTGTTCACTGACAAAGAATAAGGATAATATAATTTTTCAGTTGCAAATACCTGTGATTAAAACATTTTCCCTCCTTTTTATAGCCTAATAAAAATTATTTTTGTCAAATAAACAGTTTTAAAAAAGCTATTAAAATGAGGGAAAATGTGTCCTTTGCAGGTCTTTGTAACTGCAAAAATGACATTACTTACTCTTAATGTTAATGAACAATATTTTAGCCTACTAGCAAGCTTACTTGTTAGCATAGCCTCCCGAGTTTGCAAGCTAACCTTCTAATATTCTAGTCTATTGGCAAGTTTACTTGTTAGTATGGCCAACCTACTGAGCAAGCTAATTCACTAACCCTGCAGTAGCTCATAAGATTTTTGTTCAATGTTGCCAAGGATTTTGTTCAATGCGGAAAACTACTTAGCTCTGAAGACACACACAGCAATTTTTAAAGAAGCACAGGAACAGCACACTGATGATGTCAGCGGGTTGTGATTGGTTGATTGCAATGTTGGTCCAGGAATGCAATGTGGGATGATGATCCAGGAGCATGTCCTACTTGACTAAATCACATCATGCTGTTCTGCATGCAGTTATTTCCTGAAGTCTCTCCTGGTTGCCTGGCAAAATCACAGTAACAAGAAGATTCCAGGAACTTACTTCACCTGGCCAAGAAATAGTCTGGCACATAACACCGCAATCCGTCATTTTTATACTTTGGTTTTTGAACCAAATTTTGATAAAACATTTGGGATTACAGTAACATGTTAATTAGTGAGCTTTAGGAGCTGGTAGGCGGACCTTCAAACAAAGCAAGGCTAGCAGTTTCCAGCGATTGTGCTAAACTCTCCAACTATTCCTTTAACCAAAGTTTGAAAAGTTTAAGTGTTTAGGGCTTAGGTTGACATTAGGACTGGACCTCCTGTATTGCAGCAGGACTCCCGCCCCCCCACAAAAATAATATCAGATCCTAAGGGAGAGAACACTGATCAGGGTCAGCCACAGTGCATGCCAAGTCTTAAGTCCATGGGGTGGACAATACAATAAACACACCAAATACGAAAACAGCCTAAACTCTCTTTTGAGGGAAGCCACACAAATCCTGAAATAAGTGCGGTGAGATATTGGATCATTTGTCAAGAAGGAAATCCTCCAGTTCTGTGAGGAATGGGATGGAGGCAACTCCACACTTTCTGCTTCCGATCTCATAAAAGGTTCAATGATGTTTAAATCTGGTTACTGGGGAGGCCATTGAAGGATCTTGTTCTTAATAGTGTTCATGAGACCACTCTTTGATTTGTTTAGCAGTGTTTATGGGCGCATCAGGATCTTGGAAAACAGGATCGTGGTTCAGGAACAGTGTTTGCACCACCTGGACCTGTAAAATAGTCTCATTCTTTGGCTGTTATGTGACCACGCAGGGCAATAATCAAGATCTAATGACATGAGATGGCTGCTCACACCATTACAGAGCCACGGTATTAAACTATTGGCAGCAGTCAGTGCAGACCGAAGGCATCCTTTGGCTTTTTCCAAACATAAAGCTGCCTGAGCGAAGGAAAAAGGGTGAATGGTGAAATGACTCATCAGCCCAAAATTTTGGTCTCAATTACGGAAACTTGCAGAAAACAGGACGAGCAGACCTCTTGCTGCTAATTGGCAATCAACTTAATATGTGACATCTGTGCAGCCTGACTTATTATTGTGATTTAGCAACTTCAAGGTCGGCCATTCTTCATGGTTATTTTTCCTACCTCTATCATTCAGGATTATTTTTGTGAGATAAGATTCAAACAGAAATAAAGAACATTGACTTTGAAATGTTGATTAATGGCCTTGTTTGCTTCTCTTGAAATTGGATTTCAATCACATCGAGGTGATAGATGACGCTTGAATCTAACACAGACACTTCCTGCTCTTTACTCCCTCCACATTTTCACAGTCTAGTTTCAAAGTATGTCAACATACATCTCTCCGCAAACTTACTCTGACATCCTTAATGTTCCTTAACAATGTTATTCTTCATTTATAAAGGTTAGTGCTGACATTTAGATACAGCATGCTGTTTTCCTGAATCTGACAGGGTAAATGTGACCCGAAGTGATGTTGTACAGCATAATTTCCTTACGTGTAATACGAAGTAACATTCTGACAATGTCGGGGGACGGAGAGCAAGATTCAGATCAATTTTCCAAATGGCATCGCCTGTAAAAGTGCACCTCATTTGACCTGCAAGCATCTTAAACCTTATGATGTTTTTCTCGGACCAATTTGTTGAGGGAAAGACATCATTTAATTGTACCCACGAGACTGCAAGGGCATGACATCGAGCCGCTGAGTCACTCCCTGCAGAGTCTGCCCCCACCTCTCCACCTCCACTGCATACATGTCTGCAGGAGAGATCAGTCTATGCTACATTCCTTCCTTCATGTCTTCAGTCCTGATTATATCCAGACACAATACGCCTTGTTCTTCAAGGTTCCCAGCTAAGCAGACGGACTGTTAGGGGAAGCAGTGTCTGAATAGTGAGCAGGAGGCAGGAGTTCACCATCTGAAAATGCACACGTGTAGTTATCATGACGTGCCTCTGTGATGATGGTTTTACGGTGTGCCATATGGTTTATGTTGGATTGTGTTGACATATTGCGTTGATTGGAGGAAATAGGATCAGGTATGTGCTCGTTGTGATGCATTGTGAAGTTTTCAGGAAGCCCATAATCAATTCATGCTATGTGGCTAAATGGGCATTAATATACGACTGTACTACATGATACTTTATTATTTTAAGTAACTGCAGGTTGCAGATGGTGTTGAGGTTGTAGAGGCTGCATAAATTGTTGAGCTGGAATTGTATAATGAAAGACGCAAGAGGCATATAGAGTCACTGTTCATTTCGTTGACGAAAACTATGCTGTTTTGTGATCAATTTTTTATCTACTTTCTTTGCAAAGTATTAATAATAAATCACATATACATAGATGCATCTCATCCATATGTGTCTTCATATCTTAAATTTTTTTTTTGCGGGTATTAAAACTCCAGAAGGAGAAACTGACCTATTGTTTGACCCTCCCCTCCCCTCCCCTCCCCACCCCCGACTGGCTTAGGATGACCTGTGACGGTGACAAGTTAAAGAAAAAAATACAGACAGAAACACAAGATAAGAAAATGAATCACTACAGGAAAAAACCATCATCAGTGACCTTTTCCATGGCGAAAATTAGATGACGATGAGCTAAAAATAGATAATGATAATAAAAACTAAGATGAAATCTATGTTTCATTTTCGCTGACGAGACGAGACGTGACAAAAAATGTTATCAGACACTGAAAGCTGAGAACAGCTGTGCTTGCAATCATCTTTAAATGCGGTATACAGTAAGTGACAGGCTGGCAAACTCCAGTAAATAGTCTGCGCCAGGATGTTTCACTAGCCAGCAAAAACACTCACATCGCAGCAGCGTCTGTTGTTGGTGCGAGTTGTGAGCGGTAATTTCGCAGTTAATAACCAGCTGTGTGCATCTGACTGTGGATGATGGAGCTGATTAAAAAAAAAAATACATAAAAAAAAACATAATGCCTAAAAGTTGACTAAAACGTTTTGAATTTTCGTTGACTAAAACTATGAAGGATAAAAATGACTAAATTGTGACTAAAACCAATAAGCACTTTCATCTCAAGACTAAGACTAAAGCCCTTTTTAAATAGGAATTGTGCAAATTTGCAGGAAAGCCCAATCAGTCTTTTTTCAGCATTGGCAGTATAAAAACAAAATCGGGGAGTGTGGCAAAATTGCCGCCTACCTACTTTTGTTTTTACAGAATGCGCCTTTTCGGGGCAATGGGGGGCGTGAGCAAGTAACAAAATGTGTAGCTCAGCGTGTGACGTAAACAGTGACGTGGGAGAGAAGCCGCGGCAGTAGTCAGACGGTGATTCTCTCGTAAATCGGCCCCTTCTTTACGCTCCCGTCATCTGACAGTTAATGGCCTCTTCGTTTGCAGGTGCAAGGAGGCTGCGCAATTCCTCGTCTCCCCAGTTGCTCATCTGTACAGTGTCTGTCAGGTTTGCGTTTCCCTCTTGCTACTAGCTGCTCGTTAATTCCTGCTATCAGCTGTTTCCTGTTTATCCACCGCCAGTGGGTCGCACGTGCGGCGTCATCAACAGCTCCTCCCACAAGTCTTCAACAGCCCCTCCCGTTGCGGAAGGCCACCTCTGCCTGTTTAAACTAACAGGGTTCTGCCAATGTGACTACCCTACGAGGCGGAAAATTGGGCACCTTGGATCAACTCGCCTTTCCGCCCCTGTGTGTATAAAAGCTCGCAGCTGGCCGGCAAATTGGCCCAACATTCGTGGAAAATCTGGCAATGTAAAAGGGGCTTAAGACTCTAAAATAGCTGTCAAAATTAACACTATAGTGTTTATTCACAGTAAACATTATCATCTAGGCAACGGGAGACATTTCGTTCTTACTTCCCTTACTTTATGAAACATATTACTTTGTCTACAGCCACTACCTAATTAGCAGTAAACAAAGTACCACTGGGGCTGATGGTGATGTAGTTATGTAGATATCATCAACAAACAAACAAAAAACAGAAAAAATTAAACATTGCCCAGTTGGCCATACTAGAAGAAAAGTCAGGTGATCATGAACGTTATTAGCATTCATTCTCTGGGCGGGAGGCACAGTCGAAATCTGTACCATATTTAGTGGAAATCCAGCAAATAATTGAAGAGATATTTCACTTAAAAGCAGAAATGTCAAACTCATGGCCTTGCTATTCAAGATTCAAGATTACTTATTTGTCCCGAGGGAAACTTGTCTTGGAAATAAAGGCTGCCACATAAAAAATCACATATAGTGCAAAAACATAGAGTGGAAAGGAGAGAGAAGTGCAGACATATTGTGCATTAACACTGCCTCTCATTTTACACCCTCCTTATTTCCTTTATGGAATAGAGGAGATTAACTGACAGAGGGATGAAAGAGTTTTTACACCTATTCAGGTATCTCCTCTTGTATTTAATAGGGACCCAATGATGTCTACCTGATGGAAGCAGTTTGTTTTCTGAATACAGGACATTAGAGGGGTCTGTGATGATTTTCTTTTTAACTCAGTCTTTTCAAAGAGCATTTGGAGGGGGGGGGGGTGCTCCCTCACCCTCGTCACTTTCATAGCTGTGTGGACCAAATTCCATAACGTAATATACTCTCTATCACAGCATGATAACATAATATCATTACCCTCTGTCCAACCCTTCTGAGTCTGCACAGAAAATTAAGTCACTGTTGGATCCTAGCGTACACAGAATTAATATGAACATTCCAAGACAGATCATAGTCGGTATGTACACCCAAGCATTTGTATGAATAAACCTGGGTGATACAATCATTATGGATCAATAAAAATGCTCTTTCTTTGCGCACAAAATTACCGCTGGATTCATGACATGTGCTGAACAGTGATCACTATGTTACTGAATCAGAATCACTACAAATTGACGCAATCAGCATACTGTTATGCCCTTAGGTGTATCTTTGAGAAGGCGGTAAGTTGTTTCTACATTCATATAGTGGATGTCTTCAGGCAGTCAGAAACAGCTGACAAGCCGTTTGTCACTCTCTTCAAACAAGTTATCTCACTCTCCGAAAAGGCCTCTCTCCTGAGGGCACAGGCTGCAATATCTTCCAGCAAGGCTCGATATGCCAGCACCTAATGGTACTAGAAATTGTTGGGGGTAGCTGGTCATTATAAGCCAAGTCAATAACAACTATGAAAACTAAAACATTTTAATAAAGCCATTCTCATTTACTCCACCGTAAGCTCTGACTGGGACACTCAATCTTTATAACTTAATATTTAATTTATGACAATAATTGATCAGGATGAAAGGGCATCAATCATTTATTAACTCTGGCCATTGCATTAGTAAATCAAAGGTCTTAAATACTGTTATCCATTAAAGCCTTGTTAAATGAATGCATTTTCACTATGCTATGAATTTAATTAAAAGGTTTGTATTTACAGCCGGGCCTTTATAATTTGTGTGTACACATGGCCTGAGGCGCTTCTCTAACAAATTTAGAGCTGCCTCAGGAACATATTGAATATTCCCAGATTTGTTTTAACATAAATACGCATGCTTTAAGCACAAATTTGTGCATACCCACTGTTTGCGAATGAGGCCCATGTCTCTAAATAATTGCTCTACCTACTCTTAACCTCCCAGCCCTCGCTGATGCTGCTATCAGAGGCAAAGCACTCACTGCTGTATGCAACACCAGCCACCCCCTCAACTCATCTCTTCACTCATCTTCCATCCGGCCACAGATACAGATCTCTGATCACACGACACTAAGAGCTTCGTGCCCTCTGTCATCACTGCCTTCAACGACTCGTCCATTGTGTTCCTAGTGGCTATGTTTTGTGATTGATGATCCTTAATTGCTGTTTTGTGACTACAGGCTGTAGAAACAAAGGTCCTCTAACACAGGACAATATATTATCTATCAGTCTGTAGGCTTCAGCAAAATGTCATGCCAATAAAGATTCATTGAATTGAATTTATGAATTTAAAATGACATTATTCAACTACAACAAGCACAAAGAAATATCATGTCTTTCATACATGAAGCCAAAAATTAAAACATGCAGACTGTAGTTGAGAGAGAGAAGAGATAAGCTCACAAACTTGCGTACAATGTTAAAAATGAAAAACACACACACACACACACACACACACACACACGTACACACACCCCACAGATGTACACCATGATAAGCAGTTTCCCCACTACAGAGGACACAGTGTTCTACTCACAGGCTTATAATCACTTGACCCACCCTCGGTCTGCAGACGTCTCCACATTCGACCTTCTGAAAAACGTCAAGCTTCTCCACATCAACATATTATTCATATTCAGCCCCGAGGCACGTAGAGACCCGCTACTTAAAACATCATTTTGGCTCCACCAGGCCAACAACCTGCCATTTGTTACACCTTGAAAACTACTTTATGAGGCCAATTGCCAATTTAGCCTGATGAAATAAAAAAAAAAGATGACCACCGCATGCATGTCTGTGCACTGAACACATCCTACACAAAAAACACGACTCTACTGCGATCCTACCAGTAATTGCAGGTAGTAAAAGAGGTGACATGAAATACATGATGCATGAATTCAGGTGTGTTAAAAAATATTGGTAGCTGGGGCCCCATGACAGAGAGGAAAACTGTTGTTGGAACACTGCATTTCAAAGTGGCCCGCAGAGACATGTTAAGCCTGTTCCTGTCTGTTGACCGACTGTTGCTGCCGCTGCAGATTCCATCCCCGGCTCAAACTAAGTCTTCGTTTTCCTCTCATGGCTACTTCAAGCTTACCTCATCTGCATCGGTCCCATAACAGCACTCTTAAAGGGACATACTGTACTCCCCGGCCCTCGAAAATAACAAGAGTACATTTTATGAAAGCATATTACACTCTGGACAGATCAAAGACTGGATAATGGAGACCAATGGCTTTCTCACAAAGTAAAGAAAAATGTAATTCAGGTGTGTGTGTCCCTTGTTTTACTGGAGACAGATTACATACCTCCCGGGCTGTAAGCTTGTGAGACATATACCTCTCCATAGATATTTTGCTCAAGAGATCAACAGAAACCATCAGAGTCATTTCAGCCTAAATTACATTCCAGCATCAATAGATCTAACATGTTCCCGGTTTCCATCAGACAGGACGGTGTAATGGCCAGGGGAGAGGTAAAAGTTCACTAAAACAACACCATCTTAGACATGTCTATCAATCTTATGTTTAAGGCAGTCACACTGAATGTAGGAACCTAAGAAACGACAGCTCAGCTCTATAAAAGGCCATTTGATAGACCATGAAAGGAAAGATGAAATCTGTGTTGGCCACCAGCTTCTAACCACATCACAGCACTCGGTCAAGCAGCCTCAGATGAGAGCACAGCACGCAGGTCTTACAGAGGAGGGATTGATTTGTAAGGGGGGACCCGTCCATCTGGGAAAGTGCACATTCAGATACAAAGTTCTCATGGAGTGAAGCGCAGCATGTTAGCTGTTTTTGTACAATCTTCAGGGAGACTCACGCAATGTTTGCACAAATGGGGATACATTTGAAAACAATATTTTCATGTTAAAGCAATTCCACCGCACTCGGGTTTAAGATTGTTTTCCAAACGATTTCTGTTCAAGACAAAACAATACAAAAGTTCCAACCTATCTGTCGGCGAAAAGAGCAGAAATGGATTGACTGTCACGCAAGGGGCTCCTATCCCCACTGGGGATAGGAGTCTGAAAAACACCTTTAAATTATTTAGGTGATCCTCCTAACAGGCAGGAAACACAGAAATGTCCTGGTAAAAAACAACTGCTTTTTTTGTACAACTATTCTATCAGGGAAAGCAGCAATATCTCAGGAAAAAAGTACTGCTTTTGATGCCACTATCCCAGCAGAAAATGCTGCAATGTCTCAGCAAAAAACAACATCTTTTTGTGGCATTATCCCTGCTGGAAAAACACAGTAAGATTATTACAAAAGACTCACATTTCAAGCCTAAAAAAAGCCAACTGGTTTTGTTGTTTGTTGCTGACGAACAGTGGTCTGCAGTAGGGCTGCCCCCTACCAAGAATTTTCTGTCATTTAGGGCCACTGGTTGACTAGTCACCTGTATGTTTACAATGCTAATTTATTATTAAAATATATATTTTGGGCGGGGCAACACAATGGTTTTAGTTGAAGGTGTGAGAAAGAATAGTATCAGTGACATTGTTAACACTGTGCTACGTCGGGGCGTCGGTAGCGTAGTGGATAGTGCCGGCGCCCCATGTACAGAGGCATCGCCTCGCTGCAGCAGCCGCAGGTTCGAATCCGGATTGCGGCCCTTTGCTGCATGTCAGTCCCCACTCTCTCTCTGTCTCCCCATTTCACTCTCTGTCCTGTCAATAAATGCAAAAAGCCCATAAAAATAATCTTTAAAAAAACCCACTGTGCTACGTTACAGAGAAATACAAAACCGTACTAATGACCCTTCATTAATATAGGCCTATATTTTATCTACAAGTGCGCGTCACACACTGAGCGAGCCGCCTGTTAATGACGCTGTGGGCTAATGGGCATGTAGCTACTTCCATGTTTCAGATGATATGTCATGTTTGTAGTCGACCAATGAAGATGAGTTCACATATCACCTTGGGTTCGTCCTTCACCTTCTCAAAATGATCCCACACTTTGGATTTCCTGCCCGACATGTTATTAACTAGCCTGTGGAATAACCACAGGTACCAGCCCTGGAAATTAACCTGACTCCTGTCTGACTGCTGAGCGTGGCCACTTCCTGTGTCTGCCCTTTCAAATTAAATTCCCACATGGTCCAGTCATACAGGTTTTGATTTATTTTGACAAGGTGCAGCTCCTAAAAGAGTTTCACCTTTGTTTGTTTTTCTAAGGTACCAATGAAATCTTGCCGACTAATGATCTTTCTGGTCGACTAACGTTTGGCCAACTATCAGGGGGCAGCCCTTGTCTGCGGCTTGGTGCCCAGGTGTCATACGTGTGGTGTCATGGACTGTTCATTGATAATGTAGTAAGCGACGGTGCTCTTTGTAGCAAAGTAGAAAAAAAAAACCTTAAAGGTTCATCTCATTGGGGAAGGCAGTTTGAATTTTTGTCAGCCATTTTGTATATAACATGATATTTATCCAGATGTATCAGGTCACTACGAAGGAAATTATTGGTGATTATTGGGTTACTGCATTGTAATGCAGGAAGTTGTGAAGCTTTTTGGTTTACTAACATTGTTATTCATGCATTCATTCATTTTTGACACTGGGTAAGAGGCAGGGTACACCCTGGACAGGGCGACAGACTATCACAGGGCTGACACGTAGAGACAGACAACCATTCACGCTCACATTCACACCTACGGCCAATTTAGAGTCACCAATTAACTTGCATGTCTTTGGACTGTGGGAGGAAGCTGGAGTACCTGGAGAAAACCTATACTGACACAGGGAGAACATGTAAACTCCGCACAGAAGGGCACCCCCACCCTGGGTTTCAACCAGGACCATCTTGCTGTGCAGCCACAATGTTAACTACTAACATTGTTATATAACATACCCCTAACATTATGTAAAGTACTACAACCAATCGTAATTCATTATTTGCTAGATATCATAATGTCATATAAATAAGGAAGATAACATTCATAAATTGTAAACACTTCTTTTTTTTTCAAGGAATCTGACTTGATTATCAAATATCTGTATTTGCATCCAACAGTCATCTATAACTGCCCCTTTCTAATCAAGGTTAATTGCAGCATTGTTCCTTTGATTAAATTATAATTTTATACATGCATATCCATCTGATAACATAAACAGAGACATAATCAACATAAATGACAGAATGTGCATTGTGTGATCAACTATCTCCAGTGTTTGTAAAACATGTAAAACAAAAGCATAGTGTGCATGAAAGGCCAAAACAGAATGAACATGCAATGTTTCTGCATTAACAGGGACACGACCTACAATAATAGCAATATTCTGTCATATCATTGTTAAAGTACTGTTGTAGCTCTCCACAACAGCAGCTCTATATTTATAACGCACTCAGTCTCACATCTGTTACTATGTTTTTTTTCTAACAAAAAAATGCATCTACAACTCTGATCAAACTGATATCTCTCTGCAAGACATGTTCACTTTGCAAAATGTATGATTCACTGGTCCGCTTTCTAAAGTGCATATCAACCACATCTGTGTGTGTGTGGGGATGTTGAGCTGAGAACAGCACGTAGCTGCAAAAATCACCGACATACGTCTCAAGTTATCTGTCTCACTGAGAAAGAGAGCTGCAGCAGATAACTCGCTGCTGCAGACCAATTCTACTGGGACCAATTCTAAAGGGGGATACTACTTGAACAGATAAGTTAACTATAAAGCCACCGACAAAAATACAGTTATTCTGAACGTGGCTGGATAAACCAACTAGAGGTTATCCTGGGGCAGAAATGAGCTGTGGCCCCCCAGATTCCTGAAGAATATACACCATGCAAACACATCCACTAAAAAAAAATGAAGGTCTTCAAACTATCTTTGACACAGATCCTATTTTTCAGTCTTCCTTTAGTTTATTCCTTAGTTATTAATTTGGTTTTATTCTATTGGCTATCTTAGTTTATATTCGAAAATTTTGTGTGGGGCAAAAACTACATTTGAAAAACTCAACAGCAATGTCTCTTTCCAGAAATCATGACCTGGTTACTCAAGCAGGGTTTTCCTTGCCTATCTGCCCCGTTTGAAAGGCGAAGGAAGCCCATATGTGGAGAGATGTCGCCTCTGAGATGTAGAATGTGTATTATAGGAGAGAAACACGCATTTCAGGACCGCTGACTTCAGGACCGCTGACTTTCAGGACCGCTGACCAGAACAGACATGTCCTGTGATTTTCAGCCTCCTTTCATGTTTAATAGAGGGGGGAAAATTCCTGACAGTAATATTCTCAGCTGTCAGGATGTGCCTGCTGTAAAGGGTAAATATAACCATAGAAGGCTGAAAATCACAGGACATGTCTGTTCTGATTATACAAGTCAAGAATGTAAAGCTCAAGCATGTGGGGGCCTCCTTTCATATTAAATAGAGGGGGGGACCCTCTATTGTCAAGATCGCTGCGCCACAGGCCTTTGCCACCTTGGTCTCGAAAAAACCCAGGGAAAACCCTGTCTTTGCTGTGAGCAGTTTCACATAGAAACGGTTTTCGATGACGATAACTGCATCTACTCATTGACGAGAGGCTCATGCTCGTGACCGCATGAGATGTAAACATGAATAGCGTTCCTGTCGGCTGAGCTGTAAAGTTAGCTCACGTAGTGTTGCTAGGTGAGCTAGCAGAAGAAGAAGCAGCTATGGTTAGTGGGTGTAGTTTGTTAGAAAGAAAATAGTTCCTATATTACACAACTCACAACAAGGCCTGTGGATTATCTTTAGTAACCAGATCATGTTTTCTGGAAAGAGACATAGCTGTTGAGGTTTTCCAAATGTATTTTTTTGGCCCTTTGAGCACCACAAGCTGAGAGTCGTCTATTTCAATTATAATGGAGAGAAGGCAGACATCTCTACAGCTGATATCTCCAGCAACTCACATCAAAACAATCTATTTTGATAAACAGCACTTCAGCTAAGAGAGATTTTTGATTAAGGGGTGAAATGTCTCTTTTAGGCTTTTATTATAAAGGTAAAGGTAAAGTTCCACTGATTGTCACACACCAGAATGTGTGAAATTTGTTCTCCGCATTTGACCCATCCCCTGAGGGAGCGGTGAGCAGCAGTGGTGCCGCGCTCGGGAATCATGTGGTGATCTAACCCCCCAATTCCAACCCCTGATGCTGAGTGCCAAGCAGGGAGGCAATGGGTCCCATTTTTATAGTCTTTGGTATTGTTGCAGTTGATACTGTGACTGAGTGGTGCAAACCACTAATCACCAACTAATTATTACTAATCAAGTGACACACAGTGCTGTGGGTCTTTAAGGGCACCTGGAAATCAGTCAATGTAATTATTCACTTGGACAGCAGTGTTGCTGCTCTTGCTCACAGGAACAATGGCTGGTCATCCAGGTACAAAACCATATCTCACAGTTTTTGATCTCTAATGCACCACGGTCTAAATACACCATGAATATTTATTGTTTTGACTGTGACATCAAATGGAAAGGTCATGTTTTTAAAGTGTTCCCTCTTTGAACAGCTGGTGAAACCACACGGAGCTGCAGTGTTGATTTTGCAACACTACAAACATCTGGGGCAAAGATCTGCCCTCAACCTCAGGCACCTCTTGTCTTCCACATGTTCCTACATTTCACTTCAGATCTGGCAAATATAATCAGTTGCACTTGCTAAAAACTAGGTCAGCGCAGGAGCTACCTGGTTGGAATAACCTGCATATTGCCCAGGGAATCCTCCATGTCTTCCCGACTTTCCTTTGAGTGTGAGCTAGGAGCAGTAGAGTCACGGTGGAACACTTTATGAGGCGCTAAAAAATCTTTCCAGTCTAAAATGTGGAGGGCCAAAGGTCCAGCGATTGCCCAATTTTAATAATAATAATAATGCATTTTATTTATAGGCCCCTGTCAAAGCACTCAAGGACACCTCACAAGAAAACAAGTTTCAATTTCATGACGCATCATAAAATCAAACGAAGTGAAACACTTTATCATCATCATCATCATCATCAACAATGCAAAACTCAATCTGGGTGTAACTGTTAAGAGTCAAAGTCAGAATGAGAGCTAACCAAGGGGCGACAAACCTGCTGCTTCACAACTCAGCTAGAGGAAATGGGTAATGATAATAATCTACACTTCTTGTAAGCTACAAGAAGATGCAAGAACATTTCAAACAGAGGTCATCACATCAGGTTTTTATGAACTAGTTTATTTTGTTGCAAGGGTCTCAAATCAAATCAGCAGCATCTGTTATGACACATAGCATGGCCTGGTTACACAGCCTCATTCACGCTCATTCTTTTTTGGTTTGACTTATGTGGAGGGTTAAGGAGAGACAAATGCTGAAGAATGGAAAAGAAGAACAAATGAGCAAAACACTGAAATGACTTCAACAAATGGGGATAATATGAAATTTCCACTTCCTCCACGTTAAGAATGAATTCTTGCATGGGTTTGCTGAATCCGTACTTACGGCAGAAGGTTGTTTAAAATTGCAGTTATGAATTTATTTTTTTTTTTTAAGAGGTGAATTCAAGCCGCCTCTTGCTCTCCAAACACCATCCCTCAATCCTGACTGCTTACTCTTCTTTTCCACAGGTTATACTGCTTGTGCAGCGAGAACACTTCTGCAGAAGTGGCAGGAAGTTCAATTCTTCAGTCAACATTTTGACCTTGTTATTTTTTTCCACCACATACGAGAACTGTGCTGCAGCCTTCATGAGTCACAAACATCCTACAGCCATTAACTATTTAATTGTCTTTGAACTTGTATAATGATCTCTCAATTATCAGCGCTTCACATTTTCTGAAAGGAGTTCAGAATGATACATCTATGATTGTTTATGATCCTTACGTCACTGCTATTGCATTTGACCCCAGCGATATCCTGCTGCATTTCACAATTTCTTTTCCCAGATCATGAGTGGCCTGCAATATGAAAACTCAGAGACCTTGAAGGGAATATCATACTGGGACTGCTGCTGAAAGCCAGATGCTTGAGTCATGAATCATTGTGGCAAAACAGGTTAGCGTTCATCCTTTAAGCATGAGAAACTAAAGAAGTACAAACCCAAACAATATTTCTTTGCAGTGGTAATAGTGTGGTCATCCTGTGTGTGGCAATACCAGTTGAACTGCGAGAGGCAGATCTGGAGAATTAGCACCAACAACACCACCTTAGGACTTGCACCTAAAGAATCTACTTTTCACTTTAATTTCTCAGAGGGTCACCCATCACCCATACACAGGTAAGTAAAGTAAAGTAAATAAAGTTTTATTACTCACAATAAAAATAATTTCTTTATTAAGTTATTTCTCTTTTAAAAAAAAAACAAAACAAACAGTTATGTAGTTCTTTTTATTTCCAAAGGGTACAATATTAATCTGTACCAATGACTCAAAAGTTAAATTAGAAAGAGAGAGTCAACAACTTTAGCTGTTTTTGAGGTCAACTGCGCAAATAAACAAAAAGAAAGAAAAGAAACCAAACAAAATATCTATATACAAAACAACTGCAAACTCAAATCAAAATGAAAGAAAAACAAACATGCTACATGCATAAATTTAGCAGGTCCTCAATACTATGTTAACTTCCCACCCCCCACTAAGGAGTCACGGTCTGAGGTCAGTCTTGAACTACAGTACACTACTTTAAAAAAAGGGCATCTAAACGATGAAGGCAGAGCGGCAGTCTAAGTGAGCCAGACAAAACAAAAAGAAAACAAGCTATGGAGGTAAGAGGCAAGGCAGGGCAAAACAGCAGCCTAACGCCAGGCAAACTTTAAAAGAGACACAGAGTGAGCGTTAGTAACCAATACATAAGCTACATAAGCACTAGCAGACAAAATAACATTGGGCTTGTGGCACTGTTTACCTGCGTGGTCAGCTGTAGCCTGCACAAATCAATAATCTAGCTGTTAGAAGCTAACGGCGACAGCGGCGGCTAACCGGAAGGGGTTACACACACACCTCGGCTCAACATGCCAACCTGGAGAACGAACACAGCAGGGGGTATATGAACAGGTCTGCATTAGCAGCCAATGACGCGGCTGCACTACAGGTGCTGGTAAGGGGCGTGACACACACCTGCCGCGATCGCCATGCCTGCTGCAACATAAACAGACTGAGGGACGCAGAAGAGAAATGCAATATATACACTGTAAATAACCACCCGGTTACATGTGGATAAGGCTTTCTGCATCAAAATCATTATTAGCACAAATATATGATGTATTAAAGGGATACTTTTCTAATTTTCAACCAGCTTTGTATCATAATAATGTCAGTAGTATGTGAAAATGAACTGTGGTAAACATCCTTCCGTCTTACCAGCACTCAGATCTCCACTGCTCTGGGGCTGTTGCTCGAACTTCAGATTGTACTTCAGCATTATCATATCACCACCATCACGGACACAGAGTGTATAGAAGTGGATTGAGAGAGTGACCCTCTCCTCTCTCTCTCTTATCCCCAGACCAAACTGATCAAACAGTAAAAACAGACATTTCTGATGAATATGAACCAGGATTCTGTTACTGCCTCTCCAATTTCTTGCCTAAAATGTTTTCAGAAACATAATTTAGTGCACTGTTTGGCTGTAATACAAGACTATGAAGGTCGCACTACAGTCGCACTACGTCACCCACCAGTGGGAGTATTTACTGATCCACTGCAGCACAACACATTCTGGTAGTTGTAGGTTTTCTACCTCTTGAACTAAAGTGGAATACCTCAGCCCTTTCCCTCTGATTTCACAGGTCACATAGCATAGTGGTGGTTAGCACTGTCGCCAAATGGCAAGAGGGTTCCTGGTTCGAACCCAGGGTGGGGGGTTTGAACCCTGGGGCGGGGGAGCCCTTCTGTGTTCTCCATGTGTCAGCGTGGGTTTTCTTCGGGCTCAATCCAAAGACATGCAAGTTAGGTTAAGTGGTCACTATAAATTGGCCGTAGGTGTGAATGTGAGCATGAATGGCTGTCTGTCTCAATGTGTTAGCCTTGTGATAGTCCAGCGATCTGTCCAGGGTGTACCCCGCCTCTCGCCTAACATCAACTGGGATAGGCTCCGGCTCCCCTGTGATCCCCAACAAGATAAACTCACTAGAGGTCATTCGCAAAGTGCCTCGGTAGTTGAATAGTTAAGGGACATACCATCTAAGCAGAGGATCTTTGTTGCACCCCACCCCCGCACCCCTGCCCGTCTGCCCCGAAACTATCACCTATCCAAAAAGGTGAAAAAAAAAGGGAGGTGACTAACACTTGAAACCAAAAATGATTGTCAAGACAATCTTATTACCACATCAGTTAAGCAGAATGTCAACGTGCAGACAGCCCACAGTGGCTGCTTTTTATCTCTCAGCAATCATGAAAATTGGCTTCTGCAACAAAAAGTAACCTCGACATTTATTGAGAGGGAGAAATTTAAAGTACAGATGCCACAATTTGCTCCAAAGAGAGTGACCCACAATCATGCAATCATCAACGTGTATTTAAATACGTACTGTGAGGGAACCAGACAGCCTCCTAAATTTGGTAATAACAGGAATAAGATACCTGCTGGAACAGTCATCTTCAACACCTCAGGTATCCCATCCCATCATCTGTATCCACATCAGCTCAAGGTTTTATGTCATCATTTCCTCATGCTCCCACCTCCTTATTCCCTTTTTATTTCTTTCATGCATTTTTTTCCTAAATAGCCCTGTTTTAGCCAGACAAATGGAGTCAGAGCCAGGTCAGTAAACAACAGGAGTGACAGTGAAAAATAGCAGCTATTAAGAGAGTGACTGAGCTGATGTCATGCTACTCAACTACTAAATCACAAAGAAAAAAGTCACAGTGGCTTTGGAGTATAAACAGCACAACAAAGCTGAATGAAAATTATAAAAATATATATTGGGATGTGGCCAGAAAATTAATTGCAGCTCAGCAGTTAAATGACTGTTGTAAGATTACAACGGTGGGTGTTATTGTTATTACTTCGACCTTCAGTCAAACAGAAGAAAACACAGAACTATTTGTGGTAGCAAGGGTGGTCCTCTGGAGAAAAGGAGCCATGTCACATTCTCATTAGAGAAACAGCACATAAAAGAACATGCCAAGCATGTACCCATGCAGTACTGTATAGGCGCGCACACTGATCCCCGTCCTGTCTGATCACAGCTGTCAGGAATCATCAGATAAGTGCTCGTCTGTTTTCTCCATTGAAAAATCTCCCTTAATGACAAACACAGACTGTCTGAGTCCTCTTCCACCCCAAGGCAGGCCACTCCAAAGATACACGCTCTATTGTTTTTACTCTCATCCCCTTTATCCACCTTCTGTCTGTCCACTATGTATCCAAATACCTCCAAATACCTGCCTTTTCTTCCCCCTGCTGACTGCCAAATACCCAGAATACCAGTGTCCTTTTCCATCTGGTGGGACCAATCTACTCAAGGTTTCCTGTGTAAAAGAAGGGAATTGGAAGCTTGGCCCCAGTAAAAGGCATCCACACAGCACTGCAGGCATTCCTGCTCACAGATAATGGTAGATATTTCTCACAAATCATAAATACCTTTTTTAGAGGTTTTGAATGTAACTTTTACCAAATCCTTGTTATTAGCGACCCCTCTCTCTCTGAGGCCATTTAGCGAACTGCAGTCAGCATCCTGTAACAGCTCAAACTCAGCCAGTGCAAACCCCAGCCGTGGGGTTCACAGCGGACTGATGGCTGACACAGCGTGGGGTGTAATCCATGTAACTGCAGCAACAAGAGTCTGCTGATCCGGCAGGGGGCAGTCCAGAATCAGACCCATGAAGTTTAAGCACTTGGTCTTGCTCTGGCTGAATTTCAGTTGCTCCAGAGCTCCAGGTGAAGGTCAGTCTCTGCCGGGCTGCCACTGTAAAATCTATGTAACAGAAACACAGCACATGTGGACTCTAAGTTGTGGTGGGTGCTGGTTGTTTGTTGATGTTAGCGGATTACATTTCTTAGCTAACGCTAGCTAGTGTTGCAGACTGTTAGCGCTGTGGCCAAGCTAAGGAGAGGCAAGACACTCGGGAACGTGCATAATGCCACATCCCTGAGAATTTCTGAGAGTTCTTTACATGTCTAAGAAAGGTGGGGGAGATCTCAGGCCTGTTTACACGAAAACCATCCGCTGAAAAGGGAATCGTTTCTCATTTTCGTTTTGAAAAAAGTTCTGCAATCAGACGACAATATTTTGTTAACAATCGCTGTGCACACAGATCCACAAAAATGACCAAAAACGCTGTAGTATACATGCCAGGCCAGTAGTTGGCGATGTGACTTGCAATGAAACAACACGTGCCTGCGCACATGCGCTTCCATCTACAGAGCGGTGATGTATAAACAAACAAATTGGCAACCGCATGAACGTTTGTCTGGACGGACAACGAAGTGGAGTTGCTACAATAAATCTACACTTTGCTGGAGAAGTGTTGATAAATTCAATAGAGTGAGCAGCACAAACAGAGCTTGGGAGTCCGCCATTGTTGTTGTGATGGTCGACTTTCTTGCGCATGCCTTGTGACTGGAACCGTAATGCGCATGTGCAAAAAGTCTCTGTTTTCAGAGGAAGTGCATATTGCAAGTTTACATGACAAGGAAGACAGTGCTGTTTCCAAAAAATTGCACCAAACCATAAGCCAAAACGCTAACTAAAGTTGAAATCGTTGTCATACTTTTAAATCTCCACATTGCAAAACACAGAGAAGGCGCCTTCAGTAGGGGAGTTCAAGAGTTTGGCCAGATTCAAATCTCTACTAAAGAAATTACAATTACACATCTAATTCAGTTGGAATTTTTCTAATCTCAAGTTTTACACACCCACTCAATTTGTGTGTGCCACATTTACACACATACACACACCAAATCCTAAGCAGCCATGTAAAAACAGATGCAAAATGACGTCTTGTGAAATTCACTTAAGCCCCCTAGAGCAGAGAAAGCAGGAAGAGTTATATCTTAAAGGATGGAGCTAAGAATCGAAGAGGCTACCTGTCATCCCATTTCCTCTGGGACCTTTCCTCCTTATAATAATGATGACTTTTTTCAATTCTACCACTCTCGCTGCACTGTTAGATACTGACAAAAAAATAATAAAAATCTACTCACAACCCATCACAAGACAGACCCCGATCTCAACAGGCTCTGTGGTGAATATCATGACCCAATATGACATTGTCAGACCAAACTAGTTCTAACTTCCACATCTGGCACTTCGATCATTTCCCTCAGCCACACCGGGGCTAACGGGAATGTCTAAATATCAGTTCACCATTCCTATCTATTACATCCGACCCCTCGTTTGCCTTCCATGAAAAGGGCTGATGTATTAGTCTTCTGTTGCTACTTACAGACCTCTTTTGCACCACAGTGAAAACTAATACAGCACCCTTTCAAAGGTCTGTTTTTGTTTCCACACTGTTTGACCGACACGTTTTTCTTTCAGAGGCGCTCTCTGTGGTCAGAACACTGGATCTGTGTGCTCAGACAGACTGATGAGGAGACACTGCACGCTGCAAAGGTATTCTGTGGATGTATGTGTGTATCTGTGTGTTACAGAGAAAGAGGCTGCTGTCACCTTCTGTTATACTGTATTTCTTGATTCCCAGAGGCTTCGCATGCCTCAACCAGATTTTACTTCCTTATAACCAATTAGTTATGTGTGTGTCTTGTTGATGGGGCTACGGCAACTCTCTGAATTGGCCTGTCACACTTTGGATTTATCTGATGGTTGGTAAGCTGCAAATGTTAGCAAGTGTGGCTAACTAGCTTTATTAAAATGGAGGAGGACACTAGCAGCAAAAGCCATGTTGATCGGATAATTATCACAACACTGAAGCATCTGCAGTATTTTGGCCTCTTCACCAGCCAGTATCCGCAAAGCTCAGTGCAAGAACTCACCAGTAACCCGCAATTATATCCATGTCAAATTTGGACATGCCCGCGACCTGACCTGTGATTAAACACAGTCTACACAGTCGCTCACTATAAAATGCTTTAGTTTTACTTGCACAATTGGGACACGTAGAAACATGAACTTGAATCATAATTTACCGTAGCCTATTTGGCAGAATCAAACACCAACTACATTGCTGCTCACTATGCTGACATTTACTTGCCCTCAAGCCTGAGTAACTGTACAGAAAAAGGATATCGTCCACAGTTCCTGGTTTAAGCTAGGTTCAGGGAAAGGTCTCTTTAACTGGCTGCTCTCAATGCCAGGATGGCTATGGATGCATTGCTGAACAGGCCTTCTGGGCACAGGCCTAGGGGCCCAAAGTGCCAGGGGGCCGCCTGGCCTTCACTTGCAAAATGTCAGATTAGCACGTACCAACCAGGTAGAGACTCAAAATGCCCACATAGAGACACATTACAGACACAAGGAGACACAAACTGACCACAAAGGGACACAAACCCACAAAAAAAAATACATAATGACAACAAAACCACCACAAAGTCTGTGTGTCTTGCTCCTATGTGGAAGAGATAGTGGGGCCCATTGCATATCTGTGCCCAGGGACCCTCTGTCTCAAAATCCGCACATGGTTATTGCGAGCACAAACATTTTAAATTCTGATTTTGAGAGGAAAAAAAAAAACAACTCATCCACTGCCCGCCCGAATTTAGTTCTTTTTTATCTGTTACACAACTACTGTGCTGGCTACCAACAGATACCCAACCTGGTGCAAGACTCTGCTGTAGACACTTTTTACTCACTTATTTCACTTACACTTTAAAAAAAAAAGATTTAGTTATTTTGCAAACAACCTCGTCCGACTGCTTCCTCAAGACACCCAGTGCAATTATATGACACCAAACGAGAAAGTGTAAAGACTGTACTGAAGGGTAAGACACTTTCTGCTGGTCACACGTGCTTGTGTGGCAGCTATATAAGTTGCGTTGGACTGAATATGAACAATTACAATTTGTTCAAAGGCAAAAGGTCAGTTATCTTGAAGAGAAGGGTAATAACTAGACTAGACTACATACATCGACATGGAGGTCATCGGAGAACAGACCGTTTACTTCACACGTAGGTTTGTACCGTTCCCTCATTTTTGACAGGTTCTCTTTAAAAGGCCTGATAAATAGCACAACTTAAAACACGAAAGCTTTTAGCTTCTGGTATCACTTTTCTTGCAATAAGGCCTAACTGTTTTGTTGGGAAAGCTTCATTCTTCAACATAATGAAAAGGGGGTAAAAGAAGAAAATTCCCATCCTCTCATTATACTGGTTTAAATCTGATACATCTGAATATGAATCCCATGTCTAAAGCGGATAGACACCATATGTTTTTTGGATTGAAATGGTTCGAGCAGAACAGAAAAACACCCATAGAGCTGACATAATTTATGTCGTTTGAGGCTCTGTCAAACAATTTGCCTCTTTTCTCTCTCCTTTGTGGCGGCCATGTTACTTTAGTGGAAGCTTAATTTTGGCGAGAAGTCCCCTGTGGTTTTCTAACATAATTACATATTGTCATAAACTGTCTACCCATTCTTAATTTCATTGTTTAGATTAATATTTTGACTGGGTGCTTAAACAACAACATCGATCTTACAGATTTGTTCCTGGTGCAGTCTATACATGGCTGAGACACAAGCAGCTCCAGTATCTGAGACAAAAACTAACGGAGCGTGGCCTCATGTGCTGAAGATCTGCTGCTTGAGAATAACAGCACATTCTTAACAGAAAGCTGTCAAACAAGCGGAGCAACATAAGTCAACATAAGATCACATAAGTTTGAATCACAAAATCTAATCCCCTAAAGCTTTGGACAGTGGGACTGAGCCAAAGTTTGCATCTGAAGTCTTTACAGAGAAATGTGAGTACACGGTGGGAAAGTGAACTTTCTCAAATTTCTTTCCGTTATCTAATGTGTCCAGCACATGTACACACATGATTTTTTTTTATTTTTCAAAGGATGTAAACATAAACGTTTTTTCTTTGCGATGGGGATGATATTTCATGAGAAAATCTTTCTGTGTTTCACAACAGTAAAACAGATTATTCTAAACTGACATGTTCACTATAAATACCTTTCTCAATATCAACTTCTGCCATTTAAATCAAATATAATGCAGGTTATTATCAAAGCTATTAGTCATTGTCATTGTCATAAACTATGCAGGCTAAAACAAGTGGCTGAAGGTCAATTAACAAACTTACAGGAGGCATTCTCACCTGTTTGACAGCTACTCTATTACTGATAGGTAGGCCTTGATTAGGCTTTAAGTATTGAGTTATAAAATCATTGCAGTGAGTATCTTAGTGGAATAAAACATGTTTTTCTTATTACGTAACAGATTTAACAAGCTTCAAATAAAGGATGTATGTATTCTTACTGACGCCTCAGCAAAAAAGACAGTTGCACTTATGTATGCATAATGCATGCATATATGTTCAATCACTTCATATTGAGAAAGGCCTTTTCATTACTGACTGCACCACAGTCTTAGAAACCGCATGCCTATATGCCTTATTTGTATTTTTGTTTCCTGTTCAGTGGAGAGCAAATGACTGTCAGCATCAAGATAGCAATAGAGATAGCAGGGTAATATGGTCTATGTCACAATCCTGATAGTGGGTACTGTGGAAAAATTGCACTGGCTTTCAAAGCAATCTTGAAATCTAACCTCAGTTCCTTTTTTTAGTTCTCTGAATTTTGTCTCTTGCATTAAGGTTTTAAAACAACTGTGACCTGCAGTTACTTACAGGACAGATTGTTAGTGCAGTTTTAATTCTTTGATCTGACATTTCCCGATTTAAGTCACAGTTATTCAACAGAACAATCATGTTAATTCACATAGTAAGGAGTCAAAACAAAGAAAATAATTTTGTTTTAGCACAGCACAGTATCAAAACAACAGCTCGAAAGCACTCAGAGAGCACATACCTCTGCACAGTCCTCTAAATATGCTATAGCAGAAAACATTTTGTGCTAAATCACAATACAGACAGGGACAGAAATAGGAAAAGAAACTACGGAATGCATGGGCCGGAATGCATACTTCTACGAAACTGGTAGAAGTATTTCGAAAGGTCCTGTCTTGCAACATCAGGAAATCTTTCACAAATCATATACGTTTCTTGATTCTGTAACTAAAACTCATAAATGATTGTATTTAATTAAACTTTGCTTTTTAAGAGATCCTGCTTTCAAATGACACTCAGCTCTGTTGTCAACAACTTGGGTTATGGTGCAATAATGAAACTGATAAAAGTAGAAGATAAGTTTGTGTATCGTCACAGTTCTGTCTGCATCACGTTTAGCAACTGAAAAACAAAAATGTCAACAAATTAAATCCGTTCTTGTGAAAGTAGATAGAAGCGACGGGTCATTTGGGACAAAGTCCTATGTGTTCGCAGCTAAAAAGAAGTGTAGTTTTAGTGGTACTAAATAAGCTGAAAATTTATTTAATTCTGGGTTAATTAATTCATCCACGATTATCATTATTCTACATTTAAGGTCGGCTAGTGGGTGGAATAGTTTTAAACCATAACAATATGTAAGCTCAAGCCTACAGTACAGTACAGTATAGTGCAGTACAGTATAGTGCAGCCATGTGGGCCTAATTGCCTGTTGCCACACAGCAATATGATTGGCCATTTGCCAAGTACTGTCATTTGCTGGTAGTTTTCAGCTAATGTTTATTATAAAGAAGACAGTAACTGCAGTTACCATGAACGATATAGATTATCTTATTTGGCACACATGAAAGTCTGCCTTTTGAAGAAAAACTTGAGATTAAATATCTCGGTGTGTGTGGGATACTTTTAATGTTATACTTGTGCAGCAGACCATAAGCCATAGTCTACGCACGTGTCCTACGCCGTTGTGAGCATTTATATTTGTGTGGTGGTGTGTCTGTGTCACTATGCAGTTACACCTTCAAAACACTAGTTGGCAACGGTGTTTCTGCAAAGTGTTGTAAAGTTTAGTTGATTCAAAACACACATTAAACACACATTAAACATGGCTTAATAGCGACAATTTCAAACAAGTACACAAATCAGCTTCACTATAACTCGCAGCATTCACAGACAAACACTTGTGTTTATTTGGACACATTTTCCCCACAAATACAACATGCTAATGTTTTCAGCACAAGCCTATGGCATTTTACATTATATAAATTAGCCTAGCAGCTAGCAAATGTTTCCTCTAGGGATAGACCGATATGGATTTTTTTAGGGCCGATGCCGATACCGATTTTTTTCCATCACCCTTAGCCGATGACCGATTATGGACTGCCGATTTTCTTGAGCCGATATTTGGGGCCGATACTGCTTTTGCTCCCTCTATTTACATCAAAAAAATGACACAATGATAACAAATATTACAGGTCTCAAGTTTAAAATAACAAACATTTATTGAACAGTAAAAAATACTAAAACAAGATGGAAAGTTGAGGTAGAACAGGTAGAATATTATTATTATTATTATACATTCAAATAAAAAAAAAGAGTTCAGTGCTCTTAAATCTTCCAGTAATGTCTTTATAAAATAAACAAATATTTAAGCTGAAGCATAAATAAAACAACAACTACTGTACACAGTAGGATTCGCTGCATGTGCGCTGCAGGGTCTTCCGGCAACACAGAGCTGCCCGTGGATGCTTGTCTGTAAATCATGCCAGGGAAAAATAAATCCGCGAACCCACGCACGTATCGGCCGATGCCGATACAAGTAAAAAACTCAAATATCAGCCCGATATATCGGCTGGCTGATGTATCGGTCTATCCTTAGTTTCCTCTTCTCATATGAAACCAGGGACGACAGCAACATTTAACAAAGGTAATGTTACAAAATTTGTCTCAATTACAACTCAGAAAGTTCCCCGACAAAACCACTATCTTATACTAAACACATTTTCCAAACAAATATAAAATGCTAACATTATTAGCACAAGCCTATGGCATTTTACATTGTAAAAATTAGCCTAGCGACAAACAGAGATTTCCTCTGCTCATATGAAGCCAGGATAAATCACACACAAGACTTAAAATGCTATTTTGGGGAGGCTTTACTGTCTTCACAATTTATGGTTTCAGCTTACAAAAATAGACAGTAGGTCTGCGTCGCCATGACGTATATTACATTTCTGGGGAGGTGCACGTCAGGCTATGGCATAGGGTATGGCATAGGCTCTGCGTCGACGCAAAGCCTATGCCATAGATACCATGTCGATTCAACGCAGAAGCATAAATTCTACCTTACAAACCAAACTCTTGATAAAAACATCAGTATGATTGCAGAGCGGTTCTCCAGGAAAAAAATGGCTGCCAGGTTGTTAGAGAAGAAATAGTTTTGCTTCCATATATTTTATTACTCGAAGAGAATGGTACCTGGTCTAGAACACACCTTTAGGATCACAAGTATCTTTCTGGGAGGATTATTAAACAGAAAAGCAGTGGGACAACGTGGAATAATTGGGGTCCTTCAGCAGAGCAAACAAAGCTACCCAAATTAACAGCGCAAATAGAATTAAGAAGTAAAGATGTATGACAGGAAGTTGAGGAAAAAAAGGTGTGTCCTCAGTTGTATTATCAGCTGTCTTTAACTGTGTATAACAATTGCATTACAGTATGTGAAATTGTGAAATGTGTACAGTAGCGACGCCAACATTTCCCAGCATACTGGACTGAGTAGTTTGTAGTTGCTGGTAAGTTTGCTGTTTTCTGTTCCATAACGCAAATGTCATCTTTTTGTTATTGTCTTTGGTTTGTCTGCTCAGAACATGATGTTTTATGCTAGTAATTGTCATTTGTGCGTTAATTCATAGTTTGCACCATTAGTGAGTTGGCTGTCCCATGTCATGACCCCAGCTGTATTTTCCTACCGAGTTTTGAGTCTGTAATTCAATTGCTACTTGACAATAAAGGTTGACAGTGTCCAGAACCACTACGTGTCCTCTGTGAAGCGAAAGCTGTCACAGTTTTCTCTGGATTTGCATCTGTCCATAGTAGTCATTGTCCCACCATTTTCTCTGCTACGTGGCCAAAAACACCACTGGAAGTAGATCATAACCATCTTGTTAGATCAGCAAACGCCGAGCTGATAATTGTTCTCGGTTGGGTTTAGCTAAAAAGTGTGCGTGTGTGTGTGTAGCCCATTTGGATAGGCCGTCTTACTCTTGTCTAGAACAGTCTTAATTCTCCTGACAGAGGTGAAGTCTTGGAATCCAGTCCCATCATTGCTTGCGGACAGGAAGTGCTTATGTTTGGCAGCTCGCGTCTCCAGAACACTGTATCACCACACACTCAGCAAGTCTTAATCCTGCAGTGAGAAGGAGCGTATAAGCAACTCCTGCTTATTGGAAATACCCACGCACGCACACACACATATGAATACAACTGAACTTTGCAAACACAGTTTCTTCGCAAGTTGTTAATGTTGTTTGAATTGAGATGTCATATTGCTTCATTAAGTTAGAGAAATAAAATATTCTGATATGTTCAGTTTGCAGTTAAGGTCTGGTGGTCCACAAACATGATGTAACCACTTGAATAAAAACCTTAGGGGACAATATTTGTTAAAAACTGTTATGTGAGCGTAAGGTTATGCACAGACATGAGTCAGCTACTATCAGGATAACTGCTGAACAGTGTCACATCAGCATGGCTCATAAACCTCTGTTGCCATATGTGATTTCATTAAACCCTCAGTTTGATCTATCATCACAGTTCTAGGAATGTCTGTTTCTGTCTGTTGGCTTTTACTGTTGTCATTTTCCTTTTCTCTTAATAAACATATAATTTGCGCTGCGAGTGATGGTTTTTTATGGATAGTATTATATTCCCTCTTTCCTTGTTGCTGTGTCCGATGGCTAAACCAGCCAGTCCTCTCAGGCCCCGTGGTCCCCATAAAAGTGACGGGGCTAACCGTAAAGGCCCCTGTTCTACCAAGCAAGTTCCTCTCTGCGTCTCCTCCTGTAATTCCCATTACTGCCCTGGACTCCAGGAGCTCACATCCCTAAAACCTGTTCACTCCTCTCATCCTCCCCCGCCTCCTCTTTTTCCACCTTCTTCAACACATGAAAACTCTATTGTGTATCTTTCAAAACATTTACAACACAGTTTGTGACTAAGATATGAGACGGGCATAGTTGCGTCTAGACTGAGGAAGTGATGTAACAGACATATCTGTACTCAGTGGTCAGCAGGCTGCATACTTTTCGACTTGACTACACTGAAGGGGAATGGGTAATAGCTGCCATTATTTTAAGTGTTTCTTCATATCTTTTCTTTTTTTTTTTTTTACAGAGCTTCCTTCATGTTTGATCCAGTCATTGTTCTGAGTTAATACCCAGCTTTTCTTTTCACCTCTTGTTGGTTACAAAAATACAGCAGTCAGTAACTCACAAGTGTATTTTCCTTTATTTTTGCCATACTGAAACAAATATGTCTGCACAACCCACAAGCTATGAACACACATAGTGAATTGTGCTTGATTTATGTTGCACATTCACTTTTCTAATAAAGAAATTATCATAGTGGGTCCTTGCTTAAAAGAAAAAAGACGAACTGAAATATTCTTTAACTGTAATGCTGGTTTATAAAACCTGCCGTCTGATCGCCTTTTCCCTCCAACAGAATCCTAATGACTTCTTCGTTCCTCTGGTAGCTTAGGGCTCACATTTCACTTCAAGTTCCATGAACCACACTTTCAAACAAATCCTATTTTTATACATTGTCTTATGACTTGACAACATCAGAATAATGTTACCTTTGGGGCTGTTTGACAGACACAGAGTCTTCTCTGAGAGAGCCACAGCTTTGAACATGAAATGCCAATGGAGATATTCAAGGCTGTAAAACGTTACCACTAAATGACTTAGTGGATAAATAATGACCAATTATATCACACTTCACTACACACTGGTCTGAATTATATTCTTATACACTTGCACACAATTATAAGTTAACCTGAGGTCAAGGATGCAAGGTCGTAGCCATGGACTCAACATTGGAGGGGGACCAAAAAAATTCTCATTTTGAAAACACATTTCTTATGGTATTGTTTATAATAAGCAAGTACAGCTTTAAAGGATATTATAGGACTTTCCTCAGATTTCATGTGAGTTATCTGACACATATAAAGTAATTAAGTCGAATATGCCTGTGAGCACTTTTGTTGGTTGCTGTGTTAATGTGTGGCTAATTAAATGCAGGTAACTGAGCTGTAATAGCTAACAACATGAGTGAATGTTGATCAATCAACACTCAGAAATTGGCCTGTTTTCATTAAAAATGCTGGTTTCCACTCCATGCAATTACTAACACTTTTCAGCAAAGTATTATTTATGTCCACAATTACAGTTCCAGTGCAAAATGATGTGCTGATGTCGAGCAATGGCTTCTGCTGGGGTACAGCAACACCTCTTGGACAAACCACATGCAGAGACACATAGTTTCTATTCTTGGAGAAGATAAAGTGTACGCTCGATGGTTCTACAGGTAAATTTTACAGGACATGGCAACTACTTGTGGCATATATATATATCTTCCACTATTTCTTAAAGGCTAATTACAACGTAGATTGGCAATAGACCACTATAACTGATGTACACATCTATTTGTTTGTGTGAATATGCATGTGTATTTATGTTTACATTCTGATTTATTGTGCTGTTTGCTTATGTATGTCTAAATTGTACATGTCCACCTGTGTGCGTGTATGTATATTTTCATCTTTGTTCTATATGGCTTGGGGGTAGGGTAAAAATTGAAGACATGCTTGTATCTTGGTATTCCACACTGAATGTATTACTGTTGTTATGTTGTTGAAAACAAAGGGGAAAACAAATTAACTGCAGTACATCACCCTTATACTAGCGCCAGTACAAATAATGGTAATATGTGACATGTATTTATGATCATAATTACATTTGCTGATGATTATTCGCAGTGTCTGTCCTAGGATTACAAATTTTTACCTCTTTAAATTTTTGATCAGTATATTGGGGCTGCATTTTGAGCATATTTGAATATTGGGGGGATGTGTCACCCCCAACATATATTATAAATACTACCACATATTGTGCATGCAAACCACACATACACAATACCTATTAAATTGTCTAAACCATTTCAACTTCTATAAAATAAATTGAACTTTTGTCGTGCTCTGGAGGTGACAGAGACGTCCTCCTTATGAATGTGGTTCAAAGCCACGTCGTTTGCATATGCAAATTACACAAACACTTCCTTCTTTTCGTAATACAGCGAAGCATTTAAAGACTGACATGTCAGAGATGTGAGCCACTGCCTTTCAGTAGCTCAGCTGGACTGTGTTCTCGCCATGTTCTTCCACGGTGAACTGGTACTAGTGATACTCGCCCTGACTCTTGATGGTCAAGGTAAGCTAAGATTCTACAGCTGTGTACATACTTTTTCATCCAGGTTGTTGTAGATGCACTTTAGACCACAGCACGTGAGTCTTTGATCAGTTATGCAACTCTAATTGTTATATATTTTCCTCCCAGTTCATACAGGGAAAATAATTGGAGGTCACGAGGCTGTGGCACACAGCAGGCCCTACATGGTGCTTTTGGAGCGGCACATGCAGGGTGGTAAAATAAAATACTGCGGTGGCTTCCTTCTGAATGAGGATTTTGTGATGACTGCAGCCCACTGCCAAGGCAGGTCAGTGTGATGCATTTTATTTTAACCTACAGACAGAGATGGTGCAAGGAATTCTGGGGCCCCAGAAGATTTTTCCTAACAACAACCTAGTCTCCTGTATTAAGACTTGACTTTAAAATACTCAAATTAATTACATCTATGATATTGAATATGTTTCATGATGGTTTAAAAATTGTGACATTGTGTGAATAGAAGCTCTCAGAGGAAAAAATAATTCCATCATTTTTGCACTGAATTTTGTCATTTCAGGTCCTACAAAGCCCTACTGGGAGTTCATGATCTCCGTGACAAGAATGGAGTACAGACTATACCTGTGGAACAAACATTTCCACGCAAAGACTACAATGAAACCAATTATAAAAATGACATAATGCTACTGAAGGTAAAAAAATTCTTGCAGTTATTTCAACTATTTTAGCAATTTCCAATTTAATAATCAGGAAATGTAGGCCTACTGGACAACAGGCAATGTGAGCTCTGCAACTGATACTCCAGCTTAATATGTGTATTTTTTTTTATCTATCTCTGTCTCTCAAGTTGAGCTCCAAGGCAAAGTTCACTGACGGAGTGAAACCCATTGCTCTCGCAGGCCAGGGTGATGGCTTACAGCCAAAATCATGTATAGTCTCCGGCTGGGGAAAAACAGACGAGAACATAACTTACATGTCTTTCAAACTCATGGAAGTCAATGTTACACTAATTAACAATCCACATTGTGTTCTGGATAATGTGTACTGCTCTGAGGGAAGGATTGGACCGAACCATGTATGTATTTTTCTAATATAAAATCGAGCAACAAATGTCGATTATTACAAACCATAATAATTAACTGTCTTTTGACGCAATCACTGCATACTATACATGTACTTGCAGGGAGACTCTGGTGGTCCACTGGTCTGTGAAGATGGAAAGGCATACGGGGTGACGTCCAACATCTTCAAACCAGCCTCAGGTGGCCCGCAAATCAATTGTTATGCTAAGATTCCTGACTACAGAAGCTGGGTCGATTTGACTATGACATATGTGTGAAAAAGCTCTGGTACATGTAACAGTTGATCGATCAAATCACAACATTTGAATTTACTAAGGACCTGATAATTCAGATGCTATCATCATGACTTATTCCACAGCAATAAGACTGCCAGACCAAAGTCTGGACTTGCTTGCTTTACACAGATTTAATGAAAATGTGCTTCGCTTTGATGTTTCCAAATGACACAAATTACATTTTTGTTTGACAAGTTGAGTCAAAAGACTGCAAATATATAAATATCATTTATTCATTACGGTGACATGTTTTGGCATTTATGGTAGAGCTGTTTTTTTGTCTGCTCCCGGGGGCTAGGAACTTAACAACTACATGTTTTGTCAATAAACTTTTGATTATTCTCAACAAATTTAAACCACACACATGCAGGTTTTTTTCAGGGCTAGACTGTAACACGGCAATCACTGCATGCAATTTAAGTTTGGCTTAAAATCAGATCATCATTTAAATGCAGACTTAATGCTGCCTAATAGATGTACTGCAATACTGTATATCATTCTGCTGTGAAATAAAACTTTATATACATTAAATGCATCGCTGCTCTTTTTTTTGACTCAAACAAATGAGAACACACGATCACCTACATTTGTTTTATACCACCTTTTTAAATAATAAACAGCTTTCAATACCTCTGTGCACATTGAGCATACATTAAAAGAAAGAAAAAAAAAGACAACGCTGCCTCCCTGTGTACTAACTGTACTGATGCAGCAGGAAGAGTTTCACCTAATAAAGAAACTGTCTTATTTATAAACTCTACACACAGTCAAGTCTCTGCCTGTTATTTAACACACCCTGTGATTGCATTTGATTTAGCTATAAAAAATACTAGAAATTTAGCTATAAAAAACAAGTCATGTTGTCTTGTGTTAAAACAAAAGTACGTATGGAATAAGCGTCCTGCATTCCATTTAGTTTCCCAGGATAGCAGAGGTCTATAAGCCATGCTGATACTAGGACAGTTTGGGGAAATTAAATGGATAATAACATATTAATGACTGCATTATTGAATACACATGCACATTATTGATGTTAACTGATGCTGATAAAGTGAAAACCCATTTTGAAAACACCCAATTTACATCAGCATCCAAATAAGGAGGCCACTGTCTTTGAGCGTATTTAGGCACTTTTAATAGAACAGGCTGGTTAATAATCTGTTATTTCATTCAGTTGAGCAGCAGTATTGCTGAGCTTTTCCCTTTATTATGACAGAAACAATGGCTGGCCAGACAGATGTTAGTCCATATCTCACAAGAGAACGACATTGTTCTCACATTTAACACCACAATGGCACACTGGTATTTTCTATTTTGTGCGCGTGTATTTCTGTGTATGTTCTTGTGGGTATTTTTATTTTATTTTTTTTACTTTTAAAAAGCCTCATGTGGGTTCGCAGTTGCCTATTCGCATTTCTCTACCAAAACTTAACACACACACACACATCTGTTTCTTGTGCATAAATGTACAATTCTAATGCCACTGTGATGTCAAAAGTGCCACCGTCCAAATGTATTATGAATATATCTTTTTTTTTTTTAAATTCATAAGTATAATGCTACATATTGTGTATGTTTACCACATTCACCACACTCTGTGTACTTAAATAAAGGTTGTATAAAGAACTTAGACTTAAACCATAAAAATCAAACTTTTGTCGTGCTCTGGAGGTGACAGAGACGTCCTCCTCATAAATGTGGTTCAAAGCCACATTATTTGCATATGCATCCTACAAAAATACTTCCTTCTCTCTGTAGTACAAGGTATAGACTGAATTCGTAAGTGATGTGAGCCACTGCTTTTCGGCAGCTCAGCTGGACTGTGATCTCGCCATGTTCTTCCACTGCCAACTCATAATACTGATACTTGTCCTGACTCTTGATGGTCAAGGTAAGTTAAAAAGCATTTTACAGCTGTGTCCTTTTTTTATCCTGGATGTTAGAGATGCGCTTTAGACTACAGCACATTAGGAAATGCATTGCACACAGTGGGACATAGGGCACAATGCATGAGGATGGATCTGTTTATGTCAGTCAAATTCAAGGTCATCAATAACATCAATGGTCAGTTTTATTTTGTGAGTTTATATATAAATATATTTATTATTGATATCAGTTCATACAGAAGAGGCGGTGCCACATAGCAGGCCCTACATGGTGCTTCTGGAGCAGTACATGCAGGATGGTAAAAAAAAAATACTGCGGTGGCTTCCTTCTGAATGAGGACTTTGTGATGACTGCAGCCCACTGCCAAGGATGGTTAGTGTAACACATTTTATGTTTACTCAGTGGAAATGCTGGGGCCCATGATGAGATATATCTCAGCAACAACCTAGTGTCATGTATTAAGACATAAATAATATTAAATGATATCTATTTCACAAGTATATTTTATGATGGCTTCAATAATCATGACATTCAAATATCTATATATTTCTATTTCAAGAACACAATGCCCTCAGATAAATAAAAAAAACCCTTTAATTTTAAGATTTTTCCTCTTTTTTTTTTGCATTGAATGTTTTAATTTCAGGTCCTACAAAGTCCTACTGGGAGTTCACGATGTCCGAGACAAGAATGGAGTACAGAGTATATCTGTGGAACAAACATTTCCACATATATTCTACGATAAAACTAATTTTAAAAATGACATAATTTTTCTTAAGGTAAGACAATTCTTGCAGTTAACAGCAAAAATTACCTTTCATTTATTTTTGTCATTTCCAATTTATGTTTTACATTATATTACTGGATGCATTAAACAAGAGGAGCATTAAAATACTTAACATATGAATGTTCATATATCTTAAATATGATTTTATCTCTCTCTGTTTCTCAAGTTGAGCTCCAAGGCAAAGTTCAGTGACAAAGTGAGACCCATTGCTCTCGCAGGCCCGGGTGATGGCTTACAGCCAAAATCATGTGTAGTCTCTGGCTGGGGAAGTACAGATGAGAACATACCTTACATGTCTTCCAAACTCATGGAAGTCAATGTTACATTAATTAACAATCCGCTGTGTGCTAAGGAAAATATTTACTGCTCTGAGGGAAGGATTGGACCACTCTATGTACGTATTTTTCTAACATAACATGGACTAACAAATGTTTGTCAACTGTAATAATTAACTGTCTATTGAAGCAATCACTGCATACTATACATGTACTTCCAGGGAGACGCTGGTATTCCACTGGTCTGTGAAGATGGAAAGGCATACGGGGTGACGTCCGGCATCTTGCCACCATCCTCAGGTGACCTGCAAATCCAATGTTACACTAAGATTCCTGACTACAGAAGCTGGGTCGATTCAATAATGGAAAATGTATTAAAAAACAGTGATTTCATTTGCTGGGCAACTTAAGTCAAAAGACTGAATGTGTATAAATGTAATTTGGTAATTCAAGAAAATGGCATTTTGACTTCAGACCTTTGAATATTCCATGAAACTTACAAATTTAATTCAAGCACACGCAATTTTTTTGTTTGTTTGTTTTGGTAAGGCTGAACTTTTGCATGACAATAATGGCACACAAATTAAGTACGGCCTAAAATAAAAAAATTAAGTGTAAACTCAACGCTGTAGATGTAATATATTAACAATAGATACTGTATGTAATCCTGCTTTTATATACAACATTATATACATTGAATATATTACTGCTTTGTGCATCTACTTTATGGCTTGATCCAATGAGAGCACAGGAGCCTCTAAGTTTGTTTTGTACCATCTTTTCAAATAAAAAAATGTTGCTCTGTCACCATGTTCTCAGTGCCTCTGTACACTTCTCTGTGTGAGTGTTAGTTAACGCCACAAAAAGACAACAGTGCCTCCTTGTGACCAAAGTGTACTGATGCAGCAAGAGGAGTTTCACTTACTGAAGTCAGAGCTGAGACTCTTATTTATACGCTCTAATCATAGTTAAGTCTCTTCCTGTTGGTTAACAGATCCTGTTACTGCAACAGTAGCAATATCTGACAGAGAGGTCGATGCTTGTGATGAACCCTAACAGCATCTGCCCAACACTTCCCAATTTTACAAGCGCAACAATTTTAAGATTGTTTAAGGAATAAAATATGTTATGACATTGTATCAGGCCATCTTGCTTTATTGCCACTCCAAATTTAGCTAAATCATACTTAAACAAATGATGAATTGTCATAATACTTGTGCTGAGTCAAATGTAAGGAAACGCTAAGCCTCTTGTCGATGACTAGTACAGAATTCAACACATTGAGTGGTGTAGATCAGACCAGACAGGTGGCTGTTGCCAGGATAACAGAGTTTTTAACAGAGTCTCATAAGGAGGACAGATTGGGGAAATAAAATACATGACTCAGACTATAGGAGTTTTGATCTACTTAACATATCTGTAGGCTGTCACCTGCTTTTGGAAGAAAGTCACCTTGCCCTCATATTATAGTTGTGGACCATCAGTTACAACAGACACCATCTCTCAGCTGTTATAAATGCTTCACTACCGTTATTTAGCTAGTGAGTCAGTGATTTCCTATTAGCTCACACATGGAAGAAACCTTTTGATTTTGGTTGCTGTATGATTGTGCATGCAGCGCATTTGGTGGTTTCCATTTTTAACAGAAGCATATTAGTCACTGCATTATTAAATATACATGCATATTGTCTATGAAGGGGAGACCGGGGATGGTTGTAACACTTTCATTATTTCCACTAGAATTCACCTGATTCACTCTGCACATGCTTAGTTTAGTCCTGTTCGCTCATGTGAGCAATGAGCACCCTAAGGCAGAAACAGCCAAGGTTATCAGGGAAAAAAATCATTTTGAGGTAAGAGAGTATTTATTTTTTTAATTTCATTTATTTTTGTAATAGCATTGACTGCATTGTAGTTATATTCATCAAGCTTTAATCATGTTTCCTTTGTAGACATGGTTCATGGAAGTTGTAAGTGCTAATGTTTAAGCTATTAGCAGGGTTGGGCAGGTTTAAAAATGTTCAAACTGGTTTGATATTAAGCCGAACACCGGACTGGACAGGTATACAGAATTTTACCAGGTGTTGCTGCTCCAAAGTGGAACATCATGACACCGTGTCCCAACGACAAATGATCGTCAGACTATTGCCTCGCATCACGTAACATCAGAGCTCTGTTTCATGTGCTGTAATATCTAATGGAAATTACATACAATATAGTCTACAGTGAGAAGCGTAGCTTATTAGTAGCAATGGTTTAGCTCACCAAAAACTCTAAGCTCCCTGGTGATCTTTCTCCAGACAGCCTTATTCAGGTTTTTGTAATGAAATAAGGAGGTATCATGTACATAATTCCTCATCTTAACTTCGTGAATCAGCCTTTCCTTGTCCAATACGTAGTTTTCAAAGCAAGCAACAGTTATAAATATGAACACAGCGCCCAACAAAACTTTGGGTCACAACGGCAGCGCTGCTTCGCTTGCAGTTAGTTAGGACACTGCTCTCGTCGGCTTCAAATCCAAAATGTTGCCATGTTGGTGCAGCTTTAGTTGTCTTGCCATGTCCCCTCTCGTCACCCCAAAACACAGGAACTTTGTTGTAAGCAAACACTGCTTGTGTGACTCCGCCTCTCCCATCTCCTGAAATGTGATCTCCTTCATGTTGCTGACCTCGGTTCCCAGCTGGTCAGATGCCAGTGGCTCCATTACTCCATTTATATGTTTATCATGTTGGCATATTGCTGGTTATTATGCAATATATGTTGGATTTAGCGCTGTGAGGCCTGGAGCACAGGTTGTCGCTTTTTAATTTGCCGTAAGTGTTATGATGACAAATGGGTTCAGCCAGTTTGCATCAAATTAAACTGTTAAGCACGGTACCAGACTGACAAAACCAGAAAATGACCTTTAACTGTGGCTACAAGAGTCTGGGTTAGTTGTAATATGAAAAAGTGTACCAGCTTACACTAACCAAAATTTGAATATACTTGGCTCACACAAAAGTGCAGTACAGACAAGCACAAACACACATAGGTAGACAAGAAAGCAACACACAGACACAAGTGCAGGACAAGCGCAAACACAAATAAACAAACATAAGACACAAACACACACCAATTATATTAGAAGTCATGTAAGTGTTAAAAAAATACACAAATCACCTTGACAATGGGGTGATTTTTAACATTTCACTATTTGTGTTTGAGACTAAAATATGCGTTTGCTCTTTGTGTTACAGAGATAACAGCTACACCATTTAATAGCACAAACGTGTAACAAGGTTGTATGACATTGTCTGAATGCGCTGGCTTAGCTCCAAGATACAAACAGAAATTTAAAAAATGTTACAACCATCCCCGTTCTCCACCAAATATATTTACACAACTGCCGATAAAGGGAAACCCATTTGGAAAGTTTTGCAACTTAAAAATATCTCATTTACATGACCATCCAGATAAGGAAGCAAACACTGAGAGCTCCACACCCACTCATAATGCAACAGTCTGGTTGATTATCAGCAATATAAGAATATAATAATTTGTAATGCCACTTCAGTTGGGAAACAGTGCTGCTGCTCTTGTCCTTTACTGTGACAGAGACGAGGGCTAGTCAATCAGATGTGTATCCGTATCTCAACCTGCTTCATGTCCCAAATGCACTTCTGTCACTGTGAAAATCATTGTTTTTTTCTATGTGTGTCTTCAGATGAAAGGTCACAGTCTGTGTTCACCCAGAGCTTTGACCCAGAAGTCGAAAGCATTAAATGTGTAACAGAAGAACAACATGTAGCTGATTGCTAGCTGATTGTAACTAACTTGTTTGACGATCATTTGGTCTGTGACAACACAGGTCAACCGGAAAAAGTTTGAAAGGGTCAATATCGCTACATATAGTAGCGGAGTCAGACATACTTGGGTCAATATATACATTCCCCTCATGTGCTTGTATACTTGAACAAGGACATTAGTCCTATTAAATGGCCCAGTCGAGCTGTAACCATAGCTCGACCTAACTGTGCATGTAAACGTACTCGGTGACTGTTTTGCATAAAATGCTGGCGAAATAGGAAGATGTTGCAGTCACTGACAACATTTGGCCAAACTTTTGACACCTCTCATTAAGAATTCCAATAACTTCCCCTTGCTGGTCAGCACAGGAGCTACATGGTTGAAATAAGCTGTGCCATGCCCAAGACCATAGGTGTCATTTAGGTATGGTGAGGTATGGCAGCTGCCATACCTTGGAATCGGGAGAAGAAAAAGAGAGAGAGGTTCTGTAGTCATTATTCGAGGCGCACTGGCTGGTTGTTTTCATTGTATTGCGCTTAAATAGGGCAACAGCATACTTATCAGTGAATACGAGTGTTAGTGAATACGAGTGTTATTGAATCAAATTGTTTGCCACTTCGCTCCTCCGCGAGTTATGAGTTATGTGAGTTACCGTATACTTCCAAATAGTCGCCGGTGGCAAATAGCCGCCGGGTACCTAATAGCCACCAGGGGTTTGACCCCATTTTGCATATTAAACGCCAGTCCGATTAAACGCCCAGGCAATTATTTCCTCATTCATTGCCTCCCAACTGTTTGCGCTTTTACGCATGGGTCGGTGGTGAAGTGGTGTACATAACTCGTGCTACGGACGGACGGACGGACGGACAGACAGCCACGTATCTAAAACAGGTAATACATCTGGCTACATCTTTCCCACATCAAATATCCGTGATCACCTACACCCGCGTGCGTAAAAGCGCACACAATTCTGTGTCCTCTCACCGCGGATGCTGTGATATGATGGCCCGGTACTCATTGTAGCCCACTCTTAGACCCAATAATAATAATAATAATTAGAATAATAATAATAATAATAAGTTACTGTGGACCTATATGCCATGCCTTTTAACAAAATTACCAGAAGAGTTTGCTGAAAAACAGGTAATGTAAGCCTGAATTACTCACGTGTGTCCCCGGTGAAAATCGCTGACATGCATGGGGGAATACAGCTTCTACAGGCTCGCCATAGCTTACTGTCAGGACTCAGGGACCAGAATTCGGGATGGGGGACCATCGGGATGGCGATATTTCGGTGTGGCGGCCTGTAACTGTTGGTTAAATGGCTCGTTTGGTTGGTATTCGGATAACTGGGGCTTTACTGGTATAATGCAATAGCACCACCCAGCGGTGAAACCCGTGTACACGTGTACACAGGAGGGGAAAAAAAAAAAAAAAAAAAGCCTTGAGCAAATAGCCCCTGGTTCTTTTAAATGCCTGGGGTCAAAATCGATTTTGTGAAATAAACGCCCGGGCTACTATTTGGAAAAATACGGTATCTGTGTGTTGTAAAAGCATTTTGCTCTGCTGCTGTAGACAGCCTGTCTAAATGATGTTTTGAAGCCTGTCTGATTGTATGTGGGGGGTCTCTGGAGACACTCCAATAAATTTGCCTATACAGTTTTGCACCAAATTGGCCTTTGTTTTACTGTGTTTCATACACCGGACCCCTTGGTTATCTTCTAGAAATGAGCTTGTAATTAATTTATTTTCTTTATTTTCTGTGAAGTTAAACACATGACTAATGATAATTAAACGTCCACTCGCTGTCCATGGTGCTGAAATATGCGCCGAAATAGGTCCGATGTTTTCACTGCTCTCACCAAGTCGTGCATTACATGCAGACATGAGGTATTAGGAATGTGAGAAACAGCTTCATGTCCTTTGAAACAGTTTTCAATAGCATAGTATGTACTTCTGACAGGTCAAAGACCAAAGTGAAGTTTTATATAAGTTCATATTTTTGAAACTCCATCATCAGTAGCTCTGTGATGTCATGTCATATTGCCATACCTTAGCTTTTGCTGAAACGACGCCCCCTGCCCAAGCCTCTTAGTCTTTCCAGTCTAACATCTGGAGGACCAAAGGTTCAGTCACTGTCCAATTCAATACTTCTATAAGAAGCTGAAGGGAATGTGATCTATTGATTCTGGTTCTTAAACATGCACCACAGATAAACCCCCCAAAGGATGAGAGATAAGCGACGGTTGATATACTACTGCGTCACAACTCAGAGGATGTGGTTATGATATACATCTGTATTTCTTGAAAATTAAAAACAAGAGGAACCATGCGTGAGAAAAGCTGGGCAAATGCCAAAAAGACTTGTGTGGACAGTGTAGAGGGAGGAAGTCCCTTAACTCCTGCCCATCATCCACCCCACCCTGTTCCTGAGACTAGATGATAAAAAATGGTTAAAGGGGAGGCTGGATTGCCTTTAAAATATAATATTTCGACATCAAATAAAAAGGAAAAGAGCACAAAAAAGAGGCAAAGCAGCAACACATACACTGAAATTTTTATCATCCCCACAGGACCACAGGATCCCATCACATACCTGCTCATCACAAACTACAACTTAGGCTCTGTTCAAGTGTTGTAAGGAAAGGAAATGAAAATAAGAAACCATCTGAAGTCAGCCAAGCAAAATTGAGTGCATCAGTTGCAGTTAAAACATTATAGTCAGGTTCGCAATGTCCTGATTTGAACCTTCTTTCAAAATTTTTGGGGAGTTTATAAACTATACATTTTTGGAACGTTTAGAGTCTGACAAACCCCAAAACCAATGTTTCCTTTTTTTTTTTCAAAGTCCCTGTGGCGGCCATCTTGTACTTTCAAAATGGCAACCACCCATAACCTGTTTTTAGCTGGATGCGACATAATAAATCTAATTGTTTCTGAGTTTAGGAGATAATTGTATATTTCTCAAGGCAAGGAAACAAACAGGAACATTTCTTACACATTAAAAATATAAACTGATGCTGCACCTGCCTGTAATGAGTTTTGTGTCAGGTAAAATATTGCTGTATCTCTTGTTATTGTATCTCCTTTTACTACACTTGACAACCTGCTACGTAGCATTAGCAGTTAGCTTTAGAAAAACAACAGTTAAGATTAGCTGAGTGGCTAGTGTTAACTACTGGTTGACATACCTCGCTAATGACAAACACAATAAGTTATTTAGCAGTTGTCAGTTGAGAACTCACTTGACAGCTAAGATATAGGTGCCGACAGACAGCGTTATTCAGCCAGGTGACTCTTTATCTATTGATCTGACAGAGCAGAAGACTCTGGCAAGAGAAAGGGTGTGTGCTATTGACACATACCGTCATCTTTGAGATACACCTTTATTTTGAAATTCCTATGACATGTCTGTGTCACAATTTCCATCCAAGCGCAACTCCTTCCTGAGCATTCAATGATACAAGTGGCCTAGCACCAGGCAGATAGTAATGGTAAGCAGCTAAGAAAAGACAGAGGAGGAGGATATTTACTTATATCGTCTCATATTGAGAAAAGGCGGCTGAATTGAATCACCGAAATTGTACTGTGGCAGACTTTGTGGTATCAGCAAATATGGTATCTCTGTCCAAAGGATCAAGGTGAGGTGACTGTACAATACAGCACAGATCTACTGAGTTTGGCAGATCAGCCATCTCCAATAGAACAACAAACATTAGGAGCTCCACACTTCGTCATATAAAATAGTGATGCAGTTTTATTGATATGAAATTCAAGATAAAATCATGGCTAAAATCAACCCAACAGTGTACCCTTTACCCATTAATGCAAACACTTGATGTGTCTTATTAATTTTGTGGAATCTTGTTGTTGTTGTTGTTGTTGTTGTATAGTGAATCTGTACTCTCCACTAATTGTGTTTTTACATCACAGTTTTAACTTTCTTAACAAAGATGCCATTTTCTGTTTCGTGCCCAACGACAACAGGTGTAAAACAGCTTATATCTGACTCTGGTGCAGCTAATTAGCAGATTAGCCGATTAGCAATATGGATTTATATTAGGCCTACCTAACACAATCAGAAGTCTTGTGGCTCTGAAAAGTGCTTTCTTCTCAACCTTTTTGATTGGTCTCCCACATAGGGCTATGCGATCATTAGAAGAATGTCCACTATCACGACTGCCTGCAACACCGAATGCTTCTTCAAGCACCTCCATCATCAAAAAAACGCGGAAAAATGGTTGTGAAGAGGACTTGATGAAATATTTACATACATTTTACAGAGGATAGTGTTCACATGGGATTAAAATTACCCGAGGTATTTTCTCCGGACCGTTACAGAAGGTAAAAGTCGCCGTAATTTTTACTGGCATTATACGTAATGATTACAGACATGGTGCGTTCGGGCGGGACTAAAACCCCTGGTAATTATTACTTTACCCCACGTCTCCACGTTAAACTAATCCCGTCCGAATAGGGCTACAGACTCAACACACGAATGCATGCTTCTCCTGGCATTCTTCAGTTTCCTCTGATGCTCCGAACACACAGCGTTGTGCAATGTGTCTCAAATGTGAGTCTGGCTAACATCACCATTCTCACTTTTGATTCCTTCGAAATCATTCACTTTTTTTCCAATTTAAAGTTATTTTCAAAAAAATCATAGAACATACATGTTATATGGGCAGACCAATAGCTCTCTTAAAAATGATATCTAAATATGTCCAACGGAGGTCGTATAAGGCCAATTATAATGTAATTTTACACACACACACACACACACACACACACACAAAAGAATAACACAACAACAAAAAAACACCAAAAGCAAAACAAAAAACAGAGGTCTCCAGAGGTGACCCGTGTGGCCACAACATAACAGGTTAAGTAAAGTCAGGTCACAACTGATTTAATGTCCAGCCTAGGAAAGAGTAGTATTTTCTTAACCAGTTCAGCCACCTTGGACCACTCAGAATGTTCCTCATTATATAGTTCGGCCAAGTTCGGCCTTCATAATCATTCTCAAGAATCACAGATCAGTTTGTCACCTCTCACCCCATATTTCGCTTCTGCTAGAATTCATATCTGAATCATTTCAAACCCATGAGAAATGATGTAAACTGCAGACTATTCTTCTCCAGAGAACTATGTTTTTGTCACAGATTGCACAACCCTCTTTTACCCCTTCATTACCAGCCCTAATTCATTCATCCCTGCAACTCCAATACACAGATTTGCATACTTAAATAGCCTAGCAAGGCCTTTCTTGGTGGACAACTTGAAGGGCATGGGATCCACTCTAGCCTCTGAACATATATGACTAAAAATAATACCTCAAAGATTGAGAGCTAACCTATACTGCCGTTTCACACCTCAGGCAGTGGAAATGGTTTATGATAGCAATCTGTACTTCTTCCTGCTGATTACAAAGAACGATACACACAGCAAAAGCATTTCAAACGGATGTGACCGAGCAACAACCTGAGATACAAGACCCACACTTAAATGGAACCAGACGATGCTGTGCAAAAAATAAAGATTGTATCCACAATAAATTAAAATGTGAGAGACTTTGATTAAATTAGTACCAAGAATTGACAAGCTATAGCTTATGCAGACCAAGGAAGGGAGACTCATTAAAAAAGTGCAATAAATAAAAAGATGAATCAATAACAAAAAATAAACACTGTCGAGGTAAGGCCCGACACACCCAACCCACTTCAGAAAACTAGCTGCAGTGAAGGCCCCCTGCTGCTGTGTTGCCTGAAATCGGCATTTCTCGGCCAACTAGCCACGACTAGGGCGACAGACACTCATACATGGCCCAACACTGACTAACAGCCAACAGTGTGTCAGGTCCTTTAGACTGGACCCTCGAGGTAGTCGGTGTAGTTATGCCAAAAAAAGGTTATTTGTCACAAAATATGTCTGCAAACTAATGAATACACTGTCACAACACAACTTCCAATTGAACGTTCATTTAACACCTGACTATGCGACCATATCCCAGCTGACAGAATTACAGATTTCTGCGCATGGTGAAACAGTTTGGTTCGTATAAAACCACGTAAAGAATTGTAAGAAATAGATTAAACCATTGGTTTATCTGCTAAAACATAACCTGCAAATGTTAGCATGCCCAGCTACCTACCTATAGTAATAAGCAGCATAATTTCCAAAGGCAAGGAGCATGTCGTGAGCTATATAACATAGTATATTACTATACACTATTATTACCATACCCCTTCTGTGTGGAGTTTGCATGTTTCCCCATGTCAGTGTGGGTTTCCTCTGGGTACTCTGGCTTCCTCCCACAGTCATGGTGTGTGTTCTTCCTCCTACAGGCATGCTGTTTAATTGACTCTAAATTGCCTGTAACTGTGTATGTGTTGTTGTCTGTCTCTATGTGTTAGCCTTACGATAGTCTGGCAACCTGTCCATGGTGTACCCTACCTCTCACCCAGTGTCAGCTGGGATAGGTTCCAGCCCCCCCCGGGACCCCCAACAGGATAAGCGTTTACAGAAAATGAATAAATGAATGAATTACCATATCAATGTATAGGGTTACAGGTGTCAGTAGAAAATACTGTTTGGAAATTTAAACATAAATATAACCACTGTGTTGACTGTCCAACTATCTTTCTTTAGTTAGCATTCAAACCAACAGTGTTAGCATTAATCACATCTGATTTATAAAATTGGACTGCAATACTAGGGGTAACTAACCCTACCTAGTAATACACAAACAGTGATGTTTCTTAACCAATCTCTATGTCCTGTAGAATTCCTACTACTTCATAATACTGACTTTTGGACTGTAGCTTTAGCCTCAGTCTTTTTTAGTTGACATAATGTGTGCAGTAATGATATGCATATTAATGATCTTTTAACAGGTATTTTGTTTTGAAATGATTGAGCCGGAACTATTGACAAGTCAGCATTGAAGACAGTTTTCAGCCAACTCAAGGAATGTTGTTATTAGCATTAGCTTATGCCAGGTATGTCTTATCATGGCCCGCAGCTCAATGATCAAACCATGCTATATGTGGCCCACCAAACAATATTGATTAATTAATTATGCAAGATTACTTAGCAATTTTTCCATTCACCCCACAGTGGAAGACGTTGTAGATATGCACCAAGTAGGAACTATTTAGGCAGAACTTATGTTGTAGGTTTGTACGTTTTCTTTTGCCTCATTTTTGTGTGATTCTTTTTTAAATACCCCATATGATGTAAGAAGCAGCTGGCCCCCGGGTATTTTCACATCATCTAATATGGCCCCCATTCAAAAAAGTTTGGACACCCGTGGTTTATGCTTATGAGAACACTCCAGACCAGCAGCCAGCATGACAATCTTTGCTGTCACTGCCACTGAGTGGGCAACGTACAGTCAAGTTTTAATCGTCTCTACCACTTGTGGATGTTCCGATTCATACTTGCGATGCTCCCTGTGGTGACTGCTAGTGGGAAGGGCGAAACACCACCTTAATCATTCTCAGCGCACATGGCTTCCTGTTATTTTTCTTAGTGAACCACAAATATCTTATTGCATCTTTGTCGATTTCTTATCTATCAAAGGTTTCATGCAGCCTAAACTTTATGCTCATCACATGCAGAGTCAGTTTGGGTCCTGTTAATAAACTAATAAAGAAAGCGCCTGCAATCTGTATAGTGAAGCATCAAACACAACACACAGCTCTTCTTCCCTCAGAGCAGCATGATGATATGTCTTGTTACATATCAGTAATGTACAGCCTCTTGGCACTCTTTCTACCATCTGTGTGCCCTGATACTACCTGCCAAAAGTAATGGGGAGTCTGCGAGAAGACACTTCTCCTCTTCCTTTCTGTTTCCAAATACAAAACATCCCCGACTACCTCCATGCAACAAGCAGTGGACTATGTTTTTGTTACCCAGGCACAACATCTGTGCTGTGGCAGTGTGAAGGAGCGCAGTGCTTTTATTATCAAGTTTCTCTTTTCGGTGTGGAGGATAACCCAAACAGTGTCTGGATCTTTTGAAATGGTGGGCTGTTCCGTCTCACACTGCAAGGAACATGATGTCTTTCTCCCAACAAGCTGAACATGACTAGGTCTTTTCACTGTAGAACATTATGTTTAAGTCCGGAGCAAATTAAACACCTGCCCAGCTTGATCAATTCTTACTTTCGTGCATTAGCTTTGAGGTCTCGATATCCTTTAAATCGTGTTCAGTACTCTCACAAAATTAACAGTTTCATGTGCTTTAGCTAGCTGTGCATGTGTGACTGCAGAGGCCCAGTTTGGCTTCTTTAACTTGAATTCTCTGGTGGAAAATGACTTACATGGCCTGTGGCTAGACTGTCTTTCTTTCTGTGTGTAAGACCCCCTTGTTGTCAAAGCTCTGAACAACTATCTGAATTTATTATTTAACTTACATATTCTTACCTGAAGTGCTATTTATCAGTCCAAACTGTTTTGGTGTGAGTTGCTGGGTGTTGGAGATATCAGCCGGAAAAAATAAAGAAACATTTGAAACCTCAACAGCAGCATCTGTTTTCAGAAATCATGCACCGGTTGCTCAAGATTATCCCCAGTCCTTGTTGTGAGCAGTTTCATGTAGGAACTATTTTCTTTCTAATGAACTGCACCCGGCAACCATATCGCTGCGCAGAAGAAAGTGTGCATATACTCATGGACAAGAAGCTAGTGCTTGTGATAGTGTGAGATTAAAAAAAAACATAAATGGCGTCCTAGCAACAGATGCATGCTTCTTTCTGTGCGGTGATGCCTGTGTACGTCAGTAGAAAGAAAGAATAGTTCCTATATGAAACTGCTCACAACAAGGTCTGTGGATTATCTTGAGCAACCTGGTCATGATCTCTGGAAAAAGACACTGTTGTTGAGTTGCTGTTTTTTTGGTGCTTTGACCACCATAAGCTGGGTGCCCTCTAGTTCCATTATATTCAAGAGAGGGCAGACATCTCTTTGGCTGATATCTCCAACACTCTGCGACTCACACCAAAACAATCTAGATTGATAAATAGCGCCACAGGTAAGAAGAAAAGATGTATTTTTTATTTGAAGGTGTACTGCCTCTTAAAGCACTTTTCATTCACCATTGTATTCCATCTGTTGACTACAGTCAAGAGCCATATCGCCTGGAATCATCTGCAGCACTATTAGTAAAGTAGATTTGCAAAAGTGTTTGTACTACTTCCAGTGACTCCAGGCTATCATTTCACATCTATCATACAACTGTCTCAGAGCCTTGATGTTAGATTTTATCTCACGCCCAAGGTTGAGCAGCTTCCACATACGTTTACATATAATGAGGACCGTTTTTCCAAATCTGTCCTGCAGTAAATCAACTGCAGAGTCATAATTGCTGCGACTGCCTTTGCAGCGTTGCCAGTCAACTTTGACAAGATGTGAAATTTCTTTCTGTTGCAAAAAGCATCATTATTGTAAATAGCAGTTTTGTACTGGCTCCAAAAGTTAGCCACAAACTCACATTACTTTTAAATTGCTCAATCATCAGCTTTGGAAAGAGTGCTTGTTGAGCTGAGATCACACAATCAGCACATACAGACTGACACAGTCGATATCTAGCTGAATTTTACTGACTTAATGTGGCTGGTTACACAATTAAGGAATCATTTGATTAATATAGAAGTTATATACTTTATGTAACCCAGCAGTCACATTTCACAAATCATTTTTAAGACATGGCAAAATTAGAATAATGTTTCCTTTGGGGGTGTGTGACCTCTGAGAGAGCCACAGCATTCAGCACATGTAAAGGCTCTTAAAGGATTGTAAAGGCTCTGTGTGTTACCACGGAGGGATCAGTATAATCCTAAATATAGTATATGTATGTTAACCACATTCACCATACTGTATGTACTAAATTAAACAGTATCTAAAGAATTTAAAAAGAAGTAAAGAATTAAATTTAAAAATGTAACTTTTGTCATGCTCTGGAGGTGACAGAGACGTCCTCCTCATGAATGTCGTTCAAAGCCACATCGTTTGCATAATATGCAAACTACACGAACACTTCCTCACTCCTTAATACAGGAAAGCATTTAAAGACTGAATTTGTCAGTGATGTGAGCCACTGCTTTTTAGTAGCTCAGCTTGACTGTGATCTCACCATGTTTTTCCGCTGTGAACTGGTTATACTGATAGTCGGGCTGACTCTCGATGGTCAAGGTAAGTTAAGTTCTTAGGGCATTATACTGTACTGCTTCACACAGGGTATTATAGCATGGAGGTTTAAACCACAGTATGTAAGTAACCACATTTCACTGTCAGTGCTGTGAGACAAACAGTGCATGAGGATAAATGAAATTCTTTAATCTGTTTCATTTGCCAGTTTAGTTTTCAGTTTTGGTCACACGTGCTCTTTTTTCAGTTCGTACAGGGGAAATTGTTGGAGGTCACGAGGCTGTTGCACACAGTAGGCCCTACATGGTGCTTTTGGACCAGCACGCGGAGGATGGTAAAAAAAAATACTGTGGTGGCTTCCTTCTGAATGAGGATTTTGTGATGACTGCAGCCCACTGCAAAGCCTGGTCAGTTTAACACACTTTATATTTACCTGTAAGGAATATTGGGGCCCCTGATAAGAATTATCCCAACAACAACCGAGACTTCTCATTTTATGAATACAGTGCTCTGATGAATAAAAAAAGAAAAAAAAACCCTCCCATAAAACTTTTCTGCACTCAATTTTGTCATTTCAGGTCCTCCTACGTCTTACTAGGACTTCACAATTACCGTAACAGAACTGGTGTACAGCGTGTCATGGTGAAACAAACATTTCTACATGAAGACTACAACGCAGTGACTTATGAAAATGACATAATGCTTCTGAAGGTAAAAGAGTACATGATTGCTTTTAAAATCCTTGTACTTAACATTTATCATCTCCAATATTTGTATATCAGTATGTTATAATCAAATGCTTCATTTAATGCCTTTATCGAGAGGAGCATTAAAATACTTTACATACTGTTGTTCAGATTTTTAAATACACTTTTATCTCTCCCTCTTCCTCAAGTTGAGCACCAAGGCAATTTTCAATGAAAATGTGAGGCCCATTGCTCTCGCAGACCAAGGTGATGGCTCTGTGCCAAAATCATGCACAGTCTCTGGCTGGGGAAGAACAAACAGGACCATAGAATCACTGTCTCTCATTCTCATGGAAGTCAATGTAACACTGAATGACAGTGATCAGTGTAATAAGGACAAAACATACTGCTCTAAGGGAGATAATGGACCAGCTAAGGTACGTATTCCTGTAACATGGCATGGACAAACAAGCATTGGTCAACGATGATACTCAATTCACTGATGAAGCAATCACTGCATATTGCGTATGTAATTACAGGGAGACTCTGGTGGTCCACTGGTCTGCGAAGATGGAAGGGCATACGGGGTGGTGTCCTCTCGCAAACTGGACTTTGATGGCCTGGAAATATACAGTTATGCTAAGATCCCGCACTACAGAAGCTGGATTGAATCCAAGATGAAGCCTCAGAGAAAGCCCTACATCTAGTAACTGTTTGATCAAATCACAGCATTTGAACTGAGTGTTTGTATGACGCTGGAGAGCCAGTAACTGAGGATGCTAATGTTGCGACTGATTCCACAGTGATGTGAGTGCTTTACAAAGATTTAATTAAAAAAGTGCTTGACTTTAATGTTTCAAAATGATACAATTGTTCAGCTGATTGTTCAGCAAGAGTCAGTAGATGAACGTGATTCTGTTCATTTAAGTGACATGCTTTGGCTTTAATGGTACAGCTGTTTCTTGTTTGTTTTTGGCTGCAGGGGGCTACAAATTGACATCATTTTTTTGTAAACAGACTATTGATTATTCAAAGCAAAATCCAAATTTAAACCAAACACATGCAGTTTTTTTCCCAAGGCTGGGCTTTAACAAGCCAATCATAAATTAAGTATGGCTTAATATCTAAAAAAAATAAGTTTAAACTCAATCCTGTTTGATGTTTGTTGGTTGATGTCATGCTGCTCTTAAATACAACATTATATCCTTTAAATGTATTAGTGCTTTGTGCTTTTTTGACTTAATATACTGAGAGCACAGGATCCTCTGTTTGTTTTGTATCATCTTTTTAAACAAATAAACTGTTGCTCTCTCACCGTGTTCTCTCTGCACTTTTGTACACTTCTCTGTATGAGCGTGAATTAACTCACCAAAAGACAATGCTGCCTCCCTGTGACCAAAGTGTATTAATGCAGCAACAAGGGTGTCACTGAAGTCAGAGGTGAAATCCATTTGTAAGCTCTAAATATAGTCAAGCCTCTGCCTGTTGTTGAACAGATCCTGTAACTGCCTATCTCACAGAGTCAACGGACAGGACGAACATTAACAGCATCTGTGATCTGTCGTCACTTTCCAGTTATACCATCACACTGTGATTCCAATTTTGGGAATGTGTGGGCTTTAAATGAGTTTAGGCCTTAAAGCTACAGTTGGTAACTAAAATAAAATAAACTAAAATAACAAATTGTGTCACTGGTGATAACTGAGACAAATGTAGGGACGGAGGTTTCTGTCTCTTCAAAGGAAGTTTTTCCTTGCTGATTGTTGGGTGTCTGTAAATTCAAAGGTATGGTCTAGAGCTGCTCTCTATGAAAAATATCATGAGATAATTTTGGTTATGAGTTGGCACCATATAAATAAAATTGACTTGACTGACAGTTGACTAGAATAAGCCTGCTATTGGTCGTTAGTGATGTTTGTCATCTGCACCACTGTTACATCACAATTAGACTCAAAAATAAAAAAGAATTCAACCTACTGAGAGGTGCAGATCAGACAGGACAGGTGGCTGCTGTCAGGATAACAGAGGTCGACCAAGCCATGCTGATGCTGTCTTATATGCGGGGGACATTGGGGAAAGGAAATTACTCAGACTGCATAGAAAAGTGTGAGTTTTCACAGAGATGTTTCTACTTGCACTTCTGTACACTGCAACACTGCCACCTACTTTTGGAAGCAAGTCATTTTGCCACTTAGTTGTGGATTAGTTATACATATTATGCTCATGTTAGACCACCATGTCTATTTCTACAGTGTAAGATTTCCCATTTTATGTGCTTTACAGCCTTAACTTATGCCTATATGTTACCTCCGGGTTCATTGGTAACAGGGAGGCACTTTATTCTTTCAGTTAGATACATCCAAACCTCTGTTTGGCCATTTCTTTATCTCTGACCAGCATATCTGACATTTTAAGTTGCATCGTGTCTTGGACATATCGATGCTCACAAAAGGAAGAAACCTCATGAATTTGGTGACAGTATCAGCTTGACTTTAGCACCACCAAGAGGCAGTTCCTATTTTTACATGGCCATAATGGTGACTGCGAATTTACCACACGTGCAGGCATTATGTACATCCACACTGCAAGTATTTCTATATTTACATTCATAACTCAGGCTGAAACCCATTTGGAAAGTATTGCCAATTTAAAATAGGTGATCTCATATGTATACAGCAACAATACTAATAATAATAATAATGCATTTTACTTATAGGCGTCTTTTAAAGCACTCAAGGATGCCTCACGAGACAGAGTTTAAAAAAAAAGCAGCAATGAATCTATAGACCATAAAGTCAAACAATTCAGTAATATACAATAATAGGTTAATAAAATAAGAAGTCAAAAATCAAAATTATAAAAAAAAAAGGTATAAAATCATCATCATTACGTCGTCTTCATCACTACAAGTCTCGATATGTGTGTCCCCATTAAATTAGACCAAATATGCCAGGAGTGTTTTCAAGACGGGATTTGAAAATGGAAAGGGAGTCAATATTGCAAATGTCATGGGGGAGAGAGTTTCAAAGGCGGGAGGGCAGAACAGCTAAAGCAAGGGTGTTAAGCACACCTAATACTAATGCACTTGTGAGGGCTAAGAGTTACCAAGTTTCAGGAGCAAATTGAACAGTCGGGAGCCGATTTCATGTAAAATGCTGCTTCAGAGGCTTTTTATGTACCTGACCAGAATACAGTTCTCGAAAAAACAATGAATACTTTATTATGGTCATACATAAAGATATTAAACACTATGCAAAATATTGTTAATCGGCAGCTGTATCAGACTTTTATCTTAAAACAATATTGGTGGAACCCTGTTGCTAAAGCACTGCCAAAACGTTTAATTTGTAAATGGTCTGTAAGGCAGGGAATAACTTACCCCGCTTCCTCATTAACTTTAACTTTAGTCTGGTGTGGTGATGCCAGCATTTCTACACAGGAGTGATGTATGCAAATGTGAGTTGTAGACTCACTTAATTTGGAAAAACAGACATATTGTTGAAACTGCACTTGTTTTTTTGACATCCCAGACTGTTCATCATCTGTTTCATAAAAGGATAAACGTTTTCAGGATGTACTTTACAATAACAGAAACATTTGGAGGTGTTGTTATTTATAGGTTATTTCCCAATAATTTTACAGATCCGGCCCGCTTGAGATCAAATTGGGCTGTATGTTTCCCATAAACCACAAAGAGTTTGGCACCCTGGGGCTAAAGACTCTAGAACCCATAGTCAAGCGGGCAGACGGTGATGTGAATTGGATTGCAGAAGAAGATCTAAGATACAGATATAGATAAGGAAGCAACCACTATGACTCAATGTTTAAATGCACACTAATATTCCACTATTATTCAGAGTATGACAGTATTCTGAATCTGATGTGGGTCACGCAAAAAGCATATTTGATTTAGATATTCCAAATTAAGTATTATTATCATAGTGCATCATGAATATGTGTTTTCAACCCAGTTTATGTCACACGCCTTCTTGCCTGTTTACAGTCAGCTCTGTCCGTTACCTTATACACATCAAATGTGCTGACCGTTTGCTAGGCTGTGGTAAAATTTCATGCCCTAAAGAAAAGCCAACATTTCTGGTCAGAAGAAGAAACACACCTACTTTTAAACATTATGAAAGACTGGGAGATCAACAGATTTTTGGTAATGCGCAAACCAGGAGCGATTGCTCTGAGACAACAAGGGAGGCTGAACTTCACGTAAAATTTCATAGAAGAAATGGTCAAATATGCACTACTGAATTTACATTAAAATAAGAATTTACATTGCATTAAACATGCGCTAGGATGCGTTTAACATCATGACTATGATGGTCAAACGTCAGCTGTTTATCACCAGTTTTCAGATGCGACCTCCCTGTCATACATTCTCGTGTGAGCACGGTGGACGCGGAGCCTCCAAGCATTCCTATGAGACAGCGCTGAGCAGGTTTTTTTCATGCAGCAAAGCAAGACAGTCATTGGATAAATGCGACAAAATTGTCACTTCCAATGAGGCTTAGCTTCCCTGGGACCTAATGGAGCAGTAGGCGGGAGAGGACGCTCAGTGTATGCATGATGATTGGAGGAACTGTCTAAAAGGCTGACCCCTTTTTGATTGACAGCACTTCGCAGTTCGAGCTCAGTCCCATGCAGATATTTGCGAGTGGAGTCTTCTGACAGAGTGCCGTCCGGAGTTCCTTATTTCCATAAGCCATATAGCTCATTTTCATCGTTTGTAAACCCAACTGAAAATTTTTTATGTGTGTTTTGCTGTGGTTCTGTGGCATGAGTGTGGTTGAAAAACGGCTTCATTTAAATGTTTTTTTATAAGTTACTGCCTCGCTACAATATGACAAATTTTATGATGTAAACTTAAAGTGAGCTTCCCCTGTTTGAAAGACCAGCAGCCGCCACTGGCGCAAACTTTGTAACACCAACGACATTGCGCAATGATCGTGTGGTGGTCCATGGTTAAGATGTACTTATATGGTATATTGGTATAGGCACTGATACTTTAGCATTAAAAGACAAGCCTAAAGCAGAATGTTTCATAAGGCAGCTTCTCAACTCTTGCTCCATATTGGAGTAACAGCACATTATGTTGAAGGACAGTATGAGCGTGCTTCTGACTCTATTAAGGGTAATTTTAGATCTTGTTGTATTAATAAATTATGATGAGCGCTGCAAAATCCTAATCTTACTTTATTCTGTTACGGGTAGATGGATGTATTTAAGGTGGCCATTGAACATTTATTATACTAATAAATGAGGTTGAGCGCTTTTAGAGTTTTCAGAAACAGTCGTGGCGAGGCATGATGAGGACTTTCCATATTTCAGCATAGCTGCACATTGACAGTGGAAAGACTACATAACAACCTGCTTTAGTTACATCACTGTGGTACTCACTGTAGCTGCTCTGCTGGCTCTGTAGTGGATCTCCATATCATCCCTGGCTCCTGAAATGTGGGAGAAACAAGAAACAATAGCCAGCAGCGGTGGAAAGTAACTTTGTCCATTTACTTCAGTACAATTTGAGGTTGTTTTACTTGACTTGAGCAGGCCTACATCCATTTTATGTTATTTTATGCTCCTACTCTTCAACATTTATCTGACAGCTACATTTAGGCCACTTGTCACTTAACATTAAATAAAACACATGATGAGCTGATAAAACACAATGCATTAAACCAGCACTTACTACCATTTTTGGCCTGTGACCTCTTACAAAAATGCAGTTCCTGGTTGCAGCCCCTCGTCACATTTCAGATGTGTGTCATCAGCAGTTCTACTTTTACTCTGAGTATTTTGACATTGCTGTGTTAGTGCTTTAAGTTAATTAAGATCTGAGTACTTCTTCTGCCACTGACAACCAGTGGTGCTGCCAGAGGTGACAGTTGCTGTTACTTGAACCACAGATTGTCCTTCCCTATTTTCATTTACAGCACCACGGACACAAGGAGCACAGATGCAGATCAAGAGAGGATGTTTGCTGTGGAAAAATATCCAAGCTTGCATTACATCACCCATTAGCTGGTCAAGTGCAGCACAACGGATTCTGATAGTTGTAGGTTTTCTACCTCTTGAGCAAAAGCAAATGCCACAGACCCTTTTCTCTGCACTAATTCCTAAAGTATTTGTGTCTTTCTCCAGCATACACAGCCTAGTTTTATGCAAAGACCAACTTTCCAGGATTGAAATACTTCCTTAAGCACTATGTATAATGACATGAGTGATTATATGCTTACTGTTCTCACCTGCTATCCCTCTTTTGACTTCCTCAAGATTATCCATCAGCACTCCTGTATCCTCTGCTGCTTCATTCACTGTACACATATCTCTTGCACTATTCCCATCCCCATGGAAGTCTCCACCACTTCTTCCGCACCTATGAAAGAAGGGAGGCACAGAAAGTGAAAAATACCTGCAAGGTTTTCTGACTCTCACCAATAATCATATATAGGCATCTTAAGCTTTTTTATGCCTGGCATAAAAGTAAGCAAGTACATTCACTCAAATACTGCACATACCGTAAGTGCTGTTTAGAAATACTTCGACTTAGTATTTCCATTATATGCTACTTTGTACATTTCAGAGGGGAAGACTGTATTATTGTTTTACTCCACTGCATTTACTTCACAGCCATGGTTACTACTTACTGTTCAGATGAAGACTTTACATCTGAAACATATTATGGATTTATAAAATGAGCTGTATTATAGGTTAACACACTCAAGGTAATGTAGAGTTGTTGAAATTAGCTCTACTTTGACATCATTAAAATGGTGCTTTAATGTCAATGTATCAGTAATTATATTCCAGTAATATATGTTAAGCATAACACTCCAAATGGAATCTGTATTTCTGCTAATTCTTATGTACTTTGACTAAAGTGGCGTTTTAAAAGCAGGGCTTTTAATGGGGAACATTTTATATAAGGGCATTACTACTTTTACATAAATAAAAGGTCTTAATACCACCAGGCATAATTTATTTAAGTGGTTGGTTATGCACTGTGTAATGTATCTGTTCCTAAAAGGGATATTTTGCCGATTTCAACCAACTTCATATCATAACAATATAAGTACAGGTAGACTGACTGTGATAAACGTCCCTCCATCTTTGCAGCGCCCAGCTCTCCCTGGTCAATCCCCAAACAGTAAATGAGGCTGTGCTTATCAAATGTAAATCAAGATTCTGTTACAGAATTTATTATTTTTGCCTTTAATGTCTTCAGAAACACATTTTAGTGCGCTGTTTGGCTGGAATAAATTATCTGTGAACAAGAGTCGGGTGCCCTAACAGTTAATTTCCTGTAAGGTTAGTTATTGTAAAAATGGAGGCTATACCGGGGTTAAACGGTGAAACTAAGCACTGCTAATAAAACATAAACCAAGATTGTTACCGTGTTGCATGTTTCTCGCCTAAAATATTTTCATGAACGCATTTTAACCTTCTACTTAACTGTAATAACATATTTTACTTACTGTTTAACTGTACTTCAAGCTAGTTACCAGCCGTCAGCCATTTTGTTTCCGTTGGAAAAACAGAGCTGGCCTACGTCAACCACCAGCGGGAGCGGCGCAAGGCATTCTGATAGTTGTAGGTTTTCTACCTCTTCAGCAAAAGCAGATTCCACGGCCCCTTTCCTCGGTTTTCTCTGGCCATTTAGCACCGATTTAAAACGTATTTGCGTCCTTTTACTGCATAGACAGCTTTGTTTTATAATAAGACATCTCTCCAGTAGTACTTTTTTTCTTAAAACTGTCTGTGAGAAGCATGTAGGTCAACAATAGGCTACTTTAGTGTTCCCCAACAGTTGTCTTGAACAATAGTACATCTACTTGAGGTCTGGTGTCACCGTGTCAGCATGAAAATGCTGCTAAAATGTCTGCTAAAGATCTGGAGTCGGTTGTACAAAACACCTTAGGTTTTCTCCTTAACTATTACACGTTTATTTTATTTAATTTTATATTATTTTATTTCGTTTAACAGGGACAGTGCACAGCTACTTACCTGCACCAGACATAGCTTTAAGCTAATATTCATCTGTAGTCCCTGGGCCGGAAATAGAGAATAACTTCTCTGCTAAAAGACAGTTAAAACTTATTTTTTCCTAAGCTGATGGACTTACTTAAGGGTGTTGCATAGAATCACTTAGATGGTTTCCTTAGTTAAGTAAAAATGTTAAGGCATTTACTCCATTGACAGAGATTTAGCAGTGGTAAAATACTACACTTCCATAATAACCATCTGCTTGCTTGTGCTTAAGTCTTTTGTGCAATGGTTTCACTAACTTTAAGGTATTCCTTAAGTATGAAACCAAGATAAGGAGAAAACCTTAAATACTTAAGTGAACATTTTAAGGAAACCTGAAGGAAAATATGTGTTTGCCACTGATTTTATTTTCAGAAAACCTTAACATGGACTTTCAGGAAAATCTTAACCTAAGGTGTTTTGTGCAACTGGCCCCTGTATATTGAAGGCCAAGGAGAAAGGGGTGAATGTTAATTAAGAGGCTTGAACAAAGTGATGCCATTCTGCATGAATACACTAGGTGGCAGCACTGAAGCTTGAAAAGAATTCCTTAAAGGACCCTTTGCTGTTGTGTTCACTTTGCTGCATAGTTTGGATAAATTTAAGGGTTGAGGGACACCTTACACTTCACCTGTTTAGTGGTACAGAGGCCAGATACAGCAAATATTATATCAATGACTCTCAATGTGGAATATGGCAGGGCAGGAAAATGTGGATGAGTTAGATTGACGAGTAAGTTCCTATCAGGCCTGACAGGCAGGTTGTCAAGATGTTAAAGCTAATAAAAAGAGAAATGTAAAGAAGATGGTGATTTATTGTTTATTATAATAACAGCTGCAGGCCACTGAGCATACATGCAATACTTGCAATAAGCTGTTTTGAGACCGTGATCCTGGACTGTCTCTAAACTAAACGCGCTTGGTGTGGGCAATTGAGATTAGAAAGTTAAGACCACAGTCGGGTTTAAAAATAGATGTAGATACTGCTGTAGTAAGCACTCTAACTTCTGAACTACCCTTTTTCTACCTCAGCACCTCCTACACACAAGTGCACCTCACGGCTTCCTGTGCAACACCACAGTTTTCCATTGTGGTAGAGCTGGGCCAATCAAGCTCCACTGACAACTTTAGTCAGGTGAGAACTTGCAAAATACGCCTGCTGAGAAATATAAAGACAATGTATTTATATGCTGAAGGACTGTGTTTTTGCAAAGTGTGAAAAAAAATAATGATTAGTTATTATGGTGTTGCGCACCTGCTGATTTAATGTCAGATTTCCCCATAAAATAAATCAACCAGACAAGCAGAAAACAGTCAGCAAATGAAGCAATCAATCAGTTACAGAATAAGAATACTGTGTGCAGCACTGTTTCCTCTCTACGTGCCCTCAACTATAAATGTTTTTTTTAATATACATTTATTTTTGCAATGTCATTTATGTAATTTTTATTGATATGACAGAAGGGGGCACTCTAAGCAAACCTATTCTGGCTTTCCTCATGCAAGCTGGAGTCTGGACCAGCACCTCCTCTGAGAGGTTCATTGACTGCAGCCTACAAGTGCTGTGTCCTGCACTTGACTCTCTGTTTGATGTTGATTGCTATTCCGGAGCAGCTTTGCAGAGGCATCAAGTTTCAGTGCTTCAGTGGTCGGATGTGACTGCTTTGTTTATCTCAGATGATCATTTAGTTCTGATTATTTATTATACTGCATAACACAAATCAATGCACATTTAAATACAGATCCTTGAGATTATGATTCCATGTGCTTGAGATGAACATGTGAGCCGTTTTTATTCACTCTCCCCAACATCAGCATTACAAGGCTCACATAAATGTAGTAACACAGTCCTGGACTGAAAGATAATGATGCGAAAAAGCTGCCTGTGTGCCTTTAAGAGGCAAGATCACATTGTTATTCTGGGTTTGTCCACAGGCCGACTGTGGAGGTGGACAGATAGTGGTTCTGAGGGTGGTGTGTGGGGGAGAGAGAAGGTGTGGGAGGGGCGTGTGTAGGAGTCTCCTAATATGAGTCTCCAGGGGCCGGTATGGATTAGAAAGAGAGGGAGAGATAGAGAAACAGAAAGAGACACTGCGATGTGGATAAGATGTCCTTTGGATGCATCCCCTGTTTTATAGCACGTCCAAGGAGATTGATCCCGTGTTCCCCCCGTTCTCCAGAATGGTATTGCGGGCTGAACACTCAAGGCTAAGCTGCCCATTAACGAGCCAATAATTTGTGTCATTATGTGAAGACTGCAGCTGGTGCCACTGATGCACTGCTTCTCACATGTCAGGTCTGAAGACTGAAAGGAGTCTTAGCGCTGCTCATTATAGAGCCGGCCTCTCATCCCTGCTTCCATCCCTTTGTCTTGGAAGCATGCGTGGCAGAGGAGGCTTGGCCTGGATAGCTTATTTATTTCCTCCCCAGCTCCCTTTTTGAAACACAGCATGCTCAATATAAAATCAATGTATTAAGTGTTCTCGAGTATGCAGAGTGACGCGCTGCCATTCCCACTCTATGCCTTTGGCTGTGATTACAGCTAATTTGAATGATTGAAATGCTTCCATAGTGGAGCTGGAGTGAGTGAAGTGAAGGGCTCACACAGATGAAGGGGGAGGAGGCGAGAAAGGCTTGGCTCTAATCCAGGTGGAGGAGGTGAGTCATTCCCCACACAGATAGACAGTCTATCTGTGTGTGTGTGTGTGTGTGTGTGTGTGTGTGTTGCCCAAATTGTTGTTGAGAGAAAAAAATAGTGCTGTGAGCAACAGAGTGATAAAGAATACCACTGTATACACTGTGCATCTCTGTGTGTTTGGTTTTGTGATTCTGTGTGCCGATTGCAATGGTTAATCTGTGTGTTCTGCAGATGAATAGTGACTGTATCTGTTCTTTAGGCCAGCTGACTCCATTTCCCGAGGAAGGTAAGATTCACGTGGCTCGGCAGCATCAAACAAAATAAGTGCAAACAGGAGTTGCAGTGGACTAAAATAATAATTTAAGGCTCTTTTAAAATCTTACAACTGTTTTTTAAATTTAAACTCAATGTAAAAATACTTACTGAATGAGGCCTTGTCAAAATAGCACCACATATGGTCATTGAGCATGCATTCACATTGTATATCTGCACACTTCTCACCAATCACGTGCATCTGTGTACATTTATGTGTGCAAACCTCTGTGCACATCACATGTTTATTTATGTATGTTGCAGATGCATGCTCTTTTTTTTTTTGGGCCACCTGACTCCGCCGCTACAGGTGGGCGTCATATTCATGTGGTCTGGCATCAAACTAAATGAGGGCAGCTACAAGTTTCATTTACGTCCTTTAATGTCTCTCCTGATCTGGAAACGACATCACTTGGTTAGCTGCCACGTAGGTGCCACCTTTTTATTTCTTTTGAAATCTCACCAGGATATAGCCTCTTGAGGTTTCACTCAAGAGAGTCAGTCACGGACAAAGTGGCAGATTATTTAGCTCGGAAGCATGCAAACATACAGAGACACACACAAACGCGTCAGCGCACAAACACCCACCCACGGTAAATGTTTAGGCACGCATGAGTTTCTCATTGTTCCATTTGCCTTTGAGAGGCATGCTCGCTTCTCATCAGAAGGTATAGACGCAGATCTCACTATAGTCATAAGGTATTTCTGGATGTCTGCTAGGAAGTTGTTGCTTACTTGTCATCCATCAAGGGAGGGGTGTATACAAAGAGGACATTCTGTTCTAGACAAAGCAAGCAAGCAAGCATACAACTCTGCTGCCTTCTTCCACCCCCGCCTGCCCATGCACCCCAGCCCACTAGCCTGTCTCTTCCTAATAACTCTGCCAGACTGTCTGTCTATCTATCTATCTATCTATCTATCTATCTACCTATCTATCTACCTATCTGTCTGTCTGTCTGTCTGTCTATCTATCTATCTATCTGTCTATCTGTCTATCTATTTATCTATCTATCTATCTATCTATCCCTGTCTCCTCCACCAACGCCATTGAGGAAGCGCAAATAAAAAGTTGTTGTCATGGAAACCTGCCGTGCCTTTCCTCCTCTCCCCTCATCACCCCCTCAGCACACTCAAACTTGTAGACACACACACACACACGCGCGTGTGTGCACACACAAAGCTTTCTTGCATCTATTCAATAAACACTCAAGACACATGAACCACTTCAAGAGGCAACGCAGGAAAAAAAGATGTCCAACTCCTATAGAGTCAGACTGAGACGGAGAAACACCAGGAGATGCGAGCAATTATGAATAAAATGCACTACAATTTAGCCTATACACAGAAGCCTATATGGAGCACAACTCAAAGTAAGAAACCAAACGAGATATTTTCAAAGGACCATCTGATCAGTGGCGCCACCTTGAGTCGATGTACCAATCAAATCAGTGGAACTTTTCCAAAGCAATGATGGTTAATGTTTCCAGCTAAATAGACCGTATTATCTGTTTGTTGTTGCTGCTGTCAGGCCACAAACTAGAGACGTGATTGATGTCAACACTACCACAGAAAAAGCAACACAGATACTGCCTCTGTAGAAGCCACAGTTTCCTCATGTTTCCAGTTACAGTGGAAAAATACATGTTCTGCCTCAGCACGTGACGCGCTATTTAACCGAACACTGAAATGGCTCCTTGATAAGGGGACCAACAGGACTGGCCCTTCTCGGCAGGCCGCCAAGAGAAGTGCAGTTTTCAGATGGAGTAGCAGCTGGTTGACTACTCCTGATGCTGTTGCCGCTGTTGTTGCTGTTATTGTCGTCCCTGCGGTGACAACGTGGTCCTGAGGAAGCCAGCTTGTCATCTCCTAGGGAAGCAGACGCATAACACACACATGCACACAGGTTTGCCGTGGGTGTGTCCCCAGCTGCTCGTAGGGGCTGACGCACTTCCACTACGCCCCCCCCCCATGCATGCTCCCAGGGGAGGGCCACATGTCCCGCAAGTCTCCATTCATTCAAGGTGAGACGCAGATGACATGACAAGTTGCTACCATGACAACGGTTGGTTGGGTAAAGCCGTGCGGCATGAGCCTACATGTTGGCTGGTAATGAAATCGCCCCTCCTTTCTTCTACTCTCCCTCTTCCACTGGATCAGAGGAGAGACAGACAAACTGTCACGGTGTTCCAGCGTTTTGTTGTTGGGTCTTGTAGGCTTATGCTGATTTGCAATGTGGGTGTCTGCAGATTCTGGTCAGGTGTCTGGCTGCCCTCAATCAATATGCAATCAATTCACTAGATGTAATTGTTCAGGCGCTGATTGCTTCTTGAAGCCGTTTCACCTGAAATGTGGTTTCCACCGTGCTAGCTGGCAATTTTGGGGGGTTGGGTTCAGCGCATTGTTGCTTTCAGGATCAGACACAGTGTAATTTGAACATTAGCTTGCCAAGGATTGATGAGCCTGCACTTCCCAACTCTGTCCTGATGTGATGCATTGAGCATGATTGGCATGCGAGGAGAGAAAATAAGCCAAAAGAAAACAGAAGAACAAAGTGTTTGTCAAATTAGTCTATCATCCCCCGAACAGCTAATGTATTTGATATGATAATTATGTTTATTTATCTTCCAGCTACTTGTTACACTAATTAGACTTTAACAAGCATATTAGGCAGAGGTCTGCATGAAAGAGACACTTTGTCATGTTTATTTTGTGAGAAGTTTTTTCTTTTTTTTTAAATCAAAATCTAATCACCGATGATAAATTGCATAGGTGCTTATAAACAACCTGTGGTCATTAGTGTTTAAAGGTCCAGTGTCGTGGATTTAGGGGGACATACTGGCAGAAGTACGTATGTTTTCTTTAGTGTATAATCAATGGAAAATATGAACCGTTGTGTTCAGTTACCTGAGAATGAAGCGTTTATATCTGCACAGGGAGCAGGTCCTTGTCTACAGATATCGCCATGTTGCACTGCCATGTTTCTACAGTAGTAAGGAAAGGAGGTGGAATTTATGTCTATCCTCCTGAGACCCGAACGTTTGTTTGGCATGCTTTTTTAATTTCTCCTAGCTATTTGGGATCAGTAGGACCTGAAAAGTACAAAAAAACTAAAGGTTGTCAATGATAATTAAGTCCCAATGACCTCAAATGAGACGTTAATTAAGTCCCAATGTCTTCAAACGAGTACTTCCTAATTAACAGTGTCTCATTACTGTTGCTAAAATCGGACAAATTTGTTGCCATATCAAACTACAAACGTTATTTATCATAAACAAACACGTTTCAGCCATAAAATGTGATCAGGTTTTGGACCTTGTCCACTTTTGTGTCAGGATCGGCTGCAGACTGCCTTGGCAGAGATGGCTGCCATCTTGTTTTACGTAGATTTATTGTGCCCTTACTACCACTAGATGGCACAAAAAAGTGTCTACGAACAAAGACAACAGGTCTTAGTTAAGAAGAATGAAGTATAAGGTCAAATAAACCCAAAATGTGATGTCCTCATATGAGAACACAGGGTCTCAGGAGGATATGGCACTTTTCACAGAGATAGGTCACAAAGTGCTTCACAAGGCAAAAAGAAACTGGAATGGAACTGAAAGTGGAAGTGTCACCCGCCCCCCCCCCCCCCCCCCCCCCCCAAGTGCTATATATGTGTGTACAGAAGAGATCAACATAATAGATGTACAGCAATCCATATGACAATTGAGGGAAAGAAGACAGAATTTGGTAGTATTTATAAGTATATTAATATATGATAGTATATGTATGTGACAATAATAATCATATGTATATAATAATAGTAGAGGTATGGGTAATAATAACAGCAGTAGTAGTAGTAGGCATCAGGCAGGACCACGGCAGCAGCGCAACCATGATCTACAGGTGCTCAATATATCATAGGAGGTCCCCAGGCAAGACTTGGCCTATATCAGCCTAACTAGGGGCTGGTCCATGGCAAGCCTGAGCCAGCCCTGACTATAAGCTTCATCAAAAGGAAAGTTTTAAGTCTACTTTTAAATGTGGAGATTGTTTCTGCCTCCTGGACTGAAACAGGGAGATAGTTTCACATGAGTGTTTTTACCAGTTTATATCACCAGTTCCTTTTATTTTGAAGAGGAGGAGACCTTGTGGATAATTTAGCTCCAAGTAAAAAACCTCCTGAACCTCTGGAATTTAAGTTATTAGAGAAAATAGGAAAGCACACATGAGCAGGTGCAGGGCTAGTGGCCTGTTTGTGAAGAGCTAAACAGCGTATTCAGTGTTTGAGCAGTTTTAATCACCTGGCCCGTTTGTTTTGGAGAGGAAGAGACCTCTGTGGATAATTCGACTCTCTGTAAAAACCACCACAACAAAGAACACTAAAGGAGTCCTTGTCGGGAGGTCACACTTGGCACACTGGAGAAGTTTCAGCTGCTTGCAATCTGCAATCCTCACTGCTGGATGCCACTATGTTCTACACACTGTCCCTGTAAATCACCATGGTTGACCTTAATCAAATTAGCTGCCTTGACACTAAGCAGGTGAAACGTCAGAGCCCTTTGCCACAGGACTGACTAAATCTCAAAAATCTATATCTTTATGTGGCAATGAAGTGTCTCTGCCCTCTCATCTGCAAATCATAGTGTCTTATAAAAGATCTCTTCTCCCCCTCCATTCCAGTTCATTCACCCTGCTCTAAATATTGGATTCAGACGGACTGCCACTGCAACTGCCTGTAGATAAGAAGATACATTGCTGGTGACATTTAAAAGGAGTCGCAACCCCCTCATCTGCCTGTCCATTGTCAGCATCCTCCATGGCCTATAATGAGAATGTGCACGCCCAGGCCATTATAAATAGTCTGTGTCCTGGTTAAATGCAACACCTCTCTTTGGGTGCTATGATTCACCGTGATTCATGCCAGTGTGTGTTCTCTCTGTTCTCGCTGATGAGCTGGATGACCGGGGGGGGGGGGGGGGGGGGGGGGGGGATAAGGGCTGCAATGGGAACATGGATCATGGGTATGTGTGTGCATGTGCATGTGTGTGTGTAGGCTGTGCCACGTGTGTAAGTGGTAAATTGAACAAAGAGAGGAAGAGACTGGAAGTGCACAGCTGAAGTGCTAAATTTGTCAGCCCACCTTTGAGCCCACTTTCACTTTAAAAAAAAAAAATCAGGCCTACTTGAAGGAGGGAGGGAACGGAAATGAACAATAATTACCTTCAGTATGAACTGCAATGCTACATCTGTAATGTGTGTGACTGATGAGAGTGTGTGTGATGTACACGTGCCTGTCTGTGTGCAGGGGCAGGTGCAGCTACTTAAAGAATGGGGCACCTTGTTATCACGCTGGTGGCATTTTCCTACTGTGCGTGCGTACTGTAGATCACCTCCTCCTCGGCTGTGATAGACGTCGTGATTGAGTGATGGACACCTATTTAATTGCACCCTGCTGCCTGTTGTCTGTGTACCAGCAAGGTATGAGGGAGAGGCAAGAGATAATGGATTGATATGAAAGCCAGCTGTGAGGGCACACACTGTCCTGTACACTTTGCGTGTCTCTCTGTGCAGCCTCATATGCTGCCTGCTTGTTTAGCTGCTAATTATTTACACTGATATCACTTGGCTTCTGCTGCTGGGACTGTATGCATGTTTGTGCATGTATGTGTGTGTCCGCGTGCTGTGAATTCTAGTGCACAGCAGCTCCCAGTGGCCATGTGGGTGTGTGGTGGGTAGCTCAGAGTTACATTAATAGCCAAAGGGCAGGCAGGCAGGGAGGGAGGACATAGACAGGAAGGGGAAATACAGTTTGCTGGTCGCCCACCACTTCCTGTGTGTCTCCTACACTCGCAGCCCACGGACCAGAGCTGCCTCTAAAACCAGTTTGTTTGCTCGCAGCGCGACGCAGATAACAAAGAACCAAAGGTAAACATGGTGACACAAGGGCGAGGAATGCCTCAAAGAAAACAGTGATGGGCTTGTCACTATAGGAAGGTTATGCAAGTTGCTGGAAATGACTTGCCTGTCGCTGCCCTGCCCCTTTCATTTTATGCTTGCCAAGTGTGTGAGGTGCAGCAGTCAAGTGTTACAATGACAAAAGCAGCAGCAGATAACAGATCTTTGTTGGAGTAATGACCCATCTATCAACTTCAACCTATGCATACATGATCAAAGTGCGTCTTCCGTCTCAACTGGCTTAAAGTTGACGACAGAAGGAGTGCTGCGCTTCTGCTTTGAACACAGAAAGTTTTACAATCCAAAAATCCCTCACGTCAGTACAGTCACTGAGACACATTTAGAGTGATATATCACCACACAGGCAACAGGAGGTCAGTTTTTACTCCCTAAGGCAATTTCCTTAATGCACCATAATACACTGCAATGAAAACCTTAAATTGTTTTCCACTGTTGTTGACTAAATTAACACAGAAATCAATGTTTAAAAAGCAATAAGGAAACACCTTGCAACATCATATTTGCAGGACACTGTGCATAAAGGGATTTGTAGTTTTTGCAGGGAACTATGTTGAGAGATTGTTTACATCCATACAGACGCATATACTCACACGTCACACATACACATATCAGTGTATGTTTTACTCATGCATGTTAATGTTATCCTCTAATTTATGTCTCTAAAACGAAATTACATGCAGTGCTTACTCCATGGTGTGTTTCTGTTTGAGGCCTCAGTAGCCTGTTTTTGCTCTATGTTTTACTTTCTTTTTGTTGCTTGGTTTTATTTGTTATACTGCCTTTGTTTTTATTGATTGCATGTTTTATTGTTTGATTGTATTTTGTGAAGCACTTTGTGAATTTCATTTCTGTGAAAGGTGCTATATCAAATACAGTTTATTATCATTATTATTGTGTTTCAATGCATGCTTTTAAAAGTGGAACTCAGGAAGACTAGCTGTGCACAGCTGATGGGGGATCAGTGGGGTATGGTAGTTAAAACAGGCCCAAGTGCATGCAAATTAGTAAGGCAAATAAAGTAGCTACAGTTTAATTTCATCGTCTCATCACATGATCAACTACAGATGTGACAGCATGCGTATTACCCAAGAATCATCACTGCATATCTGTATTTGACAACAGCACCAAAGAAAATAACAAATTATTCATTTAACTGAATACATTTTTATAGTTTATATAGAATATATAATATAATAGTAATAATAATAATAATAATAATATAATATTTTGCTATAGATTGCTGCTGACTACTTTACAAAAACAAATGAAAACCATGCCTTTTTAATGGCATATATAGCAAATGGAAACATTTTCAATTTAATGTGAGTTCCTCTTTAAACACAGGCATGTTTCTAAAATAGCACACAATGGCATGTTTTCTGCACAACATATTGTTGGAGGGCCCACTCTCTTTATGGGCCCCAGTGCAACCGCCCTGCCTGCGCTGTCTATACCAGGGGTGTCAAACTCATTTTAGTTAATGGGCCATATACAGTCCGATTTGATCGCAGGTGGGCCGGACCAGTAAAACCATTGCATAATGTCCTATAAATAACAAATAATTTGAAAGAAAAACATTTTAAAAACACACATCCATTTACAAAATAGATGACAAACAGCCTGTAATGTCTTCAGAAGAATAAATGCAACTTCAGCAACATGTCTCTGTTTTCCCCACTTTCAGTCAGTCGACTACTTACTGTCATTACATGTGCATTACTCTATACATTTCCACTCCTGTGTAGTAAGCCTAACATCACCATGTCAAACTGAAACTCACTGTTTAAGTTGCTCCTGAAACCTGACACCTCGTAGCGTTCACAAGTGCATCACTATTAGGTGTGCATAGTCATCCAGTGGGCCACATTGGATCCTTTGGTGGGCTGGTTGTGGTCCTCTGGCCGTATGTTTGACTATTTTAGTCTTGATAGTAGACATAGCGTAGCAAAACTTTAACCTACTGTAGTCAACAAAGCTGACACTCATCTCTTTTAAAGGGTTGCAGTATCATGACATGTCCAGCAGAGGTCCTTCTCTCATTAAGTGTTGTTAGTGTCTCCTTATCTTGAGGTAGGAAGCAACCGAGAATAAGTGATGAAGGTGAAACACAACAGTTCAGACAGTCCAGTGCTTCAGCTACAATAATGTAACGACAAACATGATGCTTACATGTTCACAAAGTTTCATTTTATATTCTAAGAATCTAAGTGTGAATAAATAGGACTATTCAGGGCACATTTTGGACCCCTCTCGAGGGACTCCACAACACCACCACCGAGCAGTCACCCGCCACTGCTGACAGACTGGATTGGCTGATAAGAAGCCCCTGGTTTGCCCACATACTGTGCTGTGGTGAGAGGCAAACCCCCTGCCCTTCTGGGATCCCACATCCCCATTGAACTTTCCACCCACTCACCAAGGAATGCGGAGAGAGGGAGGGGAAGAGGGGGCTGTGAGAGGCAGAGATGAAGAGGGGGTATGAAGGGGGCTGTGAGAGGCAGAGATGAAGGGGGGGTATGAAGGGGAGGGGAGGCGAACAGACAAGGGAGTAAAAAGAAAATGAGGAGAGAGTAACAAAATTTGAAACACAGTGACAGTAAATGGCCCCCGTGATAACACTCTCCTCATTAGATTGTTTACGTGGTTGTTAGATGATGTGAGAACAGGGACGGGAATGCAACGACGAAACCAGCCATGAGACATCAAGTGGGTTTGGATGCAGAGGGGGCTGTTTGAGGGGGTCTGCATGGTTGAGAGTTTTCCCCCTCTGTTGAACAGGTGAGGATTGACATGGATAGGAAAGGGCATGGGAACAAAACAGACACACACACGTATCCACGTTGTACATACACATATATATATATATATATATAAACATATAATTATCTAATGACGTGCTGTGATGCGTCAATGTCTTTGTCATTACTACGATTTGATCCCCATACCATGTGAGCGCACGTCTATCTGTGTGTGTGTGTGATACTGTATGTTTATTGTCCCAGCAGTACAAACCTGTTTGTGCCACATGACATCACGAGCCCTTAGGTGCTTGTTTCATTTTGTTTTCGCCACCGGAGTCTTGTCAACAAGTTGCTAATGCCTCTCTCCGTCCATTTTCTCTCTTTCTGCAGACTTTCTCAGAGGACCTCGGCTCTGATGAAAGCAGGTGCCTTGCTACGCCTCTCATTGAATTAGGAATTCCACAGCGTAAAGTGGCAGCATTGTTGATGAAAGGTTAGAGCTGTTTCAAATTCTCCCCCTAAATGAAAAGGCCCTCTCTCCAGCGGTTGTACAAAAAAGAGGGATGACATTTTGGTTGCATCAGCTGTATATCTAAAGTGTCTGCAGCAAAATGCCAAAACGATCAAAGCCAAATAGGGAGGATAATACACACAGAGAGCACCTAGACACTCTTTGTTAGGTTATCTACCCACAAACCTTAGTCAGACCTCATAAAAAGTCATTACGCCCCTCAGTGATAATTCTGTGAATACCCCCCATTTAATGATAAACATTTACATGGTGGCAGTGAAAGGAATTTATCAGGTCTTTACATTAGGGATTAGATTCGGTGGCTGAATTAGTGTCTGTTCAAGGGCAGAATGGAGGATTGGAAACTCAGTGGGTGGAACATGAAGAGATTTCATAAGAGGAGGCAGGTGGTGGTGACACAAGACATTAAAGCTCTCGCTCTTTTTCTCTGCCTCTCTTTTCTTCTCGTGCCCACCTCCAAACACACCTTTGTGACATATCGGAGATGTGAATGGACATCTTTGCTTTGAGGTGTGGGCTGGAGGGTGAAGACAGAAAATGTTGCGTTTTTTTAAAGGCGTCACAAAAGTGCAGGATGTGAAAGGCTGGATCGTTGACCTTCATTGTCACTGCCCTTTGTTCAGGTCACACACGTACACGTCACTGCCTCTGTGTATTGTTCATTGTTGTAAAGATGCTATCTGCTTACATCACCAACCTGCCGCTGTTCTGGCACCTCTGTGTCCTGACTCACACTGGGGCTCAAGCACTTCATGTTTGCTCCTCTTTTCTTAGCCAGTGGCACCCCACAAAAGGGAGTAATCAGGCTAGAGGTTCAGTCATATATAAGGATTATCAAAGGAACATGATGTCGAAAGGTAAACTTCAACTCTGCGCCCGCCCAAGAGGCAGACAGGGCTGGGAGGCAGCGCAAACAGAATAGATGTATTTGCTTTTCATGTGAAAATCAATGGGCCCAGACAGATGGCGGTTTGTTTCCTCACTATTTACTCCCCGGCTCCTTGACAAATGTCCTCGCCGCCCCTCCTGGGCTGATGGTGTACAGGTAAGCAGAAAGCCATCCCTTCCTTTCCAACCCCAAATGGATGACAGATGTGCCAGCGACCGCCCTATTTCTTTCTTTCTTTCTTCCTCCGAACCCCCATCCATTCCCTGCTGTTGACCTAGCTGTGGCAAACAGACTTGAACTCATTTCAAAGGGAAAAGGTTTATTTGCGTAACAAGCCACTCGATCAGATAAGCATCCTTACCTTTATCAGAAACATTGGCCACCTAACACTTTAAAAAGCCAACTGGAAATGTTCCGCTATCAAGAAACACAAGGCGTTTTATTCATACAGTATGGTTTGGTGAGTCATATTGTGGAACAGGAGACAGACAGCGTCTATGGTCCGTTACCACCAAAGATAGATGGTGACAAACATGGTAATGAGTACTTCATGCCAGCCATGCCTCAAGTGTCTCAACTCAGGGGAATGGTTAACTTGACCTGGCTCATGTAAGAGGTTGAGGTGCTAAAAGGAGCAGACACATGAAAGATGCATTATTATTCTGTCCTGAACCATATATAGGATACCTCCTGCGTGACTCAGATACTGAAGCCATAACATCATTTGTTCATTTAAGGCAAAAAAAAAAGTATTTTTTTGTTAGATCGGCTCGCCCACTCTGAAGCCATTTTCCCTGGACACAAATTTACACAAATTGCTTTTACTGGAATCTGCTTCAACTGGGACTGTGTGTGAATATTTTTCCTGGTCTCAATCAGTGCAAACTCCAGCTCTAGAGGCAGGAATGATCCTCACTGGAATCAGACTGAGGTCTGCACTGCCGAAATCTGTGGGTTTTAATAGAGCCTCGCGTGGAATCAGACTTTCCTTCTGCTGCTTTGAGAGATATTTTTAGTCAAACAGTGGCACTTCTGCTCAAGTACACCAAGACAGCACAGAAGGTGCATTTCTCCGATTCAGAAGTTTTTTTTTTTGTTTTTTTTTGTGACTTCCAATACAAGCGTGATTCACATTCACAGGCAGACTGCTGGTCACACAAAGCTGCAGCTTGTAACAGGGGATGCTGCTTCCCCTTTACTTCTCTGGATTTCGCAAGAGAAGGGAGGGGTGAGAAATGTAGAGGTGGGTGGGTGGAGGGGAGGTGAAAGTCAGCATTCCAGCCATGCAGGCCAGAGCGGAGCAGAGGTCGTACGGGTAAGAGAGCATGGGTGGAGGTGGAGGTGGAGGTGTGAGTGTGGGTGTTGCGGTGGCGGCGGTGCAGGGGCGTAGCAGAGTAAAGAGCAAAGAGCAGTTCCTGATTCCACAGCCCTGAGCTCACCACCTTTGCGCCTGCCGCCAGCCACTCCTTTTCTCCTTCACACCATCCTCTTCCTTCTCCTCCCACTCTCCCCCTCTTCCCTCTGCCATGTCTCTCCATCTGAGGTGTTAACTCCTTGTGGGGCAGTTCCAGAGCCATTGGCATCGATGTCGGTTTTCATGGAAGCTCGGGGGAAGAGGCGGGCGTGCTGCTATGGATCCTTACTGGAAGTGAAGGCGTGTGCCAGTAAAGTCAAAATGATTCACTCCACAAATGTTTTTATCCATTTGCAACAGCGTATAATCCGCCTGGCAATTAACTGTGACCTGGCATGACGGACATGTCAGCACACACACAGATAGAGGACAGGATCAATCGGCGAGGGAAGGAGCAACACAAGATGAAACAGGGTAGACTGAGGAGGAGCCCTGGATTGGTCACGCCTGTGTTTAACCCATAAACACAGGGTTTAGTCAAGCTACTCTAAATCATGAATGTTGGCTATATGAGCATTAAAAACACTAGCAGATTAGTTATAAAGCTACTGTGTCCCCCCCTTGAATATCTAAGGCTTGTCCACAATAGGGCATTATTTCAGCAAATAATAAGACTCATAAGCCAGACTGACAGGTGAATACAAGAATAGCACAGGACAGGAAATGGTGACACACACACACACGACACAGTATGTCATGGAGGAGAAATAACATCCTAATATGGATGGGTAAAGGAGAGGAGGAGGCGGTTGGGAGCGCCTTGCACAATACAGTACCTGGAAGGGCAGGTCTCTGAAGGTACATGCGATCACTTCTGTTTTTACACGACACACAAGCATGTGTGTGTGCGGCTGTGCGAGCGTGGCATTACACAATACAAGCAGTGGACCGTGACATTTGAATGTGCTGACTGTCCTTTGGTAGGCCACGCACAGGTGACGTGTACGCGACGGAAAAAGATGACCTTATGATAGATCAACTGTTAACGCTCCCTCCCTTTACTTCTCCCTCACTCTCCGGCCCTGTCGCTGTCCTTTGTCTCGTTCCCCCCCACCCCCACTCCACCCGCCCACGCTACCTTGTTCTCCTCTCGTACTCTGTTTAATAAAATAAACATAGCTCACATGGCTAACATATTGTCCTCTGGCTGCAGGAGCTATAAAAAGAACCACTTGGCTGCATTTATTTATCAATGAATCTGTATCCCCCCCCTGCTTTCACTTTGCAGGATCAGGTGGTATATGATTAAGGGTGCTATTACAGTTTGGCAGCTCTTGACTTTACTCCGTAACCTCTGCTGGCATAATGTACTCTAATGTGTTTGAGTTCTATTTGAACTTCCAACTATCCTGCCGTCCCTAGCACGTCAATGAAAAATGTCCACCTTTAGAGAGCGTGCTGCCATGTGCAAGTGTAATTAGTGGAGAAAAAGTCAAGGGGTCCTCGAAGGTAAAGACATAAACCGTGGCACATTTTAGTTATGTGGTTGTTATAATGAAGTACTTTCTATTTCTGCACTTTCTATTTATTTAATTGTGTTATTTGCTCTTAGTTTCATTTATTTTCTTTGGAGAGAGACGGAGGGAGATGATAGTTAATGAACTTGATGATCTGTGTGTGCTTCTGTGCTGTTGGGTTTGTGGTGCTGCGGTCCGCGCACAGAATAGAGGATGTCAATGTAAACACAGACAGTCAGCGCAAAGGAATGTGTGAGGCACGCAAAATACCCCGGGGACAGGGTCCAACGGAGGAAGGGAGGGGTGAAGAAAGGAAGGAAGGGGGAGGAAAATGGGACGGAGAAGAAGAGAGTGGGTTTAAGAGAAGCTCGGGCGAAGAAGAGTGGAAGGAGGAAAAACATGACGATGTGAGAAGTTGAGAGAAAGAGTGGGAGAGGAAACAGATTCTGAGGAGAAAAGAGGAGGATGTGAAAATGCTAAAGGAGAAGGGGGAGAAAAAGATGCAGATGGAGACGTGGAGAGGTGCTTTTGAAGGTGGGGGGGACAAAGAAAGGACAAATGAGGAGAAAGAAGAGGGACGGAGGCCAGAGGAGTGGGAGGAAATGGAGGGAGGGGGCGTCACCCTGGAGGCAGAGAGATTGAAAGAGAGAGGAGGAGGAGGAGTGGTGAGATAGCAGGAAAAAGAGGGCAAGAGTACGAGGGAGGGTTGGTGAAGGGCAGAGGTGGGGGTAGATCATTCATTGGGAGTCGGGTGGCGTGAGGAAGGAAAAGCCATGAGCAACTTCAAAGGCCTTGGGAGGCCTTGACAGAGAGGAGAGTTAGAGTCCTGTAATCCTAAGAGAGGTTAGAGGCCTCCAACTTCGGTTCCTGGTGCTGCTGAAACTAATTTAGCCAGCGGGCCCCAGAGGCCCCCGAGAGGGGCCAGGTCGTAACCGGAGGAGCTGTGAGTGACAAAGTGCAGGGGACTGGAGGCAGAAAAAGGCTCGAACGCACACACAACAGGGCAGAGCATTTTAAGTGACCCTCACTGGACAACAGTATGAATACACACAGGTCTGTCACATACACACGCTACATGCTTTTATTAACAGCTGCAGCATCATAGATATTAATATAAACAGATGTTCTAATGCTCAAGGAAAATGGGGTCAATTGTTAAAAGGATTCATAAGATTTAGTGGCATCTAGCGGCAAGGACTGCAGATTGCATCCAGCTGAAACTTCTGTACCAAGCGTGAACTCCTAGTTGGGATCTCGTTAGTGTTCGTTGTTGAGGTTTATACTTGGATCTGAATCATCCGCAGAAGTTTCTTCCTCTCCCAAACATACAGACCCAGGGAAGAGTAGAGATACTGAGCACCCTCTTATTAGTGATGCACCCATTCACTGGCTGAACATCATTCTAAGCCAATATTCGCCTTGTTGACTGCCATTGGCCCATCACCAAATAGGATAACGTTCACTTTTTCTGATGTATCACATCAATTTTATGCAGGCTAAAAAGCAGGACTCAGGACTGACAGTGTGCTGTCATCCCAGGGAAAACATGTTTTAGGAAGAATGCAATCTGGAAATCCATCGGTAAAAAAAAAAAAAAAAAAAAAAAATTCTTCCTTTACCTCTGGAAGCACTGCCCGGAGTTTTTTGACTAACGGAAGTGCAGGGGCCTCGGGGATCGCTCACCTCCTTCACTTCTGGCGGTGCCCCCAGTGTTACACTCCTACCTGCAACTCGAACCAAACGGTGGTAAAAACGTTGCCGCAAATGCCCTTTTTTTCCTGTCATGAGGAGTGGAAGGTGTGCTGGTGGATACACAATGCTTGTAAGTTGTGCTGTTGTCCATGTTTTTCATGTTGATGAGACAGCGTTTTGGGTGGAGCGGTCGCCATGGACGTGGAGCTTGCTGTTTCTGTAGGTACACATTTCCTGGGGACACCTACATGTCTCGGCCCCGCCCCCTCCATTGGGATTTGCTAAAGCGCAGCATCGTTCAACCTCAAAGCCCCACCCTCACCCTTTCCAGAATCTCCGTCTATCCTGTTTACACGCCTCGATAGGAATGGATATTTTTAAAAACTTTCCCTTTGGAAGCAGTTTTTGAAAATCTCTGTTTTCGTCGAGAAAAACACCGGTTACGTGTAAATGATAGGTGCAAACGCAAAGATAAATACCCATTTTCAGAAATATACAGAACGGTATAAACAGGCCCTTAGTAAACTCACCATCGACACGTCAGTGGATGCACCCTATTTTTTACACTAAAACTGCTGCAATGTGAACGACACATCCGAGTTGAAATCTGCAGAAGAGCTAGGTAACATATGCTGCTAGCTGCCAATGATCTGAACTGACAGCTAACAGAGGTTGCGTTGACTTACATTTTATTGTGCCAAGCTCTGCTTAGCAAAAATGAGCATTAAGAGAAGGTAAATTATATCATTATCAACCTGTGTTCAAATGTTATCGTTAAATGTATTTTTTTGTGAGAAATTAAAAAAAAAAATACAAAACATTCGTAGCATCAACTCTCTCCACTTTCAAATTCCGCCTCTAAACTTTCTGTCAAATAGCCTATTCAGTTCATCCATCTAGCCACACACATCCACTCTTTACACAGAATCTTATTCACTGTAAACTTGCTTTGCTGTTATTTATTTACTATATTTTACTTTATTCCTTACCTCGTTGGCTCTTTATCTGCTGTTATTTTCCTCCATCTTTGCCTGTAAGGTGACCTTGAGTGTCGTGAAAGGCGCCTGTAAATAAAATGTATTATTATTATTACTTTTTTTTTCTTTTTTTTTTTGAGAAAAAGATGTTTTCATGTGACAGGTATGTTAAAGGTTGTTTTATAACTGTGTATGATTGAATGTGTGCTCATTGAGATTGTGTAATGAATGGTTGAATGACTTGAGAACAGTTTTTTCTATAATGAATATTTCTTTGTTTTCCAAGCACAAAAGGGGACATAAATAACAAAAACAAAATTAAACAACAACGACACAGAAACACATTGGTATCAGCGAAGAGTCAAATTATTTTAAATATCCGCATTGGCCCAGAATTTCACGATCAGTGCATGTACTCACCTTTTTTCTGATCCAGATGTCCAGGAGGTTTTTACCAGGAGCTGAATTATCCATAGAGGTCTCTTCCTCTCCAAAATAAACAAACCTGGTGATTTTAATTGGTTAAAACACTGAATAAAATAGTTTAATGCTCACTGCAGAGGGGCCGACATGAAAACCTCAATGTCCCTATCTAGACCCAGTGCTTGATTTGGCTGTTCTGGGCTACTGTAGAAACATGGCGGTGCAACATGGCGGACCCCACAGATGAGAACCCACTCCCTATGTGAATAAAAATGGCTCATTCTATAGTTAAGAAAACTCAAATCTTATTTTCAGGTGATTATACACGAAAGAAAACACACATATTATATTTCATCTCCAATATGTACCTCTATATTCTACACATTGGATTTTCAATATGCAATATGTATGTTATCATCTGCCTGTCTATTATATTAAGAATATTACATTTGTGCCCCGCAGAAATAAAGTGTTAGGGTGTGTCTGACACCGTAGCTTGGCTTCTGCACAGAGACCGAAACGATCAAAACAGATGCCTCTCCATCCCAACTAAGCCTAATTGACATGAGGGGGAGAAGGGAGGGGCATGTCACGTTTCAGCTCATCCAGTCACACACACTATTCACATTCAGGAAAAGTTGAGGTTTTATGTTCAAGCAATTATGTTTTACAATCACCCACACTGAATTCCTTCTTTGCTGACACATATGGAATTACTGCACTGGCTCCGCACCACCCAAAAAAAAAAAATGACAGAAAACCGTAAAATACGGGTAGGCTTCGTGAAAGGAGACACTCTTGTGACAGAGCTGCGGCGCCCGCTGCTAGCCTTTGAATGGACTGAATGTCAACTGCAGAGTCCAAGTGTAGTCACATTGAATGAGAACATCAACAGCCACAGCCTACATATTAAACGCACAAAAAGCATTTGACATCTGGCAAGAACTCTATGACTACCGAAATGTGTGTGGGCGCGTCGACTGAATACACACATATATTCCTTTATGTATTTAATGATGTGCATGTTCTGTGTGTGCACACCTATGTGTGAGTGTGTGTGTGTGTGTGTGTGTGTGTGTGTGTGTGTGTGTGTGTGTGTGTGTGTGAGCGTTACGGGAAGCCATGGCGAATGAGTCATCCTGTGCTAATCATACAGAAATGCTTGGAACTCATTCACATCCTTGCCTGACCGCCCATATGAAAGTGACCATATACAGTGTGTATGTAAACAGGCTGGAGATTAAGCACACTGTGTTGAGATAATAAAACCAATACAAAAGGGGATGTAATGAGTTGACTCAGAGGCGTAGTCATGGGAAAAGCGGCTGCATGGCATCTTAAAAGAGAAAAAAGGGATTATCAACAAGGTAGGCAGCAAAGAGGCTGTGGGTGTCTGGAGTTTTGTGGAATAAGAACACAGGAAGTACAATTAAAAGCTGCAGGTAAGTGCTTGGAGCTATGTGAGATCATAGGTGTGTCTGTATGAGCAAGAGAGAAAGTGTTTATATGAGTTTCTGGGTGAAGATGTGTGTAATCATGTGTACGTGTGTGTGTGTGTGTGTGTGTGTGGGTGGCTGGCCCCTCTGCTCTGTGTGGGCTTTGGGTGTTGGTTTGATTATAGTGTCTATGAGCCAGGAACTTTAAGCACTTCTGTCTGTCACAGCCGTGAGCCAAAGCACAGCAGATGTGTACACAACGACAGGAAGGGTATAACTAATAATGATCACACACACACACACATACACACACACACACACACACACACAGTGTACAAACACTTTCTGTTCTCCCCAGCTGCGACAGTGATTGCATTCTCACAGGTACGACAGGAAACGTGTACAAACATGTTCATCCAATAACATTGATAACACTGATGCTTTTAGAACATCTACTTTCAAGCCGCAGTTTCAGTTTGTCTGCAGCGTGTCCCTAGTATAACCTATAGACAATGAAAGAAAATATGTACTGTACTGTAGCTCTGAAGAGGCACTGCTAGATAAAAATGTGAAGAATCCTTGAAATATTGCATCATGGTACTAAACAAACTGAAGATCGTGTCTTTGAAAAAAATAAAATCTGAAAGAACTACACATCTTTTACAAAATAGAAAATATGGCACATACACTTTCAAATGAACAATCATGCATACTGTATAAGGGAAAAAAGTCAGGTGATCTCACAATCCAGTCAGCAGAATAAATTTTGACATTGTACGTTTCTTCAAACCACGGATACATTATATTTGTACATTATTAGGTAGCGGATACGTTGAAACTTTTCATTTCTTTGTATTTCAACACTGTGTAGTTGTTTAGGCACAATAAACACTTGGTTATGAACAGAAGAAGATTGTGCTTTAGCTTAAAAATCTCATATTTGGTGGCACAATTGATGCTAGAAATGTAGCAGAGGGTGTTGGTTGGTCTCCACAGGGATCTGCAGTGCAGTGTTAATTTCATTGATGAAAACTACGACGAAGATTTTCCGTCAACAACCTTTTTTCCATGATAAAAACGAGATGATGACTAGCTAAAAATAGATCTTGATAACAGAAATTCAGACAAAATCTGTTTCATTTTCATTGATGAGACGAGATGAGACGGGACGAAAATGTTAGTGGTGGACTATTGCACACTGAATGCCAAGAACAACCATGCTTGTAATAATCTTTAAATACCGCATGGCAACCTGGCAAACTCCAGTAGATATTTGGCACCAGAATGTTTAGCTAGCCACTGAATGGCAGCAGAGCAAGCAGCCACTGGCCGCCGGAATCTCTGTGATATCCGATGTGCCCACAAACTTTTGCAGTGGATTTCGGAGAGACCATACGACAGAGCGCTAGCTTAGCTAACAGGCTGCTAACTAGCTAACAGACCATTCTCTGCAATTCAGTTGCCTGTTGTTTGTCATGTGAGTTTATAGGATTATAAAGAACTTTATCTGGTTTTAACATATTATTAAAACATATAATTTTATATATATATATATATATATATATATATATATACACATATATATATATTATAGGTTTATGCTGTATAATCCGGTAATGTTCCAAGCGCATATTCCAAACTACTGGATGGTGAAAAACAGACAAAATTAGCAAAATACGACCATAGGAGATGAGGAAGAAATTTAAATAAAGGCGAAACGAAACAAATTGGTAATATAGTGAAAAGAACTCTCCATCTGCATGTTGGGATGTAATGTTGCATGGCCGCATGGATCAGTGGCGCTGGCAGGATTATATTTCATAGTACGCACAGGAACCGCCCGCCCATTTGTAGGGTACTTTTAACATGCAGGTTCTCAGGCATAGACATACGCAGTTGACTTAGTGAGTGAGCAAGTGATTAACATTAACGTTACCAACACAACACCACCATAAAACTGTGATTAGCCGACCACGTGCATTTACAAGACAAGCCAACAGACCTGACAACAACAGCCAGCAAAATAATAGAATACAATATAAAACACTGAATATAGCCCAGAGAAACATACAGGCATTTAACAGACAACAGTAACATCACAGCAACATCATCAGCAGTTAGGTATACAAAATATACAGCAACAATATGTAACACAAAGCCCAAACCAAGCTGCTACAATAAACAATAAAGAGGAAGGCCAGGTGAGAAAATTAAGTAGTATTCCTACCTATTTGAAGTCCACTCTGCGTCTCCCTGTTGCATCAAACTTCTGCAGAAAGGCAAAGTGGGTGGATCCTGGATATGTAGCTGGCTGGTAGCCTCTGTTGTTGTAAAATTAATGCTAATGCTAATGCTAATGCAGACTCGGTGCTCGTACTGCTGCTCTCTTCATATTCTTCGCTGCTGAGGCTTGTTCGCTTTCTTATTTCAAAGGCCTGAAAAATGCTTGGTTGTTTTCGTTTGCGCATTTCTAACTTCTTTTGCTTGCTAACATACAAGATAAGTAACACAATATTGCTAGCCTATAGCATCACAGTTGAGCGCCAGAAATGTGTGTCATACACTGACCTCTGGCCCGTGACACGTGCACCAATCATCGGCATCCAAATGTATTTGAGTCATAGTGAGTGGACACAGCCAAAGAAATGCATCTCAGGCACATTCATCAGTTAAAAAAGAACCCAAAGACACAATCTGCTGCTTTTGTCACAATTTCATTTTCAAGATAGGATGATAAATCATTGAAAGAAATGTACGCACAGTGAATACAGGATTACAACTGCGGACGTCACTGGCACAGATCACCGCTGTCTACAATGCTGCCTCCATTTAAAGGTACAGTATTACGATCTCCTCCACTGTCGCCTCATTTGTGGTTGGGTGACACTTATGCTTCTGCCCTCTAAAGCCATCTATTGGCTGTATCTGTGCCAACATAAAGAACACATGGAAGTATGAGGGCTGTGATGTTTATAAAGTTACCTAAAGGGAGTATAAATGAGCCTTGAGGATATTCCATGTGTTTACAGCAAACAAAATCTGTTATATATGAGTGTGCTATTTTGTTGCATGAGTCGGCATTCTCCCTGATTGATGGCTTGATGTATATTTTCAGTGATAAAAGTAACTCCAGCTTCAAAACACACCTTGGGAGAAACGATCTAATGAATTTTACAGAGTAGCACTCCTTTGAAAGGAATCAATAGGGACACGTCGACCTCGTTTTAGTGATGCACACGCAGCACAAAGACCGGCCTGAGGTGAAAATAAGTGTTTACCTAGGGAAATGGAAATGTTAAAAAAATGATCATGGTGGTAGATAGGGGCATAATGAGCATTCCCCTGGTGGAGATTAAGGTGGACATGATAGATCCCACACTCCTCTATTCCACCTTAATGGAGAGAAGTTGGCCTCTCTCTGAAAAGTGCAGCACTCTCCCAGACACCCAAAGGTCCTGGGTGACCTAGTTAGTAAGTCCCCGTGGTGGGTTTTAGTAGTTCTTCTGACAGGCTCGCCTTGCATGTGAGCTCTGTTTTTAGCTACTTCACTTCCTATCTGACTCTCACACTGCTGCTTGATGCGCTCTGTAACTCTGGCCTCTACCTCCTACCTCTGCATTATCTGTCCTGTTTCACTGTGCAGGTGACGGGGGGGGGGGGGGGGGGGGGGGGCGGTCGCATATGCAATCATTGGTCTGGTTCACCTTTCAGCTGCAGCCTTTGCATGTGTGTAGGTACATGTGTGTGTTTTCGCATTTATGTGTGGGCTCATCGTGCATACCAGGTTTCTGCTTAAGGTAAGCATAATTCTAAGAACTGTCTATTCAGGAAAGAGCATCGAGGTCATGACGGGCCAGGTGAGTGTGTGGTGTTTGTGTCTATGTGTCACCAATGAGATCATCGGATGACGGCTGCGGGGGCCTGAATGTCACCGCAGGGAGGACTGTCACGAAGAAGGAACACCATCTCTTGCAATAAAACATGACAAGTTTGTTATCCATCTTTTCTCTCCGCGCTGTCCTCGGTTGTGTCGCTGCATGATCAGGAAGACACTCACTGTTCTCACTGAAGTCACGAAATACTGTACATCTTCACAGCATCATCATATTATACAACAAAATAATATATGTGGTTTAAAAACAATGCTAAAAGAGCATTACTTAAGAAGGAACTTTGTCTAATTGATAGTAAGTTAAATCATGATATTTATCTGTTGGATTCAGTAAGAGCTGGTTTATTTTCTTCGTGTCATGTAAATTATGTCAACTGTTATTGTTTCATGTACAGTGTATCTATGTTATGATGTATTATTTAATGTATTGTGTAGTGTAGTGTGAATGTACATTTTGTATTGCCACCATGTAACTGAGTAGACCCCAGGAAGAATAACTACTGCAGTGCAAAAGCTAAAGAGGATCAAACAAACAGGGACTATAAGTTTCTTTTGTTCTGTACACATCAGTAAGATAAAAAACATGCTATCTCTGCAGACCCTCCTCTCCCTCCTGTTGGTGCAATGAGTAATAGTGCGGCTGCTAATTAAGCACAATATGTTGAATAATGGTGAGGCTGTGTCCCTCCTCACACTATCCCCTTCTCATTCCCAGGGCATCAAATACGGCACCTTGGTCTGTGGCCGTCATCGTTTAATTCTGACACATGAGGCACACTTTAGTGTCTGTATGAGATGTACGAGGCTTTCAACTAATTCCAATGTAAACCTATCTGCGGCAATGATGTAGTTAAGGAATTAGAAAAGCCATGTAAGGTGGAAGGGACAAACAAATACAGGACTTTTACCCAGGAAACCACTGTTTGTGTCCTGTGTGAGACCAAAAGTCAACACTGAGTTTACGTTTTGAGTTTACGTTACTTAGTTATTGTAATGTGATGTATGTGCCACATGACATACTGATTAACTTACTTAACATAAAACTTCATTTGACCTATGGCTAAGCCACGCCCCCTCCACTCACTGGGACAAACTATCAGCATTCAGTGACCGGCACTGTGGCAGGTGTCACAGTACACAGCATTTTGCAGGAGGCAATTGATGATTTTTGGGGACATAACGATCAGATGTCATTGAGAAGTAACCAAAAGGGCCTAAACTACGCACTGGAGGGATGTATTCATCATTTTATTGTTGAGAAGGTCGATGAAGAGCTTAAATTACAAGCCAATATTTACAGGTCACAGTGTACGCTTGTGAACTGCATCTCGTTGCCATCACCATCAAAGACAACAAGTTAAAGTGCCACTGAAGTTAAGGTTTTTGGCTCAGAATATGAGAAAAGGATAACGGCCTTTTTACCATCTTTACCAAGAGTGTCTCTCCGTTAGTTGCTACAGTATTTACATTGAATCATTCAGCATAACGTTTGCCAACCTTTGTTATGTCTGTGATTACAGATAAATTAATGAAGCTAAGCTCCAGGGGCCGGTTGCACCAACTGGTCTTAAGCCTGGTCTTAAGCTAAGTCGGTCGTAACTTGGCGTTCTAAGTCAGACCTTATAGTTACGGCGGTTGCACCAACAGGGCTTAAGCCTTCTTCTCACTAAGACCGGGCGTAAATCTCACACCTAGTCAGGAGCAGGTGTAAGGTTATTATCAAGTTGCGCTCATGAGCTCTAGAGCGCAGAGAGCGCAACTTGATTATGGCACGTCTCATCCACCGTCTGTATACGAGCGGGCATTTAGACGGGAGAGGGTAATTGGGGATAGAAGCAATTGGACATAGCCTATATAATGACGAGGAGCTCATTGAGAGGTTTCAATTCGGTAGGAGAGATCTGTTTGAACTTATTGAGGAGCTGTCACCGGATTTACAGTTTGTGTTGGGCTGCAGCGCAGCACTACCACCAGCCCTCCCACCAGGCAGGGGAATCCTCCCCAAATACGTCAACAATGATGTCACTGTAAATTGAGGTTTTCGGGGAGGACCCCCGCCAGTTGGATGATTTTTTTTGAAGGAGATGTATTTTTTGCCTTGCTGAGAAGATCTTTCCACTTCTTCCTCATGTCAGCCTGTGTATGAAGGCAGCCAGAGTCTGAACACGTATTGATGTGCCCCGTTATCTCTGCCCATACCGACTGTTTTTTCTTATTTGTGATACGTCTCTGTGCCCGCTGTACAGCTTGATTAATTTTTTAATTTCAGTGTTGGTAAAGTTTTTCATTGATCCTTCATGTTTTCTTCAAATCTTAAACTGTAAATAAACTTTCAACACAGATGAGAGGAGCTGTCAACTGTCAATTGTCATCTGTCAAGCACACGGGGTGATTCAGTGGTGTGTCATTTAATGTCACCGTGCTCCTCTAGGCAGGCCGCGAGGGGCATTCCGGGGGCATTCACATGAACGTGCACAGCTAAAACCAGCGTAGCTAAAACCAGGTGTAAGCCCTGTTGGTGCAACCAGCGTACGTCCACTCCTTAAGACTGGTCTTAACAAAAACCGTCTTAGGAGTTACGACCAGGTGTAGTAAAGACCAGTTGGTGCAACCGGCCCCAGAAGTTAACGTTAGCTTAACTAGAGCCCTTTGGACAACAGCTAACAATGATGTACGATCACCAGAGTACAAAACTAGAACAAAAGAAGCTAACGAACTCCCAGCAAACAAGGTGATATGATGAACAACGCAGCTAGGAGCTAACGTTAGGCTAACTTTAGCTAACGTTAGCTAGAGATGTTAAAGATAACTTTATATTTCTTTCCAGCAAAGTGACAATATGTTGCCTCAAACACAATGTTGACTTACCTTAAAACAGATGTAGACATCATTGTTAATGTTATTCACGTTGAGTTGATGTTGTGGTCTAACGTTACCACACAACTTTATCCAAAGGAGACACTTTTCTCTGTTGAGATGTGGTTTAAAGTGTAAAAAACACACCTGGTCACCCAGCCTCTCAGGATACCTTGTGTTGGAGTTGCATGTACCCCATGCACACCGTTTGACCATTTTTAAACTTCACATCTCTGAAAAAGCTCATAAAACCGAACCAAACTGACTTTCTGTAATGCATTTCAATGAACGTCCACGCAGAGAATGTCCAAGTGTATGGGAATGGCTATACGCACTGTGATTGGCTCATTGTGCTTGAGGACGGGGCTTAGCCATAGGTCAGTTAAACCCCCAGTCCCTTTTACTAGCCCGGTGTGGCTACACATTTTGACAATTAAACGTCTGTCAAAATTAGACACCTGCTCTGGTTGCCAAGCAGTTCATTTTTCTAATAGAAGTTCTTTGGATGTATAAAACCGGGTTGTTGGCTACCTCAAATTATGTGTCCATTCCTCGATTACCCTGTAAGTTATTCATATTCTTTTAGTCTGTAAGGGTCCTCAGATCAGAAGAATCAAAAGGGGTTTTTCATGAAAATTAATCCAAGTTGTGAAGATTGTTTTAACAGGACAAAGTGGTGTTGTGTCTAACTCTCTTTCTCTGATGTGCTGTCTGTCGGAGCTAGATCGAATAAATGATTCACAATACTATCTGAAGCCTAATTTTATAGTAATAAGTAAGTAATATTCATACTGGTTTGAATAAACAATTTCATTGTATTTCCTGATCTTTCCTAAGCAACAGCTTTGTGTTAAGGAAATTAAAGGCCTGTCCCAAATATAGGCCCACTGAGTTCAGTAATTCAGACAAATAATAGCCCAGGCTATTAACTGAAGTTTTACGGTAAGCTGGGCGTACACTGTACAACTGTACAGCAGTTGACTGGGCCATAATCAGCCCTCGCTCCCCCTGTGCAGTACGTGGTAAACAACCCCTGACAAAGTGGAACCTTGGTCTAAAACGAGTCGTATGGCCCAGAAATCAGGTCAGAACAGTCTCAAATTGCACCAAGTATGCCCAACTTCACTATGTAGAGTTACGTAACAGACCTACTTATTCGAACCCAAACCACAACCTTTGATTCGGAACCTAACCGTGTGGTTTTGTTGCCTAAACCTGAAGTAATTTTGGTGATGAAACCCACGTTTCATGTGAACATGGAAGCTTATTTTGAAGAGACACTATTTATGTAATGAGCGGAAACTGACATGCCGTCCCTGAGCGTCTAAAACTGATTCGTCACAGTTCTAAGCATAGGGCCATGTATATCTTTGCTCTACATGGTTACCAAGGAGATCAACTAACAGACATAATTACATGCACTTACAAGTGCTCCAGTGCAAACACATATAAGATAAATGATCGCTGTAAACATAAATACATTGTATTCTAATTAATTCATTTTATCACCTGCTCACACTTAATAGTTTAAATGCGTTTTATTTTACATACTGACTCCACCATGAATCACTCGCTGCATAGTATCACTGAGGAATTGGCCATCCTATAGGGTTTAATATTATTTATGCACAAACACAATGGTGAATTTAGTGAGGAGTTATTTAGTCTTTGACAAACAGGCTCACCGATGTATCACCGCTACACGCAACACATTGTCTTCCATGAGAAATGCAGAGGTGAAAGTGTGAGTGGGCAGAGGCAGCTGTCATTTGTGGGATGTGATGAATGACAGATAGTGGGGGGTTCATCCCAGAGCCTGTCGTGACTCCCATCCTGACCCATGCAGTGACCAGGAGAGTGGGAGGAAGAGAGAGAAAGGGAGATAAACAGAGAGAAGAGATGGCCCGATGTGGAGGAAGGAAAAAGGGACGAGAGAGAAAGGAGAAAAGAAAAAAAAACGTGGGTCGACCTGTTTTAATTTTTCTCAGCAGCGAAACGAAGGACACGGCAGGAGGGGTAGGTGGGTGTCAGAGTGGGAATGGAGCATCATCTATTTGTCATCTATCTTTCTCACTCTCATCCCTGCTATCTCTTTTTTCCCTCCGTTTCCCTCTTTCCACGCCTCTGTCCTGCTGTTTCTGGCTTCTCGTGGGAGTGTAGCGAAGGCAAATAAACAGAGGAGATTGTTTATTTGTGCCAGTGGGGAATAACAGTGCATTATTAACCTTGTATTACCTTGCCTTGGGTTACCTCAACCCACTAATTTATTACGGAGAACATAGTGTAATGATTTCTTCTACTCTGGATATGTCTGCATGACACAGTGGCTGTGTCAGAGGAGCAGAACCTCCTCCATCTCTCACAACATGCCAAACACACACTTGGAGGGAATGTACACACATATGCACGAACAAACTTTCAGGGTTGTGCGTGCGTAGGAACATTCACACATACATCAGAGAGTGCACAGACACAAATGCGTGCTCACACTTAGATGCACAGAAGTAGATACGTGTCCCTAAGGGCACACAGAAAAAGGCAGACACACGCGCACACACACACACACACACACAGATTATTAGCTTCCTGTGCCAGATGTGCCACCCACACACAAACACACAAGGCCTCGTCGTTCGTCCTCAACAATCACAGGAAGTTAGTCTGTGTTGCTTTTAATCTCCCCATGGAGGATGTCTTCCACCAAATAGGAACACTCACCAACATAGTGAGCATAAAAATAATAACACAACCTTTACTACGGTTGTTTGTAGCATCAAACACCTTTGTTCTTTATCACTCTCCATTCAAAGAAAAGTTTCTATCTAAGGAACAGGAGCGGTGTGAAGAAGGGTCAGTAGAGTGCTTGTCCCCATAGAAACATGGCACTCTCTTGTGTAACGGTAACGGTCATATAGGTTCATGTTATGACCACCAGATTTATTTATTTAAGCTCTGTTTCTGAGACACCAGGTCTGGTCTGTCAGCTGCTGTTACCATGGAGTATAAATATTGATTCTGGATGTTTGGAACAGTTTGAATACTCATTTTGCGCAGCATCAATACAGTGGTACTAGCTGCACTTTACTACGTTATATCATTCTCTGTCGTTCTCTGTTTCTAACCATGAAAAGAAAGGTTGCCATCATGTTTTTACCTTGTTATATATATCCTTTAATAATACATTTAAATTGTGTGCCCTCAGTGTATCGAGGGTGTTTTTCAAGGTGTTGTATGTATTGTGACAACGCTACTATGGTAAGGAAACCCGTCATAGGTGCAAATCAGAGCAATAGCAATCGCTGAATTTGTGAAAAACAAACGAACAATCACAGCACACCAACACCTAAATCATTAGCTTCCGCCATCACCAAATTAAGCTCTGCGACTGGATGTTTATTTCCACTTCATGCTGGGCCTCATTGCAAACTTCAAAGTTTTTATGTACACAAGTTTGTGTCTTCAACTTTCTTTTTTCCAAATCAAAGAAGCAGATATTTTCCAGCACAGTTGTTGATCTTTGTACCGATGATTCAACCAGGAGAGTTTCGTGTCCATCTAAGATGTCAAAGTGCTCAGAAACTGTGAGTCACCTCACATAATGGGACACCTCAAATAACTCCTCCCACCTCACAACTCTAGAAAAAAACACAGTGTAGGGGGCAGGTGTGTGGGCAGTTTATAATATAATGTGATGTAATAGATAATGTCCAGAATCACGTTTATGTCACAAGACTTTACATAAGGAAATATATTTTACATGCAAAATGCAAAAGAATGAGTTGATACTACTTTTTCTTCTGAAGGTCAGTAGAGGTGTGAAGTGGGGGAGCCAAAGAGGTGCTTTCCCTACTGAAACATGGGACTCTTATGGCGCAGTCATGATAGTATAGGTTTATGTTATGACAATGAGTTTAAATTATTTTGGCTTTCTTTCAGAGATCAGATCTTGTCCATCAGTTTGGCAAAGTGGACAAATATGAATCAGACATGAGCCACATGCACCATTGCTATGGGAGAGAAACCAGTCATGGGCACAAATCAGAGCGGCTGCAAATTTAAAACGCTTCATTTTTGTCCATTTGTAGCTTCTGTCCACTTTAAGGCCTCACTTATACCGCAAGCAAAGCGTTCGCGTAGCTCTCGCGAAGCGGTCCAGAAGCGTAGCGGGAGCACATATGTGTTCACACCAAAAACAAACATCCAGACAGCTGGTGGCAGTAGTGCACTGTGTTTGCAAATTTCCAATAAACCCCAAAGAAGAAGAAGTGAGTTTGGACCCAAAGCCCAGGGTGGACAGGTTTGCGCGTCAGTGATTATTCCAACGCTTGGAGAATTAATATTTAGTACTACAAATGGGTAAGTATATGAAACATGTGCCTGTCAGGTCTTGCTTGGTCAAAGGGTAGATATCTACGGTGGCCAAGAGAGATCACAACACACGCAAACTCGTGTTTTTTCACGACCATTTGCTCTTCTATTTTCAAGCTTGCTCGTGAAAGCAGCGCGACTTGAGCAGCACGTAGAACGGATGCGGTGTGAGTGCTCTAACCTGTTAACATGCTCGCCGAAATGAAAACGTATAAGTGTTTTTATAATGCTGAGCTGCAAAGTGGGAAGAGTCAATAAAGTGCTTTCCTTTATTCCCCGTAGAAACACGGGACTCTCCAGGGTAATGCAACAATCATATAGGTCTATGTCATGACCACTATTATTAATTGTCACAGCTCTGTTTCTGAGAAATCCCGTCTTAGAATAATGGACAAATTTATATTTGACATGAGACTCAGCCGTTGTAGCTATGGAATGGAAACCAGTCATGGGAGTGCATCAAAGCTGTCGGCAAATTTTAAATGTTTCATTGATGAATTTGTGGGGGGAAAAAAAACACCACACCTCAATCAGTAGCTTCCGCCCACTTATAACGGTGTGCATGACAGAACCTTAAGTTCTTTAAGTGGCACGTTCAGCATTGTTTTAAAGTTTTATGTAGTCTGCATAATCTTGTGTCTTTAACTTTCTTTTCATCAAAGAAGCAGATATTTTCCAACACATTTCTTGATCTTTCGTACCGATGATTCAACCAGGAGAGTTTCAAGTCCATCTAAGATGTCAAAGTGCTCAGAAACTGTGAGTCACCTCAGATTGTTTATAGAGAAAATTAATGGAACTTTTACTTTCTAACCAGGGACACCTGAAATAGCTCCTCCCATTTCCCAGCTTTAAAAGAAAAACACTGTAAGGCGCAGGTGTGTAGGCAGTTTATGATATGAAATAATATCATATACGATATGTAAATATATCCAGAATCTTTAGTATGGATTTGATATTTTTTATTTCTGACATTAAAGGTCCAGTGTGTAGGATTTAAGGGCATCTATTGGCAGAAATTGTGTATAATATTCATAACTATGTTTTCATTACTTTATAATCACTATTACTATTATCATCTCTACATGCAGAGCAGGTCCTTTTCTGACATATTGTTCAGGCTGTCCTCACAAGCATCCAAATTCGTATACACCCAAATTTTTTGAAAGGCTGCGATCACATGACCAATGCACTGATGACAGTTAACAAGAAAGCAGTCCTGTGAGCTTGTGAGGGACGGGTTAGGGTGGTGGATGGATCACAAAAAACTGACTTTCATCTGGGACTTTCCCCAGGAGTCGCATGTTCAGATCTGTGTGAACTTTGAGTCATTTCAAACCTTTTAAACCCTTTTAATCTTAACCCTTGTAAACCTGGAACCTTTTCTTGTACTGCTTTCAGATGCATTTCATGAGTATTTAAGGTACGTCCTCACCATGTTTCTTTTCCCAAACCTAACCTCCGTAACTTTAGGTGTGCATTAGGGGTGTGGTGTCATTCGTGGGGCGTAAATTTGTCAGATATCATACAAACTGTTCTATGAGAATGTGTTGTATTGTTCTACAGTAGCCCAGAACGGACAAATCAAACACTGGTTCTAGATAGCGCCATTTCACGTCAGCCACTGCAGGTCTCCTACATGCTAAGCACATGTGAGAAGTTCAATTCTGCAACCTCAATGCTAGATCCCTCTAAATCCTACACCCTGGACCTTTTGTTAAACAGCCTGCTAAACAGACTACTCCCGCCAGCAGAAACCAGGCGCTACAGTTTAAGTAAAACCACTAAATGTAGCTGAATCAACGCCTCTCTGTTTTCACTGCATGCCCATTACAATAGAAAGATGTGTCGAATCTGTGTGTCTCTCCAAAAAGAAAAAAGAAATATTTAGGAAGCTGTTTAACAAACTGCCCTCCTCCAATTTGTGTCACTGATTTACATTTCCTCCTCCTCATCACGTCAGAGCCAAAAATGTCCCAACCAACTAACCTTGCGAGTCAAGTGTTTCTAAAAACATTAGTAAACTACCTCGCCCACGCAGTCTTGCTGCAAATTCCCCTCCAACTTACAATTACTGTGAGGAAAAATCTGACAAGCCATCCATGCGACCACTGCGGGAGGATGAAGAGAGAGATGACAGATTTGAGTATTTTTACATTTGGGTCTCTGTGGGTTAAGTGGGAGAGGCAGCACATAGTAGGAAAGATTGGTGGAGATATATAATAAAGAAAGACAACATCAAGCAGAGACACGGTGGTGCATCTGACATTCTGACAGAAACACACACATGCATGCTCTGGGTGTGTACCTGCTCCTCTCCAGACAGCTCCACACAGAGGTGATAATTAGCTCATGCTGTATGCTGCTTGACCCAACACATCAATGTTCAAAAGCATGAGCAGCCTGTTTGTCTCACAGCGAGGGCTTCCATTAAGTGTGTGTGTGTGCTCAGATGGGTGTATGCTTACATGTGCTTGTGCATGTGTGCCTGTTTTTTCCGAAGCCCCACTGAGGTTTGCACCTCCCTCCGCGTGGTGTCTCCTCTCCTCTGACCCAGTCTGGAGGTGGCGAGGCTGAAGCAGCGCTCCTGCCTCCAGGGGGATTCACTGAGTAACAGCACAGGCTGCCGGGCACGAAGCTGATGTCCACCCTGCTAGAACACAGACAGAAGCACACCAACAGAAGCTCCCACACATGGAGCGCCAAACAAAGAGGCATACAGCCACATACGCTGATCCTCTCTCCACCCCCTCTTCCTTTCTCCTCCACGCATGCATGCAAGAAGAGATGGGGAGCGGAAGGGAGACAGAGAGAACGAGAGAGGAGAGGCTGCATTGATTTTTGCTTTATCGTTTCAGAAAACCTGTTTTCGTGGAGAAATCTGACGCTGAATTATTAATATCTTCATTCAATTTTGATGCCTTTCTCTCGTTGGAAAACTAGGGGTTCCTGAGTGAGGAGGTCCTGCATAGCCTCCTGAACACATACTGGTACTACTGCAGCTCCACCACCTCCGCCCGCATCCACACACACACAGATACACACACACACGTCTGTCTGTCTTTCACCTCCTGGCACTCCCTCCATCCTCTGGCTTGTGTGGGAGTGTGTGTGCAGGAGAAATAGGAGGGGGAGAGAGAGATAGAGAGGGAGAATTAGATCATGTAATGAGAGCTGCTGGCAGTGTGACTAAATTGGCTAACTATAGCTAACAACATTACACACTGTCCATCTGGGGCCTAGCCTGTCCTCCCTCTGCTCTTCTTTGTATACTAGTAAAATCAGCCATGTAAAGGACTCCCTTTACTCCTGGCCGGGGCCTTCCTCTGGAGGATAAAATGTAGAGCAAATAGCAGACAGTAAGGAGTAAAGTTTTGTGTGCTGCTGGATGGAAATTTGGCAAGCTCAGATAGAAAAGGAATATTAAATGCTTTGGAGATTTGCAGGTTCAGTGCCCCCATCAATATCTCCACGGTAGCTAAAATGTCAGATTTAAATTTTAATGTTAATTGAATGATTCCAATCCGGCAATCCAATACTCATTTGGCAATTACCATCCATGTATAGATTAATATCTGGAGATTCATCACTGCACGCTTTTCCTTACCTTTGATTAGTAATAGGAGAATTAGAGAAAGCTAGCCAGAGCAGTGTGCTGTGTAAAGTCTGTTAAATCCTCTACCTTCTGCAGCGCCTCCCTGCTGTCTCTGTGTCCACAACTGGCAGCTCGCCTGGGTAGGAGGCCAGCGCCAGGCAATCTGTGCTCCAGCACCTATGCTGACCTGGCAGCTGCTGGACACCATGTGTGCCCAAGAATGTGGGCACTGGGCAGATGCTACGAAGTAGGCGAGGATGGAGGGATGTCGTAGGGAGAGAAAGACAAGAAGGAGAAGTTGAAAGAGAAGGGCAGCCGCTGCTTCCTGGCTGAACTGCATCAGTTCAAAGTCATGACAGTGTTCACACCATGAGTTGCTCAGAGAATACCAGAGGGGGAGACTCAAGTCAAAACTTTGATGACTTTAGACTTGGCAAAATCCAAATAGGCTTGCAACTCGAGTTCGACTTTTACACTATTGACCCGTGACTTCTCTTGGACTTGAGTCTTTTGACTTTTAATATACATAAAAATGTATGTTATTTAAAACAGTGGTTTACAACTGGTCCAGCCACAGGGTCCAGATTTCTCCTCAGTCATTAGTTCAAGGTCCACACAGTTTAATATATTCAGCACCATAGTTGCATTTGGCCACGTTGTCAAGCTAATTTGCTGTCTTTGTCAAGTAGCTGTCTGTTATTCACTCACTCTACAGCAGGAAACGGCACTTCAAAATAAAAGCTTGTGCTGGGAATTCACTGTACTTCAAAATAACGTGTTTCTTAGAAACTTGGAACATCGTAAGTCACTTGTGGTCGATTCAGAATGGATCCATGACCCACTTCTGGACCAGGACCCACCAGTTGGGAACCACTGATTTAAAAATGTGTCACAAATCAATTAATTTCCCTTTATTTCCCTAAATCCACTAACATAGGCTAATATAAACACCACACATATTTCCCCAGATCCAGTTTGTTTGAACCAATTCCACAGCATCCAATCAAGTTGCAGGAGAGAACCATAAAGAACTAACATACCTTACTGAGCACCAGTTGGAAAGAATGATACCAAAGATAATTTTGTTTGCGTGCAAAAACTACTCTGTGGTCAACAAAAAATAAATTGCATTAAGTATGAAAAATGTGCAGGTTAAAAACTGTGAAGACACAAAAACTTCCAACAAACTTGTACTAACAAATAAATACACATTTTAAAAAGCATTCACAATTTTAGTAAATGTAATATATTATTACTCTGTTGTTAAAATGGAATTAAATCTGGTGTATTACGACTTGCCTAGGACTTGAAACTCAATGTGTACGACTCGCAGTTTGACTAAGGACTTGTCCGTCTTGACAACACATTCTCATCCCTGATACCACCACTTTGTCAGTGGACCAACATGTCAAAATATAACACGCTAGGTACCCTCTTGCATCAGTTTTGGCTGTTTGGGGATGGTGTGTCAATTTATCCTTGTTACATGTATTGTGTTTTTCCAAAATACACTTCTGTTTTTCACAGGAAGCACAGTTTCATTCTCGTTACATGCATACAAAATAAGCTTACAAGCACGTAAAACACTTAATGTTTAGGTTTATTTACTTATTTTATTTTTTTTAAATTTATTTTGTTTATAAGGACAACGCACATTAATACACATTTCTGTAAATGCAACCTGGCAAATTCTAAACTGCAGTCTTTTGGCGAGATGTTTTGAAACCAATAAAAGGATAAAATCCACAGGACAAAGACATAAAGACAGCATTAACCACAGCAAACAGAAATTGTCACGGTAAAACAGAAGCCATGCAAAGCAACAAGCAGCAGCAGAGCATCAGTACAAAACAACACAACAACAAACAGCATGTTAGCACAAACAGACATGCCAGCAACACACAAATTAGCATTACAATCAGACATGCAGAGCAGTATATCTATACCCATGATAGTACCGTTGAATAGACCCTTTTATTGTTAGTAAACATGACAATGTTTTTTGGTGGGCAGGGCTTAGCTGGAGGTACAACAATTCTCCACAGCACTCTGCCTGGCAACGGGTAAGGACGTAAAGCAAGTTAGCTGCATGTAAGCCAAACATAACAACAGTGTTTGAGTGAGCAGTGTGCTGTGTTGAGGTTTATATTGCCTCAGGTTTAGGCAACAAAAGTCTGTGATTAGGTTTAGAAAAAACAACTTGGCTTGGATTAAAATATGTACGATTGTTACTAACATCATATAACATCATGTGATAAATGACATGTGATATACGCCACTACCGTAGCATGCTACACATACTAGCACACTACGTTCTTACTAAAATAACTCCATTGACTTTTGGTGTCATGCAAGAAACGAACAGCGGGCTCCCAGGTGAAAGTCTGGAGTTGTTTGACCAATCGACCACCTCCCATGCTCGCCCTCCACAAACTGTCTCATGCTTTATATTACAGTAGTAGCTAGTGGCGTTCAAACTGCCTGCCAGTGAATTTCATACTGCCGTGAAGGGTGCGTCTGTGCGTTGTTGTCTGACGCCAACATCCACTGACAAAGGGTCTGTATTTTCGAGTTAGGTTGTTGCCCACTGCAACAACAATTGCTGCCCTCCGGTACGTATCGTACCACCACAAAGGTGCTTCTGTGCATCAGTGTCTGACACCGAGATCACTGACAAAGCTACAACATTTGATGAGTTGGGAGGGAGGATGGCCTGTTTTGAGTGCAAAGACTTGAGACTTACTTGTGACTTGCAAAAACAATGACTTTCTCCCACCTCTGGAAACTACTGAGTTCAGCCCAGGCGCTGTATTGTAAGCTCGCAGTGAGTATTTCTTTGTAGTGAAGTTATTTTGGACTGTACAGAGGGAGTAGTGAATGGCTGTAATGTTGTGGGAGGATGTTTTTCTGTTAGATGGGTGATTTGGAAGACCAAATGATAGATGGAGGTACGGAGGGTCAACGGAGATGAGTAGGTACGAGAGTGGAGAAGAGAAAGAAAGTAAAAGAAGAGAGAAAGAATGAAAGAGAAAGGATAATGGCCAAGGAGTAATAGCGCGAAGCTCCCAGGCAAAGATGAAATATTTGCAATTCCGCTGGGTCCCTGGGCTGCAGGCTCTCACTCCATTTGTATGGAAATGAGTTTGTCTTTCTTTTTCTGAGCGCGCAGGAGACCAAAGGGAGAGGGATGGAGATGGAGATGGAGGGAAGGTGGGCAAACCGACTGACTGTCAAGGATATTGTGATTCCTGCCAATGCTGTTGGAAGGCTGGGGCCCTGGTTGTTTCTCTGCGGCACATATGGATAAAATAAATCTATGTGTTTATGACAGACTGATCTATGCGCCTGTCGCAATGGGAGCCAGTTTGCTTGTTGTAAAGCCCTTTGTCTGTTATTGACAATTTTTTCTCACCAAGCTCCCGCTCTCCTCTCACTCTCTATTTCTATCAGTGCCATCCTCCAGTCCAGGCCCACAGCTGGGACTACTCTGATCCTGGGCCCAGGCCTGCTTTCTGCCAGATAATTGGCAGATGTTGTGGAAGGCCTCTGTTTTGCTATTTTCAGCTGCTCCTGTGTGTCTGCATGTGTGTATCAGCGTCTGTGTATGCATGTGTGTGTTGAGTGATGCTGCCACGCATGTATTCATGGCCAGCTGCTCATCTCTGCTACCCTGGGTGAGCGGGGAGAAGACATCCCATCTATGACACCCTCCACTTCTCTCTGTTTCTACTCCCCCCCTCCACCACCACCACCACCACCACCACCCTACCTCCCCTTAACTCCCTTCCCTGTCCCTCTCCTCTCCTCTCCCCTCCCTCTCCCTTCCTTTCTGAGTCACAGCCGCCAGCCACAAGTCTGCGTAGGTCTGAGTCATGCCTCAGCTCTCGTGAGATGGGCCCTGCTGTCTGTGAAACCACAGACATGAGATATGAGAAATGGGAAATGAGAGAACAAACAGACACACACGCTCACTTGCACAAACACTCACACACACACCCACACACACACACACACACACACACACACACACACACAGAGGGTTATATTCTTGTACCAGGAACATTCTGGGATGAATAAGCTTAGAGCCAGACTGGAGCACCTGTCTCACAATGAATGTTCGCTGCTGCGGTGAAGTGTCTGAGGCTTTGTGGGACATGAGTTTGAAGAGGCTTTTGTGAAGTTAACTTTACTTTCCACAACTAATGATCATCTGTGACTGTGTTGAGACAGTCTCCAGCTGGGTTTTTTAAACGCTCTGGAAACGATTCTTTTCAATCTGTTGACGGGCTTCAAGGAAAGCGTCGTCTAATGTTTGTTTGTTTGTATAAGGTGAGCCTGTGAAACTTTTCCTGAACTGCAACCACTGTGGCCACAAGTGACGTTTATTGTGGGGTGATGAATAAAAAATAGCATAAGAGTGGCGGTGGTAGAGAAGAGTAAGGTGGCCATGAGAGCTTAATGCACCGCAAATTGACAAAGCACATGCAAAGACAGAAATTTCTACCATTTTCACAACACATAAAAAGCAATAAAGAGAGGATTGCAGAACCACATGCTAACACAGGAACACTTACATCTTGTACATTTCTACTTGGAAAAACTGATAAAAATCTAACCATGTTTATTTCAGTTCTTTTACATTCAGGATGATTCATATATTGCTTGACCAGGCTGTTCTTATGCACTGTCCATATGTATGCCTATGAAAAAAACAATGTACCACAACTTCCATGTAACACTAGCAGGCGTGAGTCAGTAATTTGTGTATAACCCACGTAAGCAGGAAGGCTGCAATCATGAACAATGTGCCGACAGGAGAAGGAAGTACTTTATAGAAAGGCCATGTAGAGAGGCAGGTTGGGGTGGTGGATGGGTCAAACAAACACAGGACTTTCCTACAGGAGACCAGTGGTTGGGACTGTGTGAAACCAAGTGAACTTGGGATTTTTTGAGGTAGGTCATCACCATGTATCTTTTCTTAAACCTAACCTACAAATAACCAATGTTTGTCAGATGCTCCTGATGCTCACGTTGGAAGCACCACAATGGACGAGAAACAGCTGATTCATAAGGTTGAAATGAGGAGTTGTCTATAAAGCCCCGCTTCCACCGAGTGGTACGGTATGGTACAGTTCAGTATGCATTTTTTCCATTTCCACTGTGAAAAGTTGTGGATGGTACCAATTGAACCGTTCCCTACCGTCCCCATTTTTGGTCCCCCCTATTGGGGTACCTAGCACACAGATCTGGTACTAAAGGGTGGAGCTGTGAACACTGCAGTCTGTTGATTGGTCAATAGCAGACGGTCACTCTGCTCATGGCTAAGTTGTGGCTGGTTTTGAAGCTCATGTAACCACTGTTCATACTGTGGAGAGTTTCACATATATTAGTAAACTGTAACTATAAAATGAAAGGCATGCAGCCTCATTCTCTGGACGATAAACGAGGTGCAGACTTCCATCTATGTCAGTGCTAATGAGGAAATACGGCAAGTCGTAGACGTAGCAGTGACTGACAACAACCCTGCCCACATTTAAGAGTACTGTTTGCAGTGGAAACACTAAACGGACCTAGGGTCTAGGTACCATGTCTGAAGGGTTACTTTTGTTGTGGTTTGTTTGTAACAGAGTACCAGATTTAAGTTATTGTGAGTTAATATAATACAAACCATTATATGAGGATATAATGGTGTGCTGGACATATTGGCGACAGGTAGCTTTTTGCTAATTAGTAGCATTTTAATCAGTTTTTATTGTCCTTTAAAAGCTTCTATTGTGTAACAGACATTGTTATCTCATCTTCAGGCACTGGAGTGTATTCCAAAAATGTCTGCTGTGTTGTGTAACACAGTGTTTCTGCACTAGTCTGTGTTTTCTGTAAGATATCCGAGTTGGATTTTGGACCATTTCCCATCAGCCCACTAGCCTATACAACCAACCTCCATTCATTCACTGCCTGTTTTCAACCTTGAATAAACTTAAACTTTCTATTTTCCCAACCTGTCCTAAGAGTCGTGCTTTTGAGTTCAAACCTGTTTTTCCTGAGCTTCTGCTCATATTCTCGCTGTAAGTGTACAACACGTCACCTGCAGTACACTTGATGAGTTAATCTGCCTCTTTCTCATCTTGTCTAGCACACTTTTACGGACAAAATGTATTCACAGACTGCATTCAGTGTTCTGTTGTGTTCTGTTGCTGATGACTCACTGCTGTTATAACACCCTCAGCATATCTCTTTGACACCCACTGAGACCCACTATGTATTTATTAGCATGTGCAGTTTGCCAGTGTGATCCTATGTGTGTTGAAATACAGAGGTTCAAGCCGAACGTTAGAACGCTGGAAATTGTCACATGGGAATAAGGATTGAAATGGCTGTTTTTGTAAGTAGCCTAATACCAGAGTGTGTGGCAACAGCAAAGCAAACGCTAGAAGGGTTTTAGACCATAAAGCCGCCACCCTGCACAGTATCATCTCCATAGCAGAAACTGAGGAAGCTTTTTCAACTGGAGATCAAAGAACCTTACCTTGCTGATTAGAACGCAGGGCAGCTCAACTTTCAGATGCTGCGCTGCTGCACCATTCTAGCATAAGAGGATTAGTGATCTGACTTTTTAAACTACACAACAAAACCACAATAACTAAGGATCAAAATGTGGAAACCTGGTTTGAAGTGTGGAGCGAGGCATCCATGTATGACATAAATAGATTGGGGGAGCTTGAAAAGATTGCTCTTACTGAGTTCGAGTTTTTAGTTGGGCGGTTTTTGAAGTCTGTGTTCTGAAATTTCAATGCTGACTTTAAAAGAAGGATTAAATTGCTGTGCTTTGATTCTAAATTTACATCTCCATATACATTCCAACGCCCCTCTCCCCGCATCAGATCCAATTTCACTATAAATCTCCCACATCATCATTGGTCACTGGCCCTGCCCTCTGAGGTCAGCTGCTTCTACCAGCTTGCACCCCACTTCCACCGCCCTGTGCATTACCTCCATCGCCCTCAGCGCTCTGGCCAAAGGCCTGAAGCGATGGTCAAGAGCTATTGATCCCCGGAGGTGAGAGTTCACACAGGGGCAGCATTGTCAGGGGTCGAAGGTCAAAGCTGAGTGGGTCAAGTGAGATTGAATGTGCCCGCCTTGTTGCCAGGAGCCATGAGGGTCAGCTTGGCCCAGTTCATTCTGTGACCCCGGCTGGTCAATAGCGCCTCACGTCCATCAATGGAACTCTGATTCGTCATTAAATTTTTTAATTCGTAGCCTGCGCATATTAGTCCCTTGAAGATAGAGGAATGGCCGTACAGATGCACACGTTAGTCCCAGGGATTGATTTTGGATGGCAATCATCTTGACCTGCAGGCAGGGGCCTAGCGAGGGATTGGTGCTTGTCAATAGTGAACAATGGTTGCTGATTTTCAGTTGTTTTCAGTGTATACTCTTTCCAATTAAACTACATAGCTCATCAGCTGGGTCAGGAGGCCAGTGGCGGATTTGCACGGATAGACACTTTTCATCAAATCCTTTGCCTTTTGAACCTGCATCAAGGCAGAGCTTCAAAAAATGCATCTCTCGCAACCAGGCTTCATCTCTTATCTCTGTAAAAGAAACCATATCAGAAAGTCTGACTTCAGAGTTTAGTTTGGTTGGAGGCTCCGAGTTTCTATAATTTCAGTTACGCTCTGATCGGAGGTGATTTAGAGAGAAATTTTGGCATCCGTCCTCCAGTCCAAACTCCCTCGGAGAAGCCGGGAAGTCATTCCATGGGAATTCTCTGGCTCTCCTGCAGACACACAAGCGTTCACACACCCAAACACACACCTACAGACACATGTCAACTCTCACACACGCAACTGTTAGGGATGCTCACACACAAGGCTGTTAGCTTTGGCACAGACCAGGGAAGGGAAGAGAGACCGGAAGCCCGAGGAGGGAATGTGGGAGGGTGTATTTGTGAACAACAAAAAAATAAAGACAGATATACAGAGGTTACAACAGTTTGTATATATGGATATTCAAAAAGAACACACTGGATTTAAAAAAAAGAAGTGGTTATTTGGAGAGAGATTAGAAACTAAAAGGGGAGAGTGTTTGATTTTTTTTTTCGCCACTGAGTCACTGAAGACGGCTCTGCAGTAAAAAAACAAGCTTCCAGCAGATTCTTTCTTCTCTATTATTAATAATAAAAGCTATATAACATGCACCTTTGTTTTGTACCTTCAGTCGCACATGTGGACATCCCCCCCCTCCTTTCCTTTTCCACTATTCTTTTTTTTAAATCATCGTTCATTTATACTTGTGGCCCCCCTCTTTTCTTTCTCTCCCGCTCTGCCTGTCACTGCGCGGTGTGTGTAGGCAGCATTGTGATAGGAATAGATGTTCCCCCTAAGCGAGACCTGCAAGAGCCATTTGAAAAAATCAGCTTAATGGAGAACAGTAGGTAAGGAGTGGGCAGCTTGTACTTTTTTTTTTTCCCAAGCCTTTTTCTTCTATTCTTTGCCTGCTGCTCCCACTGTCTGTCATTTGCTCCAGATCTCTGTCTTCTGCGCTCTGCCTACCCTTCCCTCCGTTTTGTTTCCCTCCCCGCGCCCTCCTTTTCACCCCCGTCTTCGACTCGAGCTTGTCTTCCTCCACTCCAAATTTCTCTCTCTCTCAGGTGGCACATCCCCCCCTCTCTATCTTCCCACCACCTCTTCCTCACCTGCCACACTCTCCCTGCCTGCCCTCTCCCTCTGTCTATATCTGTGTCTATCTCTCGCACTCTCCACCCCCTCTCTTTGCTATATTTTTCTTTCACTTTTCTTTCTTTTATCTGGGCGCACATTCCTCTCCTCCCACACTCGAAATTCTCACTAAATGATTCCAAGTGTCTGGGCCCTGTGCCTCTCTGAGCAGGCAGCACAGCCACCACATACACAGACACACAGACACACACACACACACACATGTACGAACAGTTACACCCACAGAAAGATGTACGTAAGCACACACAAGTAGCCTATCATTCTGGGTGCTGCACAAGGGGGATAACAAAGTTAACAAAAGACAGAGAGAGACAGAGAGATGGGAGGTCTCTTTGTTCCATTCTGTTATGAGAATATCTGGCTTTTAGTAGATCTCAGTCATTTATTCTTATCAGTCCATCCCTCCATCCATCCTTCCATCCATCCTTCCATCCATATATCCATCCATCCATCCATCCATCCATCCAGCCATCCATCCATCCAGCCAGCCAGCCAGCCAGCACAGATACTCTTTATTTCTGTTATTGTGTCCTGGTTTTATAGGCTACAACATACTCATTTCAAGCAGTTTTTTAGGATGCAGTGTGTTCATGTGTGTTTAACATGAGAACATGCATACTAAATCATACTGATTCCTGAGTGTGCTATTAATGTATGTTATTTTCCCACAATGCAATTCGCAAACGGAGGATCTTTAGAATATCAAAAGAATAAATTGGCTATGCTGGTACAATAGCAGCGGCACGGTGGTGCAGGGGTTAGCATCGTCGCCTCACAGCAAGAGGGTTGCGGGTGGGGGGTTTGAACCCTTCTGTGCTGAGTTTGCATGTTCTCCCTGTGTCAGTGTGGGTTTTCTCTGGGTACTCCAGCTTCCTCCCACAGTCCAAAGACACGCAAGTTAATTGGTGACTCTAAATTGTCTGCAATTGTGAATGTGAATGTGTCAGCCCTGTGATAGTCTGGCGACCTGTGCAGGGTGTACCCTGCCTCTCACCCAATGTCAGCTGGGATAGGCTCCAGCCACCCCGCGACCCCCAACAGGATAAGCAGTGAATGAATAGTGTAACAGCTGCAGGAAGATCTCTAAAAACAAAAAGTAAGTATAAGCTACTGCAAAAAATATTTTCTCTTTGTGAAGTTTATGGAGCCAAAGTCACAGTTTCAACGATGTCCATAGGTGTAGCTAGGCCTACTAACTCGAACGAGACAATGCTGCATTCTCCCGTACTTACACTTGCTTATGAAGAAGAAGAAGAAGAAGAAGATATACTTTATCACTCCCTGAGGGGAATTTTAGTTTCTTTCACTCTGTTGTCATATACACACAGGCCTGAAATACACACACATGCACAAACAGGACCTATACATGCAGTAAATGGAGAGGTGTCAGAGAAAGGGGCTGCATTGGACAGGCGCCCTGAGCAGTTGGGGGTTCAGTGCCTTGCTCTGTAGTGCCCAGGAGGTGAACTGGCACCTCTGCAGCTACCAGTGCACACTCCATGCTTGATCCAAGCAGGGACCTGAGCTGGCGACACTCCGGTCCCCAAGCCAAGTCCCTATGGATGTACCTACTGCCACCCCCATGAGTGCACAAGTGCATGCGTGCATTCACACTGTCAAGTATGGCAAAACGCAGCGCACTATGAGTACCTGAACAATGTACACATAATGGTGAAAAAGTTGAGCACAGAAAGCTGGACACCTCTCACACTTGTCGCATGCAATCTTGGCTACTTGGCAGAAAAGAAGAGACCACCAACTTGTAAAAATTGCAGCTATGGCAGCTGCAGCGGCTACAGTGTCTTGGGTGAACAAGCTAAGAAGCTGGCAGATATTTTTCGCGGTCAATTGTTGGTGGTAATGCTCCGTCTGGTTGCAGTTAGTATTGAACAAAGAAGAGGAAGAACTGGTCAAATGTTGTGATCCTCATTTCTTTTGAGTGCACAGCAGCTGTTTTCGATTTGAGGCAACACAACCCTGTCAAATTCTGCACTACACAAGTTAGTATACACAATGTACTACAGGGAAGTTATGGAAATAGCCGAATGAAGACACAGCAAATGAGTCAACATGAAGCTCTATGGGGCTGCCCTGCGCTGCTAAAATGCTAATATCAGCCCACATGTTCGTAATGACAATGCTAACTGGCTGATGTTTAAAGGATACAAAGTTTATCATGTTCACTATCTTAGTTTAGCGTGTTAGCATGCAGCATGCAACATAATTTGCACCAGATACAAAGTACAAAAGTCAAAATTGAAATTAGATACTAGATGAAAGGTTAAGGTAGGAATATCTATACCAAATCAACCAATCCATTCTCTGGTTTTAAAGCATTTTAGCCTACGCAGAGCCACAAAGGTCAACTTTATGGTGGCACTTTATGGTGACTGAACGTCTTTATTTCATGGCAATCTGTCAAATAGCTGTTGTTTTATTCCAGTCTGGGCCAAAGTGCCACAGAGCTATGCTGCTAACGTGGATAAAAACAGTGCAATACTATAATAATACAGCATAATATTAGTATGCAGTATGAAAAACAGCTTGTGTCTACTGAACCAGGGCAACCATATCATTCTGCTTTCTCACACACACACACACACACACACACACACACAGCGTCTCCAGTGTGAGCCACACGTTTGTGTTTTTATTGTCTAAAATGTTTTGCAAATTAGAGCCGGCTAATAACACAATATATTAAACCACATGTTTTATTTCCATGGCAGCAGTCATTCTTTATCTGATTAAATGTCACATTTTTCAATTTGTGAATAACTCACTCTGGAATGAAACTGTAAATAATGATGAAATCATAATTCTTTTCTCCGTCTTGCATCATGCTCCCTCCCTCCAGAATGCTGTTTTCTCCTGCCTGTTTCTGTATTCTTTGAGACATCAATAATTCAGGCATGAAGTTGAGGATGAATTATTCACATGCTGATGTCAGACATAAATGCACTCTGCTCGTGTTGTGGGCCTGCACCCCGTTTTTATATGGGGGAAAAAGAAAAACGGGGGCTACCTCGGTGCCACAGAGTCAGCCACACTCCTACCCTCTTTCCTCCCGACTCTATTCCTCTCACCTCGCTGCATTCTTCTCCCTGTCAGCTGTCCCATTTTCACTCCCTTCATACACATTCAATTCTCTTTTCATTCTTTCTTGTCACCTAGATTACATGCATGTAGAGCGAGGCGCTTCTGTTTGAAAGAGACAACACAGGGACAAGGATAAGTAGCGGTGGCTGAAAAAGGGATTTCACTGCCTATCCTCTCAGCACACAATGCAAGCCAACAATCCTACAAACTAATCCCATCGCTGCTTAAAACTCGAGGTGTAAAAACATTGCGGGGAGCCAGGCAGGAAGGCAGGCAGACAACAGTAGCGATACAAAACACTGTCTTCTTCCCTTTCCCCCCATTTTCTTACTTTCTCTGTTTCCCTGTCATTCTCTCTTTCTTTCTCTCTCAATCTTTTTCTGTCTATTTCTCATTAAAACAGTGCTAGTGTGAGTCATAGGCTATTACTGTATTATCTAGCCTCTGGGTGTATTTAGACACACACTGCCTCCTTAACAACTGTTCACGTTAATCATTTGATTCAGCATGACGCTAATTAGGATTTGTCAATACTATTAATCTGCTCATCCAGCCCTCATGTGGATTTGAATATCTCAGTGATTATGTAGACCAGCAGTTGATAAAGTATTACCTGTTTCCTGGCCAACACGAGGAAATGATGAGCAACGAGGAGGGAAGCTGCCATTCAGACAGAAAATCCTGTTCAGGCTCAACTGTGTCGGCAAGAATTCGCCACGAGGAAGTATTTCAGAGCTACACACTGAGTGTGTTTAAATGCATGATAAGGTATATTAGAAACACCTTAGACTCTGATTACTGGAAGTGCAAAGAAAACACCTTAAAATGGTGACCTTCCTAGCATGAAGGTTTTTAGTTAGCAGTCGTGAGAAAGTAAAACGATTAGGGGAGGAACAAAGAAACTGTTTCTATGTTACAACTAAAGTAAATGTGCAACCTTACTGCCTCTGTTTTCTTTATTTGCAATACTTCAAAATCAAAAATAAATATTCTTCCTCTGACCTGTAGCGCTATTTAAAAATCTAGACTGTTCTGGTCTGAGCTACAGAGTGTTGGAGATATCGGCCGTAGAGGTGTCTGCCTTCTCTTGTATATAATGGAACTAGATGGCACTCAGCTTGTGGTGCTCAAAGTGCCAAAAAATACATTTAAAAAAACTCAACAGTAATGCCAGAAATCATGACCTGGTTACTCAAGCTAATCCACAACTGCTCCAACCCGGTCTCACTCCGAAGTCCTCAAAATCTGGTGCTTGGGCGGTGACGTGCAGCGTCAGACAGTGACGAAAAAAAGCTGTCAGCATGGTACACGGCCGGTCGCTGATATAGTTTTTGGCCGCTCAGTGGCGTCAGGTGGAGTGGTGGTGAATGGGTCCAACACAGACTTTGACCCAGGAGAGCGGTGTTTGTGTCCCGTAAGATTCTAAAGCCAAACCCTGTTCTTTTTTTCCTAAACCTAACTATGTGTTTTTATTGCCTAAACCCAATCACGTGCGTTAGTTGCTGATGGAAATAAATGACAATTCTTGGTGTTGTACTGACGTAGTGCGTTTATGTTGAAAGAGACTGTATGTTAACGGTAAATTTCCTGTGAAAACGGTAGTGTATTTTGAAAGAAGACAATGCATGTAAAAGGCAGAACTTGAAACGGTGTCCCAGAACACTGTGGGTACCTTTCATATCTGGATGTGTAAAGTCCATGACCAAATGTTGATATGTGTCAAGGTCGGAGTGAGAATGTGTTCACTACTCACCTTGCTGTGAGCAGATTTATGTAGGAACTATTTTCTTAGATCCAAACTACACCTGTCAACCATATCATGGCGCGGAAGGAAGCGCGCATCTGTGGCTGGCTCACCTAGCACCAGTGAGCTAGCTAACGTTATAGTTTAGCCGAGCAGGGTGTTGTTAATGTTGACATCTTGGGCTGTCATGAGCATGAGCCTCTCATTCATAGATGCACACTTCCTTCTGCGTGTTGCTGGGTGTAGTTCAGTAGAAAGAAGTAGTTCATACATGAAACTGTTTAAAACAAGTAAGATTTTCATTTTGGGAGGAACTGCCCCTTTAAAGGGAAATTTCGGTTTATTTCAACCTGTCTCCTATCGTCCTAAATTTGTTTCAAGTGAATCGTGACATAAAAATAATAGTTAGCATGTTAGCCGTTAGCCTAGATACAGCCGGGGCGCATAGTAGCGTCAGACCTGTTAAAACGTAAGTGAACGGGCATACTTCATGTGCAAAGTTAGTCCTCTAAACAAGCTTTTTTTCCACAAAGACCGCCTCATATCGTTAGGATAAATGTCCTGTCAGATAGGAGACAGGTTGAAATAAACCGAAATTTCCCTTTAACTTGAACTGTTAGCATAAATTGTACATCCACATAATGAGCAGTAAGGTTAGCATCAGCTGCTTCACTCTTTGTAGTCACTACTGTTTGGCCACCAACTGACTGGTCATGTCCAATTGCAACCTGCAACTTTTCCTAAATGTGCTGATGCCAGCACTTTTTATGTTTAACTTTATACCCCAATTTGCTATTTCAGTCAGGACACTTGTCTCAAGGTTTTAACACTGTGTTGTAACAATATGCATTTTAGTGTGGTGGTGTGTCTGAGCTCATGTGATGCTCTGGAACAAATCCGAATGAGTGTGACAGACTGCCCCTGAGCTCACAACCCCTCTCCCCATCATCCTCAGCCACATGGAGACTAAAGGAGAGCCACGTGTTTGTTGTTACATCAGTAAAGCATCACATTGCTACAATAAGGTGGATTTAAAGTTGGTCGCGATGCAGGCTAGCTTACCGCATGGAGACACCAAGAACTATTTGAAGTTTCAGATGCTGGCAGTGAATATAACATGAAGAAAGTTGGAAAAAGCTCTTGGTCTGCTCCTTTTCACTATCACACACCTGACAAAACCATTTTCACTGCAAACCTTCTGCTCACGACGACCCCCACTCTCTGTGACGGTGAATAAAGGCACATAAATACTGACAATTAATACGCCCATACTCAGTGATGAAACAAGGTGAACCTTCCCACCACTGTACACACAACCTCACATTCATTCACATTCAGTTAAAGTCAATTAAAAGACCAGGAACATTTGTGAGTATTGTGATGGAACATGCTAGATGTTGGATGATTGAACGAGCTGAGCCAAAATGATATTAGCAAATAAAAGTACTGCAGAAGTAAAAACAAAAAAAAGAGCTTAAGAGCAACAAGATAAACGAGCCAAAGATGGAGCTGAGCAGAAGCTGCCTGAGAGATGAAAGGCCAAAAAAAAAGAAATAAAGAATCCACGCTGAAGGCTTCTCCAGTGTGTTTTTCTCCTTTGGAGAACTAGTTTGAAATGTACTTTACTCCACAGACGTGCAGATCTCTAGGGAGTGGGCCGAGGTGTGACAGAGCCAGACATTAAACAGAAGCTAGGCCAGGTTAGAGGGGCCAGGCGTGGGAGACAGGAGAGAGCCTGTGGGATAGAGCCCTGTGTAGGCACCAACTTAACCTGCCCCCCTCCCCCTCATCTCCAGTCCTATCTGCTCACCCACGCACTCTCCTCCATCCCCACTCCCCCTCGCTCCTCTCCTCTATTTTCTCTCCATTGTATTCATCACCCTCTGCCCACACTGCAAACTCCACGCGGAGACACAGAATAAGAGCTCTGCTTGTGTGTTTTGCTAAAAAGTGACATGTAAGAATGCACTGCAGCACTCCCCCTGATTGCCGGCGTTTCCATTCCACACTGAGGACAATTTGAAGTGGTCTGTACGGCTCTAAACAACATCGGCAGACATATACAGAGACAGCTGGGGAGGAGGGAGGGGAGGTAATCAGTCCCAGGCCACTGTTTAGTAAATGCACACAGTCAGTGGTGAGAAGAGGCAGCCCTGTCAAAGCCAGCACTATGTTAAACCTCCTTGGAAAGGAACAGTGCAGTGCTGGAGAGCCCAGACAGCCTAATACATTTTAATGTGGGGCAGGATGGTGTCCTCGTTGTGGCACAAGCAGTTCCTTATAGTTGGTCTGTCTACTGTGTCTCACAAATCTGGAGGAAAAGGTGACAATACAAAAACATAATGGTAGAACTCACATTTTCTAAGCATTTCTTATTGTGTGCACTATTGTTTAAAGGTCCAGCGTGTAGGATTTAGAGGGATATATGGGCAGAAATGGAGTATAATATGATAGGTATGTTTTCTTTGGTGCAAAATCACCTGAAAATAGGAACAGTCGTGTTTTCTTTACCGTAGAATGAGCCGTATATCTACATAGGGAGCAGGTCCTCATCCACAGAGTCTGCCATGGTGCACTGCCATGTTTCTACAGCAGCTCAGAAAGGACAAACCACACTGGCTCTAGATAGGGCCACTTGCACTGCCGCATTTGCATCGGCCACTATAGTTAGCAGCCCCTCCACAGCAAGCCAAACAGCATTGGAAAAACACAGATTTTTAACGTGAAACTGCTTTATTCAGTGTTTTTACCTGTTTAAATCACCCAGTCTGCTTGTTTTGGAGACGAAGAGACCTCTGCGGATAATTCGGCTCCTGATACAAACCTCCTGAACGTCTGGATCTTAAGTTGTCAGAGAAAAAAGGTGAGCACACATTAGCAGGTGCTGCTTTGCCACGAGCCAAACAGAGTCGGAGTAACACTGATTTGTTATTGCTTTATTCAGTGTTTTTATTGGTTTTATCACCCGGGCCCAGTTGTTTAAAACAAAATTAATTTAGATCAGAATGTTCCAGATTATTTTATTTTTTCTGTATGTGATGCCCAGATTTGGAAATTTCATATTTTGCTATTGTTATGCTGCTATGCTAAACCAGGCTCGTGAAACCTAATTAGCTAAGGCTTAGCTTAGTGCCTCTCCCTACATATTGCATTAGATGTGAGAAATGTACCTGGACATCCCTGGGTATCTGGGGATTGTGTCAGGTTGACTCACCGCCAGGCCACCGCTCTTGCTCCTCGCGACCCACTTGCTCGGACCTGGTGAATCTGCTGGACACCCCTCAGATACCCTTATGTCGGACCAGTCACTTACACACAGTAAAGGCGTATTTTAAGACATGTCAAATGCTTTCTTTGCCTCTTTGTGTCTTCAGAATGTCTTGCCTTTGGCGTCTTCCTCTTGGGGTGCCCGTTCAGCTCATAGGCCTCTCCAGCTCTCGTCCTAGGTGCAGCTAATAGCAACTAATGAGTCAGTGCCACACCCCCTAAATGTGACCCTGCCTAAACCACACCCATATTTACAAGACGAAGATCAATAAAGCTATCATAACAGCTATCAAGGATCTGCTAATCCATCTTTCTTTTGTGCCATTTTTTTAAAGCAGCATTGGACGGATTGGATAACCCTGATCCAGATACAAACCTTAAAGATAACCAAATCTGGATAACCAGTGCTCTACATTGGGCTGCACAACCTACAAGCTATGTGAAGAACAACATGTAGAATAGCCAGTGTTGGGTCACTTTACTTACTTACTTATTTCTCTTCATCCCATATGGGACATAAGGCTTCAGTTAGCTCTTTCCATTGCAGTCAATCCTTGGCAGCATGTTGCGTCTCTCCCCATGACAGGTTCATCTTTTCCGATTCCAGTGTCACAGTTCTGCGCCAGGTGGTTTTGGGCCTTTTGGTTTTCTTTTGCCTGGTGGTGTCCATCTTAGGGGGACTTTCGTGATCTGGCCCTGCTCCATTCTTGGCACATGGACGCTTTGACGGTTTTTTATTGAAGAGACAGAAAACAGCACGAGGGAGGCGATTGTTAGAGACTACTTTTAACTGTGTCATTGTAATTAATATAAAGTGAGACTGACGACTATTTGTGGGATTATTTTTAGGGACAAAATCCTTGATTTGTTTTTTACTTTACAGTACTAGAGGGCATGATAGGTAGCTTTATGTCTACCTTATCTATTTTATCATTGCAACAGTTAAACCAAGTGTAATATATGAATAAATGTACATATATTTGACAAATTTTAATTTTTTATTTCATTTTACTCTTAAAATACACCCTCAAGCCCCCTGTCTGTTTTTTCTACTGGATCCAGATCTGAACCAAGACTGGATTACATGATCTAAATCAGTTTTAAACACTTGATCCAATCCGATCTTCAATCTTCCAAACAACTGGGCCCTGGTCTCTTTAAGAGAAGAAGAGACCTCTGCTGATAATTCGGCTCCTGGTTAAAATCTCCTAAACAGTGAACACTGAAGGAATTCTAACCAAGAGTCCATGCTTGACACACGGGAGAGTTTCAGCTAGTTTCAATCCGCAATTGTCTCATCTAGATGCCGCTCAATCCCTCTCACTGCTCCTGTAAAGGTACATTCTCAAGGTTGAAAGTTAAAAGTACAATTGGAGGAGGTGGAAAACTAGCAAGAAAGGTTACTGAATTGTACACTAATAGGGTGCTGCCCCTGTGTCAGGCTTTTTTACTCTGAAAGGTACGAATCTCATCCACCTTTTTCTTTTCTTTCTTTTTTTTTTCTTTTACTGAACTCTAGACATCAGTTTTAAGCCGCTTTAATGTGAAGGTCATGCAGAAAGTGCTTGCACCGTGAGTTAAAGGCCTGTGGTTGATGTGGTCAGCAGTTACTCCTCCTCTTCTAAACCAAACACAAAGGGCAGTGAGTGCTCTTTACCGACGGGGACAGTACCTCTCTTCTCTTTCTGCTCCGCTGCTTTTACAACACAACTGTCACCTCAAAAGAGCATTGTTCAGGTCTGCGCCCTCTCTTTCTCCCTCTCAGCTTTCTGTTGCTGCTTTTCATTCATTCATGTGCAATCATTGGTCAGTGATTAATAAAGTCTCATTCTCTCTGTCTCTGCTTTCTGTGGTTATGTGTCAGCATGAAGTGTAGATGATCATATCTGTCAGAGAGCAGAGCAGGAGAAAAGGTCAGAGCCAATAGGAAATGGCTCTGAGCCACAGGTTGGTCAGGTTGGGCGAGACACCGCTTGGCTGTCACCAGGTCCAAATTTAGCACAAGGCTGAGGAAATAACCTGAAGAGCAAATGTTTATCTTTATTATCCCCGACCAGCTCCTCTGTCGTCTGTGATTACGTACTGGACTCTGAGCAGTACGTCAAATCTGCTCCCGGTGCCCTTTGTCTCGCCAGGCAGCCGCTCATGTGTGACGTAATCTGCAGTCTGCTGGCCCAAGGCTGTTCAGGTTGTCTTCAGGTTGTCTGTACTCGGTCTAAATGTGCTCATGTGTGTGTGTGAATGTTGTGACCAGTGTCCAGCGTCCCCCTGTATAGCCAATGGCACTACACATCGCCACCTCAATCACAGAGAATCCTCCCAGGAGGGCGAGAGAGGAACATACACATGATTCACTTTTGTTACCAGGCACATTTACTCTACTGTGTCTGTACGTGGGTGGGTGTGCACTTGTGTGTGTGTGTGTTTGCGACCTAGTGTGAGTGCTGCTATGCCACTCTGATCCCTGTCAGGGCCCTAAGCCAAGCCCGCGGCAGGTCCGGCAGCAAAACTCATAGAACTCTAGAAGTCTTTCCCAGCAATCAGACATGGACTGACACAGAGAGAAAGAGAGTGCTGGCAGAGTTCCTGCTCACTGGTACATTAGTATTTTCCTGCAGCCGGGAGGCAGCAGGTTGGCTGTCAGCACAGGGCTCCCCACCACCACCCCCACCCCCTCTTACAATCTGTGTCCACAAAGATGTAGGCAGATAAAACACAGAGCGATGCAGCTCACAGAAGACGCAAACTGGCGGACCTGCATCAGCAGAGATATGCTGCTGACGTCACGCAGCGAGCTCACACCTCTCCTGACATACTTTCTGAAACATGCCCCATGCCAAAACCACACAAACACACCCAAACCCACATCACTCAGAGTAGAATAGCAGGCCTTGTGTCCTATCTCTGTCCTATCCTGTCCACGGGGAGACGGATGATGGAGTGGAAACATAAACAGCAAAATCAACCATAAGGAGAGAGGATGAGAAAACTATTGGAGGAGGGAATATAACTCACTTTGTTATGACACCAAACAACAGGCGGGCCGAAGAGAAAACATACAAAAGTTAGGAATGAGAGACAGGAAAATGTTCAAATGAAAGGTAAACAAAGTCTGACAGCTAGAATAACATCCACAGCAGTTCCTTGACCGTACATACGCTCCTCTGGCAAGAGCCTGCAATATCAATTTATGTTAGCAATCAAAAGCTCATAGATGGAGAAGGAAACAGTGCTTCCTGAGAAATGACCAAAATAACATTTAACCCAAATGAACACTTTAACATTTTGGTAAATATGCTTATTAGATATATTGAAATGAGATGATTGATACAGCTCATCTGTTTGTTAAACATGAAGCTACAGCCAGGATATGGTTAGCTTAGCATGGTGCAAAGAGTGGGAACTGGGGAACAGGGGTGGACTTAAGCTTTAAGAGCAAACAGAGTGCTCCAGGGATGATTCTGTAGGCCGATGCAGAGGTTAGCGTCACCCTGATTTTGGATTATTGCTGAAAATAAGCTCTGTGGCAAACAAAGGTTTATGATACTTATTTTGTTCAACAATCTAATCTTCACAGAATAGCACCACTTTTATGTTTTTAAAGCCTAAATGCAATCGCCAGATGTAAAAGCTAACGTTAGGCTACAGACAAACTACATGATGTAGAGCATCCCTACCAAAATGAGGCTGTAAAGCCATGTTCGGTGCGATGTAGTTCTGTAGCCCAATTTAGCCACTTGTTAGCATCTGCCTTTTTTATGACACATAAAAGTTTCAAAATTCACCACTGGAGTATTTACTGACGTATTTTAGGTTGCAGAACAACATGTGAAAGTCTCTTTAGCTTGTGTTAACCACAGACCTTATTTCAGGCATCCAACCAAAAACCCACTGACTTCAAGACAAGGGAACCAGGAGTGGTAAAATGCTAACTCATTTCTGGATTTTATGACTCATTCCTGGGGCACTCTAAGTGGAACCCTTGTAATATTGTCGTTGTATGGTGCTTCTTCATCAAAAGGACAACACTGGCATGGAGACTTTAAGGGATGGCCAAAATAAATATTGTATATGCTGATTTAATAGCAAGCAATCACATATATCATTACTTGCTTGAAAAAGCCCCAAAATTAAGGTAAATATTTTTTTATGTTTGGGCAGAACCAGGCCCGCTACCTGCTATCTTTTCCAATGTTTATGCTAAACTCTGCTAGCTAAACTAATCGTCTCCTCGCTGCAATATTTTTTCCGACTATGGCTAAAGCATGACTCACCCTGCTCTGACCCTGATATTCTTACCCTCAGAGCACAGTCACACATACGATATTCATGCTGAATGTGGGCAGTACCTGATGTGATAGTCACAGTAAGCTAGCTTGCAGCTAATGTTAGCTAGCTTGCTAATAAACACCACAATAATGATGTTAATGGTACATTTTCCATTTTCTAGCAGTCCATGCCTGTCTCCTGACTCACTGCTGGCTAGGTGGCATCTCTCATGTGGGGCAGTTTTTATGTTTCATGACCAATATCACACAATATCATGTAGTTAGACACTGCAACTGTTCTCCACAAATACTTAATTGCTACTGTTTGAGGCGGCAAAATCACAGGTCAAAGTACATCAAAGTTGAAGTCCAAAGCGTTGCAAAGATGCACATTTGCTTTGCCATTGGTAATGAATGTTTTATTGAACCGTCCGCTTGCATTCAATGGAAGTGAACGGCCGTCGAATATTCACCATTGTTAATTTGGCTTATGTGTGACCGTATCCAAACCCTTAACAATCTTACTCCTCATGCCTAAACCTAACCAACTGAGCCAACAAGGGCAACAAGCACAGGCCAATTAGAGGCAGGCTAGACATGGATGGATTACCGAATGGATTACTGAATGAGCCCACCCGACACAAGCCCAGGGCCCCACTGGCCCTCAGCTACAAAATACCACTCAAATTGAAACGTATCGACCAAGAAGAGACTCAAAATGACCAGAAAATGGGCAAAACGACCACAAAGAGACACAAAGCAACCAAAAAAATACACAAAATGATTATAAAGAGACATAATATGACTATAAAGAAACGCAACATGAGGCATTACGGAGTCCCATAATCCACCCGTGAGAGCAGGGCAGGTCATGCCTTTCCCATAGAAGGGGGAAAAAAATGCCTGCCTCAGCAAGAGAGTTAATAAGAGTTGAAATATTGCTGTACATTGCACTGACAGAAAACTAACTGAAGGGAAATCTGCCTTGTTTATTATTTTCACATCAGAGTTTAAATATTTTTGGTGTTTCATACTTTATCACTACTGAACGCAGTGTTTGGAATAATGGTAAAGACCATTTTTGTTGGACAGGGATCAAGTTTGTCCACCCAGAGATGAGATATGGGTGACAGCTGGGCCTCCCACAGAGCTCCAGCGAACAGACAGCCCACTGATGTTTCCTAATGTCGTAACACTCACGGGACCAACCCACTATTTGGCCTGCCGAATCTGCCCAGCAACAATTAATGCTGAAATGTATGCTATGGCGCACAGACTGTCATTTACCATGCGTCGCAATCTCTCTGGATTGATTGGAACAAAATCAATGTTGTTCAGGGACTGACTGCCAACATTTATAGAGTTGTCAGCGCAGCCTTCCTGTAGCGAGGGGAGTGGCGTGGTGTACAATGGCTGTGCGGATGGTTTGTTTTAGGCTAGAGGCCTGTGGGTGTTGACACAGCTGCCAGGGGAGCGGAGATGAGATGAGGGACACAGGCAAATTTGGGTAAAAACTACTTTGAGCGTCGGGGTTAGGGGTAATGACGGCGAGATGGGATGATGATGAGCAGCGGGGGGAAGTGAACATGTGTGTCTAAGTTTCTCAGAACATGATTTTGGTTCCTAAAACACATGGGGTACAACTTGTGTGTTGTGCAGATGACAACTTTGTTTATATGCGTGGCAGACGTGTGTTTCTGTGTGTGTTTATCCAGAGTTATGTTGAGGAAGGACTGTTTTTATCATTATCAGCATTTCTCCTTCAGGGTCACCCCTGGCTCTCTCATCAGCAAACTCTTTGTTTGTGTGGGTGTGTGTGTGTGGTATGCATATGTGTGTGTGTCAGGGAGTTGTTTGTCCTCGTCAGGATTTAAGGGGTTTTCAGTGAGAGGAGGCTTTGACGCTACTTAACCCGAGTTACTTTAACCCTGCAGCCAACGACCTTTGTCTGTTCTCCAGTCCTTGTACTTCCTGTTTCACACAACACGACATTTCCCAGAAGATATTACATTATACCAGAAAAACAGAAAATTTATGTGACAATGACCTAACAGTGAAAACACACTGTGCTAACTTTTTTTAATGGAGAACACATTGAGTCTTACACGAACGCAGACGAGTCCAGAACTGCCTTGTTTTGACTGAGAGGCTGTGAGAGAGAATTCTGTCTTTTTCTTAGATGATGAAACTGCTCTATATTATGCAGTTAGATCAGCCCCCTCCACACACACACACACACACACACACACACACACACACACACACACACACACACACACGCACGCACGCACACACACACACACACACAAAGAGAATGCAGCCTTGTAGTCGCAGGAGTCAGACGTTCGCTGTTCCAAATACCAGGGGGCAGAGACTCCAGCAGTGGAAAGACCAGTCAGACCCAACACACTTACATAACGTCACTCACAGACAACAGCGACTCTTCCTCTAAAACGCATGAACCCATCTGAGGAAACTGCAGCCAAACAGTCTTATTGTACTGCAGCCTGCAGACATGCAAAGGTCAAAGCATTCGTCAGTGTTAAAAACACACCATTACACAGCATGTTGATACTGTGTTATTTCTGTAATTGCAGTGTCATTAAACAGGCATAAAAGATCTCACAAAGTCATAAATTACAATGTTATTGTAGCTCTATGGGTAACAGGTCTAGAGGAGTAAACAGAGACTATTAAAGGCTCTAAATATGCCATTAAACAGACATAAAAGCCGTATAAGCCTCATAAGTCACACTGTTTTGGAGACGGATCATGATGAATGAATCTATTAGAAGTCTGTTATAGAGTCAGATAATATTGACTTTACTTTTATTACTTTTAATGTGTATTTATAATGTTATTTTGACTTCCTAATTGCTGTATATATTGATTTATGCTGTTTTTGTGACATGCTGCATTTGTAGAGCTTCCCATAGTATTTGGATGCACTAGAACTATGATTTTGAGCTGCATTTTCCCATGTGTCCTTGCATGTCAAAGCACATATGTATTTGATGTCATCATAAAGCACATTTTGACTGACTGATGTCTATTAAAGGGGAATTTTTATGCTCATTTTCAGGTCCATACTTGCGTTTGAGGTTTCTCATAGAAGATGTTTATCTGCTTTAATTAAAAGAAACCCACCAACATAGTTTTTATACTGTGTGTGGTGGAACATTTGTATTTACCCTCTGTCTGAGACGCTCTGTTTTAGTGCCTGTCTCTTTAAGCTCCCCTCCTGAAAAATCCAGTGCTCTGATTGGTCAGTGTTTGCAGGTCTTCCACATCCTTACCATAGTTAGAGCCAGAGAATGACTTTGTAGTAGCTCTTTCTATCATAAAAAAAAATCACAGATTCTTTTATTTTTATTTATTTAACCTTTATTTAACCAGAAAAAAACACTTGAGGTTAAAAATCTCTTTTTCAAGAGTGTCCTGGCCAAGACAGGCAACAATATATGTTATAGACAGACAACATAGAACAAAAAGGGTAACTACAAATGATTCCAAGGACCAGTAAGACACACTGTGACATTAGCATATAGTAGATTTTGTACAAACATCTTGCAGCAGTGCTTTGAAACGGCCGAGAGGAACCAACGAGTGCAACTTTAAGTCCTTCTGCAAAAGATTCCACTGACAAATAAAAGCTCCTAAACACAACCGGACATGTTCCAGCCAGCCACGTCTCACTTTCAGGGCGTCAAACACCGACACTTTTAAATGCCCTCCGAAGTGTGATATCAATGCCAAATGCTCCCTTTAGCGTGTTTATGAGACAAACTGGGCTTTCACCTAACTCCAGTATAAACCCATCTGTGGCAGTACTTGATGCTGAGAGCAACTGATGTAGTACAAAGAGCGAGACTTTCAGCCACAGACCAAGTCAGTGTTGTTGTAATGTAACATTATGCAGTTTTAGTAAGGTCAATGTGCAGTGACATCACTTATGTGATGTATTTGCATTACGTTACGTTATGTAACAAATGTATTCATTTTAACCTTAAATATTATCTTTTTCTAAACCTAACCAAGTAGTTTTGTTGCCTAAACCTTACAGCCATTGCATGACATATGATAAAGGATGCCTCTGAGACATCAAGGGACTTGACATGGCATCGGTATTTGATGCCCTGGGAATAAGAACAGGTCGTTCCAGCAGGGATATGATTCAAAATCAGAGAAAAATTAACCAATACTATGTTTCCCTGATGTTAGCTAGGGGTTGGGGAAAAATTGATACAGCATATATATATATATATCTATATATATATATCCATCCATCCATCTACCTATCTATCCATCTATCTATTCATCCATTTATCCATCCATCCATCTAGCTATCCATCTATCTATGCATCCATCCATCCATCTATGCATCCATCTATCCGTCTATCTATCATCCATCTATCCATCCATCCATCCATCCATCCATCTATGCATCCATCCATCCATCTATGCATCCATCCATCCATCTATGCATCCATCTATCCGTCTATCTATCCATCCATCTATCCATCCATCCATCCATCCATCTATGCATCCATCCATCCATCCATCTATGCATCATCCATCCATCTATCCATCCATCCATCCATCTATGCATCCATCCATCCATCCATCCATCCATCTATGCATCCATCCATCCATCTATGCATCCATCCATCCATCCATCCATCCATCTATGCATCCATCCATCCATCTATGCATCCATCCATCCATCCATCTATGCATCCATCTATGCATCCATCTATCCATCTATCTATCCATCCATCTATCCATCCATCCATCTATGCATCCATCCATCTATCCATCCATCCATCCATCCATCTATCCATCCATCCATCCATCCATGCATCCATCCATCTATCCATCCACCTATGTATCCATCCATCCATCCATCTATGCATCCATCCATCTATCCATCCATCTATGCATCTATCTATCCATCCATCTTATACATGATACACAATTAAAAAAGGTAATAAATCGCAACATGTTGCAACATGTAACAGGGTCAACTATACAGCAGTAATATGTGTGACAAAGTCAAATGTACATTTCTTACATTAAGTATAATAGTTGCACAACATTTGTTTCAGTTGTTATTACCTGACACGCTTAGGCCTCCGTACTCAATATGTGGAATGCTAATACTGTGTTTCCGTACCCCATCGTCCACCTTTGGGGGTAATCCACATATAAAGGGGTCTCTCCCACCTTACCTCGCCCCATTTGCCGGTGTGCTCCATAGGATAGGTAAGCAATATTGCTCTCATAGTGATTTCCGTGTTTTAGCGCTGTTAAGCTGTTTATAAATTCATTTTATGCTCACATATTCCTGTGTCACTTAATCTGTGTAGGGGCTCCAGTTTACATGGTTGTAATTGATGAAGGATTTTGTTTTTACTGCTTGCTGTCAGAGTTATCAGGAATAAACGGAGATCGCCTCCAAAGATATCCACAGTCTGGGCCTCTTCATATCAGCACAACACAGGCAACACTAGAGTCCACTGGTTACATGTATTTTGACACAAAACTCAGCATATCACAACACGTTTAAATCTAAATAATATTGTATCGTGATTTATGTAAAGTGATAATATCGTACTGTGTGGCCTCTGGTGATTCCCAGGTTAGCATGTAGCTTAATGTAGCAGTGCAGGCTACGTAATGTGAACACTTAACGTAGCGTGCCTGGAGCAGATGACCATACAAAGAAATCCATCATGAGCTGACATTAGCTTGAAGCTAAAGTTGGATAAAAAGGTAGGAAACAGAGTATAGTGCAGTAGAACAGTCTGACGCCTGAGAGTTTTGCTCACGGTGATTACTTTTACATAAGTTTACCTCATTATCTGAAACTTTGGTCACATTTAATACAAAAATACAACATATTAACTTTATATATGTGACAGAAAATAATGAAAAGCACAATATGTCCCCTCTAAATAAAGCTCTGCTTAATTATTTATTTAATTCCTGCATTGCACAGGCTTTTTTTCCCTCTCTGTTTACAGGCTTGTACGACACTGAAGGTGTTTTTGAGCATTTGCTAATTATTCATCAATATGACAGTTCTTACAGTGAAAGGTACCCAGATAATTACCTATCTTAGTTTCTGCAGATGACAGACATCCCCTGCAGCTACACCACAGTCCAAAGTTTCGATTATCACCTCACAACATATATATGAAATTTTCATTTACTAATACCGACATTAGACATATGAAAACAGCTATGGTGGTATGGGACCAGAATTATTGCTCTCAGTCAAATTAGCCTCTGGAAACTAATGTAATTATTTAGCACTTCAGTGGGTCGTAGAGGTGGGGGGACGGCATGCTTGAGCTGACGTGATTTCATGCAGAAAATTTATTCAACTGTCAATATCAGTTAGATCTGTCCGGGTGAGCACTGGAGGCTGCAGGGAGGGGGGTCACAGATTGCAGCTCAATCATAATGACTTTGTCTTCAGTCTTCACTTCTTTGACGCCGAGGCCATGTCAGTATCCACTGTGCATGTATGTAGACACAGAAATTGTCTTTAATTTGAATATAAAGCAGCAAACACGCCGATTTCTTGTATTGACGAACATTTCTTGAAACGATAATATATGGTTCAGATGCACTGTGACAAACCTGAATGAATCTATTGTTCTTTTCAGGCTCTCTGCAAGCGCCCGTCATCACTCCCCGGTGACTAAGGGATGGTCGAATCAATCTTACACTTCTCATCTCACTATTTCATCTCCGAGTGGTCAGTGCCACTCCTATCATCCCACCCAAGATAACATCCCTCCAGATCTTTTTTCCATTCCAACTGTGAACTCTATTTGAACCCACGCCTTTGCAGAAACAAAGATATGACATCAGAGGGAAAGAAAATAAAAGAGAAGGCGATTTTCATTCACAGTGATCAGTGACCAGGACAGCTGAAGCACTTATCTTCCTGGTCTGTGAGTTCAAGGCTGGAGAGTGAACAGAGAGAGACAGAGACAAGGATCAACAGAAGACAGAGGAACCAGCATGTAATATCAAACACTGCAGTGCTGATGCTGGGCATTGGAGACATTTAAAAGAGAGTAGGGAAGAGTTAGTGTGCAGACAGTGACTGGGATAGTCAACAAAGCAACCCTCTGCGAGAGAATGGATTCTATCTATCATTTGCATGTTTAAGCTTGGAGCGTTAAAACCCACAAAGAGATATTTGCATTCTCTTTACAGTCATTTGCAAAAGCAATTCAGGAATGACAAGAGTGTCTGCTGTGACAGAAGGCTGCCTCCCGTCTATTATCAAAATAAAGTTCAGGATTTTTCTCGAGGGCCGTCTCGTCGTTAAACTGATGGATGTCGTGTCTGGTGTAGCCCCTGATTTTGCATTCCACTTTGTCTAACTTAAAGTACATGTTGGAGAGTTATGTAAGGTAGTAATGGATGTGTCTGTGGCTGTGTGCGTGTGTCTGCGTGCTTCTTTGTTCCCCCAGGCTCTGCGAGTGTCCTGACAATTATATTCAATTATCAGTGCGTCCTGCAGAGCACAAGAAGGGATGGAGGGGAAGAGGCTCAGACGTGGAAAGAGAGGTAAAAAAGAAAGCAAATGGGAGTGAGGATGAGACACTGTTGAAAGAGTGAACAGTATGAGCCCCGAGGCTGTCCTATAAACAGACAGGACTGTGCACGTTATACCACTGCGAGAGAACACTTTGTTATATTACACTACAAACACACAACCAGTTCGACAGTTAAAACATATACCTGCCATTTAGCTCCACCCACATTTAAGAGGAAGACAGATAATGACTAAGTTTACTTGTCGACACCTAAAAGCTGCAGTTTCTACTCTGGAGTCTGGGTTTATAAAAATAAAATGTATGACGTAATAATGTTAACTCAATCCACGGCAAAACCCCAGCATTTAAAAAAAACATTTGCAGTGGATATGTGGGTGTTGGTCTCCACCTGGGCTGCCCCTTCTCACCGATCCTGTTGGTGACATTCATGGACAGGATCTTGAGGCACAGCCAGGGGAGGAAGGGGTCCGGTTTGAGGACCTCAGAATTGCATTTCTGCTTTTTGCAGATGATGTGGTTCTGTTGGCTTCAAAACACCATGACCTCTAGCGTGCACTGGGGTGGTTTGCAGTCGAGTGTGAAGCGGTTGGGATGAGAGTCAGCACCTCCAAATCTGAGGCCATGGTTCTGTGTCGGAAACCAGTGGATTTCCCCCTCCAGGTTGGGTGGGAGTTACTGTCTCAAGCGAGGGAGTTCAAGTATCTTGGGGTCTTGTTTATGATTGAGGGTAGAATAGAGTGAGAGATGGATCAGCGGTTTGGTGCGGCCTCTGGAGTGATGTGGGTGCTGCGCTGGACTGTCGTAGTGAAGCAAGAGCTGAGCTGGAAGGCGAAGCTTTCAATTTACGGGTCCCTCTATGTCCAAACTCTCACCTATGGTCATGAGCTCTGGATAGGGAGCGGCCAAAATGAGTTTCCTCCGTGGGGTGGCTGGGCTCAGCCTTAGAGATAGGGGTAAGGAGCTCGGACATCCGGAGGGAGCTCGGAGTAGAGCCGCTGCTCCTTCGCTTCAAAAGGGGTCAGTCAGGGAGGTTTGAGCATCTGATCAGGATGCCTCATGGGCGCCTCCTGTTAGAAGAATTCTGGGCACGTCCCACTGGTAGGAGGCCCCGAGGCAGACCCAGAACATGCTGGAGGGTTTACATATCTCATCTGACCCGGGAACGCCTTGGGGTCCCCCAGGAGGAACTGGAAAGTGTTGCTGTGGAGAGGGATGTCTGGGGTTCTTTGCTTGGCCTGCTGCCCCCGCAACCAGGCCTAGGATAAGCAGATGAAAATGGATGGATGGATGGATGGATGGATATGTGTCAGTGATTACGTCACGGTAAAAGAAGTACAGCTGTAATCTGTTAGTGAGAGGTCGTTTTAGTGAAAACAATATTGACAATTTGTGTTTATATTACGTTAAGGCACACTGTCTGTGTATGAGTTCATAGCTATAGTGGGATGCCTCACACACCCATGCAACAATCAAAATGTCTTTATGTGCGACACATTTCCCACAGGATCAGCTCACGCGTTGAACATGTGGAAAGTGTTGTGATGTCACTCTTGCAATGATGCATTCTCCACTGATAATATCCTTTAAAAATACATGTAGAAAAAATAATCTTTGGAAAATGTTTAAATTACCTCTTTTCAAACTAAGTTGAGTGAGTATCATTAACAAGGCCATAGAATAAAAAAGCAGTTAATGCTGTAATGCAACGCCTTCAGACTGATCCAGACAAGGAACTAATAATAATACACACTAATCACTATGTTGGCCTATCCTGCAGTCAACGACTCCAAACAGACAAATCCTGGTGGTAGGCTGAAGTAGACAAGCTGCCATTACTGTGTTGGCACCTCACTAGTAAACCCACGTAAAAGACTGTGCTGTATGGATTTCACTTTTTTTAGCACGTTTATGGAGGAATGTCTCCAGAAGGTCTTGTGGAAGTGGTTATTGCTAAAGTCATCATCATATACCATTGAAATGAAAGCGAGACATCTTTTCTGCAGCTCCTCCTAAAGTAAACTTCAACTTTGAAAAAAAAATGGAAAGAAAAAAACCTCATGCTTCTGTTCAATGAAATGATTTTTACTTTTATAAAAAAAAAAAAATAACATCAGAGGAATATTTTACCAGGAGAATTACCATTTGTATGTCACCCACTGTGCTACCTTGAATTTCTGAAGTAAACTTTGTTTTTCTCGTAAGCCTCCACAGTGAACAAAGAATCCAAAAAAGACTAACATTCTTCATGAACAGAAGTAAACAGGAACTTTGTTTAACAACAGAGAAACTATATCCAAACATTTGTTTTCAAGCGATGACACAATTAGCGCAGTATAATCCAAGTCTCAGTTATCCAGTCGTATGTTCAGTACTTCCCAAACACATGCATTTTTTCTAAATCTTTATGATTGAAACAGGCCGGTACAAACAGTCTAGTTGTGTGCCTGGGCACAAGTGTGCATTTGAACTCAAGCGGAGCACAGGTACACTTAGGGCGCACCACTTATAGGAAGTGTTTTACATTGTAATGTTTTTAGTGAAAATGAAGAAGATATATGTTATTAATCCCCAAGGGGATGAACAAACACATGCACAAACAGGAACTATACATGCATTAAATGGAGGCTGGGGGTTCAGTTCCTCTGTAAACCCTAGAGACGGTTGTGTGTGAAATTCCCAGTAGATCAGCAGTTTCTGAAAATACTCACCAACAACCATGCCACGTTCAAAGTCACCTTTCTTCCCCATTCTGATACTCGGTTTGAACTTCAGCAGGTCGTCCTTACCTAGCCTGGTGAAACCATCCTTATGTCATGAGCTCATATTCTATTTCACTCTGCAAATCAGTGTAGCCATGCAATCATAAAAGCGCATTTTGGCATCGGTTAAAGCTTACCAGGCCAATCACAACCGTTTATTACTTTGGGGCGGGCACGTCATCAGAATAGGAGGGATAAGGAGCAGAGTGAATGCATTTCGTAAACAACCAACATGGCTACTGATTTTGAAACTGCGACAGTAAATGTGTTGAACAAACTGGAATGTACATTTTCTTTAAAAGCAGAACAAACGGCTGCACTGAAAGCTTTTATTGAAAAAAAGGATGTGTTTGCCATCCTTCCTACGGGGTTTGGTAAAGGTTTAATTTATGACCTGGCTCCGTTGAGTTCGACTGACCGCAGTTTTCGTGTTTAACTTTCATACACATGCCCAAAATTTCGAGTGTAGACATTCAAACTAAGGGAGCTTACATTCCTACTATTCCTATCAAGAAGGGGAAAGAACGATGAAACATAAGTGGAGTCACACAAAGTCTGCTTGTAATGGTTTTATAACTATGATCCATTTATTCCAGATTTAATAGACTTTGTTCTTTTGGATCCTCAATAAGAAAGTCAACTTTTCCATTTGAATCATTTCCCAAATTATTCCACACTAATCCTCCAAAGCAGGTGTTACTGGATTTAGCTACTATCTAGTGATTGTTTTTTAACTAGCTGCCATTTTATTCCTTCTTCATAATGACAGAATGACAATTACACCACCTTTATTCACTTCCCTGTCATTTATCATTTGCCAAGCTGTTATCACAGCACTCACAACACAAGGCCACATTCACACGTTGGTAGTAGCTGTTGATAGTTGCCATTGTGTTGCTTTAGTATAGCATGAATTTATATAATAACAACCTTGACATCAGTGAGTTTGAGCTACAAAAAACAAAATCAACACATGTGAATAAAAGCAAACTGATATTTGGTAAAATAACTACAGGCAGAATGACGAGTACGTCGAGCTGTAAGAGCATCTGTAGTAGTGAAATATTTTCTGTGTAGTGGTGTCAGGTCAGGTGATCAACAGGCCATGCTCCTAAAAATCTGCTGTGATCTTTTCATAAGTATTATTAAGTGAATTCATGAAATCCGTACTTTAAAACCCAAGTGCATACTTTAGCATGGAAGAGTGAAACATTTGTAAATTCCTCGCACTATCAATTTCCCACTTTTTTCCCTCCCTCTCCTCTTCCTCTCCTTCAGTTTTCTTTCACTCTTTTCCTCCGCACTGTTCTCTTCTCTTATTCTTCCACCCACACTAATCCTATTTTATTCAAGACATACTGTATAATATAACACAATATGCAGGACCTTGGCTCTGAGAGAGTTTCTAAGGGCCTCCTCATTGGCTGGGCCCCAGTTAGGGTTGAGCGGTCCATCATCTGCACCATCCACCTGAGGCCATTGTGGGTGCTGACAGTGGCTGCGGCCGGGCTTGCGTCACTGGAGGACTGAGAAAGCAGCGTAAATGTCAGAGGAATTAGCTGCGTTGCCGGCGCCCACGGAGCCCGGCATGACAATGGGTGGGAGAGGAGAGAGGACAGTGGGTACAGTAGCTGTAGAGCATCCGTAAGCCGTGCGAATCCACGTTGCTCTCAACTCACCTCTACTTCTCCCTCCCTCTCTCCTTGTTTTTCCTTTCTTTCTGTATCTCCTCTCTCTTGCCAACTCATTTCTTTCCTTGCTTGTCCTCACTCCCCCTCCCCTCGTTCTCTCCTTCCCTTGCTCTCTTTCTGTATCACTGTCTCGCCCACCTCGCCTCTGCCCGCAAGCAGTTTGGAGCAGATTATAGCCCTGCCACCCCCACTCGCCCATATACACAAACATTCACTCCGGCGCTGACGCACACACGCGCACACAAACACACGCAATGAAAGGCGCACAAACACACTTTGAGACTTTGTGTATCTCCGCCACCTACGGTGCCACTACATCATCCTCTCCCAGCGGCGCTCGAGCATGAACTTGTTTAGAACATCCTGTCCAGTCCGAATGTGGTCGGACAAAATGCCCCTCCAAGTCAAACATCCAAACATGCCCATTATCAAAGTCAAACAGACACCTCCTCTGACAGTTAAGGTTAAGGAAAGTGATATCACGGTGAACCGCAATGCAACCAGTGATTAGACGTCCTGCAGGATCAAGCTGTGTTTGTAATCACATGTTTGCTGTGTGTAGTGGTAAAGGAAACCCACAATTAAGACCCACGGACTCTTATGTAATTGTGGCTGGACATTTGGAGGAAAATGAAAGTTTTTCAGGGCAAAAAAAAAGAACATCTTTAAACACTACTTATCATACAGTTACTTTCTCTTCTGCTGCTCAGAGTGTTTTAGAAAGCACTGCAGCAAAGTAAAACCTTTAATGTGGATTATCATGTTGTGTTTTTGTCTAACACAGACACTTTTAACAGCTTCTTAATAAAGCAATAATCATCATGCCTTTTACTGAAAGGGGGCAGCAATGCAGAGGCAAAGTGGTCACCAGGGTGGAGTCTTGTGTGTGTGTGTGTGTGTGTGTGTGTGTGTGCATGTGTTAATGTACGTGTATGTTTCTGCTTTTTTGCGTGCATGCATGAGCTCCTCTTTGTTCTGTCTGCCATTCTGGCCTCTGTGCAGCCGGTGTGTGCTGCACACTGTACGGCTGAATGGGGACTGCGTGGGCCTGACCTGCGATCTCACCGCCCACCACTCACATAGACACGCAGCCCGGGCAACTGCCTCTGCCTGCAAGAAAGAGCGCGCTTGTGTGTTTGTGAGTGTGTGTGTGTCTGTGTTTATGTGTGCGTGTGTGTGCGCATTTGGAGGGTAAATACAAATCATCCCGTCCTTTTTCCTCAATCTCTCTCTTTCCCTCTCTGTGTGTACGTGTCTCTCCCTTATTATTAGTGTTTCTACATCCTCCTCAGGGGACAGCGAGGACTGCAGCTGTCCCTATGACAACCTCAGTGCTAGTGTCAATCACTGAGGCTGCCTTATCCTCCTTGGCTTATACTCTATACATGCGGCCTCTCCGGCTTTGACAGGTGTGCAGATGGCACATCACACAGCAGTATAGCTCACATCAACAAATACACGCTGCATTATTGCCGTTCTGATATTAACCTATTCACGCTGTGTGTCTGTAACAGCGTTCTTGTCATCTGCTTGCCACTTTTGATCTTATTTTTGTTATCATTAGTGCCCGTTCTGTGTTTGCATGCCGCAGCGTTAAATTGATAATGATTCACGGTTCAGTTTAGCTGGAAGAACGGAAGTATGAAACAAAATAAGGACAATAATATCATCACTTTGTCAGATGTAACTCTGAGCTTGTTGTTGATGCAACGAATCCGGTGGAGATGCGCACATGTTTGTGTGAGCAAGTGTGTGCGCATCCTGAACTCGACAGTCTGTTGGTAATGAGTGCCCTGAGCGCTCCCTACTACACCTAACTGATCCAGTAATTGCTTTTCCTCCTCTGCATTTATCATCATCTGCCCGGCCTGTCATGTTAGCTGAGCTGAGCTGAGCTGAGGTGGACAGAGAGGGGTGTAGGATCGTGAGGTGGAGGAGGAGGTGGTGGTGGTGTGTTTGTCTGGATGTAGCTAAGGTATCGGTCCACTGCCTCAGGCGACCGGACGGGGAGGTGTGGGAAGGAGGGGAGAGGGAGGAGGGAGAGAGGACGGGGGAGCAATGCAGAGAGGGCAGTGATGTAGTAGTTAATATAAACTATGACCTCCAGCTGCTCATCATCATCATCAGGCAAATAACCAATAATTACATCTATTGCGTGAAAGCATAATATTTTTCTTTCTAATACTATTCTTTTAATCTTATAGCATCAGCTTGAGACTACTGTGTCCTATAAATGTGCATAATAAAGGTTTATGTCAAGTAAAAAAGTAGGTTGTTTTGGAAATGACGGCTTTTTGCCAGCTCACATTGTTCCTTACAGATAGTAGATAATGGCCACCATGAAAACTGAGGTGACAATCTGAATTGCTGCTGTTATTTGTAGGTTAGAGTTAGGGAAAATGCATGCACATAAAAATGCATATACAGTGTATACACTCAGAGAGACTGCCCAGAAGATTTAAACAAATAGCCTCCTTTTTGCAAGGCCTGCAAATGAGGTGTGTGTGTGTGTGTGTGTGTGTGTGTGTGTGTGTGTGTTTGTGCGTCCGTGAGAAAGAGGCAGCATACTGTATGTGGGGGAGGGCGTGCTGCTGCTGCTAGTGGGGATTTGATGCTGATGAGGTCTGTAATGGGAGTGAACAGGGAGCGTGAGGGGAATAGATTGGGACTTCATTGGCAGGCCGACTCTCCCTAAGCACTGCAGTATGCTTGCCTATTTATTCCCCCATTTCAATGCGCCTTTGCTTTGACCTTTCTCCAGCCAATGACAGTAAAATCACATTGCCACTAGAGAGCTACACATCAGCTGCTGAGCACCCCTGTATGATTTCCTCATTTATTTCCCCTCCCTATCGTTTCCCCGCAGACGCACAGGCCAGGGCCGCAGTGCTTCATCTGGAGGGAGGGAGCGACTTCAGACTGGAATGAATTGTACCTATGCCATCATGTAAATGATCGCAGCTTTGACCATGCAAATTCAAGGGTGGAGAGAATGAGACGCAGGCCGAAGAGGAGGGCGATTAAGAGAAGACATCAATTCATATTCAGGCTCGGGGATCATCTGTGTATGTGCTGGTTTATACACAACAGAGGACGATTCATCAGTCAAACACAAACTGATATATATCACCTTCCATCTCCAATTTTGATTTTAATGTTTCATGTAACTAAAGAATCACATGATCCTCAGTGGATTATGCTATGCTTTTTTTGATTGTTGGATTTGTATGAATTTTAAAAATGTAGTTATCATGATAGCCTATATTTTTCTTATTGATAACATAATCATGGAAAGACCAAAGCAACTATAAAGTATTACCTGTGTACCTGGAGTGTTTTTTAGCTTATTACTCCCATTGTTGTTTCCATAAATCAATATAAACACACCAGTGAGCCGCATAATTGCACTGCGTGACATGTTTCATTATCATGATGATGGGCACTGTAGTTTACTTTGAGTTGATCCCATAGACTCCATCCTGCTGCCAGAAATAATTGCCAGCACATCAAATGCACTTCTTAAAATAGTTCCCAACAAACAGACAGTGTCTCCCTGCTAAAAACCCCAGCTGTTTCACAATTGTAAAAAACCTTAACTGTGCAATATACAACATTTAGCAGGTAGGGCTAGCCTCGCTAACTCTGCTAACAACAGCAACAGTGCTGACAGAGTTAACAGTGTTAACCTGGGGGGACCCAGAGGCAACAAAGTCGTCCCGCCATTGTGGTTTGGGACAACATTATCGGCCAGGTAACCGCTGTATGAGCCCAGTGCAGAGCGACGCAGATTAACTAGCCAATGGCATAAAGACAGGAATTGTGCAAATTTACAGGAAAGCCCAATCAGTCTTTTTTTCAGCATTGGCAGTATAAAAACAAAATCGGGGAGTGCCGCCTACCTACTTTTGTTTTTATAGAATGCGCCTTTTTCAGGGCAATGGGGGGCGTGAGCAAGTAACAAAACGTGTGGCTCAGCCTGTGACGTAACCAGGGCCGTCATAGGGAAGCCGCACCTGGTCAGTCCTTCGGTGATTCTCTCGTAAGTCGGCCCATTCTTCACCGTTCCCGTCATCTGACGGTTAATGGCCTCTTTGTTTGTGAGTGCAAGGAAGGCGCGCAATTCCTTGTCTCCCCAGTTGTTCATCTTTACAGTGTCTGTCAGGTTTGCGTTTCCTTCTTGCTACTAGTACTATCTGCTAGCTAATTCCTGCTATCAGCTGTTTCCTATTTATCCACCGCCAGTGGGTCACACATGTGGCATCATCAACAGCTCCTCCCACAAGTCTTCAACAGCCCCTCCTGTTGCGGAAGGCCGCCTCGGTCTTTTTAAACTAAGAGGGTTCCGCCAATATGTCTACCCTACGAGGCGGAAAATTGGGCGCGTCAGATCAACTCGCCTATCAGTTTCTGTGTGTCTAAACGCTCGCAACTTGCCGGCAAAATGGCCCAACATTTGCGGAAAATCTGGCAGTGTAAAAGGGGCTAATGATCCAAATGCACTAACATACCTGTGGCTGGCCCGGCTATCAAAACAAAAAACAGAGAAGCTCAGATTACAGCACACACAGAAAAAGTGTGACTTCATTTTCTGCTCAGGACATGATTACTTCACTATGTCTTTACATAGCAAATAGTTGTTTTGGTGCCGTATTAATGTTCTGAATATCCTATATTGCACCTTTAACTATATATTTGTAACCTGCTTTCAAAAGGGGAAGTGCACCACTTTTATATACGTCTGTTTACAGGTCTGGGGAGTTCTCCTGCATATGTGGAAAAAGTTGTTTAAATCATTTTTAGATCCTCGTGGTGTCTCATGAGTCAGTGCCAGTTGGGGCCCTGAAGACTAAGAGTCTGGAAACTAAAAATCTTGGGTTGTGGCGTTAGAAAGAAGTGGGCGTACTGGATCTCCATTGCCAGCTTTTGCATCCCTGCTTGAGGCTAGTGTCTCAAGGACACATTAGCCACTGCTAGCATAACATACCTGAAGAAGAATGCGTAGTACAATATCACTGATTCTGCAGCAATGCTGAGTCCGATAATATTTTAGGAGTGCAATGCTTGATCTATGAGGTACTCTTTTAAGGATTTATGTTTTAGGCAGGAACAAACAGGCTGTGAGTGCCAAAGACATAAGCACAGATATTGTGTGTGTGTGTGTGTGTGTGTGGGGGGGGGGGGGGGGGGCACAGGAGACATGGCCCCTCAGTATTTAGAATATGTGCAAACATGACGGTAGCAGAGGACTTTTATTTTGAAGAAATTGAAGACATTTCCACCATAAATTGATGCAAAAAAGGCACAAATTGTTCTATACAAATGCAGGAAATTATGCTCTTGTCCACAGACAGGAGATAGAGACAGTATAGAGAGATAGACAGGCGAATGCATTGTTGATTTTCATGAACAATAAAATGAATATTGCCAGATTTACCTTTTAAAATCTGATTTTCTTAGCTCTTGAAAAACTGAAACAGTGTTTTTTCCTCAGAACAGTAGCAGCACAGTGGCTAACATTAATACATATTGCACTCAGGACCAGTCTGTGTTTCTGCAGCGTTGTCACGAAGGACTACACATACAGGAGTGGTGTTAAGTCTAAAATGAGTTTGTGCACACAGCTAAAACAAAGATAGTGTAAACAAGGACAAAGACAATGTTCTGTTAAAGGTAATAGTCCAGATGGTGAAACAACCATGTTCACAAACAAACATGTTGCCCAGCGTGATGGCCTCAAACAAAAAGAATACATTCAGCCAAAAAGCAGATGGAAAACACTCCCTCTGTCTCTTCTCCTCCCTCATCCTCTCTCCTCCCCTCTTCCTAAGCCCTCACACACACACACACACACACACACACACACACACACACTTTCCCCTTTTCCCCACAAATCCATCCTCCCATGCGGTTCTGTGGAACAGATGCAGGCAACACAGCAGAAATAGAAAAGGGTTAAGCAGTGTTCAGAAATGAAGCAGGCAGAAAGAAAAGGAAGGAAACATGAGCCGACGCTAAAAATAAATGAATCCTTGGGTGAGAGAGAAACACTCAAAGGTCCTAAAATAGCTGGTCAAACAAAGGCATGAATAAACTAGAATGAGTGTGAGAGGTTTGTTTTGTTTTTTTTTCAAGAGGAAGCCCCTCTTTTCTCTCTCTGCTCTCTCACGCAGCGACTCCCTGGTTGCTAGGTTACGACACTTGTGGCCGCCATCCACAGTCTGAAGGTGCTTTTTGCATCGGCAAAAAGGCAGCCTTCTTTTTCATCCATCATTTGAAATGTAAAAGAGCAGAAATGGAAACACATGCATTGTCAATTAGGGGAACACCAGGCACAGTATGAGGGACATCCTACAGATCAATTTGTACAAAGACGGCTTGTATTTCAGATGTACCATGGAAACAGAGACGACTCTTAATTACCTCAACTAACAGCCACAGCAGGAGGAATTGAAGGGAAGTGGAAAATCTCAAATCCCACTTGTTTGTTCATGTGCATCTGTTATTCATGGTGAATATCAATGCCAACTTTGACTCACTGCCCATCACTGTGGCAACACCAAATACGTTTTGACATGGAGTCATTTTGTAACACCGTATTACCAGGTGCCTTTTCTTTTAGATAAGGAAACAAGGCCGTAGCCATGGAGTCAACACTGAGGGGGACCAAATGGAATTAAAATGTTCTTTGACTAAAGTGGTCCTGACTGAACTTAAGTTTATTCCTTAGGGCCTCAGCATTGATTGATGCGAGGACCCTACCAAAATTGTTTTGTTTATTATTATTTGACAAAAAGCAAAAAGAATTGCCTTTTTGAGGAGCCAAAGGTGCTTGGAAAACTCACAAAATTTGCACGTGCATCAAAACTGGTGAAAAATTTGGTATTTCATGGGTGTTCGTTGGTTGTGAAAAAATGGCTCATGGCGCCTGCAAGAAAATTTCAACAAAGCAGCCCCTGCCTGCGGTACATTTCACCTAGAGCTACAAAAATCAGGAGGCACATCCAACATCCCACAGCTTAAAGCTATAGTTGGTAATCCTGTTCAGAAACACTTTTTGTTATACTGGGTGAAATGGTCCTTCCATCCTGAGAGTAGTCAATACATAATGTGTTCAGAGAAAGGAACGAAAAAAATTCCTACCTCTGTGGCAGCTGCAGGCCTGTAAAAACTCTGACCAATCCCTGCCTCTCGGTGCGAGTGGAAAGAACCAATCAGATGCCTTCATGTCTCGTCCTGCCCAAGCCCTCCTCTGCACTCATGCACTCATCACGTGTCACCGTTGCTGGAAATATTCAGCACACTCCTCAGCAGAAATACCAAGTTGGCAGGAAAATAAGTTTGCTGAACAGTGGCAGAGAAAATGCAGCCAAAAGTACCACTTCCAGCGTTACTTGTAACGGCTCGCCCTGCTAAACAGGCTGAGAAAAGAAAGTCGGAGGCAGAAAAGGCTGCGACGAAAAAGGCTTTGGATAAAGCGAGAGGACAAACCAGAGCAGCCAACATCGCAGCTTTTGAACGGTGGAAACAACTGAGGGAGCTGAAGGGCCTGAAAAGTGATGCAGAGGTTGCTGTCTTTCTGTTGGACAGGTAATTATTTGTTTTGCTTCGGGGGGGATTTGTTATTTTCATGAAATATATAACGTTATCCAACTTAGCTACTTTTGTAGCTCGTATTAGCCCAATGCTAACATTAGCTTCTCTGTCGGTGTACTGCAGGATGCGCGTTCAAGTTTGTGGGGGCGTGGCTTTGGACGGAGCACTGACGGGAGGGGGAGGAGGGGGTGGAGCTTAGAGGAGGTGCTACTTTCAAATCTTGCTAGCTCTCCAACATTACCAACTATAGCTTTAAATAAAAGTCTCTGGGAGCCATACCACAAACCCAACAGGAAGTCAGTCATTTTGAATTCATCTGTAATTTTTAGGGCATTTTTTGCCATTTCCAGGCAATGCACTTTAACGGATAGATCGGCTTCAAATTTGTGCAGTGCAATCTAAAGACCTCGGTAATGTTAAGTTGTGAAGCATTTGATTTTTTGGCTGTGGTGGGGCGTCGAATTCCCATGTCTTGCCACAGAACCAAACTTTACATTTGATAAGAGCCCCAGCTGAAAGCTATCTACATGCCAATATTAAGTCATAGTCTTAGCACTACCAACAGGAAATTACATGCTTTACACTTTGATGTCCTCCTATCAAGTTAACCAGAGCCACTTAAAATTTGGGCAGAAAAGCCTTAAGACCTTGATGATGCTTTCATGTGAAGATTTTGGGTTGTCATCAAACGACGTTGCCATTGTGGCACAGTCAATTTGATGTTTCTATATGACACAGGAAACTGTTGTAACTTGATTTTACACAGGCCAATCTGCCCCAAATTACACGTGCTGTATAAGAGTCCAGGCCTTAAGACATCAATATGACCACACTGACTCATAGTGATAGTACCAATTACTGACAACAAGAAGTCAGCCTTCTGTGATAAAGATCATTCAATTTACATGAAGTTTATGTGGGGTGGTCAACACACAATATTCAGCTACATGAAAATACTCACTGTGTGTTCTCTAGTGCCGCATAATCTGCACAGGACGTGTTACACAATTTCTAATATGCGATTTTTAGTGCAACACACTCCATGCAGGAACCATCTAAGTCGTGTGTGCAGTGTCTAACTGTCGCTGAAATGCACAGCTTGTGTCATGCCGGCACCTTTGTTAGCAGAAAGGTGCGGCATTTTTAGCGTATTTGAATATATATCATAATTACTCCCTTGTAAGGAAACATTAGCCTCAAAAAGCAGCTTTTCCTGCCAGAGTAAAACCACAATAAACCTTCCATGTATCCATCTTGTGCTTTGTCATGCTATCGGCGCAAAAGTGGCAACCTACTTTACAGTACCTCAGAGAAATTACCCTCAGAAATAGATTAAATGGGGTGAAATAAGGACTGAATTATACGCCTGGCTTTTGTGGGACAAAATAGCCCTCACCAAATGTCACAGTTCAACTCCACACACAGGCTGTTTCAGAGGGCATAAATCCTCCCTTATCTAAAACACAGTGTGAGAAGCTGCTCATCAGTATGGTAAAGGTCACTGTGCTTTGCTGATGGATCATGTGCCAAGCATCATATCGAATACGAATGAACAGAGCAACTGGTATTACACATAGGTCATTTCCTAGCACATTTATCAAAGCATCAGCTGGGGTTGTGTAAACATTTCTTGTAAGTCCTCTCCCCCTCAAACTCATTCTGCAAAACCACAGAGCGGGTAAGATAACATAAAATTCTAAAACAGCAAGCTCTTTTAACAGACTCATAATTGCTTGGATTCATAATTAACACAACAAAGAGCAAGAAAAGCAACATGAGGTCTCTGAAATACAAAATCAATACAGCAGGAAGTTAACAATTTATAGTTTAAATCCAAAACTGAAATCAGGTTTTCTTTGTAGCTATTTGCAATCAACTGTATTCCATTACTGAAGCACACAAACTCACAAAAAGTGCACGACCACAAAGGCACGATGGAAAACGTACACACACCCTCGCCCATTAGGGACTCCAGTTCAAACAAGTCTACACCACAGGGCAGGGCCCATATTTCATCAGGGAGGAGGGGTCAAAGTTGAAGCCCCAAGGACATGCCGTTTCCTCTCCCTCCCAGGGCTCCAGAGGGTGAGGCGGACATTGTTTACTGGACACCGAGTCACCCTGCTCTCCCTCTGGACGGGAGGAAGTTGGCTTGCTTTGAGAGTTCGGGCCAGTCAAGGTGATTTAAACCACCGAAAAGCCCAGGCATTACGGACCAGGCCTGGCTCCCCGTTCCTCCAGTTCCTGCTTTTCATTCGTCCCCCAGTAAAAAGATCACAGTCCTTGTGTTTCAGTGTTTTCAGGAGGCTGTTATTGTGTCCTTGGGAGCTGATTTACAGGGTAACCGTGTGTGCTGGGGGCTACTTTCATTGGTCTGTTTCTCTGTCTTTAATTGCGGGCTGTGGTACGGTGGCCCTGAGGAGCAAAACATTTCAGAAAACACACAAACACTAAAGAAAGTAAAACATATCAGAAAACACTACACACAAAAAGACATAATATCAAAAACAAGAAGAGGTAGGTATTCACTACCTTTCACACTCTTATTTCTAAACGGTTGTTTATGATGACTGGAGCAGGCGGTGAGAGCAATCAGCCCAGTATTCCTTCGGGATCACATCCACATTGGATCGTTTCACACCTTACGATTTACGTGCTATGTCAACATTCAGTTGCAGTGTGGGAAGTAGTGTGCCGTCTACGTAGTGAGGTGCAAAGGTAAGGCTGCGAAGGTCGAGGCGGTGGATGGGTCTGAGCACGTGCAGGAGAGTCTGCGTCCTGCAATTAAAGTTTGCCTTTTTATTAACTGTAATCATGATTTTCCCCCGAACCATAACCAAGTATTTTAGATGCCTAACCTTTATTTACCTTCCCTAACCTTAATTATACTGTGGTTACCATGTGCAAATATTGAACAGGAAGAGAATGTTTAAACTGTTGGCAAAAAACATTAAAGGTCCATGTGTTTGATTTAGAGGGACATATTGGTAGAAATGGAATATAATTTAATAAGGATGTTTTCTTTAGTGTATAATCACCTGAAAATAAGAATTGTTGTGTTTTCGGTACCTCAGAATGAGACATTTTTATCCACATAGGGAGCAGGTCCTCGTCTATGGAAATTGCCATGTTGCACTGCCATGTTTCTACAGTAGAACAGAGCAAACAAACCAAATACTTGCTCTAGATAGAGACATTCGCATTTATGCATTGGCCCAACCCAGTCTCACCCCAAAGTTGTTGAAATCTGGTGCTTGAGCAGTGACAAAAAAAGATGTCTTTTAACGGCGCTCGGTGGTATTGGGGGAAACACGGCAGGACGAGAACGAAAGTTAAGGTGGTGAAAGTCCGTGTAGGGTGGGCGGGATTGGTAGCGGATGGGTCCAATAAACAGCAATTATCAAACTGGAGAGCAGTGTTCATGTCCCGGAAGATTCTAAAGCCAAACCCTGTTCTTTTCCTAAACCTAACCACCTGCATCAGTTGTTGGAAGTAAAAAAAAATCATGCTGTTGTACTGACGTAGTGCTTTATTTTGAAAGAGACTGTCTGTAAACAGTAAATTTCCTGTTAAAACAGAGGTGTATTTTGAAAGACATGGCATCCCAGAACGTCAACAACCAACGCACCGAGGGTACCTTTGATGTTGTATCGGGATGTGGAAAGTCCACGACCAAACGGTGATGTGTGGCGAGGTCAGAGTGAGAATGTGTTGGTTGGCCACTGTTATTAGCAGCCCCTCTGTGATGAGCAGCATTGGAATAACCCCCAATTTTTTCACATGAAACTGCTTTATTAAGTGTTTATAATGCTTTAAATCATTGGGTCAGGTTGTTTTGGAGAGGAAGAGACCTCTTCAGATACTTCAGCTCCCAATATAAACCACTAAACTTATTTCTGTTTTGTGTGTTCTCCTCACAAGCAGCCCCACTACATTTATAATGCCTAAAGTGTTGCCATCGTCCCTCTGAGGATTCATGCATTAATCTATTTATATATAATGGTAAAATGTGTGGTTTTGTAATGAAGAGTCGATGAGACATCCACTGGTTTGTAACAGTGTCTCCGGCAACCTTGTTGCTTTAATACGTATCACGAAGAACCTCAACAACCTGTTCACACATATGGATTCAAAGTGGCAGGCATGATTACCGCAGAGCTGGTAATTTACATACTAGTAGGCACTGATAGTGTCGTCATTTGCTTCCGATATCATATTATTTTTTATTTCAACTCCTGGTAGCTTGTTTAAATGGAGAATCATTTAGTTTAGATGGTGTAGGTGAGTTTCGTTTCCGGAGCGATTCAAAATGATTGATTGTCTCCATGTTGAATCGTTCTCAACTTTTGAGGATTGAGTCACAGTGGGCACCGTTCAGGATACAATTCAAAGTTACGATGAATGGCATCCTGCCGCAGGTCCTGTGTTTGGGTTCATACGTGTGAATGCAGGGTAATAGATGCATTAGAGAGTGAAACAAGGTCACTCTGGCCGTGTATAACAAATAAATACATCTTTAGTGCAGCAAAAAATCTGCTTCATGGCCAAACTTGTGAAATGATTATACACAATGTAATAATGTGAATAATGTTAAAGCAATGTGATTATTTCTTCAGCTTTTCATATTTGATTTGTGAAATGTGGTTGTGTTTTGCACCTCAAGGCCACCATACAGCTGAGACCAACGTGAACACACACACACACACACACACACATACTGGACATAGTGTTTTGGGGAGAGCTTTGCCGCTGGCGAGCAGGCACTAAGGCAGGAGATGAAATGTCTTATTAGGGAGCGAATGAGAACCAGGCGGGCCTGAGCTGAGCCAGGTCCTCTATTAACCTGTCCTTCCAGGGGAGAGGCTCGTAAACAAGGCGGTGATGGCAGGAAGGGCTGGGGGAGTCAGTGGGTAGGAGGTGGAGGGAGACGGGGAGGTGAGCGGAGGTCTTCATGAGGGTTTGGAGAGGGTCGGTATGGAGGAGGAGGAGGAGGGGGCGCACCTCAGGGGCAGCACTTGTCCCTTCAAAGGAAAGAGGAGAGAGCATTGATCTGTGTGATCCCTCTGATGTAGAGGACGTGAACACAAAAAGGACTAACGCATAGAGACGCTCTGGATGACAAGCTGTCATATTCTTTTAAGTCTCCACGTCGGGAGATGTATTGTTTGTGGGAGTGAAGATGAATCTTTCCCATTAGCCTGTGGCTAGGACTTTTTAGGGCCAATAAAAATCACTCGAACTAACCTGTGATTGATTTCAAGCGAGTGGAAATGGCAGCGCGGTAGTTCTGCCCATCTATTGCTCAATGTGACGCTTCCATCTCGGATATCTTCCCCTCACACACACACACACACACACACATTCTCGAAAATGTACTGTAGCCTCCAGGAAGTGGGTTAATATGGGGCACAGACAAAGAGAGGGGGCATTTTAGTCTACATGGTTTGAGTTGACAACAGCAAAAACAAACAGTGAACAAACAGATGTGTAAATATTGTCGAGGATGTTGAATGCGAACTCAAGGCTTTCGTTTCTTTTGTGTTACTTTTGCAGATAAATAGAACAAACATGGCAGAGCCCAGAAATTTGGGTGGACTGAATATACAGTGACACTGGAGGAAAATGGGGACGTTGATGGAGATGAGGAGCAAAATGGAAAACAAAGGTCCTCTCCTCTTTCCTCTCTCCTCTCCTCTCCTCTCCTCTCCTCTCCTCTCCTCTCGCCCCCGCAGCCTCCTGAGCACAGCTGTCTACATGGCTGGGCTGTTTTCACTGACAGGCTGTGAGAGCCATGAAACAGGAGGGCACCAGGGACCTGGGCCACCTCGACAACATGCGCCCCCACAATCTGCTGTTCACAGTGTACCCCAACCCTCCCTCCTTCTCTCTCCCTCCCTCCCTCCCTCCCTCCCTCTCCACACTAACAATCTCCTTCACTATTTCAAATATTTCATCCCTCAGGCTCTCTCTCTTCCCCTCCTGCACAATATTTTTTTTCGCAATGTCTCGTCTCGGTTCTATCAGATTTTCTGTTTGTGCCTGTCATTTTCTCCCCCTAATACTCCCTCCTTCTTTCTGCCCTCCAGTGGCCCTCTCATACTGTCACATCTGCATGTTTTTGCTGTTTGGCTGTCATGTCCCATGTTTTTTGCCTCAGCCACACATCATTTCTCACAAACACAGAGATGAAAGGAAGGGAAAAGGGGAGACTGAAACCGAGAATACGGAGAGAGTCCGGGGTTTGATTCGGAGGAGGTTAAGAAAGCATGTGGAATGAGAGGGAGGCAGGGTGATTAAACCAACAACAAACAATTTCTTATTTTGACTGGCTGCACAGCGCAAATGCAAGGCTGTCTGGGACTTAATAAGCACTTCTTTGGCATTAGGAGTCTGCTTGTTTTCCTTGGTGCCGAGGCAGAGGCACTGCGTGGTTTCCCCCATTTTCTGCTCCAGACGGGGGAAGGAGAGAACACGGCCAGCGGCTATGGGAGGAGAGTGTCTCTCTTTCTCTCTCTCCGCTGTCTCCCCCGGCTGGGTGGAGCTTAACTGAGGGGGTTTAGCCAGAGGGTAGGTGCAGGAGCCGAGGTAGTGATGGGGACAAGCTCCCCTGGAAAGCCCTAGAGGGAGACAGCTTCTTTGCAGTAAATAAACAGCCCACTCTCCCTGCATGGAGCATCTCCTCCCTTTATGCATCTCAAACCCTCAAGGACAGTTTCACATCACTATAGCCCCCCACCTCCTCCCTACATTTCTCGCTTTTCACTGTCCCTTTCTCTCATACACTTTTTTTTTCATCTCCCCCCCCCACTCTCTGTCATGACACACTCATGCAAACATCGTCACCCCCCCTACACGCACACACCAACTCACCACAAACCTTCTCTCAACACATCAGATCAAAGAGGATGAAAATGTGATCTTTGTAATTCCATTTTTTCCCCCGTCCTGGCCCACACCATTGTGAAGTGTTTTTTTTTTCTGCCTTTCTTTTCAAGGAGAGACAAACAACAATGAACAATGTGGGATCTGTCGCATTCTTCCCATGGGAGAAGACTTCTAACGGCATCTTCTATTAGGGATGGAGAGGAAAGAAGAGAAGAAAAGAGGAACACCCCCGCTGTGCAAACAAAATCAAAGTGAGAACCATAACTCAGAACTTAACAGCATTGTGGTATCAGATTTGCTTGGTATTTACTGTATGTGAAACTCATTCTGAATCCTTGAAAAAAAAAAAAAAAAAGTAAAGAGAAAAAGTCACACGCTTTGCAAGACAGTAAATCAGCATAGACTATAACATCAGCCTATTAACAATCATCTCTTATTGCCTCGTAAAATGTTTCTGTTTGACGCATCACTGTGTTGTTCTGCAGGGTTCATCCTCCCTCGGCCCACGACTCGTCCTTCAAAACACGTCTAAATCAGACCACATGTGACAAGTCATCAAGTGCAGCAGCATGAAAGTGAGACTCAAGGTCAGAGACGGATTTCTCACATATTCCGTGAGCAGCCTTGCTTTCACCCCATACAAATAACACATCTGATTAGCTCGCTGCTCAGTCCACCCACGTATAGGCAGCGTGCAGAGTATATACCGCACGTACGCCGCGTGCTTCTCGCGGATGCCTTGACTGCTACATGTGATACTGCCTCTGATTTACGGGGGGCTTTGCTCCTCCTCCCTTTCCCCCTGCTTCTCATAGACCTGTCACTGCTTGACTCTCACCGCTCGGCACAGTGGGATTGACCCACTTCTTACACCGGTGGGCCCAAGTGAGGGCCCCCAGGAGAGCCAGAGCACACACACGTATGTGTACACAAACACATCACATTATACATGACTGCGTATATATGATAACTGATGAATAAAACATGTCATTATTGGTACGTATTAATTCCATCGATGAAGCATAGCATCTGCAACCCCTCTGATAGGGATTAAAACCTAATGCGCATATAAACACATATATGCTCACACGCCAAGAAAGTCAGGAGTCAGGTTGGGGTGGTCAATGATGAGATTTTGGGCTATTCTGCTTCCATAACATGTCTTCTTTAATCCCAAATACACATTTAGGTGTTTTAGTTCAATTTTCTGGTTGTGTTTTTTTATGCAAAAAGTGCATATTTATTTAGATGATTTATTATTTGGGTATTCAAACAAAAAAATTCAGGAAACCTGCAGCAGTGCAGCAGTACAAGTATTTGGGCACTGTCTTTTATGACAAGTTGAATTTTGATGTGAACACTGACAGCATCTGTAAGAAGGCAAACCAGTGCCTGTTCTTTTTAAGGAAGCAGAGGAGTTTCGATGTCGATAGGACAATCATGAAATTGCTCTATTCTGCTTTTACTGAGTCAGATCGTTCTTTTAACCTTGTCTGTTGGTTTGGTAATCTGAGCCTTCAAAACAACAACAACAACATCCCCTCCATGTTGAGTTTCAGATGCTTTCGCCAGGGTGGAGGTTTTGCCTATATAAAGCATTAAGCATCCCGTCTGCTATCGCTTATCTTAATCAGCAGTGACCCTTCATGTCCATGATTTACCCCTGACAGTGTGTGATACTGGATTCTGTGTGTGTTGTTGTACTCATGACTACTGTCTGTATCTCAAATTAAAGTTTACCTTACCTTAACTGAGGAAGTTTCATGGTGATATCTGTTAGCTAAAAATTTCTACCCAAGTGTCTTGTTTTTGTCTAAAAATGTATGAAATTTTACAGAACATATCTTTAAAGGCCATTTTCTCAAAATGTTTTTCCCTCATACTCTTAGCCAGAAACTTCCACTTTAGTAGCACAGTATATAGTGAATTTGCCATTTTGTAGTGTTGTCCGAATGTATAGTGGGAATTATTATATCCTATATATCCAGTGTTCCGATTTCTGTTCTGTAAATGTACCCAAATCAGTGCTAATTAAACTTGATACCTCATACACATATTCAAACCAAATTTTTTAGAAAACTTGTGATATAAAATGTATCATCTTACTGTAAGCTATCAACTGGGGAAGTTTCATGGTGATAAATATTAGTTAAGAATGATACCCGACTTCCCTCGGGTGTCTCCCCTTAAAGATAATTCAGGTAACAAGACCTTTAAAAGTCTTGACCCAGTTAGTCAGAAGACACCCACCTCTGTGTCGCTGTATTAGTTGAAATACCTGACTGTTTCACCCTTTTCTTACCAACTTTTGTGTTTGAATCACTCGACTCATCCATCAGCTTACTGAGACAAAGGTCTGGCTGTGTGAGATTAGGACAAGACAGGAGACAAACTATTTCCTGTCCAGCACCAGTATTCTGGTTTATCACATGATCTCCTATGCAAAGACCAAAGGGAAGTCGGCTCACCATACAAATGAATGCACAAACACACACACACACACACACACACACACACACACACACACACACACACACACACACGTGTATGCTGACCTGCGGGCATGCATAGGAAGCGCCAAGGTTACCTCCAGCTACGATCCATGTGAAGCGACTGATATCTGGACAGTGTCTTTGATGTCGAAATGATGAGAGCATTCTGACAGCATACAAGAACACAAAGGCAGCGGTCCAGGGTCAGATCTACACAGGAGGATATCTGAGCCTTACAGTCCCCTCATGGCCTAACTTATTCATCAGATGCCTGCGTGAGGGATACACAAAGACGTGGACAGTGATTCAAAGAGGAGTGGTGTTGTGAGGGGGTGTGCTGCAGCACACTGCAGATTTTCAGATCAGAGGAAGTATACATATGGCATACACATGGAAACATCGCACATAAGTTATTCCTTCTCAGTGGCACACAGGCAGCATTAAAGCTCTCTTTTTGTTTACGGTTCAAATGTCAGCTGAGTTAGACTGTAAATGTTCACTGTGTGGAGATTTATCATCACTAAATTAAACAGGTTGCACAACACAAACTAGCTCTTATGTAACAATTAGTTTATTAAATATTTTACACCCAGGAGCTGCAGGGTGTCACTGTTGCATAACTACCTGAACTGACAAAACTTCCGTTAGCTAGCTAATATATGCGTCGTTTTCTGATCTAAAGTGAAGTATTCAGGCGTCTTTATGTCACTTTGTCCTTTTCTGACTATTCTTTATTAAACTCAAATGTTATTTGTGGTGATATGTTTCATTTTGCTGTGTTAAGTTTGTTACGACGACCCTTAATGTCGGCTAACTAACGATTAACGTAATTAACGGCTCAGAACGCCTGTAAAGCGGAGTGATTTGTGCATAACTAAAAGTCCCAGAGCTGTTAAACAGCACTCATTGAATGACTCCTGTCCAATCAAAATGCTCGGTCGCACCTAACTGTTTATGAAGTTAATTTGTTAACTTAGGTTCAGGAGCAGGGCCACGCCTCAACCACACCTTGAATTACCTGCCAAGCCTACTTATACCTGGTCAACGCATCCTGATCCGTTAGTCTCAGATTTCTTGACCCACCCTTTTCCTTCCCTTCATCCATCATCCTCCCTACCTCATTCCTACCAACATTCCTTCAACCTCTCCTCCCTTCTCCCCTCATCTTTTCTTATTCAGTCTGGTGCATATCTCTCCTATGTGTCATTCTAGTTAGTGTCTGGGGGACCTGTAATCAGCTCGGGTTGAAAAACGCCTGAGATGGACCCCCCACACTGAAGCTCCTTTTACATTGCCAGATTTTCAGCGAATGTTGGGCCGTTTTGCCGGCAAGCTGCGAGTGTTTACACACACAGAGCCGGATTGGCAAATTGATCCAAGGTGCCACATAGGGGTAAACATATCGGTGGAACCTTTTTGGTTTAAAAAGAACGAGGCGCCCTTTCGCCACGGGAGGGGCTGTTGATGACTTGTGGGAGGAGCTGTTGATGGCGTTGAGGACGTGTGACCGACTGCCGGTGGATAAACAGGAAACAGCTGATAGCAGGAATTAGCAAGCGGCTAGTAGCAAGAGGGAAATGCAAACCTGACAGACACTGTAAAGATGAGCAACTGGGGAGACAAGGAATTGCGCACCCTCCTTGCCCTCGCAAACGAAGAGGCCATGAACCGACAGATGACGAGGACGGTAAAGGACGGGCCGACTTGTAGGAGAATCGCCGAAGGACTGACCAGCCGCGGCTTCCCTCCCACGTCACTGTTTACGTCACACGCTGAGCTACACGTTTTGTTTCTTGCTCACGCCCCCCCCCCCATTGCCCCGAAAAAGGCGCATTCTGTATAATCAAAAGTAGGTAGGCGGCATTTTGCTGCACTCGCTGATTTTGTTTTTATACTGCCCATGCTGAAAGAAGACTGATTGGGCTTTCCTGCAAATTTGCACAATTCCTATTTAAAAAGGGCTTGAGTCGCCCTCCGTCCGATCTCCAGTACATCCTCCCAGATCAACCTATCAGAAGACATCCCTCTTCCACCTTCACCCCCACTTACATCCATTCACCAGTCCTCAACAACTAACACCTTCTGAATTACAATTAAATATTTAAACAACATACTGTTGTGGCGTGGTCCTTGCTAGTGAAATTAATTTAATAATTAAAATCTTGATGAATTGAAGTCATAAGGGACTTGCGTTAAACAACAGCAAAACTTTATCAAAACATCCATTTACAAACTCTCTCACGACTTAAGGTGAAGTATAATCCAAGTCTCATTTATCCAGTTGTATGCTCAGTACCTTCCAAACATATGCATTTTCTCGAAAACATTACTATTAAAAACTCCTCTGTACAGTCTCCCGAGCATGGACACTAGCTATTTGTGTTTATGTGGAAGTGTTTTTAATAGTAATTTCTAAATTTCTCCTCCTGATTTCCACATAACATGGAAGTTACTTGAAACTGTTACTTTTGTAAGTTTGTCACAGCTTGTGATGCGATTGTGACTTCCTTTACTTTCGACTGAACAGCACTAGAGACATTTTCTAGCGAGCCATCAACATCTTACTAAAGTCTTCACTAGCTAAGACATTTCTTGAATTTCAGTAGTGCAGCCTGATTTAGTAAACTAGCTAGTAGTTACTTAAAATTTAGGAAAGACTCTACTTACAGTAATGGACTCTGTTCAGATGAAGCATGGAAGGGTTAATAACTGGCAAAAACAGCACCCAAATTAGTTTATCTGATCAAATGCTGCTGTGCATTTGTGTCAGATGAAAAATGTTTCTCTGAGCGCAGACGTTCTCTTTTTAGTTTCAGGGTCACAAGCTGCTGTCGCTGATGTGTCATTTTTCAGAAATCCACTGCTGTAAGTATATCATGAGCATCCTGTTGTCTTGAAAACTATAGAGATAAAATGATGACAGCAAAATCATCCGGGTGTAATTAGTGCTTTGGGTGGAAACGTTGCGTGCTGTGTGTTTATGTGTGTGTGTGTGTGTGTGTGTGTGTGTGTGTGTGTGTGTATTCCTGCAGGGTAGCGGGCTGATGCAAGGAGAAATGGGGATGCTCAGGGAGAGGTCAGGATAAAAACACACTGCCTGGTTTGCCGGCAGCACACCAAGCCTGTCAAAATAGAAATCTCTGCAGTTTTGCTCAGCGTGACATTATTAGTATGTGGAAGTGAAGCCTCACTGTTGTTCCTGAGTCTTGTAAGTAAAGGCTACTACTTCAGCTCAGCATGCTGGTCTGAGCAGTGGGTTCACGTCAGACATGGACACTTTGAGTACATGACTAAGCCGATCTTACGCGGCTCCTGTATGAGCTCTGCAAGCAACAAGGATTGTAAGATAGCAACAAAGACGTAACAGAGAGAGAGAGGAGAAGGAGAGTGGTGGAGGGTCACTGAGTACATTCACTGCATGTGCTGCACTTAAGTACGATTTTGACATAATTGCAGCTTACGTGAGTATTTCTATTTTATGCTACTTCATTCTTCTACTCCCTTACATTACATCCACACTTACGGTTAATTACTTTTTACATAAAAAAACATATGATATGATGCAGTACTATACTACTTATACTTACGTACTCATGTACACCGATCAGCCACAGCATTAGAACCACTGACAGGTGAAATAAATTGATCATCTTATCACAATGCGATGTTCTGCTGGGAAACCTCGGGTCCTGGCATTCATGTGGCATCATTTGACACAAACCACTCACTCAAACGCCGTTGCAAACCAGGCGCATCACCTCATGGCAACGGCACTCCCCGATGGCAGTGGCATTCCAATGTGCCATGCAACACCACAACAACTGCTCAGGAATGGCCCGAGGAATGTGGGAAAGAGCTCAAGGCGTCAACCTGGCCTCCAAATTCCCCACATCCCATCCAATCAAGAATCTATAGTATCCCAGAGGTCCTGTGTCCAGGCCTCAGTATGTCAGAGCCAAGCAGGGATGTAGTGGTAGTTGATGAGATGGGTGTGCTACTAGGTAGATGGGTACATTACCAAGGAGGAAGTGGGTATACTCTCCTATAGCAATGGCTTTTTGGTTGACAGGTGGGTATGCTGCAAACGGCCAGAAAACATAGGTAGGTATACCCCATATACCTGCATATACCCTCCAGTACACCACTAGAGCCAAATCTGATCCACAGTGGGGCCTCCTTGGGTGTCCTGTGGTGTCTGGGACCAGGGCGTTGGCAGCGAATCCTTAAGCCTGGTTCAGACCAAAGATTCGCGGTGAGACAAAACCTTTTTAGAACGTTGCAGAGAAAGGTTGTAGCAGTGGGAACTGAACATCTGAGCTCGATTCAGCTGGTTTTACAACGTAAAGCACGTCACCTGTTTCTACAGCCAATTGGCTTGTGGTGAAGTCCGCTGGTCAAGTCAAAATGACCACAGATGGCACAATCGGTTGCTTGCAGCACTGCCATCGGGGAGTGTGGTTGCCATTAGGGGGTGTTTTTGGTCTCCAACTGTATTTGGGTGGGAGATGCATGTCAAGTGGCACCCACATGAATGCCAGGATGCAGAGTTTCTCAGCAGAACATTGCACTGTAACAAGGTTATCAATGTAATTCACTTTACCCGTCAGTGGTTTAATGTTGTGGCTGATTGGTGTATTTGTTAGTGATGAAAAACAGAATAATATCATATTCTATAACACTAAGAAAGGAGCCATTCTGCATAATGCATACTTTAGTACCACTTTAATTCAGGAGTTTTACTTGTAATAGAGTATTTATAGACAATGGCATTTCTACTTTACGTATCTGAGTACTTCCTCACAACTGGAGAAGGAGCTGAGGAGTGGGAGGAACAGACGACACAGGAAATGGAGTGAGAAGCACGGGGCATTGCTAAAACAATAATGACTTCCACTAATTGTGTTTCCTATGGACAATGTGAGTGTGGTGACATTTCAGTTCTGTGTTTGTCGGTCAAAGGATGAGCTAATTAATATGGTAATTTAGCCCCAATGCCTCCAGTGACAGCCACACCCCCTCGTTAGCAGCCACAAGGACAAGGGTCGGATGCACCGGGAGCGAGAGAGAGGAAGAGAGGCAGAAGGAGAGAAAAGAACCAGAGTGTTTTCTGGCTTTGCCTTCTCAGCAGCCCCAGAGTCACACGACTCTGTCTCTGTAACGGGAACAAGTGATTATTTCTGAAAAATGGGGAACTTTGTCAAAACGTATCCCGCCCACACACAATCTCTCTCTCTCTCTCGCTCTCTCTCTCTCGCTCTCTCTCCCTAGCTCTTCCTCACACAAACAGACATGCACAAGCTCTCTCTCACACACACACATTTATACTTTCATGTTGAGCATGTGTGGGCACACACATACATTGGTGGGTATAAACATGCAAGGCAAATATGCAAACACACAGTTAGAAGCAATGTGGAAGTGCTTACACGCACGCACGCACGCACACACACACAGGACTTTGAGGCATGTTGTTTGATTGATCCCATCAAGCGAAGGGCATCTCTGCCTGTGAGGAGTCATGTGGCATTCAGCATCATTCTGCCGGCAAACCAAACATCAGAGATGAGGGACAAGAGGGTACAAACTCCAACTGAGGTCTGTTCACATCTAAAAGACATTATAGAAGCTTCACAGAGTGAAATCTAAGACATAGCCATACTGCATCTGCTACAGAATATAATACAGCATTGTTGGACCAAGTATCCTTTACTTTTATAAAACTAGAATGTAAAAATATGAAGGATTCAATCAAAATCCTGCACAACTATATAAGTATTATAGACAAAATGTACTTACAGGAATACTTCACTCCCAAAATGACCATTTGTATATCAATTACTCACCCTGTGTTACGCTGAATTCATGACGAACACTTTATTTTTCTTGCATGCCTCAAGTGAACGAAGAATCCAAAAAGTCATAGGCGACCACATTTAACTACAGCAAATCTATATCAAAACATCAGTTTACAAACTCTCACACAACTCATGCAGTTTAATCCAAGTCTCATTTACCCAGTCATATGCTCAATACTTCCCAAACAGGCAGCCCTCTCTGATGAGGAACTGAACTAAAAGCGAAACTTATCAATGCTCTCCTCAAAGCCAGACACCACTGACAAAAACAGTAATTTTACCTCACTGGAGCTGCTGGTCGACCACTGCCTCGATTTTTTAGTTAGTTAGTATTATTGTGTGACTCCGGTGAGTCCAAACTAACCCTTTAAAACACCAAAGTCACAGAAGAAAACAAACTAGCTAACTGATCGAGGCAAGACGTAGACCAGCAGCTCCCGTGTTCAGTGAGGTAATATTACTGTTTTGGAGTCTGGCCTTGAAGAGATCAGAGTTTCTTAAGCCTACTTTACACTACATGGTTCAAGTGACCCAGTTCCGATTTTTTCCTCTCAAGTGGCACAGATCGGATCTGTAACATGAACGCGTAAACAGGAGTAATGCGCAGTAATGTCACTGTAGCAAATACCGTGGGACATTTACACAGTGGTCAAGAGTGCTGGACCGGAAGTGTCGCACAAAAAAACGGAAGCTGGCTGTGTTTTGTTTTGCCTCCGTGTCTCCGTGAAAAATAAGGTGAATAGAACATGTAAACAGCAGTCAGGAAAAATCGGATATAGGCAACAAATCGGAATTGGGCATCAAGACATGGTAGTGTAAAGGCAGCTTTAGTCGGAGAGGGGCTATCTGTTTGGGAAGTACTGAGCATATGACTGTGTAAATGAGACTTGGATTATACTGCATGAGGTGTATGAGAGTTTGTAAATGTATGTTTTGATATAGATTTGCTGTAGTTAAATGTGGTTGCCAATAATTAAGAATTTTATCCATTTTTGGATTCTTCGTTCCCTTGAGGCTTGCAAGAAAAATAAAGTGGAGTCTGGCTTTGAAGAGACCATTTTTAATCGGAAAAGGTTGTCTGTTTTGGGAAGTACTGAAGATACGAATGGTTAAATGAGACTTGGATTACACTGCTTGACCCCTTTTACCTCAATTCATCAACAATTTTTTCAGTTTTTGGATTCTTCATTCACCCAAAGCATACGAACAAAACAAAGTTTACTTCACGAAATCAACTACCATGAGGTGAGTAGCTGCTATACAAATGGCTCATGGGGAGGGTGAAGTATTCCTATCAAGTATTGGAATTCTGCAGGAAAATGTCCCTCATGAGTTTTACTTAATTGTACACTACATTAGATTGTTATTACTGATGCTTTTTAAGTGCATTTTACTGTTGTAGCCGGTCAGCTGGTGTTTTTTTTTCTCCATTGACTTGGTTCTTAATACAGTTAGGTGATTTAAAATAGTAGTTCCCAAGCTCCCAGGGGTCACCAGATAAATTTAAGGGGTCATGAGATAATTAATGGAGTAGAAATGAAGAAAAAACATAGTTCTGCTACACACATTTGTATTCGTTTTTCTTTAATCTAATCTTTGTTTTTTGTGAAATGTCAAAAACATGAAGGTTATTACTTGTTAAATAATTGCTGCCATTTGGACAAATATTAAATTTGCTTGTTCCTCAGCATTAAACAAACAGTTGTCAAAGGGGGAAAGACTGTTTCTGAGATGATTGAACTGCCACATTCTCTTAAACTGAATTGTTTGATGTCTTTGCCCCTTTGCCTGGATCCCTTTTTGCAAGCTTAAAAAAAAAAGAGAAGCTGGAGTCTGCATGCTGCCAAAAAACACTCAAGTGCTAACTAATGCAAACAAAAGAAAACGGTCCAGCACCAGAAATTTGAGGAAGCACATAAATGTTTGCAAGTATACGTTCCAAACAAACCTAATTGTGATGCGGGTTGTCAATTTAGAAATGTTATCTAAATGTCACGTGGGGGGAGCGTTTGTTTTGGAAAGCTGTCAAACAAATGCAGTCCAAAATCAATGTTTCATATTCAGATAGTTTTCCACTGTGGCTTTTTTTCACACAGATGTGTTTATGTTCCTGATTCCTTCCATATTAGTTTCTCTCTTGTGTCCCTATCTCTCCTAAGTGTGGAGAGTTTTATTATTTTTGTGACTGCATGAGTTGGAAAACGAACAATAACTCTTTCCTTAACGTTCTCAGTGACGTGAAGCCAGTAAATGAACTTAAAGCAGCTATGACCAGTATTTTTATATCAACAGCGTATCACATGACAGCTGGTATGTGAAAGGGTTTGCATTATCACTCAACCCTGCAGCTCAACACAGCTTTATAGAGCTTCATGACAACGTTCAGCTCATTGTTTTGGATTTACGGACCGTAGCTTTACCATTTGGATTGAGTCTCACAGCTCTCATCAGTGACATTTTGGCGACAGCAGCTAGTAGCGAAAGAGGCAATGAAAACCCACTATATATTACCTGCCCAGCACCAAACACCAGACAAAGTTAGTAACCAGCTAACCTCAGGTGGAGGTGACCCCAAAAAGGTAGCACCTCTTGATATAAAGATGAGTAAATTTATACTTTTTAGGCTAACACATTTTTTTCAGTAAATCATCATTTCATTGTTTCTGAATCTCAAGCTGAAGAGTGAAGTCTAACACATAGAAAAACTTAAAACAGGAGCAGGCAGCCGGTGCCTCACTGACCGTTTTAATAAGTAAACTCCTTCCTCTGCCACCCACCACATCATTCCTCCTTAGCTCCCCTCAGTGCTCTCACCCCACCGTAACACACCTAACACACACTCACACATAAACAAACATTTGCCCGGCTCATTAATTAAAAGCACAAACAATTTACGGAAGCTGGCTCCTCCAGCTTCCAGAGGTATAGGGGGCTTTTCTTTTTTTTTTCTCTGCTCCATTTGTGGAGGAATGTTTGGTGGAGCTGAGCCTTCTTGTTAATGTAAATAATTTACCTTTACCTTTATCCTGATGGAATCTTAATTGTGCCTCTCCGGCTTGCCTCGCAGCAATTCATCAACGTCCTCCTTGACCAGAAAAAGATGCGCTGCCTGTCGTTGGGAGAGGGAGAAAAAAAAAGAATCTAGCACTTTGAAACAAAGTAAGAGGGTGCACAGACAATGAGGGACACACACACATGCAAAAAACACACACAGTAGTGTAGATTAATGACAACTCTCCACCAATTAAATGAGTGTTTGCTGTTTTCATCTGATGCTGCTGGTCATCTATTGTCTCTGGATATTGATCTTTATTTCAATGGAGCAAATACAACAGAGAACAATAAGAGCATTACGGGCTGGGGCCATGTTAGCTCAAGAACATTTGGAGCGTTATTGGCGAATCCATTCATTCCAGCGCGAGGTATTCATTATACCGTGAGTCTGATAAATGCAAAGATGAGCTGCATGCACATATGGGCCTAGAAGCCATTCAGAGGGCAAGAGACCGACTGTGTGCGTGTGTGTGTGTGTGTGTGTTTATTTTAGTGTGTGCAAGGGGGAGGATCAGAGTGGTGGAGGGGGTGGATTGGGGTCGACTCTTTATTTTTCATTCTTGGCATATCAGCCTTGGAGGGCCTCAGTGGTGCAGTAAAAAGTCATGCATCTCATGTCACGTGACCCTGCAGAGTGTAATTGCTAGCCTCTCGGCTCAAAATGAAAGCAACGTTCGGCCATTTCTCAACACGCAGGGCTAAAACGAGACCACAAAAACCCACCACTTCCCTTAGCGAGAAATGTCCCTGCACTCCCACAGCCTGCACTCTTTACCAGAAGCAGCAGCAGCTGACAAGGCAACAGTGGCTGTGCATGTGTGTGCGTGCGTGCGTGTGTGTACACAGACAGGCAGGGCCTACGCTGGTCTCTGCTGATTTATCTGTGCTTAATTATGTTGTGCTGTGGAGTCACAAGCCAATTATTTGCCTTTTCAAAGCTTTAGAACATACTCAGAAAGAGAAGTACAAGAGAGGCACATTTTTAGCACAGCTAAAGTACATAGATGTGCTGTCCCAGGTACACAGATACACCACGAGAGAACCTTTTCATTCATAGTTATGATTTTAGTATATACTGTGGGTGGTACAAAAGTAGAACAGCCCTACTGACATTCAATTCTGCTCAAGAGTGGATTTTAAATCAGTTGTGCCCCCATTTATTTCTCATAGGGTCAGCAATTGAAAATCTTGGGGTGGCTCACCAAGACCAAAAGACATAACTGAATTCCAGGGATTCTACTATGCTGTTAAAGCACATAGGCTAGTTGAAACTATGTTCATATGCAGGCTGTTCTCATGCACTGTTGATACGTTTCCTACAAAAAGTAATGCACCGAAATTTGTACTTATCCTACGTAATCATGTGCCAGTAATTTGTGCATAACCCACGTATTTGGGAAAGCTGCGATCACCTGACCAATGTGCTGTAGGAGTAGAGAAGGAAGCGGTCCCTTGAGGCAGGTTGTGGTGTTGGATGGGTCACAAAACACAGGACGTTTCCCAGGAGCCGTGTGTTAGGAAGTGTGTGAGTGAACTTTGAGTCATTTTAAGGTATGTTGTTGCCATGTTTCTTTTCCTAAACCTGACCAACATAACTATACTTTAAGCATGTAAATTTACATTAAATATGCAATGTCTTTGTGGGGTATTAATACATAAGATATCATACAAACTGATAAGCTGCAATATAAGAGTAAATTAAATGCATACTGATGCACTGATTTCATACTGTCCAGTTAATAGTACTAATTATTTGATGTGCACAGACTAACGCTAGCATAGTTTACATTTTGCGTTTCATTGTTGTTTAACTAGGTTGGTTGTCCTTTTCCTTAAAAAGACAAATACAGAGCTTAAATTTGAAGGACTACATTGATTGTAATAAACAAAACATTTGCTGGGAACAAGCCTCCTGAAGTTTAGGGGAAACTTGTGGGTACCCATAGAACCCATTTTCATTCAGATATCTTGAGGTGTGAGTTCAAAGGACCCTTTAAAGATGGCCATGCCAATCTTTCCCTCGCCAAAATCTAGCCTAACATTGGAGCACTATTTAGCCCCCTTTCTGACAAGTTATGCAGACATGGGTGGTTCCAACAGATGCCTTAGATATTTTTTTTTTTACAGTTTTTGCCTTTTCTTTGACAGCTGTGGAATGACAATTCAGTTAGGACCACTTTAGTCAAAAACTAAATATATTTGGCGGTGTGGCTCTGTTCTGGGGCCTCTTTGCCTTTCTTAGACCTACATGGAAAGCCTAAGGTGGAGGGAGCACAAATCTCCGCCCTTCCACATGCCAATGTGGAAAGCCTAAGGCAGAGAGAGCACATCTCTCCACCCTTCCACACGCAAATGAGGAGGCCTAAGGCTGAAAGAGCACACCCCTCAGCATGTCCGCATGGAAAGCCTAAGGTGGAGTGAGCATACCCCTCCGCCCTTCCACACGCAAACAAGGAGAGCCTGAGGCAGAAAAAGTAAACCTCCCTGCCCTTCCATGCGAGCCCTAGCAAAGAGATCGGCTGATGTAGCTGGGATGTGAGCTGAATGCTGTGCTCAGTGAAAGGTGTTAGACAGAGGTGGGATGACACATGGCAAAGGACCATGGGTTGGAATTAAACCCGATCAGCTGCAAAGGGATTAAACCTGGTCTGCTGCTCCTAGCTATTTGGGATCAGTAGGCCCCAGTGAATATAAAAAACGAAATATTGTCAATGATAATTAAGTCCCAAACAAGACAAGAGTAAAGTCCCAATGTCTTCAACTGAGTACTTCCAAATTAACAGTGTCTTAGCTTGTTACTGTTGGTCAAATTTGTTGCCATATCAAACTACAAACATTATTAATCATAAACAAGTTTCAACCATAAAATGTGATCAGGTTTTAGACCTTGTCCTCTTTTGTGTCAGGGTCTGCTGCAGACTGACTTTGCAAAGATGGCTGCCATCTTGTTTTTACATGGATTGGTGTACTGTGCTTTTACTACCACTAGATGCCACAAAAAGTGTCCACGAACGGGGACAACAGGCCTAAGTTGAGTAGAATAAAGTATAAGGTCAAGTAAACCCAAAATGTGATGTCCTCATATGAGAACACAGCTGGATATGGGGCGCATGTTCCACCGGGTGAGCTAGAGCTCGCCCCACAGCTTCTGAATGGCAGTAATCTCAGCCACTGAAGGGCAGTCAGGGGACGTAATGGGTTTTTTTTAAACAGTGGTGCCAATTTTCTAGTATCTCATAAAACTAGACACCCTAAGGCACCTATTGGCACCAACCATGTTTACATAACTTGTCAGGAAGGGGGCTAAATAATGCTCCAAATGTGGGCTACATTTTTGTGGGGGAAAAACTGGCATGGCCATTTTCAAAGGGGTCCTTTGAACTCTCACCTCAAGATACCTGGATGACAATGGGTTCCTTGACAATGGGTACCCTCAAGTCTCTCGAGGGCTTGTTCCCAGAGAATGTTTTGTTCCTTACAATCAATGTAGTCCTTCAAATGAAAGCTCTTGTCTTTTTAAGGAAAAGGACAACCAGCCTATTTAAAGAACAATGAATCGCCCAACGTTTATAGGTGCATACACTGAAACAGGATTGTTGCGGAAGTCAAAATGTTAACTGTCTTTCTCACACTAGCCTGTCTACTTCAACAGCATAATAGAGCTTCTGAAATTCAGTTATAGCTTTTGATTTTGGTGTGCACTGCAAGATTTTCAGTGGCCCCATCTGGCCACCCCTATGAAAAATATCGGAGGGCGCCACTACTGCCTTTATCATTTTGACTTTTAATATAAATATAAAGTTTCTCTCTATATACACACATCAGTGCAGTGTGACCTGATTCAAAGAAATAAATATGAAAGAAAGAGCTGCTGTGATAATAAACCAATGAGGTGAGAGGTCGATTATGTGCGTGCATGTGCATTTGTGAGGAGACAGAGAGAGGGCTGAGTGTGCGTCTGGGGGACAGGTGACATTGTGTGTGTGTGTCCTGGTGATGAAGGGTCAGCTGAGGGTCACAGTGATCCAGTTACGCTCACCTTTTCTCTCCATTGATCCCTGCGATTCCTCTGATACACTGCTGTTTCTATATTGACATCTAACCATACAGACGAATGCTGGAAGGCATACAGTCTTCCAGTGTCTGAGCTCTTTATTGAGCCGTGCGAGAGACGCTAATGACCAGGATGGCTCCCAGCGAGCCCGCATGCCGTTCTCCTCCACCTGTCTTGACCCCTGTTCTCATCTTACGTACGATCGCTCGCGGCCACGATGTCATCAAGGCCTCATGTCTGTCTTTCAGTCTTTTTATCAATACTCACCTCTGTCTTTCTCCAATTTGTCTTTTCTTCTCACTTCCACTATAGTTTCTATCTCCCTGGCTGTCTCTCAGCCCCTCCTCCATTCCAGCCCTGTGTCTACCCCCCCCCCCCCCCGCACACCTGCTCAGGGACCCAGCCCTGTGCCTCCCAGCCCAGGCAGGGTGGAGAACAGACTGCCCCTGTGTTTTCTGATAATCATCACATACCTTGCATGCCTGCTCCTCTTCTCTCCCTCTCTCTGTCTCTCTGTTCTCTTTCTCCTCTGTGCCCCGCCTGCCAGCTTACCTCAGCCAAGCCTATAACCTCCCCAAAGCTCCCTCCCCCTCGCTGCATCTGCCCTGCCATACATCAGCCTTCTGACAGGCTCACTCAGCACCCACAATGCCTTGGTCTCATTCTTTTCACCTTTCGTCATCAGTTTCATCAATTGCAGCTGTCAATTGCAAAACAGACATTGAGTATGAGGGTTCTTTCCGGGAAGTGAGAACAAACAAGCAATGTGCACTTACAGGGATACTTTGACATTATGGGAAACAGGCTTATTTGCTTTCTTGCAGACAGTTACATAAGAACATTGTTACCAGTCTTATATGTCTCTTATATATCTATAAGGCTACAGCCTGCAGCAGGTTAGTTTATCTTAGCATAAAGACATTAAGGAAACATTAGGGAAAAGCTAGTCTGACTCTATCTCTGTCCAAAGGCAGATAAAAAAAAGAGTTACAAAAATAAAAAAATAAACTGAGATATCAGTGTTAGAGGTCCAGTGTGTAGGATTTAGGGGGATTTATTGGCAGAAATGGAATATATTGTAATAAGTATGTTTTCTTTAGTGTATGATAACCTGAAAATAAGAATTGTTGTGTTTTAAATTCCTTAGAATGAGCCATTTATATGTACAAAAGAGTCCTCATCCATGGAGTCCGCCATGTTGCACTGCCGTGTTTCTACAGTAGCCCAGAACAGATAAACCAAATAATGGCTCTAGATGGGAAGTTTGTGCTTTTGCATTTTCGTGTCAGCCACCGAAGAGGGCACACCTATCTGCCCTTCCAAGCACCTATGTGGAAAGCCTTAAAGGGATAGTGCACCCAAAAATGGAAATTCAGCCATTATCTACTCACCCATATGCCGACGGAGGCCCTGGTGAAGTTTTAGAGTCCTCACATCCCTTGCGGAGATCAGCGGGGGGAGCGGCTAGCACACCTAATGGCAGACGGCGCCCCATACTAACGTCCAAGAACACAAAATTAAAACCACAAGTATCTCCATACTGCTCATCCGTAGTGATCCAAGTGTCCTGAAGCCCCGACATAAAAAGTTGTTTCAAAAAACGTCATATGAACTCTGTTTTTAGCCTCACTGTAGCCTGTAGCTCTGACTGCTTCTCTGTGCTCCGTGTGTGCGCTCAGGGTGATCGGTGATCTCTGAAGAGCAGCAGTCTCGTCAATACTGATGTCCAGATTCTCAAGTGCAGGCATCGCCAATTCCCAGTCTGAGCAACAAAGACTTTCCTCATCCGAGGAATGCTTTGCATTTGAAACAACTACACCACCAGGTTTCCAGTGCTCGACTCCGGTATTCTGCGGCTGGCTGAGTTTTAGGCTCATGAGCTGCGGCAGCTGCTTCGTCCAGTAGCCTGAGTTCTGTCCGTATACTCGGGCTCAAACAAATACGGCTCAACAAAGAAATGCTGTTCCTCCTCAATTTCAAAGTCTTCAGACATGTTGGGCTGTCCTTTGCTAAAAGACCATAGTGCAAATTATCTTTTAGCTCTGTGGTTACTGTTGTCTCTCCCTGCGGTGCACGTGTCACGTGATGTAAACACGGGTGAGCAAAGCTCATGCTTTCGCTGGTCTCGCGCAGGTGCGCACACGTGAGCACGGAGCACAGAGAAGCACAGAGAAGGCTACGGTGAGGCTAAAAACAGAGTTCATATGACGTTTTTTGAAACAACTTTTTATGTCGCGGCTGCAGCACACTTGGATCACTACGGATGAGCAGTATGGAGGTACTCTGTGGATTCAATTTTGTGTTCTTGGACGTTAGTCTGGGGCGCCGTATGCCATTAAGTGTGCTAGCCGCTCCCCCCGCCGATCTCCGCAAGGGATGTGAGCACTCTAAAACTTCACCAGGGCCTCCATCGGCATATGGGTGAGTAGATAATGGCTGAATTTTCATTTTTGGGTGCACTATCCCTTTAAGGCGGAGAGAGCAAAACTCCCTGCCCTTCCATGTGCCTACATGGAAAGCCTAAGTCAGAGAGAGCAGCAGCAAAGTGTTTTAACCAGTTTTAATCATCTGGTGCATGTGTATTAGAGATGATAAGACCTCTGTAGATAATTTGGCTCCTGGGAAAAACCTACTGAACGATGAATAGTAAGAGAATCCTTCCCTGGAGTTCAAGCTTTGCACACATGAGAAGTTTCAGCTGGTTGCAATCTGCAATCCTCATCTCTAGATGCCACTAAATCCTACGCACTGTTCCTTTAAAAAGTCAGATTTTATAACCCTGGGTAGAGCTAGGCTAGCTGTTTTCCCCTGTTTCCAGTCATTATGCTAAGCTAAGCTAACTAGCTGCGGACTGTAGCCTTACATTTATTTATTTATTCTAATTCTATTTAGCCAGAAAGTCCCATTGAGATTGAATCTCTTTTACAAGGGAGACTTGTCCAAGGTAGCAGCCAATTAAAACATGTTTAAAATGCAACAAATACAACATTATAATACAAAAATCCACAATAAAAAAACAATTATTCAAGCACAGTGACCTCTCGAGAAAAACAAGCACATGTCTGTCACCACATTCTTTTAAGAGACTTAAGAGATTTAAGAGACAAGTATAAGAGTGATATTAATCTTGTCATCTAACTCTGTGCATGCCAAAAAAAAGCATCTTTTTTTTCTTCCTTCTTTCTTTCTGCGCCTCACCTAAGCCTTTTCACCTATAAACTCTGACACCCTTTTCACTCTGCCCCTCCACCCCTCCCACCGTTCCCATGTCTCTGTGCAGGTGTTCCCATTGCCGGGGGTGAAAAGCAAAGAAGCAAAGAGGAGGCAGAGCTGCGCTTCATTCAGCTATTGAGCTAATGGTTCCTCATTCACCACCCACACTGCTTATTAGGCCTGCTCTAAATAACCGAAAAAAGAAACAGAGAAGCGGCAGTCGGTTCCCTCCCAAATGCTATTCACAGATCCCACACTGCGTATTACTCCGACGGCTACATGGGCGAGGATATCAGCTCTCGGTGTCATTATTTGATCAAGTGGTTCTCAGTCATGCAGTGGTCTGTGTAGTTAGTACTTGAGGGAATGAACACCCCTGTGGGCCCCTGTAAGCATCTATTGTGTCTGTGTAAAGAAACCCCTATGGAACAGGGGGCCCCATTGTAGAAGAAATTGTTCATTTATTAATTCATGCTATCAGGTTGCCGGGTTTCATGTTTTACAAAAAGCGCCAGCAATGGGCAGATTGGTTATCAACACCAGCTGTCCAGACTAGACTGGCGAGACTCTCCATCCCCTCCTACTCTGCCTACAGTCCCTAATGCACCATCCTATCTGTGCTCTTATCTGTTTATCTCTCCTCTCCTTTCCCAGCCTCCCCACCTCTCCGTCCTGTGTACTCTGTGGCATTAAAAGTCTGGATCAGGCAGATGGACAGAGCCTCGGATCAATCAGAGAGATCAATACCTCCAGACTGGCTGAGACGATCTGTGCAGACTGATGGACATCTGACGGCTCTGATCCGGTCCAGCCTGTGCTGGAGCTTCCTCTGGTCATGGATCGGCTTAGTTTAGCTTGGTTTGGTTTAAGTCCTGTCTGGTCTTGTTCAGGTTTGACATGTTAGGATTTCAGGTTGAAATGTTATACAGTTTGTGAACAAATGCAGATTCCAATTCATCAATCAATATTTCAAAAAGACTTCTGAGAGCACGCAGAAACGTTAATTTCTTGTATATTATCATTAGAAATATTCTGCTTTTCTTCCTTGTGAGCAGGTTTTCCTTCATTTTTTGGACGAAACCCATTAATTTATTCTACATGTCTGTTCTAAACATAGAACTCTGCAACAGAATGATAGATGGCTGCATGGATCAGATGCAACAACAATAGCACATGTTACATTTTCCCTCTCTTCATTCACAAGTCATTAAGTCAGAAGACAGCTCTGCTAAATGTCAGAAAGCTGCAGGGGGGAAACCACAGAGAGAACCTGGTTTCATTGTTATGCTCTTTGATTATACACAGGTCAAGTGGAAAGTCTATCTTCATCTTCTGAAAATAACCTTTTCCCTCGAAAAAACTGGCATGTACCGCGTTTTGTAATTGCCCTGCACCAAGAGAAGGGATCTCAGATGAATGAGGATACAGTCGCCACTTGACATCAGCTCTGATATTCTCATTTTCTCCCCCCCCCTGCACACAAAGTTCAGACGAGGCTGAACACGAGAACACGCTGACAAAAAGCAGACTGAATGTTGGCTTGCGTCCCTCCCCACCTGCCTCACGCCCCCACCTATGCAGCACTGCTCCGTTCTAGGTCAGTTTTTCTGATGATAGACAGTGACAGAGCCGAGCAGAGCTTCACGGTTCCTGCCTGTCTTCCGGCTGCAGCGTCTGGCGTGTGTTTGATGTAGTCCAGGCTCACCGCCGGCCCCGTCTCTGTCTGTTGGCCCATGACACCAAACTCAGACAGAGCTGAAATCTGGAGGGCAGGAAGGAAGGAAACACACTTCCAAGACAGACAACTCAGAAAGAAAAACAACAGCCAGTCATCACTCAGTCAGTCAGAGCTGATACATTGTGACATAGATCAAGGGTTTTGGCGGGTTGTTTTTGGTGGAAAGAAGAAAAGCAGAATATTGATAGAGCGGAAATAAATTTGGTGCCTTTGCCACTTCCAAAAATAGAAATGTTTCTTCCTATTAAAAGAAGTCACATTTTTCTAAATCATTGCTTTTTAGCCATGGCAGCAGCTCGAGGGATGGCAGTCTCCGTCCAAAAATATGATTCAAACCGAAACATATAAATAACTATCAGATGGACTGACTTGAAATTTGCTCCAAATATTCAGACAGTGGCTCTGGTGATCATTGACTTTTCCTGTAGCAGCAGCGGGTCAAATCTTTCACTTATCCTGTTAAATATTTCACCAACTACAACATGGATTGGTACAAAGTTTGATACAACCAGTCATGGTGCCCAGAGGAGGAACTCCAATGACTTTGGTAATCCCTTGACTTTTCCATAGCTCAAACATGAGGTTAATGTTTGTGTTTGTCTATCAGAAGGATTAATTTGATTTTGGTGCTGACGTTCATGTTTCTTTAGGATAACTTGCTGTAGCTTTGATGATCCTGTAAATTTTCATCTAGCCAGATTATCAAGTTAAATTATATGCCCAGTACTTTGGTTTAAACTAAACATCTATATATTCCCATCAGCCTCAGCTGTAATTTGTGTAAAATGTTAGCATGCTAACATGCTAAACTAACCTAGTGAACATGGCAAATATTATACCTCATTAGCATGACCATATTAGCATATTATCATTGTCAGATTAAGCATTTCAAAGCCCAGTTCAGACCAAACAATCGAGAGGATACAAGCTGAAACATGTAACTAGTTCTGCAACGTTCTAAAAACCTGTCGGTTCACACTAATGCAACTACATGAGATGGTGTATCATCTCTATGCAACAACTCTCTGTACTTCCGTTCTGATTTGCAGCTTTTCAGGCTTATTTTGTGGCTGACTATAATTTGTAGCTTCTTAAAATATGAATGAGAATAGTGATTGTGAGATACTGGCTACAGCTGCATTTGTAGTAGTGATGAAATGGTGAAAAACAGAAACACACATGAGGACAGAAACAGAGGGCTCGGCAGAGACGGAGCACCTGCCGCAGCAAGCAGACATGTCACCTGCAGTAATTTTGACTTGACCAGTGGACTTCACTACAAGCCGATCGGCTGTAGAAACAGATGATGTGTCTTATGCTATAAAACCAGCCACTGATGATTTGACCAGTTGACATTATCAGCCAGCTTGAGTCGAGCTGAAACAGTCAGTTCACACCGCTGCAACTTCTCTCTGCAATGTTCTAAAACGGTTTCGTCTTGTTGCGACCCTTCCCAGCAAGCTTTTTTTGGTTTAAAAAAACATCTAATAGCCGTCTACATGAAGACCTGACGTCTAGGCTAAATCATGGCTGAATTTGGGCTGTCAGTGAAAATTTGGTAGACATCTAACCATAGCCAAAGTAGAGACCATGTCCAAAAAATGGAGATAAACATATTTTAATTACTGTTGACTCTCCATACGTGATTGAATATCATACCGCACGCCATCTGCAATGGCGAAAATTACATTAAATCAGTTTCAAAATTAAATCAGCTAGATTTGGGTTACATGTAGCTAGACTAAATCGGAGCTAAATATAGCCAATACGTTTAAATCACGACTATTGCTTGCTGGATTTGGTCTGAACTGGGCTTAAGAATGCTGAATGCTCCAAGTGTTATTTTGTTGGGAATTTGTTAATGCTGAAGTAACTCAGAACAAGTTTTATATCAAACATATTGCTCATACTTTTATTACAGTAATGTCTAAATAACCTCAGCGATTCAAAAACTCTTTTGCACCATACAGGCTACCTGCAGAAAAGTTACCTTTGACAGCCTCAATGCTTAGATTTAATCAGTTTATATGATAAATATCATTACTGCCATTTTGCCACTGAATTATCCCAGTTTTTAATGAGCGTTAAATTGCCACCATCGGGGCATTATGAAAAAGAAATATTACAAGAAGTGAAACGAATTAGCCATCTCACAGAGTAATAATATCATTTTGAAGTGAATAATAATAATAAGAGATGAGTATAAAATTATGTTTTAATACTTGCCAGGGGCTTGCGAATATAAATATATACTTGTGGAAGCTGTTTCTCATTCTTTTTCTTTACGCTCGACTAAGCTAACCGGCTACTGGCTGTAGCTTTGCATCCACCGCACAGATGTCAGGAAGAGGTATCAGTCTTCTCATTCGGCCAGGAGCAAAATGGGAATAAATTTGAACATCATCATCACACTATTGACTGTTTTCAAAATTCAAGTAAAACTACACAATTATTGGAGTGAATGTGAATGTGACATTTTACATCTTGCTAAGTCCATATAGCTGTGTTGGAAAGTCATGATGAGGTACATTAAGCTATTGCTAATTTTTAGGTACTTTACTTAATTTAGTATTTCAGTATTAAGTATTAGTATAGTATTAACATTATATGCTACTTTATACTCCTACAAGGAAAATACTGTGCTTTTTATTCCACTATTTTTTTTTATTTTTTTTTGCATGTTTAAGATTCATTGTCAATGGTATATTAAATAGCAAAAATTGGCTTTACTTTGACTAGCTACAACATAAAATCCTACATACATGGTGACGTATTAATAATTCAATAACATAACACTGACAAAGGTCATTCTGCGTCAAAAGTTAAAGCCTCCCTCCAGCCAGTTTTACTTCCTGTTTAGTATTTAACATTTCTTAAACAGAGAATTGGGGTGTGGTTAATAGTCATAAATAACATTAATCCGTTTTCATAGCAATGGTTGCAGCCACAGTAGTTTGGGAAACAGCAATATGGCACTTACTGTGGTGAATTCACTGTTTTTTCAGGGCACAAATGAGACAACAATTATCATCATCAGTGTTATTCTAATGGGACTTTTTGACTGAAAGTTGTGCACTTCCGAGCATCTGTTGGGGGCTGCGGTGCTGGTGGACAGTGCAAACTTTCAACACAACCCTAAACTGTATTTCAATTTAATTCAATTTTATTTATAAAGCCCAATTTCACAAATCACAATTTGTCTCAGAGGGCTTTACCTCTGTCCTTGGACCATCACAGTAGATAAGGAAATCCCCTTAACCCTTAACTGTTATTCTGAATGGCACTTGTAAAAAATCTTATACGACTGAGTCACAGTATAATGTGTCACAGGTGTAATAATTACACTGCACTGAGCTGTCGACGGGACACAAGAGTTATACACACAAAATGTCTCAGTCTTTAAATAGAATAACCAAATTTCCAAGGAAATGGTATAAACCTCAAATGCAACATGACACAGTGGAGTACTGTAGACGAACTTAGTGGAAACTCTTTCAACTGCACACGTACCCACATTTCCTGACTATGACCTCTGTCATTTGAAACGGACAAGTCCCAACACGAGATTAATGTTGGAGATATTTTCTGCAGCAGATAAATTTACCCCAGAATAATGTGTTATTGTTAAAGGGCCTTGGCAAAAGACAAACAGCACACTGAGAGATCCATATAAATACACTGTCAGCATGCACGCTTGTATTCTTAGAGCATTTAAATTTCCCCCTGGGCAACTCTAAAACTGTCATGCGAATAGGGTTTGGCTGAAGGTCATGATGTGAGTCACAAAGCCGAACGAGCTTGTGTTTCCTGCCAGGGGAGTCGGAGAGTGTTTCATGCTTCCTTGCTGGGACAGGAAGTGGAGGGGTAAACAGAGGGAATCCCACATGCTGACGAGGAAACTCCACAGTGCCGTCCTACACTCACACCGCAGGGACTCTCTTTCTCCCCCACACACACACACACTGACACATACATGCATGGATGCATTGCTGCCCACTTAAGTCCACATGTGCATGCACGGGGTCCCCTTATGTCCTCAGTTTGAGACAAAGGATTTCTATGCAGCGTCTGGCAGAGATAAGAATTTAAATCGCATTTGCTCTTTAAAGATTTTTGCTTTGTTCCATTCAGTAACTTCTGCGGATATCCACTTTGGGAGCTTTGTTTTAGAATGCACAGCATGAAGCGTGGTAATTCATGTGTGTGCTTGCAGTGATGGCTTATGTCTCTTTGACAATACTGGGCACAGGAAAAAAAGGAGCTGCGAGGGGGGTGAAAAAAGAGCAACTCTGATATGCTTTGAACATGATCACCATCGTGATGCAATAACGTGCAACGTGCCCTTTCTAAATTTTCAGAGGAATTAGCCTAGTTTGTGAAATGTCATAGCCATTGCTCACCTTGGCGTAGCGCTTTCTCCCCTGTTAGCATGTGACCTTATTTCTCTTATCTGTGGCAGCCATGCAGGACCTCCTTTCATCTGTTTATGTGTCAGTCATTTGTGGTGCACAAAAATATGTAAGGTGGAATCTGGGGCTGAGGCTTTGCAGTGCTGACATGCGTGTGTGTGTGTGTGTTTAGGCACCGGGTTGGACGTGCGGTTGCCGTTTTGTTTTGACAACAGTGTAATACCGCGATCCGCCTAATGGGAAAGTGATCCGGAGCCTCCTGAATATTTGATGTTAATGTAATAGGAAAGTCATAAAAGCTTTTCAGATCTCAATTTATCCAGTCAAAGTCATTGATTTAACCTGCAAATTTATAGACGGCCCCTTCCTGTTCTCACCACAGCGAATGTTATGCCTGTAAATCGCAGGTCCAAATCACAATGAGGATTTTTTTCCCTTCCACAATTTATATTCCGAGGGGCTTAACTATCTCATTTGAATTATTTACTTGTGGGTTTGATGGAGAGACTGGGGAGCAACTATTGATCTGAGAGATTTAGAGCCTGTTGGCTAAGCTAAATGGCAGCATGAGATGGTTAGTGGAAGCGTTGGGGGGTCTGGTTATCTCGTCTTCATAAATACATGCAAAGCGGAGTTATATAAAGAGGTAGAACAGGGGCTAAATCCATCTGTTTTCCTTTTAAGTCATTTCTCAAAATATACTTTCACCAAAGGCCAAGAAAACTGGACTAATTCAACCAAACATTTCACGCTGACAAATGTTCATAAAAGACGCCTCTTGAGCATTGACAAAGCTGTCACAACACATTTGGGGTTGTATTTTTTCTGCACCTTCATCAGAGGCGCGCTCCTCCTTTAGAGCATTAGGTGTTGTGGAGGAGAAGATCTTGGGCAGCAGATGTAAAGGAGGGTCGCCACTAAAGGCCTAAGGCCACCGACCCTAATACTGGCTCAGACTGCCACACTTCTGTGATGATGATGATGATGATCCAAGGAATCGTGCATGTGGGTCAATGAGTGCCTGCCAGGGCTGTGCAGAGGGTGGGGAGGGGGCCAGGACGGAGCACAGGGATCAATACATAATATCTTACAAATTGAATTCGACCTGGATCGACCCAGAGGGCGTGTGTGACCGGCTGAGAACTGTAGACGAGTGCACAGTAAATCCTACTGATCAGTACGGAGGGTACAGAGGAGGGGGTGGAAGGAGGGTGGGGCGTCCTCTCACAAGGGTGTCTGCTCAGGGGAAGGAGGCGTGAAGAGTTGGGTTTAGAGGGCTGATGGAGAGGAGGGAATGTGGAGCAGGAGGGGGTGATGGAGTGAGGGGAAGAGATGGAGGTAGTATCGGTTTATCACCTCCAGTCGGGGTCACTCACTTCTGCCTGTCATTATCTTCAAGAGGCTTCACCCCCAATCTGTCTCTATAATGGTGGGCTTGTTTGGACACAGTCAATTTTATAGTCTCATCTGGGCTCTTCAAATGTCTATTTGCGTCTGTGTGAGTCCAGGCATGCGCGTTCAGATACAACAGAGCAATAATCTTGTATTTCAGACAAGCTTAAAGATTGGCATTTTGGCAAATAAGTTCATTCACTGTATGGTGGTACGTCAGATGACAAGATACCATTTTCATGTATGTCTGTTAAACACAAGGGCCCTGACACGCCAAGCCAAGGGTCAGCTGTCGGTCAATGTCGGTGAGCGTCTGCCCCTCTAGTTTTGCATATATGCTAGTTAGACGTTGGCTGTAGTCTTTGCAGTGTATTCATGCGCAACTTTTTGGAGGAGACACGGGCGACATGAGGCACCACACCAGTTGTTTTTTACGGATTCTAGTTCTTTGGTGTTGTGTTGGTGTGTCTAGGCCTCATAGCCAGCATTTGGTTAGCTTCGCTTAGCATTAAAAACAGGGCAAACAAAGGGGACAAATTCCACAACAGCACCTCTAAAGCTTGTCATAGTATATCGTGCAAAAATGATTCTAATAATTCTTTTTTTGTTGTTGTTGTCTGTTGTTTTTTGTGGGGTTGTGTAACTAGACTCAAGGAAGCAAGTGGAGTGGTCTCCACCACGAAATAGTCCGGTACACAACCTGTAAAGCACAAATTTGTTGTCTTTACATATGTTTTGCATATGCATTTAACAAAAAGATAAGTTTTGGTGAGCTTCAGAGGTGCCAGTAGGTTGTTTACCTTCAGACAGAGCCAGGCTAGCTGTTTCCCACTGTCTCCAGTCTTTGTGCTAAGCTAAGCTAACGAGCTGCAGGCTCCAGTCACATATTACCTGCACAATGAAAACTGTATCAGTCTTTTCTAACTAACTTTCTCTCCACCAAACAGCCCATTAGCGCAATTCCCAAAATGTCAAACTACTGTTTTAAATGTAAACAGTACAATGCCTATGTGTGTAATATACTGTGATTATGATTGTTACCCTGTACCATACAGGTGCTGAAAACAGAATGATTGCATCACGCTATATGCTGTTGTTTTATAAGATATGCTCCCTTTTATTATTTATAATTTATTGCTGCTACCTGCATATTTGCATTATTTTTGCTTGTATACTGTGTATTTGTAAATTGTTTGTGTATTGTATCATGTGTTTGTACGTACCTTCTATCTATCTATCTATCTATCTATCTATCTAGAGTATAATATGAACTCTTCTACACGTTTGTGCTCCATGAACATCAACTAATAAAGCATAAGAACTATTCTAATGAAAGGGTCTTTTCTCCTCTGCAATGATGTGCAATTTACCCTAAAAGACCGCCTTTTGCAGCACCAACACCTATTTTTTCTGAGACACTCTCGAAAGTGATTTTCACAGGCGCAAACAACCTGGGTTTCACGCTATTATTCAGCAAATTATCATTTTTTTTCTCAAAACAAAAACAAGCTCGGGGCACACTGTTCCCTTGCTTTCATTTTCGTAAATGGCAGTTGGTTTTCAGAGAAACCAAAGGGAAAGTCAGAGCCATAAAAGGTAATTCACCTACACGATGTCTGCAGTGTCACACACACATTGTCTGACTGCTCGCGAGCAAAGGCCGGGGTCAAAGTGAAAAACAATCTGTGCAGCGGAAAAGCTCTCGGTCAATTCCAACCCAGAAGGCCCTTTTGGTATCGCCTCGGCTCCGGTGACATGGGGGCTGATGTGTGGGTGTCGTTTACATGGGAGGCTCTGCATACGGCCAGCCTGCTGAGGCTGAGGGCACATTTATTTGAATCTGTCTAATTGACATGTTGGGATCGATGGGGGAACAGAAAGCCTCTCTACAGAGTCCGCCAATACAGAGCCGGTCCCCTGGGCCCCCACACGCTGGGGCCCGCCACCCTATCAGTCACAACCATAGCACTGAACTAAAAGACACCTCACCCCCTCCTCACCTCACTTAAACACACACACAGATGGACACACACACACACACACTGGGAAACACACACACTAAACAAGCACAGCAGACACACATATACACACAGACAATCAAACACACAAAATCCCTATTGATCATCGCCCCCCTGATGTACCAGAGGCCCCTCGCTGTTTTGGGGGAGGAGGGGAGGGAGGGCAGCCTAGCAGGAGGGTCCCGGATGATCCACTGATCCCACCATGGACAATTGGATCACACTCAGTGGTATCTACTGGAGGGCTGGTGATGTGTCACTCACCACTCCTTTGTTATGGACAACCCTGACGTATAAACTACATCAATAATGCAGAACAAAAAATGGCAATGACCATATTTTACAGTATTTATTTTAAAAACTCACGCCTGTGCACGCCTAGTTGTAACTCATGATTATATTTAGTCAACTCAAGGCTCTTGGCTTAGCTTAGGGCGAGATCGTGATCATGGTTTGCATAGCATTGTTGGGCTTAAATTGCAAAAAGTCTTTTTTTAGAGGTTGAAAAAAATGGAAATAATGTCTAAAAAAAAAGAGCAATCATTATTTAAATAAAAGAGATCTGTTTACCCAGCCAACAATCTTCTCCATATGACCTCAGTATAAATCATATTTCCTGGATGGGGAAAAAAAGGACACTGCCATTGAATGCAATCTAGACAGCTATTATATTTCCTACAAAACATATTTTGTCAAAGGAAATGAGCAGCACATAATCCTATTTTGTAGGAGATATAGCTGCTGATACACTGATTTAAATCATTGAATAGTGATAACATGACTTGTCCTTGAATTTGTTGATGCATTTAGCTGCTCAGTGGGCTTCAGAGCTCTTGGTATAAATATTAACTCTGCTCCTCTAAGATGTTGATACAAATGGTATATTTTTCTCATTATATTAACAGAAAGAAATAAAAAACACCTTATATAATTTGTATGTAGTTGGTAAACAAGAACTTTTAAAGCTGTTAGTATCCTCAGTGAAAGCCACAACCCTGGCTCTTGCTTGTATTTGGTTTACTGACCCTAACATTTATATAAAACCTACATACTAGTGATGTCAAGGGTTAACTGTTGATGGGGATTTAAACTTTACACTACCTATGCAGTGGCCTGATGTGCTCCTCCCTAGAAACTACATGCCGTGGTGACGCAGACCTCCTGTCTATTTTTGTAAGCTGAAACCATTTCCCTCAGTGGAAAAGCTTTTATTTACTTTAATCTCAGAGATAAGAAACAATAAATTATGAAGACAATAACGCCTCCACAAAAATAGCATTTTAAGTCTTGTGTGTGATTTATCCTGGCTTAATATGAGTAGAGGAAAAGTCTACTAGCCGCTAGGCTAATTTATACAATGTAAAATGCCATAGGCTTGTGCTAATAATGTTAGCATGTTGTATTTGTGGGGAAAATGTGTCCAGATAAAGACAAATGGTTTGTCTGTGAATGCTGCGAGTTATAGTGAAGCTGATTTGTGTACTTGTGTTTGAAATTGTCTCTATTAAGCCATGTTTAATGTGTGTTTAATGTGTGTTTTGAATCAACTAAACTTTACAGCACTTCACAGAAACCCTGACACCGACTAGTGTGTTGGAGGTGTAACTGCAGAGTGACACAGACACACCACCACACAAATATACAGTAAATGCTCATAGCGGCGTAGGCGATGTGTGTAGGCTAGTAAAAATCCCGCTTTATTCGTGTAGCCACTGAGAATATTTTTAAACAGTTAAGAATGACGGTCTGTAGGTTAATTTTGCTACTCCTCTGTTTACTGAACTGTGCACCACCTGGGTCTGGTGGGAGCTGGCTGTGGAAACATTGTACCTACTCTCTGGTCTCCTACCAGGTCACCCCAGGGAGTAAAACCATTTTGTAAAACATTATCTCTGTTCGCATTGTTAGCAGTGTCTGCATGGCTATTGGTGCTAACATGGCTATTGGTGCTAACATAGTTAATAAAGGGCGTCGGTAGCGTAGTGGATAGTGCCGGCGCCCCATGTACAGAGGCGATGCTTCGCTGCAGCGGTCGCAAGTTCGATTCCGGCTTGCAACCCTTTGCTGCATGTCATCCCCCCACTCTCTCTCTCCCCATTTTGCACTGTCCTGTCAATTAAAGGCAAAAAGCCCAAAAAATAATCTTAAAAAAAAAAAAAAAAAGAAGCCAGGGCTACTGCAGGAAGACCTGAGGGTGGCCACTATGTTTCCACAGCAATGCTGTCCCACCACGGGGACGACGTCACCAGCTGAAATAGCCAAAGGAGCGGCACCGCTAGCTAGCTCCTAGTGTAGAGCGGCCAAGGCTAACATTGGCTAAACAGTGGAGACTGGAGGGCAGCGGGCCAGCATTTGCATGTTAACACAGTTAGTCGGCCAACAGAACATAAAACACAAGGCATGCCATTTACATCCCTAAACATTAAAGTTTCACCACCTGTGAATGGATAGCGCTTTGAAATGCAGCGCTAAAGCTCACTGACTCAGTGGAGTCTCCTTTAACTCTGTGAGCTTAAGTGCTGCATTACAGAGCACTGGACTAAGGAAAGGCCTCTTGTATTTTAAGTCATTTTCTTGGGGGTTTCTTTTCCTTAAAATTGTGTGTCAGGCTATCAAAAGCAAAACTAATCAAGACTGACATACCTAACGTACACATATATACACAACATACAGTACAGGCCAAAAGTTTGGACACACCTTCTCATTCAATGCGTTTTCTTTATTTTCATGACTATTTACATTGTAGATTCTCACTGAAGGCATCAAAACTATGAATGAACACATGTGGAGTTATGTACTTAACAAAAAAAGGTGAAATAACTGAAAACATGTTTTATATTCTAGTTTCTTCAAAATAGCCACCCTTTGCTCTGATTACTGCTTTGCACACTCTTGGCATTCTCTCCATGAGCTTCAAGAGGTAGTCACCTGAAATGGTTTTCCAACAGTCTTGAAGGAGTTCCCAGAGGTGTTTAGCACTTGTTGGCCCCTTTGCCTTCACTCTGCGGTCCAGCTCACCCCAAACCATCTCGATTGGGTTCAGGTCCGGTGACTGTGGAGGCCAGGTCATCTGCCGCAGCACTCCATCACTCTCCTTCTTGGTCAAATAGCCCTTACACAGCCTGGAGGTGTGTTTGGGGTCATTGTCCTGTTGAAAAATAAATGATCGTCCAACTAAACGCAAACCGGATGGGATGGCATGTCGCTGCAGGATGCTGTGGTAGCCATGCTGGTTCAGTGTGCCTTCAATTTTGAATAAATCCCCAACAGTGTCACCAGCAAAACACCCCCACACCATCACACCTCCTCCTCCATGCTTCACAGTGGGAACCAGGCATGTGGAATCCATCCGTTCACCTTTTCTGCGTCTCACAAAGACACGGCGCTTGGAACCAAAGATCTCAAATTTGGACTCATCAGACCAAAGCACAGATTTCCACTGGTCTAATGTCCATTCCTTGTGTTTCTTGGCCCAAACAAATCTCTTCTGCTTGTTGCCTCTCCTTAGCAGTGGTTTCCTAGCAGCTATTTGACCATGAAGGCCTGATTGGCGCAGTCTCCTCTTAACAGTTGTTCTAGAGATGGGTCTGCTGCTAGAACTCTGTGTGGCATTCATCTGGTCTCTGATCTGAGCTGCTGTTAACTTGCGATTTCTGAGGCTGGTGACTCGGATGAACTTATCCTCAGAAGCAGAGGTGACTCTTGGTCTTCCTTTCCTGGGTCGGTCCTCATGTGTACCAGTTTCGTTGTAGCGCTTGATGGTTTTTGCGACTCCACTTGGGGACACATTTAAAGTTTTTGCAATTTTCCGGACTGACTGACCTTCATTTCTTAAAGTAATGATGGCCACTCGTTTTTCTTTAGTTAGCTGATTGGTTCTTGCCATAATATGAATTTTAACAGTTGTCCAATGGGGCTGTCGGCTGTGTATTAACCTGACTTCTGCACAACACAACTGATGGTCCCAACCCCATTGATAAAGCAAGAAATTCCACTAATTAACCCTGATAAGGCACACCTGTGAAGTGGAAACCATTTCAGGTGACTATCTCTTGAAGCTCATGGAGAGAATGCCAAGAGTGTGCAAAGCAGTAATCAGAGCAAAGGGTGGCTATTTTGAAGAAACTAGAATATAAAACATGTTTTCAGTTATTTCACCTTTTTTTGTTAAGTACATAACTCCACATGTGTTCATTCATAGTTTTGATGCCTTCAGTGAGAATCTACAATGTAAATAGTCATGAAAATAAAGAAAACGCATTGAATGAGAAGGTGTGTCCAAACTTTTGGCCTGTACTGTAAGTGTTCTAATCTTACATAGTTGTGTCTTTTGACTAAAACTGACTTAACAGATTGAGTAAAATGCTTCCAACAAAAGCACGACTTGGCAACGCAACTGCTGACACCTCAGAATCCCATTTACTGCCACAGACACAGATGTTTCAACGTATGGCCCTTCTGAGAGATTTACGATCATAAATCATAACTACTGACAGACATGGAATAACAATCCAGCGTCTCCATCAGTGTGTGTCTGTGTGTGTGTGTGTGTGTGTTTGTGGGGTGTGTGCAGGAGGCTAATGAGTGGAAGACCATTTCTGAGGAGCTTAAAACCCACGAGGCTGCAGCAGCACCTGTCCCTCGCCTTTCACAGCGTTGTAGAGAGAGAGGGATGCTGGGGGGGGGGGGGGAGGGGGGGGGTCTGTCTGGATGATTATAGGGCCAAAAAAAATCTGTTTGTCCATAGGTGTGTGTGTAACTGGAGCCGAGACTCCCATCACACAAGCCACACAAGATCAGAGTGGGTGTTGGTGGGCTCAGGGTTCACCCCGAACCCTCCCCTATCTGCATGCATAGGCCTACACACCTCCTCTTAAGCCCCCTATCCTCTTGCACGTGCCTCATTCAACACACACAGATGCACACACTTATATCCCCTCCCCTACCCCCATTTAAAAGAGGTTGTTGTCTATGGATTTAGCCTTGAGGGCCAAACCAAACCGGACCCTCTTTTCTTAAAATCCTCAATTCTAATATACAGCAGCATTGAGAAGCAACAGCTAATTACAAAGGATAAGGCCGCGGCTAATGAGTGGGGGACTGCTGTGGAGACGGAACGGGATAAATCTGTATGGATGAAGAGTTTTTTAATCAGGTGGCGAGGGGGTGAAAGGTGAGGGAAAGATGAGCCAGGCCATGAGGGAGTCATTTTCTTGGGCCAGGACACTTTACTCTCTGACTGACTACAAATCACCTGCTTGGGTCGTGGGTGAAAATTCGCTGCTTTGTTGACTCTCTTTATTGAATTCTATGATGTTTTTATATTTGCAGCAACGACTGTTCACCCTAAATGGGTCAGCGGAGTGACTAATAGAAGCAAAACATATTTAGCCAAGGGAAGAAAAAGCTACTTTCTAGGTAACACGTGCTATAAATAATTTGGATAAAGCTTTCCTGCAGAGATAGTTAGAGGAATAAGTTAAACTGCTTCAGCCCTGAAGGCATCAAGGGCTATGACATACCCTATTTGAGCCATGACCTAAAAATTTGACAGCATGAGATGCACGCTTCTGGCATTTTTTCTTCTCCATCCCTAATGCATGCATGCATGTCTGCCTGCAGTCCTCCATTCCCCAGTTTGCACCATCTTCAACACCCTCCCAGCTGGTGGTGATAATTGCTTTGTTCCATCGTATTTCATCCTCCGAAGCCATGCGACATAGTTTCACAAAATGATCTGATTGCTCCCCACGTTCTCTCTCATCATTTTCGGTAAAGTCCTGCTGGCATCACACTGGTGTGGTTTCTCAGCCAGAACTGAGAAACACAGATTTACTAAACCAGTGGTTGTGTAAACAATAAAACTGCGCTTGTTTCACACGCCACTAAGCTGTAAAAGCGACACTGCTAGAGTTTAAAAATGTGTTGCGAACATATTGCTAATTTGGCATTAACACAGAGGCAATTTGCATATTCATCAGTCACACTTTTGATAATACGCTTGTATTACTGTTAATGCTGTCACTGCTGCTTTTAAATCATTGTCCTTGATAGTTGTGAACATATGGGGATTTTCCAGTGCAATGATTTTCTTGAAAGGACCAAAAACACTTATCGGGTCTCTCTTCATTTTTCTGTAAGTGCTCGAAACTTCCCTGTATCTTTGTTTGCTGTGCATGTGCTCTGCAGCTGCTGCCTTTTAGTCGTAGCGTACTAGAAATGACGTCAAGACAGTGAGAAAGGCGAGTCTCTCTCTCTCCCCGCGCTGCTTCGGGTTTCAGTTTGTTACCATGGCAGCAGCTGCCACTTCCTGCCAGAGTGGGTCTTCCTGTGTTCATTCATTTTTGTGTGCACGCTCCAGAGGAGTTACGAAGGGCCGTGTTTACATTACCATATATGGGGTTTTATGAACAATGGGCACAGGGCTTCCCCCATAGACAGATAAACACCATTAATGGTATCCACACACAGTCGGTACACACACACAAAAACACACACACCTCTGTGCCATGCTCCTTATCAGCCATTCGTAACTTCACCCATTTGCACACAATTATCTCCACTTACAGTTAAATGGAATGTAAATGTGTGTGCTACTTGACATGGGATTTCAAGGGACTGTGGAACAAAGGAGAAAGCATAAAGCAGGTTAGGTTGGAGTCTGTTATTTTGATCTTAATGTTAATTATGCTGGGGTTTTTATGCACCGCACGATACAGCATGAGAGCAACCTATTTTTCTGTTGCTAACAAGATCCACAAACAACCATTATCAGAGACATTTTTTATCTTTTCCGTCTCTCTTGCAGTTCAGTTTGCTTCCCTTTTTTTTGCAGCAGGTTTTGAAATTCACCTTTTCTGAGTGGAAACTATGTCAAACCCACGCATGCAGCCGGTGTTTCCTCGTTGCGTGCTCGACAAGAAAGAGGGGGAAAGACTGAGAGAGAGCCCTAAGACTCACAAGAGAGCATGAGAGATGGCTGCATTGTTTCGTGTTTAGGGAGCTGCATGTTTGGCTCCCTCAAAAGGATCTCTGTCCTCTTCTAAACACTGACTACTGTCCCACATACTTTGGGCTGATTAGCAGGATCCCTGCCCTGCCTGGCGTCTCCGAGGGAGGGGCAGACAAGATCACGCACGGCTCGGCTCAGCTCCCCGGCTGGAGAAAGGCCAGCTCGTTTGCATTCAGCGCGCGAGGCTTGCGTGCACTCTGTCTGTATCCATGACCTCAGCTGTTTCAGCACACTGTAAAGCCATTCCATAACTCACACAGCCACATTCACTTATGTGGAGGGGGGTAAGGGTGGATGGATGGATAGAGGGGTAGCTGAGTATCTGGGGCGAGAGGGATGGAGGAGATGAGCAGGGATGGCAGGGAGGAATGCTATCTCCTGCTCCCTCCTGCCCTCACACCCTGCATGCTCTGGCTGCCGTGAATACCTGTTGGAGGGCATCCAAACCGCTGGCCTGCCCTTTTCATTGAGTGCTTAGGACGAGGAATCACATCGTTTGTACAAGGAACATGGTCAGCACGGAGCGGCAACACTACACCTCTCACAATTAACTCAGACACAGGCCTAATTAGGAAACAAGCCTGAGTATCTACTGTAGGTAAGGCTCTGGAGACTCCAAACTGTGCCACGTTATAGATGAGCCCAGGTTTGTACTTTGTTAACGTTGGACTGTCCAGGTCAGTTCGCCATTAACAGCCCTGGGTTGCTGCATGCTGCCGTACCAGGCTGTACTGTGTAATTATATATCGGACAAGATGGATGTTTTTATTGTCAGGGCTCTTTTGCGCAGCGACCTACAGAGGCTGTCAAGGGGAGATTAACGGAAAATAATATAGCTCACTTCTTACTACATTCCCTTTACGCCATTCAGGCTACAATCTTTTTCATACAAAGCTCCAAGGCTGTAAAACACACCACACACCAGCTTGCAAAAAAAAAAAGGTGAATTCATAACATGGCAGCTCTGTATATCAGGGGAGCGTGTTCGTACGTGAGATGAGGAGAGAGATGCAGAAATAGCAAGTGAGAGAACCAGGATGAGGTGAGGGAGGCTCAGCCAATTTCACCCCCACAGCTGCTAAAGGTCACTGGAGCAACTGCTGAAAGGTACCTGATCTTCCTCTCAGAGAAAAGAGAGAGAGGGAGAGGTGGAGGACACCAACAAAAAGAGCATTTGACATTATGACAGTTGCCAGAAACCTCCCAAGTGCTAAATCTGTGAGTAACAGCAACACTCACAGTGCAGAGGCCCAGAGCACAAGGACAGCGGAAAGTTTGACAGCACTCCTACAGCAAGTGATCCACATTTATAATGAGCTGCAAGAAGACAAATGTTACTGTTACTTTCTCCTATCCTACAGTACGTGTTTAAATATTTTCAGCTCAACATAAATTTCTATTTGTTTCAACAAATGGAAAATCTACTGCACTTGTACAGCGCTTTTCTAGTCTTCCAACCACTCAATGTGCTTTTACACTACATGTCACATTCACCCATTCACACACAGTCAAACAGTTGTGGTCAGGCTATCATATAGCCTATAGTGCCACCTGCTACTCAGTTACCATTCACACACTCTCACACACCAATGGAACAGCCATTTGGAGCAATTTGGGGTTCAGTATCTTGACCAAGAATACTTCAACATGGACTGGAGGAGCCGGGGATCAAACCGATTAGTGGACGACAAGAATCAAGTGTGAGCCACAGCCGCCAGTTGAGTCACAAGGTTGCAAGGTCAAGAATGAACCTTGCGCTCAAACTTGATGTTGTTTGAAATAATAATAGAGAGAGTAAAATTTGGCAACTTGCAACAAAACAATGCGTTAGCATAGATTTCTATGGGCACAAACAGAGGTAGAGGTCAAACTTGACTTTGGGGGCATTTTTATATTCGGTACGATTGATCACGATTGCCCCAGTTTTCACTCCCTGCCTCTCAGCTTTCACATTAGGGCTGCAACTAACAATTATTTTCATTGTCGGCTAACCTGTCGATTATTTCTTCGATTAGTCGACTAATCATTTTATCAGAAAATGTGTTAAAATGTTGAAAAATGTTGGTCTGTCTCTCCTAAACCCCAAGATTATGTCATCTAATGTCTTATTTTGTACTCACGCCACTCATGTTTTAGTTCACCATCATGGGAGAGTGTGTAAAGCTGCCAATATCTGAGCATAAGAAGCTGCAGTAAGAGTATTTTGGGGTACTTTTATAGTACTTTTCTATGAAAAATGACTCAAACCGTTTAGTCGACTACTAAAATAGTCACCGATTATTTTAATAGTCAATTAGTCATTGATTAGTCGACTAATCGTTGCAGCCCTATTTCATGTTAGTAATGTTATGTTCCCAGGTACACTTGCGTAATCATCTACGTCGCATTTGTTTATGCTGTCACTACAGAAAAGCCTGCCAAGTGCAAGATGCCAAGCCCATACAATCGTATCAAGCTTGCATAATGCCTACTATTGTTTATATTTTGAGCTCACCGCCTGCCTTGCTTCTTCTCACCCATGGCCTTGCAGAGCAGGGGATAAAGTCAGCGCATGTTGCACGGATACGCAGATATTGGTGAAGATCGGCAGCAGTGAGAAATGCATAAGATCTACTTAAGATCAAGTGGGCCAGCATGAAAATCAAGCCTAGTAAATCTAGAAGTATCTCGATATGTAGAGGGAAGTTAAGTGATAGGAAGTTTTTTCATAGATGATGAGGACATCCCAACAATTAGGGAAAAGTCAGTAAAGAGCTTAGGTAGGTGGTACAATGTAGAGTTGAATGATAAGGAACAGGTGGTGAAATTTAGAAAAGATGTGGCTGAAGGATTGGATAGAATAGATAAATCAGAACTTCCAGGAAAGTTGAAGTTGTGGTGTTTGCAATTTGGGCTATATCCTAGGTTAATGTGGCCACTGTCAGTTTATGAAATTCCAATATCTGTTGTGGAGAGAATGGAAAGGTCGGTTAGCTCCTACATTAGGAAGTGGTTGGGCGCTCCTAGGTGCCTAAGTAGTGTTGCATTGTATGGAAAAGGGATACTTCAGCTGCCAGTATCTAGTTTAACAGAGGAATTTAAATGTATCAAGGTCAGGACAGAGCTCTTGTTATCTGGGAGTAAGGACGTGGTAGTTAGGAGTGTGGTTCCAAATCCAACCAAGGGGAGGAAGTGGAACCCAAGATCGGCAGTTCAGGATGCAGAGGCAGCTCTTAGACATGCAGAGATTGTAGGTAATGTTCAGTTTGGCCGGGGAGGCCTGGGGCTTGGCTCAGGTAAACCGGTATGGAATACAGCAGGCCTCAAAGATAAAAGAAAGCTGGTTGTAGAACAGATACGCAGACAGGAAGAGATAGTAAGGGGTGCAAAGGTAGTGGCCCAGGCTAAACAGGGACAGTGGTTGAATTGGGAAAGTGTAGAGAAGAGGAAGCTTAGTTGGAGGGACCTGTGGAGTATGGAGGAGAATCGTATTAGATTCCTGGTAGGGGCTACATACGATGTGTTACCAACCCCCCAGAACCTAAAACTGTGGGTAAATGAGGACCCATCATGCCCATTGTGTTCACGTACCGCAACTTTAAAGCATATTTTGTCAGGCTGTAAAGTTAGCTTGTCACAAGGCCGATATACATGGCGACATAATCAGGTGTTGAAATGTTTAGCTGCAGGCATCGAAAGGAAACGAAGACAGGTGAATTCAGAAGGTGTTAAGGATAGGGGCTTAGTAATTCAGTTTGTCCGTGAGGGAGAGAAATACAGAAGGGATAAGTTAGTGAGGAGGCAAGGGTGTGGCCGCCTAGAAGGTGCTTGCGATTGGGAAATGCAAGTAGATTTAGGGGGAAAGCTTGTTGTTCCTCAGGAAATAGTCTGTACCAGGCAGAGGCCTGACTTAGTGTTGTGGTCAGTGAGTCAACGGATAGTTTATTTCATTGAGCTGACAGTTCCTTGGGAAGACTCAGTGGAAGAAGCCTATGAAAGAAAAAAGCTTAGATATGCAGACTTAGGAGCAGAAGCTGAGCAGCGAGGATGGAAGACTAGGATTTGTCCAGTGGAAGTGGGGTGTAGGGGATTCATAGCAAGATCAACTGTCTCACTCCTGGGGGAACTCGGAGTGCGGGGACTGAATTTGAGGAAGACAGTGAGGGAAATGTCAGATGAAGCAATTAAATGCAGCCAGTTTATCTATTACAGAAGAAATAATGTCAGCTGGGGGCCAGCAGGGGGAACTACCAAGCAGGGCACATAACTCCTTGAGATCAGGTGGAGAGATCCACTTCCTGTCAGGAGAAATCCAGGAAGAGGAAGTATTTAAGTGTGGGAGTGGCCTATTGGAATCCATTTTGTTTGAGGCCATGCGGCAAGGTGAGTGTGCTTGCTGATCCTGTAAGTCCAGTTAGCTCCTTTAACTTTAGCTTATATTGTAGTTATGCTATGTAGTGTGTGAAATAGAGTATGGTGAATGTGACAGGAAAGCTAGTATCAGCATTGCTTCTGCCTGGAGCTCACATGTATGGAGCCTGGGTTTGGTTGAAGATGGCAGTGCTGTTTGGGCTGAGAAAGCCATGTGTAAGTAAGAAGGAAATCCAGGAAGAGGAAGGTTATTTAAGTGTGGGAGTGGCCTATTTGAATCCATTTTGTTTGAGACCATGCTGCAAAGTGAGTGTGTTTGCTGATCCTGTGAGTTCATTTATCTCCTTTAACTTTAGCTTACATTGTAGTTATGCTATGTAGCGTGTGAAATAGAGTATGGTGAATGTGCTAGTAAAGGTAGTATCAGCATTGCTTCTGCCTGGAGCTCGCATAAACGGAGCCTGGGCTTGGTTGAAGGTGGCAGTGCTGTTTGGGCTGAGATCACTGTCCAGCCTCCTGGAGGTGTCATTGTTGTGAGGGCTCGTCCTGGGGAGGTAGACTGTACAGCCTAACCCGGCGGGGGAGTGTGATAGCCTAACAAGGCTTCCTTCCCTGGGTCTACCTCCTCTGTGGTAGTATAGGTAAGGTAAAGGAGGTTGTTCGGTTAGTGTGGGGAGCAGTGAGACCTGGCATTAGGGGAGTGTCTCTGGGACGCCAGAGATCACTGTCTAGCCTCCTGGAGGTGTCGTGGGACTAACTAGACGAAACACCGGTGAAAGGAGGTTCCCACCCGATGACCCCAAAGACATGTTAGTTATCACTGCTCACGGGTCTGTATAGTTAAGCCTTGCCATAATAGCTTATCGTAGGGCTTAGGAGGTTATTCACTGAGTGCTGATCCCTTTTTTTTTTTTTTTTTTTTTTTTTTATTAGAGCACAAACTTCTTGTGTTTATTTGAATACTTGCCAACTGCTTGTCGTGTTAAAAGCAGTCCACGTCCGTGTTTTGGTACAGTTGATTGCAAACTGTACCAAATACACATTACCATACTTGAGACCATCTTTTCAAATTATAATTATCGGCCAGCCATGTCCAGGTACTGGAAATATAGTGCCTTTTGTTTAAATACCAAAGCACACCTGACTTTTTGGCTCGTTTTGCTCGTTTTGGCTCGAAGTAGGACTGCAGCTACTGATTATTTTAGTAATCGATTATTCTATTGATGAATTCATCAATTATAAAGTAATCGGATAAGATACACTTTTCCTTATTAAATATACAAAGGAGAAAATAACACAGCTCTCTTAAATGGACAACTAATTGGCTTCCTTCACAGAAGAACCAACATTTACTTGTTTAAACTGCAACAATAATTAGGCTCAAACTGCACCTTACACCACCTGATATATGGATTGTATGCACCGCTGTGAGGGGAGCACTGTAGGTGTGTGTGTGTGTGTGTGTGTGTGTGTGTGCGCGTGTGTGTGTGTGTGTGCGTGTGTGTGACTATCATAACAGTAACATGAATGATGTTCAGGCTTTCACAAATCTATGCCAGCATTTTATTTACTGTGGTCATGTCTCCATGTTGGTTAGAGGTTTGGCTCAAGGAAATAAACACAGACAATAAAAAGCTGCAGTCAGTTTGTGAAAGTAAACCCAGCCTCACCACAGTGTGGGCAGTGTGTGCAGATGAAAGGTGTCCGGCTGGATTCACTGCTGCTGCCCGGAGCTCCACGCTCATCCGCCGGTGGGGGTCCCCGGGTTGCCCGGCATCTGGCGCCCGTTTGCGGGTGGATGAGCGAGGAGCTCCGGGCACTGGCAGCCTGGAGGGAAGCTAACATTAATGCTAATGCTAATGTCAGTGTTACCTTATGTGGTCTGCTCCGTGGACTGGATGCTTTCTGCGCCATCATATTAGGTCTTCTAATATGTACTTGTTAACAGTTAGCTGTAGATTAAGGAAAAATAATTTAAGTTAATGTTACTGTGCAACCGGCAACTTTTAAGGTTTCTTGCACGTTAGGGACTGTACTTAACTTATCAGAGGAGGGGTGGTTAATGTATGACTTAGTATTTATTTATTTTGTTTGCTTCTATTTTGTTTTTTTATTTTGACCTATCCTGGAGCTACAGATATTTTTCCTTGAGCCTCCTTGCATGACTGGGGGAAGATACATGACCCTTCCTCCCACCATAAATAACCACACTTTTTGTAGTCACATCAAATGTAGGTACGAAATAGCACAGAGGGAGTTATCCCAAAAACAAAATAGCTAATTACTTAATTTTTCTGCATGTAACTTTCAGAAAACCATTCTTATCAGTGACACCTCTTGCTGAGGTCATCAAGTGAACGGCAGTCAGCGTCCTGTTGCTTGTGCTCACAATCCAAAGCTGTAATCGAGCACCAGGTCTCATTTATAAACACTGCATGTATACAAAACGAGGCCTGACACTTTCGCCACTTCCCACACAACAATTGTGAGCTATAAAAACAGACTTGATGGGAGAAACTTTGACCCATGCTTATTAACATTTTGGAGATAGAACATTGGCAACGCAGATGGTAAGGTGGAAGCCTGATGGTAGAAATTGTTGGATTACTTTTTGGTGCATGCCATTTTTGGCTTTTGTCCATATGTATTTTTTTAATATGGAGCCTACGCATTGTTTTATGAGACCACAGAGCAGCGGCCGAAGCAGCGACAACAACCCATTCAACATTTGTATGTTTGGCCCATGTGGGTAGTAAATGGGTTGACAAATGGGCCCTATATTGAATTGTCCTCATGTTCCATATTGGCCCCATGCCAACTGCCCACACGGGTGGGTTTGCCCACATGGGACATGCTGGGGCTACCTGGGTACAAAGTGAGTATTGGTCCGAAATGGGCATCTTATATGGGGCTCACTTGGGTAAACCAACCCATGTTGACATTTGCCATGGGGCCAATATGGAACTTGTGGACAGTCCCATATAGGGCCCATTTTTCAGCCCATTTACTACCCACATGGGCCACACATAAAAATGTTGACCGTGAGTAATCTGCATCATGTTGGTAGATTACTGATAATTACTTAATCAGCTGACGTTGTCAAAATGTATGTTTTCACTATGATAAATGGCATCAACATGCCCTTTAAACCCACTTGTGGGCTTTGGGTTTCTAAAAATATACAAAATGCAACCAGTTAAAGTTGAATGTCCCTCTCCTGAGCCAAAGCCAAATAATAATAATAAAAAACCTTTCCAGTGGTTAAAAAAATTATTTGAAGTGCCTCCCCCATTTTGCACCACCCTCGCCCCTCTCACACATAACCAACAGTCCCTTACTGAATACATTAGATGGCGTCCTGAATCACTCAACACACCTTACATGTCAACATGACAACGCTGACCAATCCACTTGGTTTTATTGGCTCTCTTTCATGATATACACTTTAGTGATGATTGGATCTGTAATTGCTTAAAGAAATTAATTTCCTGTGCACTCCACCACACTATATGTACACTAACCCTGCTGGCTACACTGGACGTTGGGGTCAAGTGCTCTGAGGCTCCTGTCGTTGATGTTAAAGCCTACTTACTTACTCAGACCCGTTGTTTCATTATCAGTGCGTCATGGTTGTCTGTGATTGGTGACAGGGAACTCCACTCGCTGCATGTAATACTTTGACATTTACAATTCCCTCTCAGAGGTATTTGTCTAAGTCTTAAAATAAATTACTGTACATTTGATGAGAGAACGCTCTCTGAGCTCCAGAAGCTGTTTTTGTTGCTAAGCAGCTTGATCCATTTATATTACAGTACAGTAGGTTTGTACTAATGCTGCGAGCGCGCGGCTTCCACAGAGATGATTTCCTCTTCTTCTTCGTCACCCAGCTCAGTGGTCTTTGATTAGTGAGTGCCATATGTCTGGGTGGGTGTACACATCCTGTTTACCCAGTGTCCAGGGTTTATTTTAACCATGACCTCTGTGCCATTTCCCCCGGGGTCACGGGGTCAAGCTCCGAGGTCGGCTCCACACTGATGGGGATAGACAGCTGAGCACCTTTGAGTGTAATGTGTGCATGTGTGTGTTCACTTGTCCTGCAGTGGCCCACTGATGGCTTGTTTAGGGTTTCACAGAGGAATTGTGTGTATGTGTGTGTGTGTGTATGTGTGTGCGTGTTTGTGTGTGCGTGTGTGTGTGTGTGTGTGTGTGTGTGTGTGTGTGTGTGTGTGTAGCCGGAAAAAGATATCAAAGGTTCTCTTCACAGCCTCACAGCTGCATAAATATCCATCAGGTAATGTTTCAAACAGAAAGCCATTCTTCTCTTTCAACTGTGCAGGGAATAAACAAAAATAGACAAAAGACAACAAGGTCCCTGCTGACCATGCAAACAGCCCTCGGTCTTGCAGAGGAGCAGGCTGTGAGGCTGTGAGCTCTGATGTTTATGCCCTGACCTGAAGAAAATGCATCTTCAGTGTGTTCGCTTCATTACTCTCTTGTGCAGATGGGGCTTTCATCAGAGCACAGAGGTTGTTTGTTGTCCTTATGTAAAATGATAAAAGCATGTACTTAAAGAGAAGGCCAACAATGCATGAATGCAAAATGTAGGGAAAGTGGAAAGGAAGAGGTTTGAAGAACTAGAAGTGAAAATTACAGCAATTTTTAACCTTAAAATGTATGTATAAGGCAAAATAAATTTCTTAAAGGAATAGTCTCACATTTTTGGAAATATGAGGATACTGCAAGCAGCTGGTTAAATTAATTCTTCTGTTTTTGTATGACTCAAACAAATGAGATACTACAGGAGCTACTGGGAGACTTTGCTACCTTTTGGACAGTCAGGCTAGCTGTTTCCAGTCTTTGTGCTAAGCTAAGCTAACTGTCGCTATACTTGCCAACCTTCTCGATTCACCTGGGAGACTCACGTTTTCATTGCCGTCTCCTGTTTCCCTCCCAGGGTCACAATTCTCCCATATTTATCCCAATTCATGACAAAAATCCACACCGTTTTGTTTCCACCTTTTCTTATCACAATGTGTTTCTGGCACTGTTCAGCATGTATTAGTCTACTCTAAAACTGCACTGTTTCTTAGCAGTTGGCACTTCCCCCTCCTGCTCTGACACTCCAAGGCCAGAGAGGAGTGCCCACCAGGCCCACATGAGTCAGGCGGACACCTTGTCTCTGTGCTCACCAGTGACTGCGTTATGTGTGCATGACAGGACCGTTCTGGGTCTGAGGGGTGCCTCAGGGGTTGGGGGGGGGGTGCTTGCACTCCTCCGTCACAGTGGTGTATTCAGCTGTCTTCCAGACACTGTGAGCCTCTTGTTCCGCCTTGCTTAGGCATCCAGGACCCAGTGGTGTGTGTGCAGGGAGGACAGCCAGCTGCGGGACAAGCCTAAGCCCCGTGTCCACCAAACACTTTCGGTATGGCACCTTTGGAACCAAAAGTAATCCTTCAGACATGGTACCTAGACCCTAGAGTTTCCACTGCAAACAGTACTCTTAAATGTGGACGGGGTTGTTGTCACTCACTGCTCCGTCAAAATCCTCCCTATTTTTGAGGTCTCAAGGTTGGCAAGTATGACTGTCTCAGGGCTGGAGCATTATACAAACATGTATAGAGTGATATCGATCCTCTCATGTAACTCTCAGCAAGAAAGCATGTTAAATTATTCCCCAAAATGTCAAACTATTATTTCAAGAGTTTCATTAATGGGTGACATTACATGAAACAGGGGATTTACTTTTAATATTTCCCCGCAGTCTGTGGTGGTGATTTTGAGATGTTCAGGTAAAACATCTTTTTACAGTAAATGCATCTATTTTTTCTGTTTCTCTCACCAGAGTCAACTTAGAGTTGATGCAAGAGTTAATGCACATAACCCATGCACCCCCCACACACACAAATGCAGATAAGCACACATCTATGCCATGAACTTTCATTATTACAGGAGGGCATACGATACTCGCTGTCGTGCAGGGTGACATCCTGGAATATTTTCCGTTATACTGTGTGTGTGTGTACGTGTGTATATTTTTAAGCGGAGGGAGGATACAGCTGAGCGTGTCTTATCTTAGATCACACAACAACGTGTGAAACCCCAACTCTGCGGAACTCCTCTCGATCCTGGAGCCACAGGGTTTCAGTTTGCGGTGGCAGCTGAGCCTCTCTCTCTCTCTCTCTCTCTCTCTCTCTCTCTCTCTCTCTCTCTCTCTCACTCTCTCTCCTCTCCATCTCTCTGTTCTCGTCTGTCTCTAAAGGCAGTTACATCCACAGACGGCAAGCTTGCAGAAAGCAGCAGATAAGTGTGGAGGCTGAGACTGACAGTCAGATGCAGTCAGAAATAGGCAGTGACTTCTCAGAAGAGGCTCCTGATAGTTGCAGTATGACTGGAAGCCCTGAGAATTTATCAGCTGCACTTTTTTTGCTCAGGTTATATCCAGTAAAATGTAAAGCTTTAAACAGTAAACAGTCAGACAGGACAGAATCAGTATTAGAGCAGTCCGTTATGTACACCTGCACTTCATGTAAATATGTGTCAAACTTCTCACTTGTGGTTTGTTTTGTGTGAGTCTCACCTAACTGACATATGAGGGAGAAACCTTAACATGGGAGCAATGAAGTTTCTTTCTCATTTGTGTTTTTGGTTTTTAAATGTCAAAACTGAGAGAAAACTAAAAACAAAACATGTCTGCAATTAAAAGCTGCAATTTCCAGGAAAAGACCCAAACCAACACTGAATTGATCTGATGAACAAATTGTACCAAAAGCCCCAAAAACACATTAATAAGTCACACTGGGTGACATGTTCCTTCAGTACTATAAACATGGGCACTGTAGTTTATCCAAGGGATAAATCCAGACAACTTGTGCCTTCCATGATTGTAATGGATCACAAACAGACTGAGAACCACCCAACTCGAACATCTATTTATCTGTTACTGTTGATGTTGCTGCGGTTACACATCTGTAGCCAAAGCTGCCACTAACATTTCGAGCTAACACTTTTGGTGTAGTACCCTTCAAACCTTTACATAACCCGTACAGACATGTACCTAAACCTTCCATTTGTTTGGCATTTCAACTGCAGATAGTACTCTTACATGTAGGTGGGTCGCTCCATCTAGCTCTCGCTGTATTTCCTCTTCACTGACGATGCACTCCTCGTTGATCACGCATGTAGCAGTGTTGCATGCCAACATTTTCAGAGCAAAAAAGAACAGGCTGGAGAGGTCAAAGTCTCTGTTGCAATCGATGGGGCATTTAAAAATGGCGGTTTTGTGCATTCATTTTTGCTGAGCAAGAGTGACAATTCTCTCTTGACTAATCAACAGACTGCAGTGTTTGTAGCTCCAGCTTTTACTATAGGATCAGTGTGCCAGTCAGTTGATTGGCCAATAGCGGAAGGTCACTCTTGCTCAAGGCAGAGTTGTGGCTGGTTTTTAGGCTTACGCAACCACCATTCATGCCATTGAGAGTTTCACATACGTTGGTAAAGTGTAACTATAAAATGAAAGGATGTTTTGCTGCCTCTTGCAGCAGCTGAAGTCGGAGAAAACATAACTTAATCCACTGGGCCAACTGCGGCGACTTTTAAGGTGTTACTCATTTGACGACGTGACACCTTAAATTCAATGTGACAACTTTGACCATTACTTTACTTTTTTGTTTCTCTTGGATGACAGACACTTTTAGTAATGAGTGGATCTTTGAGCATTTAAAAATATATGTTAATTTCAACTGGATTATGTGCACTGCATATATTCCAATCCTTGCTTAGAGAAAAAAAAGGCGTTGTGGAGCGCCGTTCCTGTGGGTTACAGCAACACTAAATCCCTGAGCTTGCCTGAGAAGGACTAAATGCACAGACCTGCTATTTTTAAATATCCCATGGAGAGAAACTCTCACTGCAGCCTGTTTTATTTTGTTCTGAAAATGTTGGCATGCAGTCACGTTCTGTGGACGATAAACAAGTTGCAGACTGATAAAGGAGGAAATACAGTGAGTGCTGGACGGAGCAGTGAGTGACAACAACCCCGTCCACATTTAAGAGTCCTGTTTGCAGTGGAAACGGTAGGGTCTAGGTACCATGTGGTTCCAAAGGTACCATACTGAGTGTTTGGATGGAAACGGGGCTTAATGGTACCACCCACAATTTAACAACTGAAACACAAAAATAACCTTTCGAATGTCTCACAAACTGAACCAAACTGACTGCTTGGTGTCAACAAGACTCAAGTCTTTTTGTTATTATCCTCACCTACAGCTTTTAGAAAGTGTATTAGTGTAATTAATTTAATCAGTCCCACATACACAGTCGCGGCTGCTGTAAATATTTATAACAACACCAAGTGTGTATTAATCCGCAGCTGAAAGTAGTCCCCAACAAACGCACTATTTACTCCTGTTTGAGTGATGTTAGCTGAAAACTACAGTGCCCAGGTGTCTTAGGATACAACTGAGCCTTTTTTAAATCAAACTGTATATTTATTACTTGTTTTTTAAGATCTACATCTTTAGTAGAAATAAATCAGGCTGGTAGCAACAGACAGTTTAAAAGAAGAGAGACAGACTAATGCATTGTGTTTTGGGGTTTGCTGACAATTAGAAAATTATAGAATAATGCCAGACTTATCCCAGCAGACCCCATTAAAACACCATTGTAAGTAATACATGAAAAATGATGAAAGATCAATGTGAATTAATACAAAGAGCTCAAAATCTTCCGCCAAGTATTTAAGAAAAAAGGCTCAAAATAAATCTCCTTCAATTATTTATATTCAACCTTAACATTTCAGTCCATATCTGTGTTAAAATTCCCCTTCAGATATACATGTGTGTAGCTCAATGCCAAAAAAGCTTTCAATGTTAAAATAATCATGGTGACTGTGGACAGAAGCTGCTGCCCAACATTAAACCAGGTTGAATAACAAAGTGACAGCTGTTAACCTGAGAGAGTTTGGGTTTACCTTACCGAAACTGAAGCTGATAAAGTAGCTTCCTTTGCTCCATATTTAGCGTGTTTTTCTATCTGTCCCTGTGGCTTCAGGGAAATGTGCAACCATTTGCTATTGGTGAGCTAATCAATGAGCTCTCATCGATATTCCCCTTTCATCTGGCTTCCCTTATCAAACTTTGCTGGCCCCGCGTTCACCACAGGCCACGGACGGGGAGGAGGCGTATTTGCTTATGTGCAGAAGGCCACTGTGTAGGAGGCTTTCATTACCAGAATCATCTCTGCAGAAAAAGGAAGGCAGGCCAGGCATGTGAAAAGGCCAAGGGACACATTTTGAGTCCTTGGCCATTATCAGGATGAAGGTGTAAACAACACGAGGCATCTGGCCTGTCTGGCTCCTACACATTTTAATGTGGAATTACCTTCAATTTTACAACAAAAGCCTGCAAATTAACACACATTAGCAACTAAATAGGTCTGAGCTGAATAAGTCAGATGCTTTCTACCTTGTTAAAGGTGTAATAGTCTGTCTGTCTACATAGACTATGAGTGCAGAGTTGTCTGTCGTCTTGCTGTGTTGCAGCTTCTCACAGTGTGCATGCACTGTTATTGGCATCCCTGCCTGAGACATGCTTTGACATACAGTAGCTCCGCTCTTTCATGTTCAATCCTCTTTCAGCTATTTCTTGATGCTCCAAGTCAAGCTCTGTTCTCAGCCTCGCTGGTTACAAAAGCCGGGGAGCTACAAGTGCTGCTTCAAAACACCTTTTGCTGTAAGTACATGTGTCAGGAAGCGGGGCTTCACATGAGGCACGGCTCTTTCTCCTTCTCCAATCTGTCACTCCACTTCCATATTCTGTCTCATCTTGAGCCGGGGCTGCACTCACAGATGTGGAGAACATTTCTGCTGGCTCGCTCAGTGAACTGCTCCCCCCTCACCGCCCCCCTTCAACCTTCATCCACCCACACACAAACCCTCGGTCCCTGGGTCTTTTCAGTAACATTTTGCAGGTTAACCAAAAGTTTAAACTACTGTTGATGGTTAAAAACTGCACCTGAAATTCAGTGTTCTGTGCAAAGGTATTGACAGAATCACCATGATGTTGCGCCAACACTTCCAGGAAGACAACTGGCAATGGACCTTTTCCAAGGCAGACATTTTAAGGAAAAACACAGGTGAAACTAATTTCATTAATGATGGTTCAGTTCAATCAAGTGTCCTAGTGAGCCATGACAGTGAGCCAGTATGGACAATACCAGCAACCTGGAAGTAAATGGAATGATAATTGTTTTTAATGTCATCAGTTACACCTGTGCTTTTCCTGCTATGACGAGCCAAACTGTCCACTGTGATAAAGCTCTACGAAGCCCTGTTTCCACCAAACACTTTCGGTATGGTACCTTTGGAACCAAAAGTAACCTTTTCTAACATTACAAGTTAACGTTCCACCTTAAAAGTTGCCAGCAGTCGGCCCAGTAAATTAAGTTATTTTTTCTCAGACTCCAGCTGCTGTGGGAGGCAGCAAAACACCCTTTAATTTTATAGTTACAGTTTACTAATAAAACTCTCCACAGTATGAACAGTGGTTACATGAGCCTCAAAACCAGCCACAACTCAGCCCTGAGCAGAGTGACCGTCCTCTACTGACCAATCAACAGACTGCAGTGTTCACAGCTCCACCTTTTAGTACCAGATCTGTGTGCTAGGTACCCCAACAGAGGGGGGACCAAACATGGGGACGGTACGGAACGGTTCCATAGGTACCATCCACAACTTTTCATTAACGCAATAGTGTACTGAACTAGGGCTTTATTTTGAATTACTGAGATATGTGTAACTCGTTTATGTCCTTTGTCTTATTCAGCCATCATTTTGATGTTTATAGATATGAAACTCAGCCTAAGTTCAATCGGGAAGACTTTCATCATGCTGTATCCATTCACAATTCTCTCACCACTTCCACCATTTAGCTATGGGTGTTCCCTCTCTGAGTTCACCAAACTTTGCCACTATCTCTTTGTCATGTTGCTACCAAACTTAAAATCCATTCTCCTCTCTGCTCCTGTCAGCTGTCATTTTAGGTGGAATCTTTGCACCCTCCTCCATCCCATGCACCTCCAGTCACCTTGTCTATAGCCCAGGACCAGCTCATCAAAAGCCCACTCCTCTTCCCATCCAGAGCCTCAGCTCCCCCTTCACCACCATGACCACAGCCAGAGTCTAGACTCCATAGGGGGGATCCCTAATCTACTATGTCTTTACCACCCTCCTGGAATATATGACATCACAATGGTGTCTAATCGCCAAAGACTTTTCACGTTTCTAACACTTATGGGCACATGTAAATAAATATTATTTTCTCTTGGAATGAGTCTCTCCTGACTGAAATACAGTCAAACACGGCGGTCCAATCTGACGTGTCTGCTGTGCTCATACTATGTTGCTTTGCTGGCTTCTTCCACTTTACCTTACACACTAACTGATGGAGGCAGTGGTAGACCAGCAACTCTGACTGTAAGGTAAAGCAGTGAAAATATTTTAAATAAAATATACACATGATATACATGATGTTGATTTTTTTAGGTGGGCCTTTTTTCGGTGGCTAAAAACTAAGCATTTGAGGCAAACATTGCTCAGCGCCATTTGATTTTATGTATTTGATTGGACTCAACATTAAGGTACTCAAAGCAAAATGATCAGGATCAGGTCACCCATATTTGTGACTGATCTCTTTGACTTTCCTTTGTCCTTTGGCTCTGGGTTGGCGGCCCCCAGACCCCTGAGCCTCTACCCAGTATACCCATAATAATCCATATCCAGTATGGCTCTGTCCACCCCTCAGCCAGTTGAGATGGTCCAGTCCAATCACCAATTACATTAGCTTTTGATATCGAGTAAGGCAATATTTTATCAATGCAATTCCAAGCCTCTCTAGTTTTTCATTCCCCACTTATATCACGTTACCTCATGAAATAGATTCTCACATGAAATATTAGACCAAATAGCAGCTATCACTCAATGTTATCGAATGGGTCAGTAATGAATACTCACGGACACAACCTGACGTACTCATTTTGTTTTTTATTTATTTATTACCTAAAAAAAGAAAATGTTCTATCACAAGTCACACTGAAATGTATTGCTTAAGAAAAAAAATATATTCATATATTTTTTCATTTTTTTCTCTTTTTTTTGGCATTTTTTTCATTTTTTTTCTTTTTTCGGAAACATTGTTTAGTTTCCATTATATTCCACCAAAAAAAAAACAAAAAAAAAAAACAAAAAAAACAAAAAAGTTTTTTTCAGACACGAGCATCAGCTGCTGCCGTGTCCCGACAACCTTCTCCCCCACTTTAAAAAAAAAAAAAAATGCACAAAGAAATACATAATTCACAGTTACCATTTTGGTTTCATAAATTAATACAGTCACACATGTGCTACACCGGTCTAGAGCTAGAACATTGTAAATTGTATTCTTGAATCCTGTTATTTTCAATAGTTGGCTACAAGAAAGAACAGGCAACTTAAATGACGTGATCAGAATTCCACCAACATACTGTTTTTTATCCTCTCTGTAATGCTTTTGTCATCTTTTTTGTTTTTGTTTCATCTTTTTGAGTTTCACACAGAAGTGAGGCACACACAGAGTATAGTTCATACATATACAAAACAAAATTAAATAAAATTTGGGAGGGGCAGGGGATAAATTGTCCTTTAATAATGTTGTATCCAAGGAAACAGGAAGTGCATGTAGTCTGGAGTCCTCAGAGGACCTTTTTTCTTATTCTGAATCAGGGCTGTTTCTTGCCACCTAAGTACTGTGGTGTAAACTTCCTCAGTTTAACATAAGTTACACAGATTTGCAGCTTTTTGCAGCTTGTTGGTGGGAGGACTGAGTTAAGAGGGATGTGAGGTTTTCGGACAACGGAGACCAACAAGCATGGCAACACAATGAAGAAATGGGACAAAGACAGTATTTGAGGAACAACACCAACTTTTTTTGAATTGATTCACTCAAACAAGCTCCACCCCTAAAATCTACGACGCTCATGGCTGTGAATACTACAGTCCTGTGTTATCAACCAATGAAAACAAGCTTAAATCTGACACTGACACAGCAAGGGCAACATTTTTAAGGCACAGAAGCCTTGACATAATAGAGACTCCACCAGCTAAAAGCACTAAACGACAGATGCCCAGTGTCCTCAGTGACAAAAAATGGCGCCTTGATGACAACAAGTCCGACAACGATGCACAGAAAGTTTGAAAACCCAAAAGAAAAAAAAAAAATTCCCGCCCCCATTGTCCCCAAGTGTCTCATTTTTTTAGTGAAAGGTAAGGCCACTTAAAAAAAAGATGAGGTTCACCAAAAAGGTAATCTCTCACTGCAATCTCTGGGAGTGCAATTGTGGTAGGGTGGTCGATCGATCAGACAGACAGACAGATAAAGAGACAGACCAGGTGCTTCTCTCGAGTTCGACGGACAGTACTGTAAATCCGCTGGTCTGTTAGTTCCCTGCCAGAGTACGTCCATGCAAGCCTCGGTTGGTGTTCGGGCTGGGAGGAGGGGAGGTGGCTGAACAGTTCGTAGGGGGCTGTCTGGGTCCTTGAGAGTCACGGGGGGTAAAACCAGCGCTCGGGGGAGTCGAGAGAGAGTCAGTTGCTCTTTTGCTCATCATCATCATCTTCATTGTCACACAACAGGAATGTTCAGTGCTGAGCAAGACGCGAAGTCCACACTTTAACTTCATCTGTTTTGGTTTTGCGTCGTAATACTTTAGCAGGACACTGTTGCTCTAACATTGGAAAATAAAAAGTTACAAAAAAACCTAACCAACAAAAGCAGCATTGTTTATTTTCTTCACAATTTCATGCATGTTGTTAACCTTCATTCCCACAGCACCAGTTTCTTTTTTTTTCTTCCATCAATAGAAAAAAGATCAGTGTAATTCACACTTCTGCATGCAAGGAAAAGTTTCCCCTCTCGCTTTCTGTTTTTTTTTTTCTTTTTTTTTTTGTCATTTGAAGTCCCCGTGTGTAGCAGCAAAACTGTGAAAGGCCTAACCTGATATGTCAACGGATGTACTGGTGGAGGCACTAGATAATGATGCTGGATACAGATCCCACTTCTTCTCCCTCTTTTTGCCAATAAAAAAATAGAGTCATTATTATGAGGACTTGTAAAGGAACTCAGAATTTGATGTTTTTTTATCCTGTGGTGATATAAAGTAGTGACCCATGCATTCACTGCAGCTGATCTTCAGGATCTTGGAGAAACTATGGGGTCGTTCGGGAGAAGACAAAAACATGGGGGAGTCTAAATCAATTTACACTTAAGTCAAACATACACACACACCCTCATAAACCTTTGCCAATTGTCACATTTATGTACACAAACTAATACAAACCCTCAACAAGTCCTTTCAGGTCTGTAAGACATGAGGTGGGCTGGATGAAATTTTATCTTTCCGTATTATCTGTTGTGGCTATAATTCATGAATGAGCTAATGAATGATTGAATGGATGTACTTGTCGGTAGTCAACGACTTGACTGAAGCCACAGAGGGCTGCTGTTTTTTGAAAACAGCAGATAGGAAGAGAAATAAAAAATAGATTTTTTTTTTCCATATACATTTTAAAGATTTTAAAATCCTCTAAAGCACTTTCTGTTAATATTAATTCATTTTTGTTTACTCATTAATCATTCCTATCGATACCCTATGTCACTGAGGTTGATATCAATACTTCCATATTCATTTTTTTTTTTTGTTTCAGGCCCCACCTCCTCCTTCTTGCACACATTGACCAGCTGTTATAAATCAAGAAAATGTGCAAATCAACAACTACTTTGAACTGTTATATGAAAACCTGAATGCTTTGTGAACAATGCTACATATTTTTTTGTTTATAAAATATAATAATATGTTTCAAAATGGAAAAAAAAAGAGTTTAACCACCCCGTAACAGGTAAAAACTAGACTCTGGTTGGTGAGTTTTGAGATCGATAAGAATGCCCGTTGGAATAATCCATAGTTTGGCAGTTCTGCCATCTTGTGAATAGGAAACACTGAGGCCTCTGGTGCTCCTGTCCTGTTTAAAAGTCCAGTGTGGATCTCTTCATTGCTGTCCAGAGTGCGCGTTAAAAAACAAATCTTAGAAAAAAAAAATCTGAAAATACCACCACCACCACCGCCACCACCACCCACTGAATTCTGCTATGCTCAAGTTCAGGTATGGTCTCTGTAATCACACCGTTAAAAAGTCTTGTACACTGTTATGTCCGGTTGTTGCCTGTCCTAATCCAAGCATCAAAACAAAGTTCTCTTGCTGTTTTTTCACAACTGTGAAGGACAAAATGGGATTAAAGTCTGCAGGGGAGCCGTGTGTGTCGTGTGACAGACGGCAGTCACGAGGACAACCTTTTGATTTCCTCTTTGCACAGTTCTGTGTCACCTCCTGCCAATCCACTCCCTCAAAATATATCTCTAAGTAAATCCCAAGCAATGCTTCGCACATCTTTGAATCTATGCCCCTGGTGTGCGGGATCAGACGTGTTCAGGCCATGACGAATTCGGACTTCAAGTCAGCCTTGACGTCGGGCTTCCACACTGAGTCGTCAAAGTCCAGGTCCAGGGAGCCCTCGCTGGACATGCTGCTGTTGCTGTTGCTGCGTCCCGCCTTCCGGTTGGGCAGCCACTGGTACGGGGCGCGCTGATCCCGCCTGGCCTTCCTGCGCAGGCGCTTCTGCTGCATCAACAGCTGCAGGCGCTCCACCTTGCAGCGAGTTGCACGGTTCTCGGTCTGACGAATTCGGTCACCTGGACAAAGGGAAAGAGACGGGAGAGATGGTCAGTCGAGTGTTTCTCATTGCATGTTGACCAGCTTGTTTACACAGACCAGAATTAACACTAACTACAAAATGAGCTCGGAATATGTGTGCTTTAGTGTGTGTTTGTGCTTAGCAGGCAGCAGATAAAGCACCACAGCCTTGACATTCCCTTGGCTCTGACACACACACACACACCATGTGCACAATGTGGAATTTGCTGCTTAACCTCCCCCACTGAGCATCATTAGCCCCCTCAGTGCCATTTCATCCCCTTATCGCTGAGTGGGGAGACCTTCTTAGACCTGAATCTCCTTGAGAACCAATAGCAAGGCCAAAAACACACAAACACAAGCCAGAGACGACACATTGGGATAGCTGCCTATGATATCCGCGCACATAATTGCAGATGACATGCCTCAGTGGCTGAATGTGCTGCTAAGTGCATTTCTAGCTGTTGATGTGCCTATAGGAGGATCCGGTCTCGAGGGAGCGGCCTCGCATCGCACTGTGAATGCTTTCCTACAGTGGCCGAGTCGAGCCTAATTCCATTTATACGTATATTCGGGGGGCTTGGAAGGAAAGGAAGGCAACCACAATCTATTAGCCAGCTCCATTAGTATCTGTCTGGGAATTAATTAAATAATGGGCTAGAATGTCAATAAACCGAAGCACAGCGGCCATCTCTGCCTCTGCTGCACACCCCAACACACACAAACACACACAGAGAGACTCAAATCCGCATTCGAGTACATCATGTATTCACACAAAAACACACACACACACAACTTGACTCATGCACGTATATGCACAAACACACGGCTTGCCGGTGCAGGCACGCACACACACACAGCAGCAGCAGCAACAGCCGCAGTAGCTTTTAACGTGGATCGATGGCAAATTAAAAAGACCTATTGATTAAACCTTAGCTCTAGTGCAGCCATCCATCTCGGGCCCAGGACAACGCTATTGGCTTTCAATAGAAAATGCAAGCGAATGGAAATTGTAAGCGGAGAGAGAGAGAGAGAGAGGGAGACGGGGGAGAGATTGGGGTTTTTTTCTGCTATTTTTTTTCTTTATTATGGCTGTAGCTTCCCACTCTCAGCTCACTGACCCAACACCCCACACCCCCTTCTCTCTCTGTCTCACTTCCACCCCTTTCACCCCTCACACACACTCCTCCCTCCCCCAGCTCTTGCCCCATGTCTCCCCTGAGACAGCTAGGTGGGGCAGTGTGAAGAAGGGGAAGCAGGAGGCGAGAGGAGGAGGAGGAGGGGGGAAGACAGGCGGGCGGTGTGGGTTAAGGAATTCCTCCCCCAGGGGCGAGGGGGATAGAAAAAAAAAGGACGAAGGAAGAGGGTGGAGGGTAAAGGATCAGCCGTAGGTGGCAGTTTTCTGAATCGATTGTGCCCTCTTCTGCTCTTCCCCCCCATCGGAATGAATTCCGGACTCTGTGTGGGCTTAATTTACCTCTTTCCCTCATTTGCTTATCGGATCGAGCAGCGCAGAGCCTTTTCTCCAGCTATAAATATTCACCACTGTCTGGCAGTGCATACTAAAGGACTAAACAGCCATCAAGCAGTCTCCATGCTGCTTTCTGAGAGCAGAGAGGATGTTAACAGTGACACCGAGTTAACCGAAAAGAATACTTCTTCACATCACCCTCAGCCACATGCACAGACTGGGGTTTTTCCACTTCCTGCCAATGTGTTCTGTCCTGATACATGTGTGTTCATCCAGATGTCGTACACGCTGCTGTGTGTGAGGGCAGCGTGCCATCTCTGGAGAACAGGGGGTATACCAAAAAGAGGGGGGTTCTCCTACATTAGAGTCATTGTTCCGCTGCCTCAGCTCCATGTGACATCCACATACGCTGCCGCAAGGCTTTGTTCCCCCTCCGGTCCTCCCTCTTCCCCTTATTCCCCTGCTCTCACTAGCTACAAGCGAAACCGCCCCTCGGCTGTGTCGAAATATGGCTGTACACAATGAAACGGCACGAAGCCAACACATGCCTACATACAAAATCTGTTTGTCTGGTACAGTTTGCCTTCAGAGTGTCTCCGTTTAAATTCTCTTCTTCTCTCCTCTCTTCTTCTCCTGCTTCTTTTCATTTACTCGGATAACTCAAATATATAAGAATAGCTACACACACTCAGCATTAAGCGCAGTTTGGTGGTGCTTTAGGTCTTGGCCTTTAGCTTGGCAAGCTCTCCGAGAATGTGGAGCTACACCGAACTTGCTGTGTGCGTGCATGTGTGTGTGGCCATTCATCAGCGTCACTACCGGAGCCCTGGGCGGCTGGGCCGGACACAGCTGGCCGCAAGGATCTCCAGACTATGTTTATGACAGTAGGGCTATTATTAGGGCTGGCTAAGAAGGACAGACTATACACACACACACTGATATACACAGGCTGACACAAAGCCTGGATGCAGAGACTAGGGTTTGACGTGAGCACAATAACCTTGGAGGACCCAGAGAGAAGTGGATAAGAGACAGAGGCGATGAATGAGAGGGAAGCCAAGTTCATATACAACCCAGCACGACACAAAGAAAGACAACTGATCTTTTTTCCGGAAACGCACGGTGGAAGATATCAAACAGAAGACAGGTCAAGGGCACAGAGAGGAAGGAAACGCCAGTCTCCTTTTCCTCCTGTCTCTCTTTCCCCCTTCCTGCCAATCACAACCAAAACTCAATCCCGAGCAGCACATTTTTCCATCCCCAAAACTCTCCTCTCTGAAGACTTTGACACAGGCCCTGTAAATACACCGAGCGCTGCAGAGAAAGCCGGAGAAAAACAGACAGAGAGAGAGAAAGAAGGGGTGATCTATGAATAATCGATGCGTCAGTCAGTTTTCCTTGCCTTTGAGCCCAGCCCAGCAACACAGCAAGGACTGAGATAGGGAGCACACGGGAGGGTGGGAGGAGGAGTGGGTGGGTGGGAGGTAGGGAGGGAGGGGAGGAGAGGCACAAGGATGGAGGTAGAGAAAAAGGGAGGAGGGCTGCAGTGTGCAGGACGCACGGGGAGATTAAAGGAGCTTCTCCTTTTATTGATTGTATAAAGATTGGCCTTCATTTGCAGTTGTCTTAGTGCTGTTGTTTGTTTGTTTGCCTTGATAAGTCTTGTGATCTTGCAGAGAGAACATTGTGTTTGCTCAGCATCCAGGGAACCAGGGGAAAGAGGGAGGGGTGGACAGAGAGGAAGAGAAAGTGAAGGGGAGAGAGGAAGAAGAGGAAAGAATATCACATTGCAGCAAAGTCAGCCTCAGTTTCCTCTAGTATCACTCTGCCCCCACTCTATGGGTTCAAGATATGGGCAAAATTAATACTACGATAATTATCACAGTATTTTAGATATTGGTATGTGACAATAGCTGCAGTAGCATTCATATTCATGTAATGAAATGTCAATGTTGTGGCCATGACATTGAGTCCAGAGGTTAAAGGGACAGTTTACTTAAGTAGGCTACCAAACTCTTTAGTTTAATTTCGCTGGTAGTACCAAGAGCTAAGACAAGAGGTGCAAGAGCCATGAAGCGCCCCAAAGCCTGAAAGCTAGCCACAAAGCTCAGCTGAGCTATGTACTTTTGATTCAGAGGTGAACTGTTCCTTTAATTTGAAGTTTAGGGTCCAGTAGCTCAATGTCAAGGTAAACAGCTCTGTGAGAAACCCCTCTGTAGCACAGTCCGGCTACAAATCAGGTCAGCCCGACTTGTCCAGAAAAAGCAGAGCACTCAAGTTCAACGGCAGAAAAAAAAAAAACTAAACCAACTAATCAGACACAAACTGAAGCAACCAATCAAATGCGAGCTAATATGAGCATTTTGACAGCCAGTGAAAGGGCATTGACAGCCCTGCGGGGACACAAGCTCTTCAATGACTTTTAGACTTCATTTGCATTCTCTCTCTCTCCCTCCTGCTCTCCTTGTCGACAATGAAAGGGCACCTGATGTGCTTGGCTGGCTTTGCTAGATAGCTCTGTGCTGCGCTGCATCGCCGGGGCGTTCGCCGAAGTTACCGGCGCACGTGTGTCACGCCAAAACCCCCGTGAGTGTGACGAGAGAGGAGCAAAAGCCTACCGGTGGATAATGTGCGGTGCCTCAGCCAAGCAGGTCAGGGCTTAAATACAGGACTCAATGAGGTTAAGGGCGTAGGATCTTTCTCTGTGTGTCTCTCTTCTCCCTCCCTCGCTCCCTCCCTGCCTCCTTTGGCTTTCCCGGTCCCAGCCAGCACGAAGCTAACATGACCTGACAAATCGAAAGGGGACGGGGGTGAAGGGATGTGGAAGAGAGGAAGGGGGTGCTGGAGAAGCTTTCAGCACTAACTTTGCCCCTGCTTTGCCCCTCTCTGTGTGCCTGTGTTGAACTAAGGCAGCTGCGGTGGGAGTGGGACTAAAAGGCAGCCCTATAATCCCACAGCCCTCCCTTCCTCTGCCCCACAATGGCTCAGCCTGGTGCCCTGTATGCAGCCCCTGTCCCCGGCCCCTGCACAATGAGTTTGGCCGGGCAGGGGGCTGAAGGGCTGGAGGCGGGAGGGGGTGCCGGGGAGGTCCACCCTACTCAGTAAAGGAATTTAGCTAACAATCAGCCTGCCAGGCCATGCTAAAGCCCTCCTGTTCAAATCCAACATGAGTCCAGGGCTGACAAATCCCCACACTCAGCAATACTATACAGCAAAGCCATGAAACCAAGCCAGTCGCCAAAGACTTTAACCAGGCATTTGTGGTTGAGTGTGTGTGTGTGCATGTGAGTATGTTGGAGCTTTTTATTTACGCTTGTCTTCTCCGCCTCGCACATGAACTTGCAGCGGAAAGGGTAAAGGCTCTCAGGAGACAGCCTAGCTATGTGACATTTTCAAGAGGCCGTTTCAACCCGAGTTTGACTATGCGCACACACACGTTCAGGCAGTTGGGTGAAGCGCGGGTTATTCCTGTAGCTGAATGAAGGCAGGTTTCTGTGAAGCAGAGTTAAGCCGCAGTGTTAAGTCCAGTAAGTCTTCCATCAGGTGTCGGCTGATAAGACTGCCTGAGAGCGCTTAGTCATCGGCTTCCTTAGGACACCATGTGGAACGGGATACAAAGTAGGCACGCAGCCTCCGTCCACACAAACACGCCGGCACATTCATTGTCTCAGCGAGCTAGACTGCGCTTGGCTGGACGGGCTGCCCGTTCACGTCGCTTTCTGGAAGTGTACACTGGGAGCAGGAAGTTGGACAGAGGCAGCAAAGTCCGAAAAGGACACCAGACAGACTATTCTTTCACCCATTCTTTTTTTGCTTTGCCCTTGGTTAATCAGTGGGCAGTTGGTAGACTGATGGACAGGATATAAACACCCATATGATGAATGGAGGCTTAGTGTTGTGGTTTTAACAACCCCCCTCTTCCGCGTCCTCCTCCTCCTCCTCTCACTGCTCTCTACTTCACAAAGCAAATTCTTTTCAGAGCTGCATTTCGGAATAAATCTTTCTATTTAAAGGCCAAATGAACACAGACAATGTATTGATGCACAACACAGACGTGGAAAGAGAGGGAGGAAGACATGGAGAGATGGATTTTACAGACGAGGCTGTTTTTGGACAGCAAATGGGGGAAACAGCGGCGTAGGCTGTAGACGAGGAGAGATGACAAGAGTGGGAGAGGAGGAGAAGGGCGGGGGGGAATATGTAGGTGGGGGAAGTGAAGGAAAGGTCTTCCCTGAGTTAGGAAAATAAGGCTGTGTTATTCCAACTGTTCACTGAACACTTGTAAGGGCACCCAGGGTGACGCAAAGGAATACTGGACATTCCTGGTCAATCTGTATTCAGTTGCGAAACTACAACACTCTATTCTGTTGCAACTGAAGGTCATGAAACAGGACAAAGCCAGAGAATGACAATAGAAATGTACGCTCTTGCTTTTTATTTAACAAAAGAAAACATTAAACATAAAGCCCTACACCCCAGGACCCTCCCTGCCAGACTATTCAACAAAATTTACCAGCAGCTCACCAGAGGCTGGCTCGATTTCCTCAACGGGAGATAAGGAGGCAGCGGAGGACAATGCTGTTTCTCTCAGCACAGCCAGTCTAACCTTACAACATTGACTGAATGTTATCAGTCCTGGACATCTGTCTGACACTCAACATCCTGTGTCTCTGCAAGAAAAGGAGGTTTTTTAAAACACTCAAGTCCCTTTAAACGGTATCATCTGAGCTCCAGCACCTGCCCCAGCCCAGCCCTTGGGCATGGGTATGTCGAGGTTTGTCCGGCCGCAGCCCACACATGCCCCAGCTGCAGCCCTTCTTTAAGAGGCAGGTTAAATCACCCAAAGCCTAATCTAATCTAAACATAGCCCAGCCCAGGCTTGAAGGGGTAAACCTATCTCCTTGGCGCACAAAAACAAAGCCAACTCCGCTGCCTGACAAGTGAAGCCTGACTGAACAGGCCTGGAGAAGCTTGTATTGCATTACCAAGGAGACTTCCCCCCACCCCCTTCCTCCCGTCTCTTCCTCTTCTCCTCTGCCTCGAAACCCAAGAGAGATATATGTGTGACTGCTTTTGTTCTTTAATCTGACTTTTCTGTTCTTGCTTTGTCAGTATTTTAAAGATGAAAATAAGCACTTGAACAAGGCAATGATGCAAAATCACCCCAGCAGAACTGATAGCTAACCATGATGTGTAATGAGAACGGCAACAGAACAGACAAAGATGACAATGAATTCTTTAGTAGATTACAATGCAAGAGCAGATCTCAGTAAAATGACAGGTTCTAGACTGCAGTCATTTCACAAACACACACACACACAGACACACACGCTCACTGCAAAGTTGTAGCAACTGCAACATCTGCCTCAAGGGATGCACAACAACTTTGTGTGTGTGTGTGTGTGTGAGTGTGTTTCTGTTTGTGCTCCTGACATGCTTGCATGAGCAGAAGGCGTGCAGGGCGTGGAGTCACTCACCAGGGGGTTTGCACATGCGGATCTGACTCTGGCACTGCACCAGCGGATGAAGAGTCGGCGGAGGGCTGCTGGGGCTGCTGGCGGGCACAGAGGTAGCTTTGGCAGAGAGGCCCGTCATGCTGGCAACCTGGGGCGAAGGAGGCGGCGAGGGGGATGGGGAAGTGGGTGAACCGCACTGGGTTTGGTAGCGGAGCTGGGTGAGGGAGGGGGGCATGCCCTGGTAGTGGCGCGTGGCGCTCAGGAGGTCGTTGAGGATCTGCAAAATGGTACCGATGTCTCGTCTGGGACGCCCGCTGCTGTCCTGGCAGTTAGGGTGCAAAGTGCCTGAGAGAGGAAGCAGAGAAGATAGAAAAGGTCATTCCTACATACTAGGGATTTCAGTTTCATTTCAATTTTGGTTTTGATAGCCTGAAAAAAATGCAGAAGAACGTGAAATACAAGAGGCCTTTCCTTTTAGTCCGACGCAGGTTGGGTAAGAGCTAGTTAGCATCGCTGCTCATTTGGCGATTACCTTATTGCTAATAATGCTGTCCCAATAGCTAACGTTGCTGTGGAAACATTGTGGTCACACTCCAGTTTCCCTGATGAGCAAGTGGCTTCATTTTGAGCTGCAAAGCCCCTTTAGCATTGTAAACTATAATAGCACCATGAGCTAACACGCCTAACGGCACTAACACAGCTAACTGTGGCAACATACTTGACAATGTAGAGGGGGTTTTCCACTTAAAATTGAGCCACTTACTAACCGGGGCGACCAGGAAGACTTGGTGGTTAACCAATTAACGGATAACGTTAACCGTTGACATCCCTATTACATACACATGCCTGCAACAGACGCTAAGACCTGACAGAGGAGAATGTGTTAATGTTCTGGGTATTTTTTGTGACGCATACTCTCATAAAAGAGGCTTTCAGCTGGATCTCACTGTGTGCAGAGTTATTGCTTCAAGGAGCAATAAATCTTTAAGGCGGCTCCGTGTCCTCTCACCTGAAAAGGTCCCTGAGAAGACTCCGGGAGCGTGGTTCACAAAGCTCTCAATGATGGCGCCGGGTTTACGGGAGCGTGTTGAGGGACTGCTGCCACTGCTGGGGCTGTTGGTGCTGCAGTTAGCCTGGAGGAGAAATATTAAATAGCATAAAGTGAGGCTTCAGGGCACGGAGAAACGGTGTGAAAGAACACATCTGTGCAGAATCACATCACATACTGTGCTAACATACACATCAAATGAAATTCATGCATAACTTGTGAGCTGTGAAATGTTGAAATCGTGTTCTGGCGCGTACACCTTAAATATACCATATGACGTAAGTTCTGTCTTGAGAATACCTCACTAAGTTCTTTGGCCTTTACTTCAGGGTGTTGTAAATACTATTTGCACTATGTAAGTAACCTTTGCAGTGAAGGTGACGAGAAACTCAAGAAAGCAGGAAACTCGAGCTTTCTGCCACGCTACAGCCCCAAAACAGCCAGCACATCTTGTTACCTCAATACTCAGAAAGAACAAACTTTGCAATCCTTTTACTTCACCTCAGCTCGACTTGGATCGCTCGACTGACATTTGAAAATGAAACTGAAACCCAGGCAAAGGTCTCTGTGTTTGCGCGCTTGTCTTGTTTTTGTGTGTGTTACACATGTGAAAGCCTAATGAGGAATAGCCGTTTCCGTTTTCTCACTGCTAAACTGGCCCGCCTCTCTGTTTTTCTTGTTGTGCGCCATCTCTCCCACATAGTCCACTGACATCTGGTTCTTATTCGCTTTCCATAGGCTGGAGCTCGGGGAGGTAGAGAAAGCATAAACAGCAACTTTGATTGGTGAAGACAAGCGCGTTTGTGCTTGTGTGTGTGTGTGTGTGCAGCTGTTCTTAGAGTTATCCCAATAAAAATAAACGGTTGTAAAGGTTAATGATAAATGGCTGACAACACTGAGGTTAATGATCAGTCCTGACATGAAAAACCAACTCCGATTCATTAAATCTGCCTCTCTTTTTTTTAATCTCATCCTCTCAAGCTGTTTATCTTCCCCCCCTTTTCCCCGTACGTCTCAATGGGCAGGATGAGGTCATCGGGATGCCTGGCTCGTGTGTGTGTTGGCCTGTTTGCATGTATTGGGAAGCAGACTGCACTCTGGTGATGACTAAGTGCACTGTGGTTTGGAAGCACACATATCACATGCGAACCTTCTGCAGACCTGAGTAAACCACGGGTTTGCCCTCATGCTGCTGGGATATCCCGCTAATCTAATCAATTTAATGGAGGGTGATTTAGTTGTGTGCATGCCACTCAGGTCAAACAGCCATAACCTATCCCCTCCGTTGTTCATTCATGAGAGGGCTAAGTGCCTCTGATGACATCAGTTACGTAAAAGTGAAGCTATTTTACCACTTCATCAGTCGCACCTTATATTATAATGATAATATTTCAGATATTTTGCATGTTTGTCTCCTCACTAAACCAGGGCTGATGACGAAGATGTTGCAGCAGTACTAAATACATAAACGATATGCAGTGTACTTACTTCAGGGCAGATGACCGGGGCTACGGGGCTGGCCTGGCCAATGTCGTGGCTGGGTTGGCTTGAGGAAGGCTGGTGGTAGTGGTGATGGTGATGATGATGATGTGCTGGAGAGCGGAAAAGACCTCCAGGGACGTGGGAGGGGCGAGGGGAGTGGGGCGGAGGAGGGGGAGTAGGGGGGCTACAGTGAGAGGAGGAGGAGGGCGACTGGTGGTACATGGGAGGGAGCGGCTGGTGGTGTGTGGAGGGCAGGGGGAAGGACGGGGAGCCCGGGGAAGAGGGGGAGGAAGGGGCCAGGTGAGGTTGGGACAAGTGGGAGCTGGGGTGACTGTGTGGATGATGGGGGTGGTGGTGGGAGTGTGGGTGAGGGTGGGGAACACGGGGCTGCCCCGTGGGCTGTCCCATTGCAGTGTCTGCGTTGCCCCGGGTGATGAGGTGTCTGTGCTGGAGCTGGGGGCCGCCGGACTGCTGCGCCGCCAACTGGAGCTGGACGAACATCATGTGGTCACCGACGCGCAGTGCCAGGGTGAGAGGAGAGCGGCCGGACAGGAAGTCACTGACCTGCAGGAGGACAAAAGAGGATTTGAGTTCATATACTTCTACTGAAAGATCACCAGCGCAGCTTTGCCAAAATCTAACACAATAAGTGTGATTTATTGGTGCAGCGGTATTTGCAAACTAAGTCTGCACCCAGATTATGTGCTGAAAGCCAAAGCCTTTCAAAAAGAGAAAAACTCCCCCACGCATATTGACTTCCTCCTTTGTAAATGAACAGTCTGCACCATGGATGGCAGTTAAAATGCACACAACAGAGCTTTGAGCTCCCCCTCTCATAGAGACACAGACACACCACATTAGCCCATCATGCAATCAATCACTATTCTGTAACACTGGCCTATTTACATCTGCTGGGGAGCGGTGGATGAGGAGACCTATTGGAAAACACACACAAATAGAGCCCACTCTCGCCTGCCTCCCACTGCCCCTCAGTCCGTTCTTAGTCAGCAGTGTCATTCAGCTCAGAGACAGAGGCCACCCTTCTGTCTGGCCCCGGGCCTGAAAAATCAGTCCCACGTCCAGGAAATACACCCCGCCTGCCTCTCAAACACAGAATGGCCGATTGTCCGCGGCGGATCTGGAAGGGCTGCCCATTTTTGGAGCTCTGGCAACGACTAATAGGAGCCAAGTGTGGAGGCCTTCACTGTCCCACCCGTGGCCCGGATGGACGCACACAAACACGGAGTTGTCACGACTTGGCTGGAGGATTCACACTAAACAACAAAAGTTCTCTTGTCCCCTCCCCCCCGCCCCTCCTGCATGCCTGCGGCTCCGTTGCTGTGTATTGCCACTCTCTGCTCCACTCTGTGCAAGTGTGGAGGTGCGTGAGAGCGTGTTTATTTTCTAGTGAGAGTCATTCGGGGGTCAGAAAGCTTCTTTGGGTCTTGAAGACTCAGCAGCAATGACATCTCAGGTTCTCCCCAAATAGAAGCAAACAGAAACAAGCAGCGCCGGCAAACACAAAGTGACGTCTCTGTCCAAAAAGGTTTCAACAACCCCTACTGCCTGTGTGCTTTCAGTCCCCAGAGGCACGGAGGGAGGGGGAAACAGGAAGACAGAAGCAGTACCGAAAAAGCTGCACAAGGGGAGGAGAGAGCACAAAGAGGCTGGGAGATGGAGAGAAAGAATAATGACAAAGCAGAGCAAAACAAGTAATAGAGACATACATACAAAGACAGCAAAAGAGAGCGGAGGCCTCACTCCCCCCAGACCCTGCAGCCTTTGGAGTGTGCTTGTGAGATGCTGGCCTGTAGTTAACCCTGTGAATCGCCAGGCTCTGCCCTCCATCACTTCTCTCCCTTTTCTTCTGCTTATTTATTTCTTTATCGACCGCTGCCTCTCTGTTGCCAGGGTGACCTTTGCACATTGGTATTGACATGGCGTGGAAAAGAGGATGGAGGGAGAGGAGAGGCAGGTGAAAGGACGAAAGGGGTTGGGATGATCTGATGGCTGCATTTCAACATGTAAATAATCAACAGCTATTGCAGCAAAAAAATCAGCATAAAGGCTGCTGCAAGATAAACAGAAACTCAGCCTTTTAGGAGGGTAAACCCAGCCGCTAATGGCTTGTTGATAGTCAAGTCCGCACCCATGATTACCCTGTCGTGGTAAGACAATAAAGTCAGCAGGGCGGGGTGTGAAGTGAGGAGGAGAACAGGGCAGGGTGCTACCTGAGATGGCTCTAGGAAACTCCATATACAAAGGTCACCTGCTAGATGTGTGTGTGTGTGTGTCTGTTTGAGACCTCAGGGGGGAGGCGGGATCCCGAGAGTGGGTGGGGGGAGAAACAAAGAGAAAAGCAAGCAGAGGAGGAGACGCTGACTGTGTGTGACTGACAGCTGTCAAGAGACTGAGTCGACAGTTTGCCAACCCACAACACACACACACAAACGAACATGCATACAAAGTCAGAGGCCCCGAGGGGGACCATCAACCCAGTGTTTAGTTAAAGGGAGGGAGGAAGACTGGGGGGGAGGGGGGAGTGCTGCTCTCCCATCTTGTATCCACATGCTGTATATCCAGACTGCGCCAGCGTCCAGTAGAGACAGGTTACAGTTCACACCCGGCATCAGAATCTGCCCCGAGTGACTGCCTGTGATCGGATTTCACTTCCCTGCTCACATTTGATTTTTATCTGTGAAGAAACTGCAACTGCTGCTCAACAGAAGTGTTTGTGCTCAGTCACACAGTGAGAAAAGAAGACTGCAGTGGCTATTTGGGTACTTCTACACATTGTCGGAGTTATTTGGAAGAGGCAGATCAACCATGTGTCAGAAAACTGCTTAGCTAAATATGGTCAGGGACACATTTGTGTTCACACTGTAGTAAATGCTGAATCCCGAGGAATCATCCAAGATGCAATTTAAAGGGTATCTTGGGCATTTTTCAACCTGGACCCTATTTTCCAATCTTTTTGTGTGTAAGTGACTAATGGGAACAGCGAATTCTGAAATTGGTCCAGTATTGGGCCAGAGGGCTGCAGGCGGCAGCTGCCAAACAGGCTGCAATGTAACCACTTGGGGCATATGGGCACTGTAAATTTAAGTCGAATAAAAGTGCTTGTTTGTCTGAAAACATTATGGAAAGGATACCTACAGAGATAGACCATTTTGTCAGAGAGTAATGTTCTTTTTGTTTAACCATAAACAGCCATAAAATCGCTATTTCCACAGCCACCAGACTCCATTTAAATAAACAGTCATTTTATCATTGTAAAACACACTTCATTCAGAGTCGACAGAAACAAAATAAACCTCACAAAAACTGCTGTGATTCATCTTTCCATTGTTCCAACAATCACCAGCTCTGGTATGGTTGAAATAAACCCTAAATTCACAAAGTTAGACGTAACAACATGCTGGTTCAATACACGCTAAAATTGCTGGTTATTTAAATGGAGTCTGGTGGGTTTGGCAATAGCGATTTTGTGGCGGTTTCTGTTTAAACACAAAGAATTTTACTCTTTAACATAAAGGTCTATCTCTGTAAGGATCCTTTCCATGTTTTCACACACTTAAAATAATATGAGCCTATCAGTGGCAAAAACAAATGCTTTTAATGGACGCATTTACATTACAGCCAGTATCGCAGCTGCTGGCTGCTGCACTCTTGTTCAGATTTGGACAAATTCCCCCAAAACCATTGAGACTTAGACACAAAAACATACAAAATTTGGGCCCGGGTTGATTACCCTTTAATGTCAAGTTTGAGCAGGGACCTTGCTTCACCACACAGTTTCTGTGTGTGTATGTGTGTGTGTGAGCACGTGAGAGAGAAAGTGAGAGAAAAAGGCCGACAGTGAGTGACAGCAGGAGAAACAGAGAGGAGGCTTGATTACCCTTATAATGACTAGTGTGGATTATTCAAAACCACCGAGATGAAATTCATGTACTCCTACTGAGCTCCCAACACCACATGGCAGGCTACAAATTAGCCCGTGAGAGGAGCGAGCTTTCTTATGGCCGTCTGTGGTGGTTTGTTATGAGAGGCACAAGACAGGGAGAGTGGAGGGCCCCACTTTTGTTGTGTTTAGGCAGACAGAGAGAAACCAGCCAGTCATTGTTCTCTCTCTGATGCAGCAGCGGTGGTATGCAAAGAGAAGAGGAGCTCATGCCTGAAGAACAAGGTGTGTGTGTGTCTGCCGGGAACAACATGCAGCGGGCGACTTTATTCCACAGAAATTTGATGGACAGTGCCATGACAGAGTCCACTCAGTGACATACAGGTGTTGATACAGAGCTGTTCCACTTAATTGCTCCTCTTTAACAAGTGACCCCAGAGCCGGCGCCATCAACCATTTTGTTTTAGTAGCTGGGGTCCAGGAGGTGGTATTTTGTTTAGCAGGAGCTTTGGTTGCTATGCAGTGATGGGGAAGAATATGATAAGGGGCAGCCAGGGGAGGAGGGGTGGGGAAAAGATTGAGGAAAAAAGGGGGGTGGGTGGCATGAGAGAGGAAGGGAGAAAGGATGGTGAAGGGGGGATGGGGGATGCGGGCGATGGGGGTAGGGTGTCAGAGTGGTGGTGGGTGATGAAATATTCAGTGAGAGTGTGCCTCTGGCTCCTTCCCTCTTTTTTTTTCTTTCGACATCTCTGGCTGACAGTTTTATTTATTGGGGTCCCTGTGGTTCAAGGAACTCATTTGCAGTCGTTCTTCCTTTGCACACTAAGCGAACTAAGGGAGGGAGATAAGGAGTGAGGGAGGAAGAGAGAGGCTGAGAGGCTGAGGGAGGGCGAGAAGGAAGAGGGAGGGAAAGATAGAGAGCACTGGCAGCACTGAGCTGACATTCATGAACAACTGAGCAGCTTTGTGCCAGAGAAAAGAGGATAGAGGATTGGAGGGCGGGACAGGAGGGTGGAGAGAGGGAAGCCTTGAGAGGAGGAAGCCATTCTGCTTCCATCGCAGCGGCTCACCTGTCGAACCGCTAGGCGAAGGGTACGGTTCAAAAACCCGCTTATTAACCCGCCTATCGACCTAGATGTTTTGATCGCACCAGGACACTATTGATAGTCTCTGTGCAGACACACACCGGCTAAAGATGCAATAACAGCCTCTCAAAAGAGAAGGCAAAAAAAAAAAAAAAAAAAAAATCAATGACTTGCATCATGCCCCAAATCCTAAAAGCAGCCGGGGGGCTCTTCAAAGGCCCCATTAGAAAGACAGGCGCCTGTAATGCTGCCTGATAAGAAACAGAGGGGGCTGGAAGGAGCAAGAGAGGACCAGCTGGCCGTCACTGAATTTGACCGGCTGAGTAAAAAGAGAGATCAGAATGGCAAAGTTCAGGACGATCGGGTTCCAAGCTAAAGCCACTCCTCTGACAACTGACCAGAGACACTGAGCCGATTCACATGCACATGCAGGCCTCCACAGCCCTCGTGTATCCCAGTTTTCACTAGTTTGCTTGCTGCTCACACTCAACTGAATGCATTTCATACCTGCAGATTAATATGATTAAAGCAGGATCCTGTGTTGGTGGAGGGGAGCATCACTTAAAGATGAGCAGTTTCTGTACCCAGCAAGAGAAATTTTTAGCAACAACATTACCACCAGCAAAACAAGACTGAGGAAACAGCATCTCATCTGTTTGAGAAGTACAGGCAAATCAAGGGGAGGCAGGAGGAAACATGACGAGCAGAGCGGCAAATAATATCTCCACTTCCCTTTAATTCAGTATGTTTTTTGTATGACTTTGTGGATCGACCTGGGTATTTTGACCCCTGCCTCTCTGTTTCACCAGCAGCATATGCCTAATTGACTTCATTAGACTTGGTGGTGGCTATCAGACGTGACATTCCCGGCCTCCGTCCTCCCACACAGTAGCCCCACTAGTCACGATGCCTGCTACTTGAATCACAAAAGCTCAGTGTCGCCAGGGAATGGGAAGATATGACGGTCACGACTCAAATATGGAGAAATAAGACTCCCCTGGACCGCCGAGCGAGAGGAACCCGCAAAGACACAGACATTACAAATGGATGCTGCCACACACACACACAAACGCGACCAGATGCATATACACAATAGGACAATGACATCCACTGCAAAATCCATCTATCCCTTGATTGCCAAACAACACACCTTGATTCCCTCCACCCCTTCCTTTAAGCATCACAAAGGGGATTACACAGGTGCAAAAATACTGCGCGAACAGCTTATTAATGCAATTTTCAAGGCCAGGATTTACACGAGCAGCGGACTGAATAGGCCTTTAGATCACCATTGTCTTGTCTTCCATACACAATTTGATATACACACACAGCAACAAATTAATTTCTGTAGCTTTCATTTAGGTAACAAAAAAATTACCATTCTAAAGAGCAAAGACTCCCTCGCTCATCCCACATGCATATAAAAAGCCTTCATTTCAATGGCAGTGGGAAGGACAGAGGGAGCTGCGTGCTATAAAAAAGGGGGAGGATCCTCTCGTATTGACCAACAAACTGACTCAAGTCATTTTTCAATTCCTCGCACTCCCAAATCCTCAATACAATTACTCTCCAATGATTTCCAGTGGTGTCAATCCTGCTGATTAGCTAGCATCTAGATAAGGTGGGGGACGGGAAAAAAATAAATTGACCATCTCCATTGAGCTGATGTATACACATGTGCAGGTACACCGGCATGAACAGTTCATTGTCCATATACACTCTCCAAAAATCTGTCTAGTAGTAAGCCTCTTCTGTCCTGATTCCCTTCCTTCCATTAGACTCCTGCCTGCATTTCTTCATCTTGTGAGTTACCCAAGCACATGAGCTCACCCTCCCAATAACCTCTGACCTACAGAACTCGAACATGCACACCGACTTGACATGTTACAGAATAACTTGTGCAAAGCTCCCTTTCTTTTCTCCTCCACCTGTCTGGCCCACCGTGGCACACCCCGAGGGAGGTAGAGTGGAGGAGACGAGGTGAGGGTGACCCAGAGGTGACCCCCCACACACACACACCACCACAGATTGTTAGATCCTTACTAGTTTGCATCTGTCTGCTTCTAGACACAATGACAAAACTGTGCCATATCGTTCCTCGAGGAAGAGGAGGAGGAGGGGATTGGATGAGGACAGGAGGTGCTTGTCGGCGGGAGCAAGAAAAGTAGAGCAGATACGTAACGGCGTATTCCGCTGGGACATATGTAATGGCAACACACAGCCTCCTCCCAAAGCAATCTGTGTTAGTGTTCAAGGCGAAATTTGTCAATCTGCAGCCTGCTGAGCCTCACTCCAGCTGGGCCGTGCATTGATTTTGAAACCAGTATGCACCACTGTAGCTGCACACAATTGCTGACGCACATGGACGTATGGATGGAGGATGAAACGGGATTGTGTGGGGGGCGAACTTAAAGAGTGACCCTCAATCATTGTTGTGTGTTTGAGGGGTTTGTCAGCTGGGCAGGTTCGGAGCTCGTGCTTTAAGACAGGAACAAAGAGGTGGCTGCATGGGGGAAGGGCAATGGGGGGATGGTGAGGGTGATGCCTGCCTGCCTGGTTGGCTTTTATTCTAACATCAATGTGCATCAATGAGCAAATAGTCCCTGTGTGCTGAGAGGGACACATAATCCTTCTCTTTCTGTCAAATACCCAGATCGATAGATGGGGAGCTGATGTCACTGTCTACATATGCCCAGAAATCGTGAATATTGCTTTCACTTCCCTTTCACTGCTTGTCTTGTAAGTGTACATTCATTTTACTACCAGGATCAGACATTTTCTCATTCTCTGAACTCAATCCTCTTAAATATATCCTTTCAATTCTGGTGTGAGTGTGTGTGTGTCCGTGCATGGCTGCATATGTAAGCTGAACACACAACCTCTATTTAGCAGACAGAATGAGAAGAGACTAGTGCAGGCAACTGTATTTTGATGGGCTGTCAGGAGGCAGTAGCTTAATACAGCTTAGATGTCATGCAAAAAGTCTAGTGAGATGCCAGAGGAGGAATTAAGGCAGCCCAGGATTGTCCTTGCTAAAGAAGCCAGCCATCACGGTCAGACCGAGGCAGCTAGCCGGACTTGCAAACCACAGCACATTTAAATTATAGGGCCCTGGGAGAGCTGTTAAGCAGAAACAAGAGAGGGAGAAGAAGGAGGGAAAAGGGGGAGACGGAGGAAAGGAAGGAGAGGAAGAAAAAAATCCCATTTCAATAATTGCCAGGGCTCCGTTTCCATAAAACATTTTCTATCTAACTCGCTCTGCAAAGTCTGAAACAGCCCTGGAAGCTGTCATGTTCTGCTCGGTTGGTTGGCTAGCTAGCTGCTAGCTGTGAACTCCCCCAGAATCCTGATAAAGCAGAGAAGACATGAGGGGATCCGATCAGCCCCGTCTTCCATGAATACACACGCTTCCTGGCAAAACACCCGATCAGGAAATGAGACCTCAAATGACCAAAATACAAGCAAGTGGAGGGGTGAGGGGCAGGGGTGGATTACTGAACGGGCCCACCAGGCACAGGACCACGGGCCTGAAGTGTCGGGGGGCTCCCTGGCTTTCACTTGCAAAATGTCAAATGTCAAATTAACACATAACGCCCAGAAGACTCGAAATAACAAAACAGCCACAAGATCACCACAAACCCACACAAAGATGCATAGCAGCTACAAAGAGATGCAAAAGAGTGTCTCGCGCCTATGTAGGAGATGTGCTGGTGCCCTTTTCATATCTGTGCCCGAGGGCCCATTATCTCTTAATCCGCCCATGGTGAGTGGTTAGAGGAGGTCCGGGGGTTCATACCCGCTTCTTCTACCACGGCTAACAACCACCCCACATTTCCCCGAGGCTATTTTTGGGTGTATGGGCATATCAGTTATCATGTCAGACACTTTTAAGAGCTAAGTGCATTGATTGATTTTTGATAGCCCCAGAGTTAGGGGAGGGGGGAGAGAAAGGAAATGAGGGAAAGCTTTTGTGTTCCTATTTTCTAATCTTACTCAGATCCTTAATCTCTCTGCAATCTATATCATTCCATTCCGCTTCATGAATTATAAAGAGGAATCAATTTCTCGGGATAAAAACACACTAAAGCAGCTTTATGCATTTTTTTAACCTTTTACCCCGCTCTCCGCCTTACTGTGCCCTTTATTCTCTCTGCCCCCACTGCAGGATTACAATTACATAAACATGAATGCGACGGTAATGTACTGTAAGCGATTCTTGAGAAAAATGCATGGGTCTGACTCATAATGAGTCAAAGAGTAATAGAGATACAGGAAGAAAGGCAAAGTGAGAAGTCTGCTGCGCCAGGTCGGCTGCTGAATTATCATCTGCCTCTGGTGAAAATGACGGTCACTCATGGCTGCCCAGCAAAGGCGTACCACATGATGGGCAAGGCTCCCTTCCAGCCCACTACCACTCTCACACACATCCAGTAACAGACGTGCGCACTTTCACTTACACACACCTACACACACGCAGTCATCTGCTGTCAGCGCTACGAGACGCACGCTGAGTTCACACACACAACAAGGGCCAGGATTTCCACCAGAAAATTATCAGCAGGGAACGCAGCCACGGCGAACCGCACTCCGCTATCTCCAATCGGCCCACATCATCTGATAAAAATTCTACTTAATGTACAGTGTCGTTCTTGGACAAACGCATCATTCATTTCACCATCTTGTACTGTTTTGACATCAGTCAGCAGTGCATCACTGATGCACTTACGTACATCTCAGTGTTACCCAACACTACAAAAGGAAGTAGGTCTGAGTCAGTCAGTCAGCTGCAGAGTATTTCATACGTCACACTGTTGCCTGTGTGCATTCAGCCTTATCGCCTCTCTTCTCGCTCGCGCCTCTCTCTGCGGCCAGTGCGGAGAACTCTTTGCCTTTTTTTCACTTTACTCTCACTATTGATCACTTTGGTGAGTCATGCCACACTGACTCAAATGCATACTGTATTTAAGCAGGTCTACAGAGCTGTTTCACTGTAAGTACGGGGAGTAGGCCCCACTCGGGCTGTGTGTACATGCTAGGCTTCCAGGAACCCTATGCTAATACTGAGTGAGAAGGCTGTCATCTGATGATCCAGCACTATGTGTATGAGTGCGTGAGAATACACTCAATCTCCATGCAGCCACAGCACACTTCCTGGAAACTTGCCTGTACATGTATGTGTGTGTCTGTGTGTGCACGCGCATGTGTGTGTGTGTATGTGTGTGTGTGTGTGAGCATGAAATACAGGAGGAGTGGAGAGAGATTACAGATAAAGGTATAAACAGAAAGGTGAAAGTGAGTGTTATGTGCTGGTCCTCTCAGCAGCTCACAAAAAAGCCTTTCTTGTGTGGTGTTCGCCCTGGCTTCCTGCAGTGGCGTGCACGCACACGCACACGCACACACACACATATGCAAACACACATGCTATCACAGATGTTACTAGGATACAAGGGGTGTTGCTGCTTATTATATCCTAACAGCTCACACTGGATGTCTAGCTTGGCTCGGCTTGTTTAAGAGGCTGAGATTAGACAAGCAAAGAGGCTTGTGCTTGTGCAGCCTACTCATCTCATCTCATCTCTTTCTCTGTGTTATATCTGGGTGTTGCTCTGCACTTAACCAAGGCTACAGCCTCCCATATCCCCCCCGTGCAAACACATACACACAAAAGGTCCAAAGCTCGGTTAAGACAGCAAACATGATAGGATGCTAAGTTTGTTGCATTGTTGCAGTGTCAACACGGAGGAACAGCCTCTTACCTGAGTTTCTGTTAAACTCTCCAAGGCTTGCATTACGGACTGCTCGGGTCTTGATGCTTGAGACTGCAAAAAAAGGTGAGAATATTTAAAAAATAATAATTTAAACTGACTAAAAATGAGCAGTAATTAATTACACACAGTAATAAATATGCAAGAAACAGTCATGCACTGTATTTGTTATTGATATCAGGACTGCACACTACATAAAATCACAGCCAGGTGAGCCTCACCATTAATCCTGCTTCGACTGTTGGTACAAGTGTTAACTTGCTCCCATCCGAGATGCCCAGATCCTGGAGTTTGCCTGAACTTAGTCGCCTGCAGGGTTAGAGAGAACAAGATAATTAGACTGTGCTGACAATATCTTCTCTCTTCAGACACACAAACAGCCTTCAGCCAGGGGAGGGGGGCAGACAGAATTCAAAACTAGTTTGGAAAAGAGCCGTGGGTGAAAAGCGCCATGAAAGAGAAGTATTGATTGGCCTGTCATATTTCAATTTCGAGTATAGTGGAGCTTGACAACCGCTCGCAGTGGATATCTGGCACCACTGCCACTTGCCTAAGTGGAGGTAAGTATTTTTCTTTTGCCATTTTTGAGTCGTACAAATGGGGAGCAGAAACTCTGAAACCAAAACCACAACCCTTTTAATAGTTATGAGAAAAGATAAACAGCATGACATGCACTTATCATTGACATTTCAAGATCCTAATTGATGTGTATTACGATTGCTGTCTCTGTTATTCCGAAGAAACCTGATACATAATACATTCCCGGGGCTTTACTATTTAATGTTTGGTGCAGAGCAGGAGTGTCTGCTCCCACAATGAGGAAACTGTCTTTTCTTTCAGGTCACGATGCACTAGAACCACTCGCACACAGTCTCTGCCTCCTTTAGTTAGTTTAGTGAAGGGTGTTCAGGACAGCCTGCTGTACAGGCATGACCCAAATCTCACCCCATGCAGCTGAACAAAGGCCCTCAGCCCTGACTTGCTGTAGGTCTACAGTTTGAGGAGCAGGAGGGGATTAAAAAGGGGGTTTCAGGTTTTAAAGGATGATGTGATTTATTGGGTGATTACAATGGGTGGGAGGGGACAGGGGGCTGGAAAACAATGCTGACTGTTTGCATGCACTAAAGCATCCCCTTCTCTTTTTGCATAACACCACCTGCACAACTGCTGGCTCATTTAACCTGGGCATGATTCATTCGGGAACGGCCTCATACTGTAGGTTTCGGTTTGTTTTAAATAATAAAGGCTTTAACTCTCTTGTCCATACAGTGCTGGCCCACCCATAAGAAACCCACTGAAACCATTAAGGAGTTGCCCTGCTTCTACTGGCTATCACCATGCAGCAACTACAGCACACATTCACCTTCCATTACACAGTAACAACATGCATAGTATATATGTGTGCTTGTGCAGCAGCAGAGTAAATAAATTACAGGCTACCACAGTCCTGTGACTTTCCTCATTAATGTTTAACATGTTTGATTCCCAGAGCATTAGTAATTCAGTCAGGCTTCAGTATTTATAATGAAGGAGGAGTGAATCAATGCAAGTCTGCAGATCGCCTCGTCAATACTGTTCCAGTGACCGGTGCGTCCCCTATGCGTAATTCCAATACCGTGCGTCCCGATGGTCAGTGGTTTCCTTGAATGTATTGATGACCAAAGCAGCCAAGGTTGTCTCTGAGGCTCCTGTGAGCTCGGGCCACGCATAAATCCGAAGTATAGATTAAAGCATATCGCTGCAGGCCCGAGGGTGAACGCACCTAAACTCACATTTAAATGCGGAATAGCCTAGACATTACGGCTCGTGATGTCAGCGCATGGTACAGATAGGGGCAGGCCTTTCAGGACAAAACGTAAAATAATGTTCATGCACATTTTCTTGTAGACACATTATAATAGTTACAAGAGGTTTACTCACGTTTCTTTGTGCAGCAGAGCGAGTCTCTCTCTTGGTACTTTGAGTCTTTGTGACAGCCTCCTCTTCAGTCCATCCACGGTCTCCTCCTGGGGCAGGGAGAGCTCGAAGCGTGTGCCGGTGGTGGAGTGGATGTACAGATTCATGGAGGGCTCAGTCGGGACGGCCTCGCAGGACGAAGCACCGCGACTGGTGCAGCTCCGGGCGCTGGGGTGCTGGTCCATCCGATAACCTGTGGTCAGAGAAGGGGGGAGACAAGACGAGCAGAGCCGGGGATGAAGCGGGGGTGAGGAGGAGTAGGAGGAGGATGGTGAAGCCGATCCGTCGCTTCGGCTTACCGTCCCTTGTTCTGCTTGCAAATCAAAGGCGGCATTCAGGGAGCTTTTCTTTTCTTTATTTCTCTCGCTCTCCGAGAGTCAGAATAAAACCCGCTCTGTCTCCTCTCCGGTCGATATCATGAGAATATTCCCCACAGGAAAGTCAACTACATAAGGCTTTTTCTCTTTGTTTGATCTCTCTCTTTGTTGCCCTCTCCAACGTGCACCAAAAGTCTTCCTATGTGCTACATAGATGAGTAAATGCCAGGCAGAGACGCGATGTTGTCAGCAGAAAATGCCATGGACGCACACTTACGCAGGCAGTTACCTTTAAAACAAAAAACTCTCACGTCTAACAATAATAAAAAAAACAAAGAATATAAATTCCTCCCGGTGTTTCTGTCAGCCTTTGCAAGCTTCAGATGAGAAAACACACGGTCCGTGAGCTGCAAAGCCTCATACGGGTTAGTGGCGAGTGGCTCTCCGCTGCGCTGCGCACTCGTACCCACGGCAGCTCCACTGAAATATCGACAATGAACATTGTCACAAAGTATCCCACTTCCACCATCGATAAATACGCCCACAGCCCACAGCCGGTGCAGCCAATCGCGGCAGAGCTCCTTCAGGACGCTGCTGGTGTCAGCCAATGGGAGGAAGAGATCCACACCCACGTGGAGGGCAAGAGAGTTTAGGCCATTCATAATAAATTACAGCATAGAACAAAATATGGGGCCATATCACAGGAGCATGCACTGAGCTTTAAGGGTCACTCATACTAATTTATTCACTATTAATCACCCCAAACAACAACCTTATCCAATGAGATATCCAGTGGAGCCTTGCGATCAGCAGCCCTAGTTTATTTGTAGCTATTGTTCAAGCCTCCACTCTTGTAAATGTTGAATTATCAGATGGGCATAAATAGTGCTGACGTCACCCTCTTTCTCCTGATCTCAGCACAAATGCAGAAACTATTAAAGTGGACGTGAATAGCACGCAAATTAAACACTAGACATGATATATTCCCATCGGGAACGACATGCAAGGGACAGAAACCACTGCGTAAAAGCAAGTAATACATATGCAGCATGGTTGCGTGCATAAGTGGTGATGCAGGCGTCCATTTTGTCCATCTTGTCACAACAAAACTAAGCTGAAACTTGCAAACAAAGAGGGGCTGCGTGAGGATTTAAAAAACACTACACAGCTACACAGCTTCTTCCAATACAAGTCAGGGCTTTGAGATGATAAAGGAGATACTCGGTCGCCCCCCTGTGGCCAAGGAAGGAACTGACCATGAAAACTTGCAACTGAATCATAGTTTACTTGTGTCTAACAAAGGCAGACATTCACGTTTGGATTTTACAGCATTTTTTTTACATGTTAGAGATATTACCTGGCTTCTTTTTAATCATAAATGTGCTTTAATATAATTGTAATGAGTGTCACTGCTACACAATACCGTCACAGTGTTGTTATTGTGCTTCTATAACAGACAACATCAACAACGACTTACTGTCAGCCGCTAATACTAATTTACAGTAACAGTGACATTCTCCTGTCGTCGATTCCAGCCTTATTAACTTAATCATGTCCCCGGTATTTACATGGAAGGTGGCTCATCCAATCACTTGACAACATGCAGCAACATTTTATCGACCCGTGATTGACTGCTCGCCTCCAATCAATTCTTTCAGTGTCCAAATGACACACACACATTAAAGTGTACTCACCAATAATTGTGGCGAAAACTGTGAAGCCTCGCTCAGCAGCGTGCTGTGTTCCAGTCTGTTCCCCCAGCTTTGGCATGTAAAACAAACCCAAACCGTGATAAAAGCTCTCAGATAAATCCACTTGGGTATCCACAAGTTTTCTTTTTTCTCTCCAACAGGCCCGTGCGTGTCCAGCGCGCGCGACGTTTTTACGCAGCGGACCTCGCGACTCCTGACCAATAAGGAGCTGCAGTAATGTCCTAAGATGCCTCGGCGTGTTGTCAGCACACCGGCGTCTTTCTTGGTAATAAGAGTACAGTCGGGAAGGTGAGACACCTCTTAACACACTCTTCTCGGATATGGGTGGAGAGTAGAGTTCTTATTATGTCAGCGTGTGATTTAAGGTGGCCCCGCTTGGCTTGTAACCGCCTCTCATGTCCAACGTGTTCCCGTCGCTGGGAAAGAATGTGCCCACGCAAAGCCGCCAGCAGATATCCAAGTGTGTCAGTGCAGCGGCTCCCTGGACGCCACTGAAGGCTTTTAATGGCGCAACGCACCGAAATAGCAGCGCACGCAGCAGCAGCCTGTTGTCTGCCACCTTAACAAACCGTTAATGAGGCGAAGGCTGTGGCGATGTGAGGGGTGTTGCCACGCTCTGACGACATAAGGGAGAAATGTCACCGGGCAACAGAGCAGGTAAACAGGCTCCATAGAGACGGAGGGCACGTACACCGATAAACAAAAAGTTTTCTGGCATGTTGTGTTGCAGTGTTTGGGGAAATACAACTGTGTTAAAGACATGTTGGGAAAGTTTATGGGCATTTGTCAAAATCAAGTAAAATCACAGATTTTGGTAGCAAAGCCTGTCCTGTAACGTCACTGTTCACACACAACTGTTGTATTTTTATTCAGCATGAAGAAGTGTATAGAGGAGATACAACAATATGAATTAGCCAACATTTAAGTATGCATTCATTTCATTTATTAATTTATTTCAAACAGACTGTTAAATATGTATTATACTAGACAAAGCACAATGCTAATTTGCATCTGTTGTCCCTGTGTGTGGATATACTGTGCATAACAATATAAAAATGATAATTCTGTGTAGAGATACCACTATATGTTAAGCCTACATTTAAAAGTATGCATTCCAATCTTCATTTTAGCTATTGGCTGACACCCACCAGCCACTTTATTAGGTGCACCTTGCAAGTACCAGGTTGGACCCCTTTTGTCTTCACAGCTGCCTTAAAGGAAAAGTCCGGTATTTTGCAATTTGAGCCCCATTTCTGGGTTGTTTATGATGAAATAGAGTGGTTAGGACCAAAATAGTGAAGATTGCTCATTTTCAGAGAATTTGGCTTTCTCCTGCCTGGCTTAACACTGCTGCCTATGGCCATGTGTATATTGGTCCTAAAACCACCCTAAATGTTCGTTTTCAAAGCCATGAAACTCACCGAGTGGACAGTGGTGTTCGTTGATGTTCTGACATAAAAAACGTAGCAAACTGTGGTTTCCGTGATGATTTATTTGACATTTTGTGTAATCCATTGGTTTCCTATAGAAGCCTCATTGTCCGTTGGTAATAATCCACCACTGGAAACGGACAGGGGGTTGTTTACGACAAGGTTGTAGTCATTGTTGTCTTTTAGCTCAGCGAAGGTGCCGGCTCGACAGTGCTGTGAACAAATGAAACTTTTTACAAATGAAAAAGTTTTGTAATAAGTTTAAACAACTGCACGAGTACGATTGCCTTTGAACACAACGCCAACCTTCTTCTTCTGCTTCTTCTCTGTGTCCCATTACATTGCAATGGTTTCCTGCCGGTTGGCGACACCCACGTAAAAGAGCATTATTGCCATCAAGCGGGCTGGAGTGTATAACGCTTCAGGGTCAAATGATCGATCAAGCGGAAGTTTACACACGGGTGTGAGGCAGCTGAAAAAATAGTTCCACAATCGAGATGAATAGCGAAAACACGGATGGAACCCACAGCTTGCTACAATTTTTATGTCAGAAATCAACAAACACCACGGAAGTTTCAAAGTGCAAAATACCGGACTTCTCCTTCAATTCTTGGTGGCATAGATTCAACAATGTGCTGGAAACATTCCTCAGAGATTTCGGTCCTTATCGACATGATAGCATCACACAGTTGCTGCAGATTTGTCAGCTGTAATCTCCAGCTCCATATTTTGGTAGCAAAGCCTGTCCTGTAACGTCACTGTTCACACACAACTGTTGTGTTATTATACAACATGAAGAAGTATATAGAGTGAATATGAGTTAGCCTATATTAAAGTATGCATTCATTTCATTTATAGCTTTATTTAAAACAGGGACTGTACAATATGTATTATACTAGATATAGCACAATGCTAATTTTCATCTGTTGTCCCTGGGAGTGGATACACTGTGTGGAAATCTGGGACAGGACAGTTCACAATGTGGCGTACAGGGAACACACACACACACGCACACACACACACACACACACACACACACACACACTTTTTAAAGTCACATGCATTGAAATTTTTAGATCTGGTCTAATTTAAAACTGCAATAATCATGTTTAATGTGAGAAATAATTAGCTTCCAGGCAAAAAAGATATTTTTGGCAGATATATAGAAGAGCAAAGGTTGTGTTAGGGGAGTGCATATTTATTTTGTAACACAGGGTGGTCCTTGGACTGTAAATAAACTGTGTTTATAACTAATTTATTTATTTGGGTGGTAAACAGACTGGGGATAATTGTATATTAGTTGTAAATACATTTGGGAATTTGTTGAAATAATATATGAGTTAAAAGAAGAAATGTAAGAAAGGGAAAGGGACATATATGTTTTACTTCTACCTACTCCTTTTTTGCACAGTTATCTTTGTCTTGTTTGTTTTTTATTTTGGTTTAAAATAACGTCATTCATTCATTCATACCATGTAAATAACAATAAAAATGATAATTCTATGTATATAAAGGAGATACCACTATATGAATTAGCCTACATTAAAAAGTAAGCATTCCAATCTTCATTTATAGGCTTATTCAAAACAGGGACTGTACATTGCACATTCACTGGCCACTTTATTAGGTACACCTTGCTAGTACTGGATTGGGCCCCATTTTGCCTTCAGACCTGTCTCAGTTCTTTGTGGCATATATTCAACAATGTGCTGGAAACATCCCTCAGATATTTTGGTCCATATCGAGATGATAGCATCACACAGTTGATGCAGATTATACGGCTGCACATCCATGGTGCGAATCTCCTGTTCAGTATTTTGGTAGCAAGGCAATTCAAGTTGCAGCTGGTCGAGGTAATTGTAACCTATTATACACTTTCCCATACTTTATTCCAGTGGTGGCAAAAAATAAGGCCAGAGCCTGCCCAACAAAGGGTTCAAACCCCCCATTAGGTGACTTTGCGCCCCTGATAGTGATGCTCCTTTGGAGGCTAAGATGTGCCAGGATTCAGGAGCAAGTTAAACAGTGAGTGCCCTATTTTCGCCCTGACCAGAATTCAGTTCTCTGACTAAACAATAAATACGTATTGTGGTCGTATTTAAAGATGTCAGACACTGCAAAATATTGTCAACCAGCAGCATCAGTACAAAACAAAACTGGTTGAACCCTCTTGCCAAGATACTGCTAAAACTTTTGATTTGTAAAAAGTTTGTTAGGCAGGAGGTAACTTAAAGGGATAGTTCAGATTTCAGTTCAGAAGTGGGTTGTATGGGGTCCTACAGCATGTAGACAGCATATTGCATACAGTAGATGGCATTCGGCATGCCCTCAGTTTGGAGAAGCAGGCTGGAATCCGACATGGAAGCTGAGCAATGTTTGCATGTTCTCCCCGTGTCAGTGTGGGTTTTCTGCAGGTACTCCAGCTTCCTCCCACAGTCCAAAGACATGCAGGTTAATTGGTGACTCTAAATTGTCCGTAGGTGTGAATGTGAGTGTGAATGGTTGTCTGTCTCTATGTGTCAGCCCTGTGATAGTCTGGTGACCTGTCCATGGTGTACCCTGCCTCTCACCCACTGTCAGCTGGGATAGGCTCCAGCACCCCCATGACCCCTACCAGGATAAGTGGATACGGAAATGAATGAATGTATCAGTGTGTGGTGTGCACCCATTTCCTAATACAGAGGCAAAGTCTAGCTAAAATGCAATTTAATTTAATTTAATTTAATTTAATAAAAAAAAACATTCATGAGGAACCTATTTGTCACAGTTGTGATGAGAGTGTGTGACACATCAGAAGCCCTGATTGGCAGCCAGTGTGACGGTTAACGTTTAAAAGGAGAAAGTCGTGATGGAACAATAGGTCGCTTTATTGTACGGAGCAAATTACAACACAGCACCAGTGAAGACGACCTGGCGCAGAAAGAAAAGAGACAAAGTCAGTATTTTTTCTTATTTGTATTATCTTACATCGTGATGAGAGTGATAACACACATTAAAGAAGCTATTGTGCACAGATATAAATACAGGTGTGCCTTGAGGGTTTGGCTTGGGCAGAAAAAATTTGAAAACCACTGCCCTATGACATCACAAGTTTGAGACTTACTTCACTCGTTTCTCTATGAGAGGGAGAAGCTCATGCTCCCAAACACTGATTGGACTTTCAAAGGCCATGGAAATAAAATATTGGAATTGTTGATTTGTAAATTGTTCCATGTATTGTAGGTCAGGGCGCGCTATTGTAATGTGCCTGTGTGGTGATTACATCATGTAATCAGAGATGTGATAGTACGGTTCACCTCAAGGACGAGAGAGATGCAGTGTAATGTGTTAAAAAAAGATCTGACTCTGCCTCAGAACGTGCAAACATGCACCAGCCAAGAACTGTCCTTCCCTCCAGCCTCAGGACCAGCACAGACTGTCTATCTGATTACAGACACACACTCCTACCCACTGTTCAGGGGACACGGTGCCCCACCAGCATATTATCACACTGTCTGAGAACTGAATCATCCTCGTGTGTGTGTGTGTGAATGCATGTGTGATAGAGAAAACAAAGTGTGTTCAAAAGAAACATCTCCTAGAGTCTCCACGCACAGACAAAGGTCCCTGTCTTTGCCCGGCCCCAACAGCTTTATCTGTCTCCATCTCTTTCTCTCTGTCTCTGGGAGGTGCTGACTCAGTGGAACAAAGTGAAAGGAGTTGGTTAAACCTCCCTCCTGTACTTGAAACACAATCCTTTGTTCCAGTCAAACGCTGCGCTTTTGTATTAGCTCGCTTGACGCCGTGGCTTGTTTTGATGCTCGTCGTGCTGGCAGGAGCACATTAAGGCATCTGTGTGTGTTGGAGAGTTTAGTGCAGAGCGGAAGCAAATGTGCACTGATGTTTGTGTTTGTGGCTCCGGCCGCTTGAGAGTCAAGTTCTTCTGTCAGCCATGAGACGGCTTGGCTGTCCCCGTCAGCAGGTCTGGCTGTCAGCACAGCGCAGGTCACGCAGAACACTCTGACCTTGTTTGCCTGAATTAGACCTTGTAGTTGAGCTGACAATCTGATATGTTTTATGACAAAGGTGCAAGTCTCACTGCATTTGATAGCAATCATGAGATTGTCCTGTAAATTGACAGTCCCTCATTCTTAAGTAAATGTTTTTAGCATGGGCAGATTATGAGACAATGGGCCCCTGGGCACAGATATGGAAAGGGCCCCACCACCTCTCCTACACAGGAGCAAGACACACAGACTTTGTGGTTTTGTGTCTCTTTATGGTCATTTTGTGTCTTTTTGTAGTTGTTTGGGTCTCTCAAAGGTAATTTTGTGACTTTTTATGGTCCTTTTGTGTCACTTTGTGTCTCCTAGTGGCTGTTTTGTGTCTCTTTTTGTAGTTATTTTAGTTTCTTTAAGGTAATTTTGTGTCTTATTGAAGTTATTTGAGGTAATTTTGTGTTTTCTTTAGGTCATGTTGTGACTCTTTAAAGTAATTTTTATCTTTTTTGGTCCTTTTGTGTCACTTTGTAGTCACTTTGTGTCTCCTTGTGGCTGTGTTGTGTCCCTTTTTGTAGTCGTTTTAGTTTCTTTGTGGTAATTTTGTGTCTTATTGAGGTAGTCTGTGGTAATTTTGTGATTCTTTGACATAATTTTATGTCTTTTTTGGTTGTTTTGTCATTTTGAAGTCATTTGTGTTTCCTTGTGGTTATTTTGTGTCACTTTGTAGTCATTTTGTGTTTCTTTGTGGCTGTTTTGTGCTTCTTTTTGTAGTTGTTTTAGTTTCTTTGAGGGAATTTTGTGTATTATTGAGGTAATTTTGTGTTTTCTTTAGGCCTTTTTTGGTCATTTTGTGTCTCTTTGCTGTAATTTAGTGTCTCCTTCTGGCTGTTTTGTTTCTTTTTGAAGTCATTTTGGTCTCCGTGAGATATTTTGGTCATTTTGTGATTCTTTGAGGTAATTTATGTCTTTTTTAGTTGTTTTTTTTTTTATCAATTTGTAGTCATCTTCTGTTTCCTCATGGTTGTTGTATGTCTCTTTTTGTATTCTTTTCAGTTTCTTTGAGGTAATTTCGTATCTCTGTGGTAATTTTGTGTCCCTTATGGGTAATTCCATGTTTTACTTAGGTCACTTTGTGACTCTTTGAGGTAATTTTATGTCATTTATGGTCATTTCGTGTCTCTTTGGGGTATTTTGTGTCTCCATGTGGCTGTTTTGCTTCTTTTTGTAGTCAGTTGGGTCTCTGTGAGGTGATTTTGTGTCTGATTGAGGTAGTTTTATGTCTATTTTAGTCATTTTGTCTATTTGAAGTCATTTTGTGTTTCCTTGTGATTGTTTTGTGTCACTTTTTGTGGTCATTTTAGTTACTTGGAGGTAATCTTGTGTCTTATTGAAGTCATTTTGTATCTCTTTGATGTCATTTTATGTCTTTTATGGTCATTTTGTGTCTCCTTGTGGCTGTATTGTTTCTCTTTGTAGTCATTTGGATCTCTGTTAGGGAATTTTGTGTCTTACTGAGGTAATTCTGTGACTCTTTGGGGTAATTTTATGTCTTTTTTAGTCGTTATGTCAATTTGTAGTCATTTTGTGTTTCTTTGTGGTTGTTTTGTGCCTATTTTTGTAGTCGTTTTAGTTTCTTTGAGGTAATTTTATGTCTTTATTTGGTCGTTCTATCAATTTGAAGTCATTTTGTGTTTCCTTGTGGTTGTTTTGTGTGACTTTATAGTTGTTTTGTGTTTCCTTGTGGTTGTTTTGTGTCTCATTTTATTTTCATATTAGTTTCTTTGAGGTAATTTTGTGTCTTTATATTCATATTGTGTAACTTTGCAGTCCATTTGTGTCTCCTTGATATTATGTCTGTTTTTTGTACTAATTTTGTGTCTCTTTGCAGTTTCTTTGCATCTCTTTGTGGTCCATTTGTGTCTCTTTGTGATCATTTTGAGTCTCTTCCTGGTTGGCATGTATTAATTAGAGAGATATTTTGCAAGTGACGGACCCCTGACAGTTTGGGCCCCTGGGCCTGTGCCTGGTCAGCCCATTCAGAAATCCATCCATGTTTTTTTCACATTTCAGGTAGAGACCTCTTTTCAGAAGGTCATTTGTTTTAATCCACAGCAGCTGGTACAGTATGTCCCCTCTACCTGTCTGTGCTAATGTGAAAAATCACAATGTGATTAAGTAAAGGAATAATGTTAATGCACAAATTCATCATGAGGCGGCCCAAAAGCTAAATGTTTCTCGCTGTGTGCTGCATGCTGCAGTGGGATGCACATGGGTAAGCCTGTGATGGAGGATACAAGAGCAACCCCCATATGCAGCTACGTGATAATGCATCACACATAGTTCTGGGAAGAGTTTATTGACAAGGGAGGAAGGCCGTGTGGGCGGGTCGTAAACATTTCACATTGGATATCAGATCTGGTGGGACAGAGCAGCCTGCATGTGATTGCATGTGTACCCGACTTTGTGTATGTCCATGTGCGAGCAAGAACGCGCGAGTTGTTGTGTGAGAGATTGAGTGTGTGGGACATGTGTGGGCGTGTGTGTGTGTGTGGGTGAGCAGCATTCCTATCCATCAAAGTCACCAGTGGGCCGCCCTCTGCCTCGGGAGAAAAATGAACCATGCCCGACACGCTCAGCCTGCTGCTGTTGTTCTCCTGCCACCATTTCCTCCCTGATTCACCCTGAGTGGCTGTGAGTGGGGCAGACACACCTCGCCGGCCATCGCCATGCTACGCTCACAACACTACCACAGGAAGCTGACACATACAGATGCCTGCATACCTTGCATGCTGACACAAACGGTGTGAATTCATACTTGTAAAACTTATCATACAAGGAGTGTCTCTCTTTATGACAGATGCGAGGGTGGCTCTCGAATAATTGGACGCGTAAACTCAAACACATAAACACACAAACCTTCAGGCACAAGTTCAGTCAGTTCACTACTGTCTGATGTAAGATACATCATCATTTCATGTCTCGATTTGGAGTGAAGTGCTCCTATCCCAGCCTCGATCTTGGTTTTGTCTAAATAAGGCCCAGATCTTTATGTGTCTCTAATTCGATTCACATGTTATCGTAGAGATGGTATTGACTACAGCCTAAGTGCCTGTTACTGTAAGTGGATAAAGTTTCCAAATTATGTGGACGTCGAGCCATTTGAATGGTCTGACTGGTGAATGAGATTGAACTGTGATTGTGAGAGTCCATTTCAGACTAAAAGACATTAAACTAGATTCAGAACAATAGAGAACATCTTACTGTTAGCGCGCGATAAGGGGACACAAGGTTACGTGGCAAAAGATGTGACAAATGATTTGTGATTTGTGTGTGAATGTATGTGTGTGTTAAGGATACATATGAAAATAAGTGAGTTCAAAGTGAGACGCTTTTCTTAAAGGTCCAGTGTGTTGGGTTTATATATTGGCAGAAATATAATATAATAAGTATGTTTTCTTTAGTGTATAATCACCTGGCAATAAGAATCACTGTGTTTCGTTACCTTAGAATGAGCTGTTTGTATCTACATAGGGAGCAGGTCCTCGTCCATGGAGTCCGCCATGTTGCACTGCCATGTTTCTACAGTAGCCCAGAACGGACAAACCAAACACTGGCTCTAGATGGGGCTGCTTGCGTTTTCGCATCGGCCACCATAGTTAGCAGCCCTTCCGTCACAAAAAACAGTGATTCTTTTTTAACGTGACACTGCTTTATTCAGTTTTTTTTACCAGTTTAAATCCCCAGGTCTGTTTGTTGTGGAGAGGAGGAGACCTCTGTGGATAATTCTGCATCTGGTAGAAACCTCCCAAACATCTAGGGCCAGTTGCACAAGGCACTTGAAGTTAAAACTTTCCGAGTTAGAGTTTCCTTGAGATAAAACTGGTTGCACAAAACATGATGAGCAAATGATTTTGAGCTGTAAATTTGACAGGAAGTCCGTTTTTGTGACCATCTGGTTTTGGATCACTCAACTTCCAGTTTCTTTACAATTAATGATTGCTCTGCATTTATATACAATGGGATCCTTTCAGTCAGTTATTGGTGTTTGTGCAACCAGTCCCTGGAAGTTATTAGAGAAAAAAGGTGAGCACACATCAGCACAGTGGTTCCCAACTGGTGAGTCGCAGTCCAAAAGTGCGTCACGTGTCCTTTCTGAGTGGACCGCAAGTGACCTGCAAACATGTCATGTTTGCAAAAAAAACCCTTAATTTTTAAGTACAGCAAATGTTTCAGCACAGAGGTTTTATTTTGAAGTGCTTTTCCTGCTGTCGAGTGAGTGAAGCAGATGACTACTTGAAAGAGACGGCAAAGTAGCTCGACGACAGGGCCAAATGCAAGTATGACACTCAATGTGTTAAAATGTGTGGACCTTGAACTAATAGCTAATGAGAAATATGGACCCCGTGGCTGGACCAGTTGGGAACCACTGCATTAGCAGGTGCTGAGCTAGTGGCCCCATATGCAACAAGCTAGACTGCATCAGGGAAACACACATATGTAAAGTGAAACAGCTTTTTTCAGTGTTTTACCGGTATAAATGGCCAGGTTGGTTTGTTTTGGAGATGAAGAGACCTCTGCGGATAATTCAGCTCCTGGTAAAAACCTCCTGTACGATGAACACTGAATGAATCCTAACAGGGAGTTTATGCTTGGCACCTGTGAGAAGTTTCCTTACTGCCAAATGCTGCTAAATGCTACACACAGCTCCTGTGAAGCAGGAGGGTTTTTCTCTGATATTATTATTGTAGCAAAACCTCTGCACTTGTACAATGGAATTTACATCCAGAGAAAAGTGTTCAATATTAAAGAAATAAAACACATTATAATAAATAACTAGGCCTATATAAATAAATATAGACAAAGATATAAGTGTGACACTGTGATAATAATCCAGTTCAGTTTCAATGACACAGCTCATTATTTCACAATTACACTTTATTGCTTTGTTTTTTGACATTTGATTGCAATCAAGTTGTATTTCAAAATGTCCTTTTCCCATAACCTGTTCTCATTTCATAAAGCTGGTTTTTCTACAACCGTTTTATTTCATAATGCCACCATTCGTCACAGAGTCTTTGTCAATCAGCAAATGGCGCAGACAATTATGTAATTGGCTGTTGCTTTAGTCTGAATGACACTTCCTCTACTACAGAACGCATCACAGTGATGATGCGGTCACACATGTATTGACACATCACATGTACTGTATGATGCGTATATCACTACCACAGGGCACCGGAACAACATAGAAATAGAATATTTGCACTGATGTGTAGTAAAGGATTCTGTCAATGAAATCCACACATGCACAGATTTGCTTCAGTTGCTGCAGTGAATTTTATTGTATTCATACAAAGAAGACTGAAGACACAGACAAAATATGTGTGTGGATCTATGCAATGTGACAAATGAATAGAGAAGGCTGTTCTATTATTTGCCTTTTGCCACTTAGTTATTATATCCACATTACTAGAGATTATTTATAAAAAAAATCAGTGTAAACATTTTGTGAAAGCACCGATGGTCAACCCTACAATATCATCACAATATCGATATTGAGGGATGTAGTAAAAAAATATCATGATATACCGTAGCTGAGTGAGTGAACCACACTTTATTGTGCTTTCACACCTGCCCTGTTTAGTTTGGTTCAGTCAAACTCGAATTCGTTTGCCCCCTGAGTTCGGTTCGTTTGGGCAGGTGTGAACACAGCAATCACACTTAAGTGCGCCCTAAAACAACCGGACTGAGACCTTCTTGAAGAGGTGGTCTCTGGTGTGGTTCGTTTGTGGTGAGAACATGTTCCGACCTCGATCTGAACCAACTGCAGTCACATGACACATTGTTTGGGTTAAACATGAGCATGTTACAGTCCTGGAGGATTATTAATGTGCACCTCCTCCTGTACTGCCTTAATATGCACATTCAGCACATCCAATGCATCAAAACATTGTTTTCTAGTTGGAGCCGCGCCTCCTTTTCAAACTGTATGGTTTGACTAAAATGAACAATGACAGCAATATAGTCCACGATGAGCAGCGCTAAAATCAACCTGCGTAGTTGTCCCTCCATTGTGACATTAGAAAGTGTCACATTTATCTTGCAAGTGTGCTCTTCTTCAACGTTTTGTTTACTTCCTGGATTTTTCCCACATGGAAATTCTGACCAATCAAGAGCAGCTTTCTTGCACAAGGCATTTGATCTGGTCCGCTTGTAAATGCTGCCGTGAGAACACGAACCAACTCTAGGCAATTATACAACTGTGTAATAAAATAAGTCCCTGACTCAGACCAAAGCAAGACAACTCTAGGTCTGAGACAACCTTTTCAAGTGGACCAGGGCACAGATCAACAGACTGTGCCTGAGAACGATACAGTGTTCACACCAATCAACAAACTGGGATTTGGGGTCAAGTGTACTTGAATTCGAGGCCCTGATGTGAAAGCCTCCTTTGGGATTTTGCTACAAACATACCTCCATAGCTTGAAGAAACCTGGTCATATTAGTGGCAAATGTGGAGTGGGATCAGTGTTAAATTTTGGGATGGAGTTCAAAAGGACCCAAGATAGAGCATAGGGTGAAAAAAGGAGTCATCAGAGAGCAGAGGGATGAGGAGCTGAGTGGGAGTGGGAAGGGCTTCCGTGTGGACAGGGCCTCTGATCCCACACCTGCAGAAGGAGCCCTGTTTGAAGTGCTGCTCCCTCGCCCTCCCGGCTCACAGCACAGATGATTGATGACACATCTCGAGCTCTACGGCTTTGCACACCAAAGCAGACAATGTGCCGAGAGAGTGTCAGAGCCCCGGCCTGAGAGAGAAAGAGAGTGGAAAATGTGCAAAACGTGCAGTGACAGGGGACAAGAAAAGAAAGTGTCACATCAGACGATGGTTTAGTCACAGTCACAGCTTACAGTAACTTCTGAACATCCAAGCCACGGACATTTCAACCAGACCCCCGTATTCCACAACTGCGAGTCACGACAATATTCCCTTGACTTTTGTCCGAGAAACTTTTTCTTGAGAGTTCCGGGAAGCAGATTCTTCATTTTACAAATTCCATATGTAGTGGTCAGTGAGTGATAAATGACTCACAGCATCAGCTTGGATACTTACTGTAAAGTTTATGATTTTCAGTTGGTGCTGAGTGAGTGATGACTAAACACAACAACCTCTGTAGATCGCGCAGCGCCCAGAGGCACACTGGATTCTGTCCAAACATTTCACAATCAAGCTGGCTGTATTCATTCTCTACAGATGGCACATTCATCATATGGCTGAGTTTATGCATGTGTGTGAGCGCATAGTGATGAGTAACATTATGTACTGTTTGTGTTTTGTTTCTATATAACATTTAGTACATGTTTGTCACTCCATCTTTAGTCAACACATTCCAATGTGGCAAGTGAAGTTGATGAGACACATTACTGTACAAAGTGTGTAACCAGAATATCTTTACTCATATCTTGGCAAGTGAATGTTTTGATACTCGCAGAGTGTTGACCAACGACTTTATCACCGGTGAGACAATGACCGAATCATGTAATAATGAAAGGTCTTTTTACGGTAGCATAGCTGCACCCTGAGTTTAACTACAGACTTCTTTGTTTTTTTAAAAGGAAGTTACGTATTTGGTAAATTATTTGAGCCCTGCACAGGTCTGATTTTCAAGACCCGTTCCCGACATGCAATACCACACCCGTCCTGCCACCCCCACATATGACCTTAACTGACCCGTCGACACAAGATCCGCAGCCCCACAGAATAGCCATGTGCTGTTCAAATAACTCAGTTAGGCAGCACATTAAGGGATCATTGTGGGACATTTCATACAAGTGAAACTAGGATAATCTAATTTGAAATTAAGGTAATTCAGGATTTTTTTTTTGCTTATTCTGATAATATTGAGGAGCACATCTCCACATTTAAGGTACCTACCTACCTTAGAAACACGCCTGATTGAGGTGGCTCTCATATTCCAGCGCAGAGGACAGCCAACACACAAAGTCAGCAGACATTGAAAGGGTGGACTAAAATGAAAACATTCAATTAAATTACAATTATTTTCATTTCATTTTAATATTCAAATCGTCAGCACCTGCAATCCAACCTGCATGTTCTTTGTTTAAGCCCCAACTGAACCCAGGAGTAAAATTAGGACAAAATACCACCCGCAAAACACCTTTTTTTAGGGTTATCTTTTTGAGCTGAGTCCCACTCTACTGAAAGTTAGATAAGAGGGATTAATACAGCGCTTATGTCCAATAAGTATGAAGCTATAGCCAGGAGACTGTTAGCTTAGCTTAGCATAAAGAGTGGAAGCAAAGGGAAATAGCTAGCCTGATACACCCACCAGCACTTCTAAAGCTCCCAATGATCGGAATGAATTATACGTTGTTTATTAAAAACAAACATATTTAAAAAAAAGTGTAAAAACAAGTTGAGCCGGGCTATTTCTTGGCCAGGTGGCAGGTGCAGCTAGCTGGCTTCCAAAGCCCCATTAGTCCTAAAAATGTCCCATTGGATCGAAAGCCCAATTCTCCAGCAGCCCATTATTCCAAAAACAAACACCTGTTGTTTCACCGGGTGTGTCCCATTTCTCTGAAAATACAGTTTTAGTTTCTCCACAGGGTTTTAGCCACCAATAATGGATGTTTTGCCAACATTTCCCAGCAGCATTTGAGACAATGGTCCTGTGTGTTTTTACCAATCCTCAATGGCATTCCCTGGTGTCGTTTGAGCCACCGATCCCAGGTGGTGAGGTGTTTCTCAGCAGCCAAACCTGGGTGTTTTTCACCAACCCATCTCTGCTTCTGGGACTTAGTCTCCAAAAGGCCTTAATTAGGCTTCAGAATTTTGGAAAGTCTCAGGGCTGCTGTGAAACTGTGCCTACTTAGGGCAATGAAATAGTTTGTTTTGGGTGCATCAGTGCAAGAGACAAACAAGCAAGGACAGCAGAGGAGATATCGGGATACCAATGCAACTGGGCTGGACAGCCACAAGAAGGTCCACAGGCTGAGATCAATGTAAGAAATAGTCAATTTATTCAGGACATCCGTGCACAAAAAGAAGTATTGTGAACAAACAATAAGCACTCATGTCAGTTGCACTGATGATAGTCAAGGGCTGAAACGTTTGCTGCTGTTTTTATTCACATTTTGCACTTTGAGCACCCTTCCTTTCGTGCACGGATGTCCTAAATAAATTGCGCAGGTATTCCCCCTGCCATCGCTTCAGAATTTTTCCCATCGGAACAATAGTTAGTCCCCGTTTTGAGTCTGTTTGCAAGGCTAAGCTAACAGCTCTAGCTGTTACTTCATATTTGGCATTCAGACATAAGACTGATATCAATCCTCTCATCTAACTCTTAGCAAGAAAGCAAATTAGAGTAGCCCCTAAAATGTGGAACTGTTCCTTAAAGCAGTATTTATCAGCACAACCACTGGCTTGTAGTAGCAGAGTATTGTGAATCAGCACATCACTGTGATCTGAGCCTCCTCATGAATCCTGTGAGAATACGATGTACTGTTATGGCTTAGCCTATCACGTTTGTAACAGGATACTTTACACTCCGTTCCATATTCTGTCCGTGTGCAGCGGACCATTTGTCTTGTTCACAGTCTCTGTTGTGTCGTGACGCTGCACGACTCATAGTGGCGGTGCACTGTACTCCCAAACCCCAGATCCAGGCCTGTCAACCACTTACTGCGCAGCCTAATCCAAATGGTGTAAATTCGACACCCCCACAAAGTGGACCTGATAATTGCTGCCTTTTACAGAGTCGGTCTGCTCACACTAAAAGGCCCACAATAGGACTCAGCCTGGAACTGGGCTGAATGTGCTAAATAAGCTAATGAAATCCACCCACAGGACACAAGCCGGGCACGATAAGAACCTTTATAGCTGTGAAACTCGGCCAAGCTGGGAGGGTGTTAGCTCTATCTGTTTGTTTATTTGTCTGTTTGACAGCCCGCGGCGTAGCGCCAGAGGGACTGGTGGTCCGACAAAGGTTAGGTGTCAGCGTGGAGTGTATAAAATAGAACAGAGCAGAGCGATTGAGAGAGAGGCAGGAGAGAATAGAAGTGAGAGAGAGTGGAGGAGAGAGAGACTCAGGGCAGGAAGTGTGGGTGGCTGGGTAGGTGGTTTTGGCAATGCAGAATGGACTTCTTGCATATTACTTCTGGTAAAACAAAGATATGGCTTTTGCAATGGCTCCGCTCATTCACTGAGTAGTATCAGTTGTAAAAATTTTGCTCTCTGAGGTCAGCGTGTGTAGAAGGGACACCAACTCAGTTTAAGAGCAACATGTTGTGATGTACACCAGAACTCCCAGCACTTTTGCACTGAAAGAAAACAGATAGGAGATAATAGCAGTGAATGTGTGCCTGTGTGTGTGTATGTGTGTGTACAGTACACAGTGATGAATACCAGATGCAGGCATTTCCTTTGTTGGTGCAAGCAAGTTCAGAACTTGCCAAATCGCCCTGCTCTCCTCCCACACGGTTGAATACTTCCACACACACCCACACACACTCCAGAATCCCTGCCCACTAATCCTCCTCCATCCTAGGCTTAGGGGTAGCCGAAGCTGCAGGCTAATTCAATCTTGGCTGGTGCTCCTCTGTTTTATATCTCTCCTGTTGTCTTTCTGTTCTCCACCCTTGGTCCTTGCACTCACACTCTTGCTTAATTAGTTTTTTTCTATATCTCTCCATCTGCTTTTACCCCCCCACTTCTTTCCTCAAGAGATCCTACTCCACTCTCTCAGTTCTTCTTTCTGTTTGTGCTTTCCTTAACTTTCTCCTGCTGTTTTCGTTGCAGCAGTGTATCTGCTCCCGACAGCAGCTCTTTGCTCTGCAGTTGACATGCAGTAATCTGATCACTGATAGCGAAGGTCATTACGGGTCACATGATCTGGCTGGCAGGTCGCACAGAGAGTTGATCTCATCTGTGACGTCGGCCCAGAGGAGTGCGCAGCGGCCTTCTCCCTATCACATTCCTAAAATAGCCCTCCGTCCCCACTGATGACGTCATCCATTCCCGTCTCCCTTTGGCTCTGCCGCCCCCTTTCCTCTCTTGCTATCTCACTCTCTCCCTCTTCCTCTCCCTCCCTCCCTTCCTCGTCTCCTCTGCACTCTCCCCCTTTGCTCTCTTTTTTCCACCCCCTCCTCCTGTAACTTTCCAGGCTTTGCTGGCCCCCTCTCCCTTTTTCTTCCTCTTTGCCATCTCACTGTTTGCGTTTCTTGATAACAGCAGTAATTCCATAAAAGAGAGTTCATTGCACTTTATGCTGATTGTTCTCCAGCAGACGACTTTCTCTTATCGTAGGAAATTAAAAATTTAAAAACATTGACGTCAGCAAATTTAAAACATGTTCCATAACAGTTTCAGGGAAACCTCCATTCAGGGCTGTTCTCCTGAAAAATGATAACAATAACATGCAAATGAATGCGCCCTTCCCCGGCCTGCCACTTGCCCAGCACTTGAAAAAAAAAACCACATTCATGCGCTGAAATGCCACTGTCATTTCAGAGAAGAGGTGCATTTGGATAACGAAAATAGAATGCCACCACTTATATAGTTAAATATTTACCGTGTATGGGCGGAATACCGTGAGGCAAAAGTGAGTCACACAGGGAAGGCTGCGTTGACCCTCTGTATCTGTATAACTAATGATCAAAGGCGAGGCTTCAATTTTAACCCCTGTCCACGAACGCAGCACCATTTGTTCTGCCATGACAGCTCCACCACCCACACCATGGACAGCCTGTCATAGTCCCCAGAGGATAAATCCTAATGATTTTGGTGATCCTTTGACCTTTTCTCTGGCACCACTATAAGATTCACATTTGTGATTTTGAATAAAATGTCTCAACAACTACAGGATGTATCGCCACGAAATTGAAACACATGCTCATGTCCCTCTCAGGATGAACTGTGATAACTTTGTTGATCGCTTAGGTTTTTATCTGGAGCCTTCATCTGGTCAAGTCTTTAAGCTGTTCATTACTTTGTTTTATGTACAAATATGTGCAAATTACTGACATTCCCATTAAACTTTGTGTTTAGTGCTAATTCAGTCAGGAACACTTTGGTCAAAGAAAACTTAATTTCCATTTGCAGTATTATATTTGGCAGCATGGCTCTGTTCTGGGGCCTCTCTGCCCTTCCTCAGGTCTATACAGAAATCCTCTTCCATGCGCCTACACGGAAAGCATGAGGCAGAGAGAGCGCACCTCTCTGCCCTTTCATGTGCAAATGAGGAAAGCCTGAGGCAGAGAGAGCAAACCTCCCTGCCCTTCCATGCACAACAGCTGGGGTGGAGGTGGGTTGCAAAGCGGTTTGCAGAGGAAGCAACAGTAGGCAGGCCAGAGCAGTTTAAAAAGGGCGTCCTGAATGAGATTCGCCAAGTGGTTGCATAGATAGAAATCATGTGATCTATCAGCTGACTCCCCTCCATTAATCAGCTGCTCCATCAGGTGATTGGACTGTCTGAGATCAGCTGATGTAGCTGGGATGTGAGCTGAGCTTGACATCGTGTCCTGTCTGAACTAACGCTATGGTTGATTTCGTAAATGTTAGCATGTCAACACGCTAAACTAAGATGATGAACGTGGTTAGTTTCATACCTCCTAAATGTCAACATTGGCTTTGCGAATGTTAGCATGCTGACGTTAGCAATTAGCTCAAAACTCTGCTGTGCAATGCAATCGGCAGAAAAAAAAGTTTGTATTTTATGTTTTTGCAAGCCACAAATATGTACATTATTTTGTGCCGGATTCATTTAACTCTATGTTTCTTACCAACTTTGTGGTGAAGATGTGGTTAAGTTTAGGCCCAAAATCACTTGTTTGTGGTTAGGAAAAGATCATGTTTGGATTTAAAACACCCAGGTTCTGTGTGACAAACACTGCTGGGGTGTTCTGCTATAAAACAGTGGGTGTTGTTGGTTTCAAACAGTGGTCTGCAGCTTGGCAGGTGGCTTGCCACGCCACCCACAATCCCCTCCACCTCCAGTTGACAAAAGTCACTTTAGAAACATTGATATGATTCGAATGCAACATGCAAATGTAATGTAATTGTGGTTTGCAGAAACATGTAATGCCAGCATTTTCCTGTGGTGGCTGAAATGGTGCCTCAGTAGGAGCCTCACAGAGTCAGTAGCATGGCTGTTAGCTCTTGTAGGAAGTGTAACTGTATCAAAGGAGGATTAGAGTGTACCATTCAGATCAGAATAATCACGACATCAGACAGAACCCAGTTCATATTCGACTGACTCCAGTCATGTGTCATCCCCTTCCTGTCTCACACTATCAGATGGCTCTTCACTTTCATCAATACGCCTGAAGCTCCGAAGTATAAACCAGATGACAACTAACTTCATCTCCCTCACTTTGCCAGGGTTTGTCCTTGTCTATGTTTAGCCATGTCTGTTCTTTCTGTTTGATGTTACTTGATAACAGCCAGTCAGCCAACTATGAGTTCATGCTTAATTAGTCAGTTGTGTCTATTTATATTGTCCCAGCTGACGTGTCTGGTGTTGACTGCTTGTTAAGGATGTGTTTATCAAGTACTCACCAGCGTGTGTTGCACAAAAGCAAGAATGTAGATGAAAAATTTACATAATCAGAGACATTTTTTGGTGGCTGTGATGTGCCAAGTTCAGCTGCAGTTTAAAGGGTAATTTGAGACTACAAAATGGTGATGGAGGCAGTAGCACATAGTGTGTCATCATAAAATAAAATGTTTTGTCAGGCAATGTCATTGGCAGATCAGGTTAATTTAGTCTCTGACCTTTGTGGATGGGAAATGTCTGTCATGCATTACAGCTCATGTACGGTGTTGTAAGATTTTTCCATTTAAGCTGTTCAGTGTGCTAATCAAAGTTGGAATTAATTATAAATTGAGTCAGGTAATCAGTATCATCATGGGCTCTTTGAACGGAACTTTCTTGATCCTTTGTTTGATTAGATCATGACTAAGATCATTCACATCTCCCACTAACGGTACAAACACATTAAGTGGTTTGCTTCCCTCCAACTCCCTGACACTTTTATGGTTAATGTTCACCATGATGTCAACTACAATCAGTGTGATTCTTGACCCCTGAATTGTTAGCAGACAGCAAATAATTAACTGGGTGGTTATTCATGTAGTGTTACATCAACATACTGAATGGCATGTGTTTATAGTCATGCTTGTTATTTAAATTTATAGACATTTGGTTGCAGTAAAATGTGCATTTTATGACAATTCTGCCTAACGTTGCTAGTTTGTGTAGTTACAGTTTTAGTGGTGTTTGTGTGCACATGTAGCATAGCATCATTAAAAACTTAAAAACAGTAAACTGGATACAGCTAATTCAGAAATAATATTTTACTGTGAAATGAATAGTTGGACTTTTTCTTGCAGAGTTAGATGAGAAGATTGATCCCACGTTAATGTGTGTCCAGTAAACATGAAGGTACCGTCAAAAGCCGATTAGCTTAGCTTAGCATAAAGACTGGACACAGTGGGAAACAGCTAGCCCGGCTCTGTCTGATGGAAATCCACCTATCAGCACTTCTAAAGCTCACAGATTCACATCCAGTTTGTTTTATCTGTACAAAAGCAGAGGTGTAAAAACAACTCACTGTGGTGTTATGCGGATTTATGTGCCGGGAGCAGTGACCTCCTACGGTTTTGTCCTCACTGTGAGGTTGCTAGGGGAAGCCAGCAAAGATTTAAGCCTCGACACTTTTGATGAGTGTCATTCGACACAAATGACATATTTTCGAATGTTGCTTGACCTTTTATTTTATTTTTTTTTAAAGATATTTTTTGGGGCATTTTAGCCTTTAATGGATAGGACAGACAAGCGTGAAGGGGGAGAGAGAGGGGGAGTGACATGCAGCAAAGGACCACAGGCTAGAGTTGAACCCGCGCCGCTGCGGCAACAGCCTTGTACATGGGGCACCTGCTTTATCTACTAAGCCACCGACACCCCATCACTTGACCTTTTATTACCTGCACCTGGAGAATTTAGTCATGTCACAGATGCTAATTTGCATTTTGCATTCTTCTTACTCCTCTTGCCTAAACCTAACCAACCCAACTAACGAAGGCAACAAGGACTAGCCAATTAGAGGGAGAGTAAGGTCAGACCATGCCATCACCATCCTAGGAGCTGCAAATTCCTGTTGTGGACACTGTCATATTTTGTCATGCAATGTGATCGGGTAGTCACATTACATATCATCATTTCTTTCTCAGTTAACTCATTCATTTTCTGTAGCTGCTTATCCTGTTGGTGGTTGTGGGGGGGCTGAAGTCTGTCTCAGCTGACATTGGGCAAGAGATGGGGGACACCCTGGACAAGTTGCCAGACTATCAGAGGGTTAACACATAGAGACAGACAACCATTCACACCTATGGCCAATTCCTAACCTGTATGTCTTTGGACTGTGGGAGGAAGCCAGAGTACCCAGAGAAAGCCCTGGCTGTCATGAGGGGAACATGGAGACTCCACATAGAGGGGCTTCCCCACCCTGGATTCGAACCAGGAATCCTCTTGCTGTGAGGCGACAATGCTAACCACTGCACCACCGTGTGCCCCAGTTATCTCACTGATATCGTCATCCCTCCATGTCAAAATGCATAAGGACACAAAGTGGCACATATATAGATAACAAAACAAACAGCTGTCAGAAGGATAAATATGTACTGATTGAGACAATATAAGTACACAAGCTGGCTGGCCTGGCTACCATGGAGACAACTGAAACCTTCCGATGAAGTAAATTGAAAGCGCGGCGTGGCTCTATAATTTCTGTCGAGTGACACTCATCAAAAATGTAGAGCACCCTACCAGGCTTTAGAGACAGGAAATTTATGTGCACCGTGCCAAAAATAGTCCAGCACATAACCTCTGTAAAACCACAACTCTTCATGTCACACTTCAGTATTTGTATGGATTAAATGAGTAACAGTGGAGGGACTTATCTGTCTTATCGTTTGACAGTGCCGGCCAGCTGTTTCCCTCTGTTTCCAGTTTGAGTGCTATACTATGCTAAGTGGCTACTGGTGCTAGCTACATATTTACCATACAAACATTGGAGTGGTATCAGTCTTCTCAACCCTCCAGCAGGACAGCACATAGGCCTATTTCCTCATATGTATAACTGTTCCTTTTCGCAAATGTGTGGTATCAGATTGAATCCCTTTATTTAATGGTTCTTTTCCTCTGACATCACATTTCTGAGAATTAGCTGGATCTGTGAAGGCTGCGTGCTGATTAAACATTACAACCATAAATAGTTTCTGCACTTAGAGTTTCTTCGTACTGGAATCCATCTATCTGACCTTTTCAGAGCTGTTCATGAAGTACTTTGGCTTTCTATTTGGAGTAATGGAACAACCCCACCTCCCGAGTCTCCACATGTAGAATCAGTCAGGAGCTGCATTCAGAGGATGTCTGACCTGGGCTGAACTCACGCGAAACACACACTGACGCATGTTACAACACAGCAGGCAAAAGCAGGGTCACACAAATCTGTTGGTGAAATAGGGTAAAGTTGAGTTTTGGGCTTCTGCAGTGTAAATAATCCTGTGTGTAATGCTATCCTGTGGACATTTAATTAGCGGTCACTGTCATCGCTGTGCTGACCCAGATGCTGTGATACTGGAAAATCCAAAGTGGAAGAGATAGAGGGATCAAGAGGGGAGATGGGTGAGGAAGACGGGGCAGAAATAGGAATCCAGAAGGGGGTCAGTGGGAATCTACATGGGCATTTCCTTTCATTTTTCATTTGATAGAGAAGATGGTGACAGAATGCAGCTTTTATCAGTCAAATATGACATGTCACCTACAGCTGAAAGGAGATTAAAGTGCTTATATTCAATAATTATTGACATATGACGCTGTGACGACCCGTCATAAATGTTCTTAATAGGAGCCACTCAGGCTTAAAAGTTATCTCCTACTTATTGTTTGTACTCCAAAGTCACATGTTGACCATTCGTTCGTTTGTTGAACCCTACCCCACCCATGGGTGTTGGAATCCAGGCCCTGTCTGTCAGAGCTGGTCCGTGCGTGTTAAGGGAGTTATTTCTGCCTGCTTTGGGTGTCCTAGGTGGAAACTAGCTTGTTGGCATATTTTCCTATAGCGCCTCAGCAAAGAGGCTTGTGACTATGAAGCCACAATGAGTTGTCAGTCAGTCTGGGGACACAAGCGAGCGTCACCCAGCACAGGGGGATTAGCTGGACTGGTGAAGGTTAAAGGAGAACACATTAACACCAGTCAGCTTGCAAAATGTGAGATGTGTAATTTCATTTCTTCTTTTGCAAAGTTTATTGTGTCAGTACTAATATGATGTGTTTGCAATGTTCTGATGGGAATAAAAGTGGCTCACCAAAACCCAAGGTCATAACTGAATTTCAGGAAGTATGTGGGATAGACATAGAAAAGTATGTCAACATGAGGGTTAAGTTGCAGTTAATATTACTAAGTATCTGATGGATGCATGGACGAATACTAATACTAGTACAGTTAACACTGGAGCTTATATGTTCTTCAAATAGGCTGGTTGTCCTTTTCCTGAAAAAGACACACATACAGCTTTAATTTGAAGGAGTACGTTGACTGTAAGGAACAACAAAAAAATTTACTGGGAACAAGCCTCCTCAAGTTATACCTACATAGGGTACGGTGAGGGCTCTACGTCGAAGCAGAGCCTACACCGTACCCTACGCCGTGGCCTGACGTGCATCTCCACAGAAATGTAACTACACGTCACGGGGACACAGGCCTCCTGTCTATTTTTGTAAGCTGAAACCATTTTTCTCAGTGGAAACAGAGGAAATCTCCACTTTTCGCTAGGCTAATTTATACAATGTAAAATGCCATAGGCTTGTGCTAATAACGTTAGCATGTTATATTTGTTTGGAAACGTCTTTAGTATAAGACAGTTGTTTTGTCGGTGAACCTTGTGAGTTGTAATGGAGCCGGATTTTGTAACGTTACCTTTGTTAAATGTTGCTGTTTTCAAATGAGAAGAAGAAATCCCCGCTCATTGCTAGGCTAATTCATACAATGTTAAAATCCATAGGCTTGTGCTAATAACATTAACATGTTGTATTTGTGGGGAAAATGTGTCCAGATAAAGACAAGTGCTTTGTCTGTGAATGCTGCGAGTTATAGTGAAGCTGATTTGTGTACTTGTGTTTGAAACTGTTGCTATTAAGCCATGTTTTTTTTTACAGCACTTCACAGAAACCCAGCTGCCAACTAGTGTTTTGGAGGTGTAACTGCAGAAAGACACAGACACATAAATACTCACAACGTTGTGGGCCATGTGCATAGGGTACAGTGTAGGCTCTAAACAGAGCTGTCGCAAAAATATAAATCCTGCTTTAAAGGGACTCCTTTGAAAATGGCCATGCCTGTTGTCCCCTCACCTAAATGTAGCCTGGCTTTGGAACATTATTTAGCCTCCGTCACGACAAGATATGTCCACATGGTTGATCCAGATGTATGCCTTAGGTTGTCTAGTTTAACAAGATACCACTACTTTGTACTAGCTTAAAAACTGAGTATGCCAAAGCCTCTTATATACAGTAATGTCGGCCATCAATCCCTCTGGCCCTCCTTAGGGATGCCACTGTATATGTCAGCATGATGTGACAGCATTTAGAAGAGGGTGTATTTTGCTTACCAAATGACTTCCTCTGAGTGACAGTATATTACAATAATAAGAAAGAGGTTTGGTCACATATGATTTGGCAAAAAGTTACGGGCTTTGTGTTTCCTGTGATAGATTATCTAGAATGGGCATTTCTGAGGAAGTTGTTTTATATACGTAGATGAGTAATGGTGAATTTCACATTGCACAAGCCATGATGTAACTATGCACTGACTGTGTGTTGCCAGACATATTTGTATAGGCACAAAGAAACGTAGCACAAACTCAAACTTATTAAAAAAAAAAAAAAGGCTTAGCCATTCTGTCTGTCCTTTTCAGTCTAATTTGTGTATGACTCAACTGAGCTTCTTCTTTACATAATGCCACAAGCTGGTTACCATTGGACAGTGTTATCACTGTGCTCAGCATGAAGGAAGTCAGTTACCTTGTGTTAAAGTGACACCCCAATGGAAGCAGTTATTTAATACATTACATCTGCTCTCAGGAAATGTGACATCATCGCTGAGATTTCAAGAATTTCTGTGTCAGTTGGGAAGTTTCAAAACAGCACAGGTGGCAGAACAGATACGATGACACGAATGTTTCAACACAGCTCAAGAGGAAGGAAAAGCAACCCGGAGGTGCTCCTCTGGTGTTATTTACACTCTATCTCAATTCCTCTTTTGACATGTTGTGGTTGAGCGTGTGTATATACACACAGACAGACTTATAACAGGGCCCTCACCTGTGCTAACCATGCAATTAAAAGGGCAACAAATAACCGACTGCACTTTCATGATGAGTGTGTGTGTGTGTGTTAATGTGCTCTCATGTGTGAATGCATCCTCACGTGCCCAGGCAGATCCAGGAGATGTTTTGGAAACAGGGGGCAGAGCAGATTAACCCAGCTAAAGACAGTCTATAGGAAAATGTGTGTGAAGGAGTCCCAGCAGGCAGGGAAACACACCCTGGGCCTGATGGACAGATCACATGGGACTGAGTGATCTGAACAGAGCAGGAGAGAGGAAAGAGTGCGTGATCTCTAGGACAGGAAAATTGCCATCATCCAAGAGATGACTAACCCCGCAAAAGGACAGTGGAGCAATCAGACGTCATCCGCACTGAGGGATCGACGTGTGGTCCCTCTATTGGGAAGAGTCAAGTGTCTGCTCCAGAATTAGCGGCATTCAGTTGGTGCTACTGTTAGCTTTGGTTCACAGCTGTCAGCCCAGGTGGCCCCCCTGCAGGAGCTGAGGGGTGCATGGTGACTCTAACATGAACTGTTACACAGGTGGCAAGTGTACCACCTGTCTGACAGGGTGATCAATCACTGTGTGATGCTTAGGTTGCCAGATTATGTACAGCACTGTTTCACAACCTTTTTTGTCAGATGTACTCCCACAGCCCTGTCAGATGAGCTCAGATACCCTCTCACTGACACCACCATTTATTTCAACCATTTATCCATTAGGTTTAGCTATTTCACCATATATGTTTTACTCTAAGATAATTATTCAGTTTATCCGTCACTTTTAGCTAACCCTTTAGTTGTTATCCCTCACATAACTTTACGATTATTATTTTAACTGTTTATCTGTTACTTTAAGCTAACTGCTAAAATTACTTGTAAGCTAACTATTTTAAATCTTAATCCATTACTTTGTACTAACTATCTCAACTGTTTATTTGTTAGCGTTACTTACTAGATAACTATTTTAACTATCCTATACTTTAGGCTAACTATTTCAACCGTTTATCTGTTAATGTTACTTTTAAGCTAACGGTTTTAACTGTTTATCCAGTATGTTAAGCTAACTATTTCAACTGTTTACCCGTTAATGTTAGTTCTACGTATTTAGATACCGGTTGTATCTGTTACTTTAAGCTAACGTTACCTATTTTTACTGTTTATCCGTTAATGTACTTTTAAGCTAAGGATTTTAACTGTCTATCTGTTACTTTATGCTACCTATTTCAACTGTTTATCCGTTATCATTACTTTTAAGCTAACGGTTTTAACTGTCTATCTGTTACTTTAAGCTAACGGTTTTAACTTCTTTCTGTTACTTTTAGCTAAGTATTTCAACTGTTTATTTGTTACCATTACTTATAAGCTAACAATTTTAACTGTTTTACCAGTATCGTTACTTTTAAGCTAACAATTTTAACTGTTTATCCATTATTTTAAGCTAACTATTTCAACTGCTAATCTGTTAACGTTAACGTTAGTTCTATGTATAAAATAATTATTCTAAGTATCTGTTACTTTAAGCTACCTATTTCAACTGTTTATCTGTTAACATTACTTTTAAGCTAAGGATTTTAACTGTCTGTCTGTTACTTTAGGCTAACTATTTCAATTGTTTATTTGTTAACATTACTTATAAGCTCACGATTTTAACTGTTTACCTGTATCATTACTTTTAAGCTCACAATTTTAACTGTTTTTCCATTATGTTAAGCTAACTATTTCAACTGTTTATCCCTTAACTTTAGTTCTACGTATAAGGTAACTATTTTAACTATGTGTTACTTAAGCTATTTATTTCAACTATTTATCTTAATTAAGAAAACGTTAATTATGAGGTAATTATTTATTACTTTAAGCCTTACTACTTTCACTGTTCACTCTAAGCTAACTATTTCAACTGTTTATCTGTTAACGTTACTTTTAGGATAACTAGTTTAACTGTTTATCCGTTACTTTAAATTAGTTGAGCTACTTCTCAATTCTTTACCGTAAAGTAACTGCACAGGTACCATTTGGTGTACAAGAACCTCACTGTTGTCCATAACCACGCTCATATTTTTAGTGAACAGTGACCTGAACACATCAGTTTGCAACTTATGAACTTGAACGTGACATCATTTTCTCTTGTGACAGATAATGGCGCTTATTTTGGGCACGGAAGGATTTTTGGCACCTAGCATGCTGACTGCAGGAACAGCGCCAGGCTGTGAAGCCAATTTCATTCATGTCAAGTGAGGACGAGACCTCATTGTTTGGAGGAAGGGGTTAAAGGAAACACTGCTGCACTTGCTCCATGGATACGGAGGATCCAGGTTATTTAATGTTAATCTAACTTTTTTGGCTGCATGTTCCACTGAGCAACTTTCATGACAAAGAATAGATCCCCGCCTCCAGTGCTTTATCCACTTCTCTTTATGATGCTGATACAACACCACCATGGCTAGTGCTGATGGCATTTTAGACAATGCTGGTACTGCTCAAGACAATTCATATGGGTATTTGAAGGACTTTTATGAACAGATCAGTGCAGATTCCAACAGAAATAAATCTCACATTTTTATGCAAATTGACTGCCAGGTCTGGAAAAAACAAATCCTAAGATCAGCCACATTGGCAGCGAATTTAAAACAACACATGGAGTAGAAGCATCCAACCAGTCTTGGGAAATATCTGTGAGTGAAGATGGTGATGATCACAAGAATTTCTTTTATGAAAAAAAAAAACAATGCATGAATGTGAACTCAAATTGTGAACTATGAACGTGAAATAGTTCATTATAATCGGTGTTAACCAAACTTGGAGGTAGCTCTAGTGAAGGTATGAACAGCCCAACAAACCCTGATGGGGAATCACTTAACAGGTTTGAAGCATGCAGCTCAGCATCATTAGCTATTTCTGATTTGCTGGTAATTTAGGTAGAGAAGTCCTGCTGAGAAACGCACGAGAAATGTAAAGCCAGACTGAAGTGAGCCCCTTCATCTGGCTCATGACTAAACATAGATTTGTGCATACTGTCAGCAGGGGCACGAAAGGCCAAGCTGCTCTCATCACACTTCCTTGAAAAGCACCAGCATGCATGTGTGTGTGCAGCCTGACCTAGTCTTACCTTATACCATGACACTCCTTTTGAAATCTCCCGTTTCTGTCTGAACCATCTCTAAAGCATTGCTTGCACCCTCGCACGAGCACACATGCCTAATCTCGTTGAACTGTACACACAGGTTGGGTCCCACCCTGCTGATGCACTCCTCTGAACCCTCTAGCATGTGACACTTCTAAGTGGAATGCCAAACAGTCACAATACCCATTGTTAGCAGCTTCGGGGAAAGACAGATATTTTACACATCTGTCCCGGGCCAAAGTAAGCCTCGCGTCATCCTCATATTTTCTCACACACACACACACACACACACACACACACACACACACACACACGCACAACCTTTTAGTCATCTTCTTTATTGAATCTTTCTTCAAGGGAAGATTTAATTCTGCTCGCAACGTCTTTTGTTGACAGCTATTGCTTCCTTTAGTTTTCATTTATATGCATATTGTTGTAAAATGTGCATGAAACCACTCAATCTGCTAATTACAGCCTTGAATTTACAATAAAAAGGAAGAGTGGATGTTTTTCTTTGGTAATGTGTAATTGAGTGAAGATCATCAAAGCATTGCAAAACTGGAAACAGACTGAGGATATGGAATAACTCCAAGCATGATTTAAGCAAATCTGCAGCTTTTTTTCTCACTGCTTATGTAAATCTAGGAAGTGGAAGAGCAGCTTTGAACACAACAGGGACCTTTTTGTGTCTCCTCAGAGTTGCACAGCTATGGCCCAGGTTCTCAAGACAGTATGTCACAAACAACAACATGAGTTTCTTTGAGTTTTATGGTTGCGTAAATGTGTATTTATTCAGGAGTTTTTCTGTATTAATTTGGTGTAGAGACGATGTAGGTGGCAGATATGCAGTAACCACACCATCCATACGTATATGCATGGTAATTAAGCATATAGAGGTGTGTAGCCTTAGTTTTTATAGCAGCTTGTCTTTAAATTGGCTGCTTATTTCTGTGTTAATATGCATGGACACACACATGAGGATGGAAAAGCACTCCTCTCCTCTCCCACAAAAACACTCGGTGCAATGATTACCTGCCTTGCCACTCAGGGGCCATTTGCTGTTACCACAAAGCTGATTATCTCACCCCTACAGCAGGCTGTGTTTGCGGCTTTGCGATTTTCTCCCAAATGCCCACACTGCTATTTGTAGAAATGTTACCTAGCTGGCACAAGCTGAAATATGTTTGTGTTTGTGTGGATGTTTGCGTCTGGGTGAGTGTTTGCGGCGGTGCCTGGCTGTGTGTGTGTGTGTGTGTGTGTGTGTGTTTGGCGGGTGGGTGGGTGTTTGTGTGGAATGGAAGGCTGTAAGAATGGAGGGATGGATGACACAAACAGGGCAGAGTGGTGGGAGGCTGGTGTCAGGGCCCTACTCCTACTACCAGGCTGGATGCAGTATCTGACAGCTGACTGAGAGTCTGCAGGCCCCCTCTTTACACAGTCCCACCAAAAGGTCAGCACTTCAATCAGCTCCGCTCTCTGGATGCCTCTCTTTTTCCCTTACCGCTGCAGAGCCTCAAACCGGGCCCCTTGATGCACACTTAGCCGTGTTTGACCATATCTCACAGGTGCAAATGTAGTTCTCACACACAAGAAAGAAGCCCCAAAATGAGTCTATGTATCTTTACCATGTGACATCCACAGTATTTTAAAAGTCCAGTGTGTAAGATTTAGTGGGATTTAGGAAATATAGTTGTGAGGATTGCAGATTGCAACCAGCTGAAACTTCTGGTTAGTATTCCTTCAGTGTTCTTTGTTCAGAAAGTTTTTTTTTTTACTAGGAGCCGAATTATTCACAGAGGTCTCTTCTTCTTCTTCGAAAGAAACAAACCAGGTGATTCAAACCAATGAAATCACTGAATAAATCAGTTTCATGTTACAAATCAGTGTTTCTCCTACCTTGTTTGGCACTTCGCAGATGACTCACTTGCCCAGCACCTGCAAATGTGAGTTCATCTTTTTGTGATCCAGACATTCAGGAGGTTTTTACCATGAGCCAAATTTTCCCCAGAGGTCTCCTCCTCTCTAAAACAAACAGACAAGGTGATTTAAACTGGTGGAAACAGAGAATAAAGCAGTTTAGGCATGACAAATCAGTGTCTCTCTTATGCTGTTCATCGTGTTGCAGACGGGCCGCTATCCCAGCACCTGCTAATCTGCGCTCACCTTTTATCTCTGATAACTTAAGATCCAGATGTTCAGGAGGTTTTTACCAGGAGCCGAATTATCCACAGAGGTCTCCTCCTATATCCAAAACAACTGGACCCAGTGATTAAAACCACTATAAACAATTAACAAAGCAGATTCACTTTACAAATTAGTGTTTCTCCAATGCTGTTTGGTACATTGCAGACAAGCCACTAGCCCAGCATCTGCTAATGTGTGCTCATCTTTTTCTCTGATAACTTAAGATCCAGATGTTCGGGAGGTTTTTAACAGGAGCCGAATTATCTGCAGAGGTCTCTTATTCTCCAAAACAAATAGATACAATGATTTAAACCAGTAAAAACACTGAATAAAGCATGTCGGTGAAGATTTTCAGTCATCCAGGTCATGGTAATCGTAAGTGCTAATAGCATAGGCAACGACAAGAAAACACGAGAATGCAAACGGCCCTACCTAGAGCCAGTGTTTGGGTTGTCCATTCATGGTTACTTTAGAAAAAAGTCGGTCGCAACATGGCAATCCCCGTAGATGAGGACCTAATTTTAAGGTAACGAAAATAGAGCGATTCTTATTTTCTGGTGATTATACACTAAAGAAAACATGCTTATTATATTACATTCCATTTCTGCCAAAATGTCCTCCTAAATCCTACACACTAGACCTTTAAAGTTTCGAGGCAGGTGATTATGCGCGCTGGATGATATGTGTAATTTTTGTGCACTTTGGTGTGTGGAAAATTGCCATCCCCAAAGTCATATAGCTGGCTCATTGCTCCAAGCATTTAAACTTTCCAGATCTTTAATTTCCTCTCAGTTCCATCTCAGGTCTCTAATTTGCCTTCACACATCAGGCACTCTCAATATCCTGTAGCCTACCACCTGCCACTGGGAAATACTTTCTCTGCAAATGATCAAAAATTGCAATTCAGTTATTATTTAACATGACAAGACGAGGCAGGTGTCTGAACGGCACAGACGATGACTAAAACAGGACGAACGAGACAGAGAAACGTTTGGGTCCATTGGAAGAGTTAATTTCCCAGCTGATTGATGGAATCAAACATGACATTACTTCCTGTAAGTGAGTAATCCGAAGTGTGATCTCATACCTTTTGTTGAAATCGAAGGTATCTCGATGTTTTTTGTCAAGTCACAGCACCTGTTTAAAAATCAGATCACTCTCTCATAATGTGTCATCTGTCACTCCCCCGTTTTATGCATAACTCCCTAATTATTCACCTATTACATGGATTTATTTTTCCATAATCATGCCTGATAAATTAACAGGTCTCCCGATGCTGTCAGCTGCATGAATTATCATTAACACGAGGAGTGAAATGTCAATGGGGGAGCATGTGAAGTGTGTCCCATGATTTCATGAGGCTAACAAGAGCATTGATATAAAAGAGATGAAGAGGATTTTGGGTTGAGTATCTACTAAGAGACTCTCATCTGTGTTTCAAGTCTGATGAGGTTAAAGTCACTCCATATCCCGATCCATACAGCCGATGACTCAGCCTGTATCAAGACGGTCTGAAGGCAGGACGCTCATGCAGCGTATAGGAAAATATCACGCTGTCTCGCAGCCAGTCTGTTTCAGGTTGGAGCCTCCGCCAGTACATAAAGAAAATGTTGTGCCTTGATTCTTTCCATCGGCTTTATGATTCATTTTATTGCTCACCACTTGACTGTAAGCTCTTACCGTTACAGCGACAGATGCCTGGGCGCAAGCCTAACTATTCCCTGCTGGCTTTGTAAATGGGCAAGCTTAAATCTATTTCCATTACCTAACTTTTTACTTTATTTTTTCTTTGTTTTTGTTATGCACTACTTTGGGCCTGCTGTCTTCATCATCAATAACTTCTTATTTTTTCATTTAACAAAAATGTAGACTATTATATGTCAAAAAATAGTGACAAAAGCCAATCGAATTTCATAGAAGTGAAGGTAAAACCTTCGGATGGCTTGTTCTGTCCAGTGCTGACATGATTAGCCTATTGATTAATTAGTTAAATGTCACAGTGAACTATTTTAAAGGCGCAGTTCTGGAGTAAAATAGTTGATTGTTGAGTCTTATTCCCAGGTTGTCAAATACTGAAACTTCAGGTTGGTAGTTGGACCAATCCACCAACCCAGAGCATTGGTATTTAATGATCTGGGAATGAGGCTGTGTCTGTATTTGACAAACTAGGAATAAATCAACTGTCTTTCTCCACAACCACATACTGCACCTCTAATAATCAATTATTTGCCATTGAAGCCATTTATCAAGAAAATAAATGTAGCCTACTGCTTTGTTGTCGTATGCATTCTTGAACAGTTCAAGTTGCAGTTACAGTTGACATGCATGCACATCCAGACTCATATGTAGCCATGACAGTTGACAACGCTTCACACGCATCGTAAACCCAACAGCACAGAAGATAGCTACGTCATATCTATAGATAATGTCACCAATTCAACCATCCATTTTCATCGGCTTATCCGGGGCGGAGTCACAGGGGCAGCAGGCCAAGCAAAGCACCACAGATGTCCCTCTCCCGAGCAATGCTTTCCAGCTCCCCCTGGGGGACCAGGAGGAGGAGGCTTTCCCAGGCCAGACGGGATATGTAATCCCTCCAGAGTGTTCTGGGTCTGTCTGGGGGCCTCCTACCAGTGGGACGTGCCTGGATCACCTCTAAAAGGAGGCGCCCAGGAGGCATCCTGATCAGATGCCTGAGCCACCTCAACTGACCCCTTTCAACGTGAAGAAGCAGCGGCTCTACTCTAAGCTCCCTCCAGATGTCAGAGCACCTTACCTAATCTCTAAGGCTGAGCCCAGCTTCCCCACGGAGTAAACTCATTTCGGCTGCTTGTATCCGCGATCTCATTCTTTAGGTTATTAACCAAAGCTCATTGAATATGACAATTATGGCACTGAATATGGTCAGAAAAGTGGTTTTGCAGGACATGATGTCACAGTGAAGTTGACCTTTTGGATGTAACCACTGCATCATTTCATTCTATTAGACATCTGAGTGAAATTTTGTCATAATTAGTATATGAATTCTTGAGTTACGGCCAAAAACATGTTTTGTGAGGTCACAGTGACCTTTGACCGTCAGTTCATTCTTAGGTTCAAGTAGACGTTTAGCCAAAGTCGGAGAGATTCCAACAAGGTGTTGTTAAGATCAGTAGTTCCCAACTGGCAAGCCCTGGTCCAAAATTGGGTTGTGGGTCCATTCACAATGGACCCCAAGACTCACGAATGTGTCAAATTTTGAAAAAAAATTCACTTTATTTTGAGGTACATTGAATTTCTGGCACAGAGTTTATATTTTGAAGTGCCGTTTCCTGCTGTAGAGCGAGTGAATAACAGACAGCTACTTGACAGAGACCGCAAACTAGCTTGACAGCATGGCCAAACGCAAGTATGATGCTGAATATATTAAACTGTGTGGACCTTGAACTAATGACTACAGAGAAATCTGGACCCTGTGGCTGGACCAGTTGGGAACCAGTGCTTTAGATATTGCTTTCACAGGAATGGGATGAACAGACGGATGGACGGACAAACTGAAAAGATCGTGCTAGCGACTCTACAAGGCTGTACTTTGGCATATTGGTGTTAAAGGCTAACATTAGCATGCTAATATGCTCCTGATGAAGAACAACAGCTGCAATGTCGCTGTCACTAATGAGGATCCCATTAAACTAAACTAAATGATGGCAATGTTAACATGATGTACAGCAGGTAGTTTACCATGTTTGGCATGGCTGCATGCTAACATTGGCTAATTAGCACTAAACACAAAGTACAGCTGAAGCTAATGGGATCGTCATCACTTCAAAAACCGAATATTAACAGACATCAATGGCTCTTTGCAGCATTGCTTTGTATCACCAACAATCTAAAACCCACTGATAATAATTCTACAGTGATGTGAAACTGTGAAAAGCAGCAAATTCTCACACTTGCTTCATCAACGGTCTGAATAGTGAATCAAATCATTGATGATTCATTTTGTGTTGATCGATGAACTGTTTCCACTGCTACGGTTTCTAAGCTTAAAATTGTTCAGCTGCCGGGTGACACCAGAGACATTTATGGTCGTGGCTTCTTTCAAAGACAAGAGAATACACTGCTCTACTATCATTTCAGAACTGACATCATCCTAAATGATGATGATTCACACGGGTTGATCTCCTTTATTCCTGCCATGGTCGACTCAGTAAATATAGCCCAATGAAGCTCTCACCAAGCCGGGAGCCGCTTTGTGTTAAGAGTACCACTCAAAGATGACACCATGGATTGTCATAGTGTGCATCATGTTATTCACTCCCGGGTGCAGACGGTGCAATCTTTTAATTACAGTACATGGCCATCCATGGGAGATAGACAGTGACTTATTATCGCAGGCCTCATCAGCCCTTAAACACCAACGAGTGGCTCTTGAGTAAGAACTCTCACTGGATACTTATCGTCCTTTATCAACGTACAGCACTTCATCGCTTCTATATCAATGTGCAGCACTTCAGCACTCGGGTCAGACAGTTCATTTAGGAGACATTTTCTTCATTAGGAAGTGTGGCTGAGGCAGCTTGACAGTTTTTGGTGGAAACTGCTGAGAGAGAAAATGCATAACACTAAAAAGATGAATTCCGTGATTCAACTCTGACTCATACTTGTCACTAAAAATGCTTGCTATGACAGCAAGTCCATTAAAAACTAAATCTGGACAGACCTAACAGACTGGTTCCTCAATCACAGGATCTTCTTTTTTAGAAAAGTTAAAATGTCCTGCAGTCTCTGTTTAAGCTACACGACTGCAGCCTGAGGGAACAGAGCGCACGCGTGGAAAGCACATGGTCATTTTTTTGCTTTGCCTTTCGATGAGAGTGGCGTTACCAGAGCGGAGCCGAAAAAGAGAATGGTATATAGCTTGGTTTCAAGATCCCCTATCATTAATCTGGATTAAAGAAGTGGTGGTTTTGACAGGACCGTTTCATCTCGTCTGTCTGTAGTGTTACTCACATGTCTTTCCAGGCCCCTCGAGGGCTGACTGATGAGTGAGCATGAGTGTGTGTTGTTTATGACTGTGAGTGTGTGTGTGTGTGTGTGTGTGTGTGTGTGTGCAGCTGGGGCGAAGAGGGTTTGATGAAAGAGACAGACAGATTGGAAAGGAGAACAGAGAGCAGGATGTGTGAGAGGTGTTGAGAAGTCGTTTTTGTTTTTTTTTTTCATTTTTATTAATGGATGCTGACCTAAGTCAGAGTCTGCAAGTCTGCACAGCACGTGCTTAATCAGTGGAAAGATATTTCAACACAGTTAGGAAACATGCCGTTATTTGTCTTCACTGATTACAGAGGTACATTTGCGTCCTGTATTGGAAAAATCTGTTTTGAAGTGAGAAGTTAAACCTTTATGCAGATAGTACTGCTTTAAAAAAACATAAGCAGCAGTCATGAGCGCATTGCTGTGTAAACACTGATACTTCCCGTCTACTCAAACTTGTTAAAGGCCCTCAAGAGTTTTGACATTCAAAATAAACCGGTTGCGGTTTCAGCTCTGAAAGCCTCGAGTCGGCACGTGAATGAGGTCAGCGCCTCCTGGAGCGAGTCTGAGCTGAAACCTGTGGTTATGAAACAAGAGAAAGGCCCAGTTTTCCACAGGATGGGCAGCGAAGGACTTTTCCTGGCTTTGTCACAGAAGCTTGAGGTCATCACTCATAACAAACAAGCACTGCCAGCACATTTAAATCAATGCGGCGACCCCGGGTTCCAAATATGTGCAACACCATGTGTGGGTTTGCAACCATGAAAGTGACTAAGATCTAACCAGATACAGGAGCGGACACACGACAGTGCGATTAAAAAAAGAGGATCCTTGTTTTAAGGAGTTGGCTTGAAGGAAATCACACCCAGCAGTGGTTATATGACAAAGCCAATGACAGTTCCTTCCCTGAAACTGCGGTCTGATGAGAAGTGGAATAGAAATCTGATTATCCAAGAAGCTCTGCTGCTGAAATACAGCTGATATCTGCTGCCCCCAAGTGGCAGAAACACTCACTACACAGCAAACAAACTGGCACCGAAGCTCCTTTTAATTTGGGTTGACTTTTCCACACGACATGGCAAGTCTGCTTAATGAGCAAAGCATTTCCTGAAGATAGTCTATGTGACTGCTGTAAGTCACGCTGATTAGCTTTACTTTTGTGCAACGCAGCTGAATTATACAACTCTCCGGGAGTCAATTAGACTCAGTTGTCTCCGTGCATCAAAAATAATACATATGATCATCATTAAAAAGCAGGAGAAGAAAGCACCATGAACTCCACCGCCAGGTTATTTTCAAATAAATTTATTTTGTAATTTTATCCACTGTACAAAGCAAGCATGGAATCTTCTGGACACTGACGTGACGGAGCTGGAAACACAGATGGACCATTCATTTCCATCGAAGAAACAGAAAAGATTACCTAGAGGGGGGGAAAGAAACACAGTGACTCAGTTACGATGCAAACGACCTCTCATTTCTTGTCAATTTTTCCATTTTCACGTCTATTAACAGTGAACACATGCATCATCGTTATCTGTCTGATAATCAGATCATGATGCAGCAGCTCAGATGTCGTACCGCAGGTCTACTCCAGAGCCTTGATGATGGCCTCAGTGGCGTCTATGCTGATCTGAGCTTCCGCCCTCAATGCTTCGTCAGATGCTCTGGCCAATGCAGACTGCGCCTTCTCCAGGTTGGCCTTGGCAGCCTAAAAATAGACAGGAAAACAGTATGAGTAACAAGAAACAGAACAGGAAAGCAAATGATAAAGCCCACTATTTAGTTTTGTTGCCATGTTAAACACATCCGCATCATCTGTTACTTGTCCTTGTATAAGAAGCCTCAAGCAGGCTGTTATTCAGAAAAGCCTGCAAAGCTCTACTCATCCTAAAAAGCCTTCTTGGGGCTAACTGTGATGTAAAAGTCAGAAAAGCGAGGCTGAGCAACAGCAAGTCAAAAGTGGGGAGTAAGACGAGCAGAGAAAATCCCCACTGCCTCTTTGCTGTGAAAGCTCCATTTGTCACAGTAGTGATTAGAAACGAGAAATGCCAAACATAGCTGGAAGTTAAAGGTCTCCCAGTAGGGATTTGACACATCTGCTATAACTCAACAGTGACTGACCTTTCCCTCCTTATTAACAGCGTGGGCCCATGTGCATTTTCACTGCAGAGTAGAAGACAACGAGGAAAAAATAACTCATTTACTGCTATGAAGTCAACTTGACAGTGACACTGGCACTGCCCAAGGTCAAAGGCAGACACCTCTGCGGCGAGCGCGGTATAACGCAGCCTAGCATTAACAAGACTGACATTTAAACGAGGACTCAACATTGAAGTCCAACTGCAATGCTGATCAGACGGATAATCATCAGCTGGGAGGTGCTCATCAGCACCGAGGATCAAAATGAGAGAGGAAAAAAATAAAATACAGTGTCGTTTCAAAGCCTCAGCTGTCAAAGACCACGTCCCTGCTGCGAGAATAACCAGGGTGAACAACAAACTGGATACTGACTCCCATCCCATAATCCCATTAAACATGAAGGATCCATAAAGAATTGACTAACTTACATTAGAGGGACATTGTGAAGATATAATTTGTTAACACTTAGTGGTTCCTGCTAGATGTTAAGAGGAGGATAGCTTCAACAATTTCACATGGTACAAATGTGACAAAGCACAATCTGACCATGTGTTTAAATAACTATGTTCACATACACACTAATATTTGGATAATCCAAATAATTTACAAAAATGTTTCTTATTAAAGCCCCCATCACACAAAAAGCGTTTTGCAGGTTGCAAAACCCCATCACCTCCTTATCCTCACCTTCCGTTGTAATCAATCTACCATCCCCCCATGAGACCCTAAAAAAGAGGGTGGATCACGGGGAGTACCACGAGTTGGTCCAGGAGCTTCGCCTCCATGATGGCTGTTTCCAGGCATATTTTAGGATGACTCGGGGCAGTCTGACAACCTGCTGTCTATCGTTGGGCCGTATAGATCTGGGTATCCAGCAACCACTACCACCAGTTTCTCCTCCATTGTTTACCAACTGTATACTTGTTGTCATGACCACCACAGAAGGCCCGCCTCTAAAATAACCCGATTGGACAATGATGAAAAAAGGTGACGAAAAAAAGAGATGATGTGGGGCGATTTTCCACTCTGAGTTCAACTTTTTTCAACTCGAGGAGTTCAGAGCGCTTTGGCAAAAAAACGCCAGGAGCCTAGCGTGCAGAAACGCAAGACGTGTCGCAATGCAAAAACAGCAAGAAAAAAAAGCTTCATTCTCACTAAAAACAATTCCAAAAAGGTGCCTCTGGCTGCGAAAACGCTTTCTGTGTGATCACTTGTGGGATATGCTGATATTATTCTGGATTTTAGGAGCATTCTTTGGAATATGCGTCTCGACTGGGGTTTTTACCGCAGTTTGCGACACATGATTTCCTGCCTGTTTACGTTTAGCTCTGTGTGTTGTGATGGATGCATTGTACATGAACCAACTCGCCAACAGTCAGCAAGGCTGTGGTAAAGATTAATGCCCAAAAGACAACACTTCTGGTTTGAAGGAGAAACACATACCTACTTTTAAACATTATGAAAGACTTGATTACCAACAGGTTTTTGGATATGTGCAAATATTTCAAGGCTGAACCTTTTCAAGCAGGTGGTTGATGGAAAAAAGCAAAATGGCACAAGCGCCTCCAAACATTCCACTCTCCCCATATTTCGGCGTGATAAAACGACATTATGGGGCACGCTAACTGGAGAATACACAGCTGCATGTAAACAGAAATATCAAAGGAATATTAATTTTCATCAGCCATATAGACAGCTGAGGAGCATTTTTTTTCTCATAGGCTATGTGTTAAGATAGTGTGTATATATTTATATCTATTTTTCTGGGTATCTTTGTTTTTTTATTAACTTATTTTTTCATTAATGCCTATTTGTTTCACCTGTCATACCATTACTTGGATCATGTGAGGGCCTCTGACTGGTTCCTGCCACTATATATGTGGGATCATACCTGTGTTGTATGTTTTAAAAGCCCTGACGAAGACCTGCAGTGGTCAAAACATGTTGGCTTTTTAATGACTCAGCCACTACAATAAAAGGCTTTTTAATATTTCCTTCCTTGTTTTTCTACATTTTTTTTTTCAGAGTGCCTGGATTGCCTTCCTGTCTTTTTGTTTCCTGCTCTCCACGAGCACCCGACACAAGATTTCGATCTACACGTGAATGTACAGGGCAACCAGTCATCTTTCTTTTTGTAAGTGATTCAGAATATTGTCTTCTTCAAAATAAGATTAAAAAAACTTAATATTTTGCACATGTGAACAGAGCTCCTCCTGTCTGTACAATCTTTGTGTGTACTGTGAAGGGAAGATACTATCATTTTGAACTAATAAAGAATTACATCCACCCTGCAGATGTAAACTCAACACACGCACGCACAAACACACACACCACAACTACCACCATAATAATATCAAAGAAGAAATTCATCTTTTTGCTTGCCCACTTCCGCAGTGAAATCAAAGTTCAGAGCCAACAGCAGAACAACAGAGCTGCTCAGGATTACAAACACTCAAGAGCACCACAGGTACAAAGATAATTGCTGCTTGGTCTCTGCTGGTTTTGTGAAGCGAAGGTTAAAGAGAATAAGAGCAATTCAAAGTCTATTTTTAAATAGAGCAAATGTGCTGGAAAACACAACCAGCCTCTACACATAATGATTCAAATTTCTGTAATTTAAATGCAATAGAGCACAGGAAATAAAAAGTTCAATTGGTTTCCCAAAAAAGGGATTAAAAATGATGTGCTTGAAGAGTGAATACACTTAATTGTATAAATAACTACTGAAGATATCGTTCTCGGTTTTTAAAATGACCTCCTTATGATATTCTGAATCCCAGTCCTCAGGTTCAAAGGCGGTGCTCCTGCTCATTAAAGCCCACAAGTATTGATCTCTAGCATTTACAGCTACCTCATTAAAAATTTGTAGCATTAGATCATCATAACCCATTACGCAGTTTATTATAAAGTGGATCAATACTGATATTAGTCAAAATCATTTAAGTAAATACAGGGTCGCTGAAAGCAAATAGAGGATCACCTGTACAGTATAATACGATACAATCAATGAGCCCTGCATTAAATACCACTTCTGTCAGAGGTGTGTTCAGCGTTTGTGAGGAAGTGGTTATTCTTTTTATTGGACTAATCTTATCACTGTTCATGTTATTGTGTTGTCCTATCCTACTTTTCTGTAGTGATTTTTCATTGTGATGTTCCTGTACATAATGCAGCATGTAAAGGTGGAGTCTGTGATTCTCTATCTGATACTCTTTTTGTCAAATTCAGTGTATATCTCCTCATAGTCCGCTAGTTGTCCATTCTGTGTGTACACCAAAACAGCCCTCTGTAAATGAGACACCAGGGTTTCTACAGCTTAAGACATGTTCGATTTCAGACTTCTTTTAACTCCACTAAGAACTAAATTCAAGACCAATTTCAAAATAACTTTGAACTACAACTACTTAGGGTCTGGAACAATTTTGCCCAAATATTTATTATAACATAAAACATGGCTATTTTTGTCTTGTGGCAGAGACGAGGGTAAAACAGAACGGGGAAATACCTGGTGTTTGTCTCCAAGTTTTCTTGGCAATTTTGTGATTCTCACTCCTCATGTAAGATTCCATTGCCATCTTGCAGAGTTTGAAAAAGTTTTTGCAAAAAATACACCAAGTCTGGTACACATCGCCTCACACTTTCACTTCCCCATGTCGTTCAGGGTGCAGTTACAGCTAGCTAGCGAAGAGCGGATCCTCTCCTCTGAGCATCACAGCCAGAAACTAAATATAAGTGGGTGGTTCCCGATCCTGATCTGCATGTTGATATCTTTTTTCAGAAACAGATATTGACAATTATTGAGATTTTACAAGTTATAAAATCCTACATCTCTGTCCAAGCAGGGTTTTTGAAAGGACTTTTGAAAGATTGATTTCTGAAATTTTAATAGTAAAGCACTGGTGTAGATTAATAAATTCATTACATGTTCAGACTTTGAGAATTCACAGGAACCCAGGAAACTAACAAAGTGGCTCTGACCGAGCTACAAAACACTATGCCAGCTACTCTCCCTCTTCCACATTTTCTCCATCAGAGCGACACCATGACAGTCATGACACAACATCAGAAACATTACCGGAGCTTCTGAAGGAGCACTGATGCCTGGGGTGCATTTGTTTGGGTGTTAACTTCAAATATCAGCTATCTTTCTAAAGAATCGCAGACTCCACCTTTATGTACATTTAGCCGCTTTATTTTGATGACTACCTCGCCTACACAGAACTGTTGTAAGGGATAATCCCAGTCTTGCCAACTTGTGTTTAAACAATGCAAAATACCATATAATTTTGTGGATGTTAGACTGCATGTGAACATGTGCTGTTCCCCAAATCTATGATGCAGAGTTTTTATCCTGACACTCTGTCAAACCTTTCAGATAATTTATTTTTTTTAACATAAAGACATTTCTCAGCTCTGTAAGTACTCAATTCTCAAAATCTTGAATATAAATTGAGAAAGTATTTGTAGACAAAATAAAATACACGTTAATGTAGTGATTAAAATACCTGCCAAATTTATCATTCATCACTTTTATTGCTATTACTGAAGAATCCTGTGAATCCGGTTCCTCCGAAAAGCAGCTCTGCTCATTGATTTGCAACATTGCCAGCAAAGACTTAATACTTCCAAAGATATTATCATAAAATACACTTGACAATGTCTTATTATCTCACGGTATGTATGTCCAGGCTGCCCAACATTGGTGTATGTGTGAGTGGAGTGGATTTGACATTTTACTCACAGCAACGTCCAGCTGGTCCAAAGGAACAGCCTCCTCAGCTAGCAGCTGCACTGAAGAATCAGCGTTGACTGTTACTGACCCACTGCTCACTGCGCACGCGCGCGCACACACACACACACACACACACACACAAAGACAAACAGTGTAACTGTACACGTGCCAACACAGTCATCTTCACTGTTCTTTATAACCGATGATGCAATGTGCATTATCTCATCTCAGGCGAGCTTCTGTTCCACAGTGCTGCTAAAACATGATACGTGTGTATATATGAGCTTTATTAGCATCTACTATTTAACTTTTTAGAAGAGAAAAGGTGGAATTCATTGTTATATAATAAAGATAATTTTCATGATTTTGTTAGCATTACAAAGCTACAGCTTCCATAAGTCTGCCACACAGACACACTGTCAAACCCAGATGGACAGGAGAGCGATTAACTTGCAAGATCATTTGTGAATAACTTAGCTGAGCATACAGAAAGAATAATGCGTGTATCATGTTTCAGCACTTCAGGAGGAGGAGGCAGCCTGAGAGTGGGAGAGAAATGTGGTGTTCTCTAGACTGACAGCACTCATATCTTTAATGACTAGTCAAAACAGATATTAACATTTGGCACACTGAAAACAGAAAAGACATCAAATTGAGATGGTGTACACACGTAAACGACTATAACAGTGTATTAGATGGGGATCCGACATTTAGGTTTTAATAATGTGCAACAAATCATTATTGGGTATTGATTGCGTAATCAAAGCACACATTTAGGAATTCAGCGCTTCATATGGACAGCAGGAAAATAAGGATGAAGCAAAGTCTTACCAAAGTATTTGACAGAGGAACCATCATCGCTGAAGACTGTGACAACACCGGGCCTGAGCACCTGCAGAGTGGGTACGTGGGCAGGAAGAATACCGAACGCACCAGTAAGTGTGGGCACATCAACCTGTTTCACACTGGCCTCTTTGAAAAACACCTGGGGAGTGGAGACAAGGGATGGAGAGATGCGTTCACTGACTTGTGGAGTGCTCTGCATCAGTTCAACATTACAAACAATGACTGCTCAAAAATGCTGCTGCCAAACAGTACCATATAATATTTAACAGAATGCTATCAATAGGCACTATAATGTGAGAATATCACTAAGGTTTGGAGATGAATGTTTTTGTCAACCTGCCACTTAGGGGTGGGGGGAAAAAAATCAATACAGCATAGTATGGCGATATTTTTGTGTGGCATTATCATATCGTTATACAATGCCATGTACTGTTTTATTTATTATATATGTTATTGAAATGACAAGTACAAATTTGACTTTAGGGAGCCTACTAGAATAATATAATGGCCTCTCAATAGATTACCCTTTTTATTTTACTTGTGAGTGAAGCAAATCTAGCAGTACATTTAGTACATTTTACAAGCATTTGGCTGGTACCATGTGCCATTTTAAAACCCTGCAACCACTGTCTGTCATCTCTCTGTTCATTCAATATGATGCATTACTACTGTTGATATGTCTTTCTCTTTAATTATTAGTTCAAATACACAATTTTGCAGCAGAATGTGGGTTAGACTTGCAGCACTGTGTGAACCTGGACTCTCAAACCTGCTGAAACAGTGAAGTACATAAAGTAAAGTGACACATAGCTCAAGGTTACATAGCTCTGCAGTCAACACTTTTGTTGAGTGACGGCTTTACAATGGATATAACCTTACACTACTGACACACATTTCAAAACACATGTGCAAATGTTACATATAAAGCCAATGAACTGGAAAACAGTAGTACCGGTTCGCTGTAGTGTTTCATTTTAGCCACAGTGCAGGTCAAAGACAGTGAATGACAGCTAGTTTAGCTACCGTTAGCTAGCTAAGCTAAATCCTTAACTGACAGTGCAGTACACCTGAACTGCACGCGTGCATTAAATCTACTATAACAATACTATGTGTGGCAATGACAGCGAAACCATGCATTAATACACAGCTGCAGCTTTTCTTCCCTACAAACTGACAGTGCATTACAACAAGTTAGCTGTGTAGCTAGCTGGGCCCGAGAAGCCTCGCCAGTAACGTAAGCTAGCTAACCTGTGTCGGGGAGGCGAACGTGAAGGACATCTGCGGGGCACCAGAGGCGGCCTCGGCGTAGGAGCGAGCTTGCCTCAGCATGGGGAGACCACGGCGGAGAAACCTTGCTGCCATCATGTCTGAAAAATCTGATTTTATTCAAGTTCAAGTGAATGACAGAGATCCTCGAGCCCTTGCGTGAAGGCAATCGGTGTGCGCTTGCTGGTACAAGGACGTTGGTAACCTACCCATAAGGCTTTACGGGGGCGCAAGGGATGCTGGGTAGCGTAGTCTTTTGATGAACAAGCTTACAGACAGCTTTGAGGTTGAATTTGTGGGTGAGTTGTGAATTTAAGCGGTCGGTTATCATCCTATTAGCCTCATAACGAACTCAAGTAAGTATTTTATCATATATTTGAAGAAACGTAGCTTCAGACACGAACAAAAGGTGTCTGTTTCAGCTACTAAATCAGAAATACCGTTGTGTTTTATTCTCGCGAGGTTTACAACCGAAGAACGTTAAAGAAGCAACATTTTGCTAACAATATCGCGTTTTACAAACCGTTTATCGCCTTAATTTACTGTTTTAAACTTTGGTTTTGAGGTTATGAGGCTACTGAGTACACAACACCAGTAGATGGCGCCAAAGTTATGTGACATAGCAACAGATAGGGCCCCAGTGTGGTCTGAAATCAAGTTTTTGTTGCTCTTTTGTCTGCCACTTGTACAGTGTTGAAGACCCAACATACAGAAAGACTAGCTGAGTTGTGAAGCTGGACTGCGTCGCCATTTTGCCCACACCTGCAAGCGAATGACTGCGTTTTACAAACGTAAAATAAATCTATGAATGAAGTAAAGAGCATAAATGTGAATGTAAAAATGTATCTATAAAAGAGGGGATGTTATAGGTTACATTTACTGAGACACTAAGGCTTCCCTGACACAGAAACAGTGTCTGGGACTGACTGAGCATCAGGCTAATTAGGAGAAACCCTTCAATCACTAAGCTTTACCTCACTCCGTGCGTCACGTGCTGCGCCTCTGACTGGGTGGTGGGCGTGTCTTAAACAGTGGGGTTTCATTCATAAATACTTTTAGCTTTAAAATCCACATTAAAGTGTTCACAGAAGAGTTTCATGTTATTGACTTTGCCCCTCCACCTCTGCATGGACCCGGCCAGCTGAGTAGGTGAGTGCGTACCTCCGCCGCATGCCTGCTCGTCTCGCTCCGTGCAGCCGATTCATATCGTGAGCTGCCGTCTTTCTCCGTCGGTGCCACCGGACTGATGAAAATCACAGGCGCCTGTGAAATATCAAGATGGCATATTTATTAACATCGCCGGAGCGTGGCTGCTTTTCATCAATTTTTAAAGTTTACTATCGGCTTCATTACATCACGTAGTGTGATGCGATTTTTGTCTGCTTGCAAAAGATCTTATCAGCCACAGCTCCACAAGGAAACAGCTGCCAGAGCCTGAGACCACGCTCATTATTTTGTATTGCAGCAGCGAACAATAAGAAACGGGATGCTTTCTTTTGTGCAGCAATGTCTCATTTTAAACAGGTTATTACAATGTCCAAAATCAGCCATTACAATGCTGTGCTGAGCTGTTGTGGTAATCATGGGACGCAACATAAAAGGCTACTGAAGGCGAGAATCAGACCCAGTATAATTCCAGTAATGCAGCTGGCATAGATAGACGGAAATTTTGTTAGGCATGACGGGACATGGCTTTGCTGGGACACCTGTGTCTTACCATCTGCTCTGCCAACCAATCAATAGAGCAATCTACAGGGTTTGCAACACCATGGAAGTAAACAATTCTCAACAAAGTACAAGGCTGCACTGATTTGCATTGCTTACTTTTACAAATATGGTTATTTCTCCTGATATTTATGAAAGCCTAACAACAGGTGTAAGTAGGTTATCTGGATTTATATCTGGTTATCAAGCTGAATTATTGCATTTAATGTACATTTTTTGTTTCCCAATGTTGTAAGAATTCTTCAGTTCTTCAAAATCTGATGTTTTTTGTGATAAAATGTTGTGTTTTCCATGAGCATTACTACTAAAACACTGTAAAGGAAAGCCTGTGCATATGTTGAATGCAGGCAGTTATGTAATCCAAACTTATCTACACAAACTGAATAATTAACCAGTCATTCTGCCGTATGTTTTTCATCAGCCATGCAGCACTGCCGTCCTGTTGCTCCGAGGCCAGTGGGCCAGCCCTGAGGGGGAACGCTGCTGCTGCTGCTGCTGCTGCTGCTGCTCCGGCTCAGTCGGCTGGGTGGGCTGCTGAGGTGGCTGAGGATGCAGCAAGGGAGCTGAGGAGGAGACTCCTGAGCCACAGCCTGACACACACATCCAGAGCTCGCTGCTGCTGCGCACTGCCCTCCTTCAGGGTAAGACACTGGGGCTGGTAGAAAGCAGGATGTGGTACAGTACTGCGAAGGGAAGCATTCTGGTCACAGCCTGATGTGTTTCCCGTAACTGTTTTCACGCTCGGACGGTAGGTGCAGAGAGTTAGACAGGCTGGCAGCAAAACAGCCACGGCGGCAATAGCTTACAGGTTGTGGTGCTGAAGTTGAGTGCTGCAGTGACTGGCAGGAGAGCAAGGAGCGCTGAGTGCTGCTGGCATGTTGCTTCTACCCTGCTGGGTGAGTAGATCTATCCAAGGTGTGTGTGTGTGTGTGTGTGTGTGTGGGCGTTTGGTGCAGCAATAGCTGTATTAATGACCATGATCTGTTAGAGCAAACGCATAGCAGCAGCAGTAGTGGCATTGGAGCTGCTGGAGCCAGTGTTTAGTGAAATCTGGTGTTTCTTTCTGTGTGTGTGTGTGTGTGTGTGTGTGGGAGGTAGATAGAGTCTGCAGGCTGATATGGAACTATGTGTGATGATTTGCAGGCAAGATGCTAACATTTGCATCTTCTGTGGGTTTCGACGCAGGCGCACAAGCACACGCCGTACACACATACATTTGGTTTCTGCTTTGTCTTGCTGTCTTTCATGGCTGTGAGATGCAACAAGATTTTTCTGCAGTGACGGGAATCTTTTATCACATCGTACAGTGTTATGATAAATCAGACATCAGTTTTATGTTTTTGAGTTTTAAGTTTAGTTTTCTGTTTACATGTCTGGATTTATCAACACAGATAAAACGCAGTATCTCTGGTGGCTGACTTTGTGTTTTGATGAACAGCTCCAGTAACAGTCATTTCCTCTGTGTGCTTGTGTGTGTGTGCATGTGTTATCTCTCAGGGGGACTCTCTAGTTGGCCTGGACCATGAGCAATGAGTCTACCGTCTGGAACATCCTACCAAAAAACTCCACAGTAAGTCTGCCTTTCGCCACCGGCTTATTCTCAAACTTCCTGTGAGTGTGTGTGTGTGTGTGTGTGTGTGTATTTTTTGTGTCAGTGTGTGTTGTGTCCAGCTCCCCACCAGAACCATTCTTTCCCTCATATTCTCTTCTGGCCGATTGACCGGCTAATAGAGAACATCCTGACCTGGACCTGACATAATTAAATCTCTGATCTAATCTCAGCTTTAATTTCCTCTCGCAGAGAAATTAAAATGTGACGTCAGAGTCTGGCGCTCATTAACACTTGCTCTGCGTTCTCCCCTCGTAGAGTTCAGCACAGCACGCCATCTATAAGGTCATCATTCTGATACTGAACGTCTGTTATCTTTATATAACATTGGCTGTCACGTCATTCTGATGCTCCATAAAAGAACAAAGCCTTCTGTTGTTCTCTACTCTCCCACTCATGTTGCCATCTATCATTTTATTTAAACTTCTTCAGTCCTTCTTCTTTAGCCTACATGAACACGATGAAACCGCATGGGGAAGCAAAATTCAGCTTATTATTTTTATTCATTAAATAAAAAAAACCCAAGTAAATTCAGAGATAAAATCTAAAAAAAATGGCAATTAAATAGTAATGTAGTAAATTAATTCCACCATATCTATACATCTATTATCTAAAATAATTTAAAACGTTACCAAGACAAGAGAAGAAACTAAAATACATATATGTTATTGTGGGGGACACATGAAACAGGGGGTTTGGAGGTCCTTCGCCAGAAAATTTTGAGCACCAAACACCTCATTTCTTTCTCTCCGGTTTTTAACACAAACATCCATTTTCTGCCTTAATTTATGGTGTAAATTTCTTTAATTTTGCCAAAGTAAAAGTCCTCTACTCCTTTCATGTTTTTATTGGGTGGGACAAATGCATATATTTTAAATATTTAGGGGAACGTGCGCCCTGAGTCCCACCTGAAAGCTACACCTGTGTATCCATTTGTTATTTCTTTGTTATTTTTGGAATTTATTTATCTAATCAGTTAGTTATTCACTGATTTGCTCCCTCATAAATCAGGTTTCCACAGTAAAATGTGATTCCTAGCTAACAGTTAGCAGCGAGCACTGAACTGCTGATTGTTTTAAGGAATAACTGTGGACTCACAGTAATGCAAATGTCCAGATGAATGCTAGGGCCAGTCATGGACTTATATTGACAAAAATATGTACTTGTTGAGGTACCAGATCATACACGAAGGTGGCATCTAGGGGTGAGGTTGCAAAACTGAAACTTCTCTGGTGTGCCAAGCGAGTAGGAGAAATATGGTGGCCGATGTGAAACCACAAAAAAGCAGATGGCCCTATCTAGAGCCAGTGTTTGATTTGTCCATTCTGGGCAGCTGTGGAAATAACATGGTGGACTCAGTGGCCAAGGACTCGCTCCGTATGTAGACATAAATGGCTTGTTCTAAGGTAAGGCCCCTTTCCCACCACACAAAAAAACACCAACACCTGCTAACATCTGGCTTTGGTATTTAGTGTGAAAGGTCACAATCCCCATCACTCCTGGTTCAAATGACTCTGCAGTAGTCACTGGTATTTTTTGGCTCCAGCTTCAATTGGCAGTGATGGAAATACAACACCTGGGTGGATATGCTAATTTTAGCCCCTTTGCCGGTAAGATGCAATGACTGGCTGCCACAAAATACCATCTGTCTCCATCCAAGCAGCACTCAAACATCTTTTAAAATTTAGTCGGCACTGAGTTTTAACAGTTAAAGAGACTGAATAAGTAAGAAATATAAAGAAAAAGTAACCACCGTAACATTTTCACTGGCCTCCATACTGCTTTTGCTGTTTACTGACCCTGTTTTCCAGCTCATCCATGACATTGAATGTGACAAACCAGAAAAAAACAACAACATACAGAACAGAACAGAAAGGCATACTGATCTGCTGCAGAGCCATGTACACAGCTCTGGTCTACTGGCAATGCAAAATGAGTGAAAATGGGTTTTCCAGTGTTTGAAAAACACACATACACACGCTAATTTTGGTGGAAATGGGGTATTAGTTTTAGGTGATTACAATTCAATCCAGTTCAATAGAACTTTATTCATCCCAAAGGAAATCCCTGTGCCAGAGAATGCTTCAAATTACAGTAACACTAAGTACAGTAACCACAATTTAACGTTCACAACCAGAGCAACCAGTGGGTTCCATAAGTCAGGGTCACTCACTGGGCCCAGTTTTAGAACAACAGAATATTAAATATCTGGCAAAAAATACAAATATGCAAGTGTTTTAAGGGAGCAAAAGAAAAAAAAAACAGTGTCTAATAGAGTGACAACAGGAGTAAGATAAGTAAAAGAGTTACTAAAAATGAACTAAAATGGTGGAAAAAGCAGACTGCGCCCGATAGTTAAAGTTATATTGAATATGATATAACAATGAGAAGTAGTATTGCACACAATGTTGTGAAAAATACTGCACAAGATATTGAAAAGTAGTAACTAATGCACTTATTAATAAGCTAATGAAAACAGTCATGAATGTTATATACTAATTCTGCCAATAGATTCCCCTGAATCCTACATACTGGCCCTTTAAGCAGTGACAGACACGGGCCTGTTGTTAGTAACAGCTTTCCATCTGCTTTTCTTGTTGGCAGATTGAAATAAGTTTTTCCAATGAATAAAGAGAGAGAGATTTCAAGATGTCCTCCTTTGTCGAAACATGATTATCCTCACAAAACTAACGGAATATTGTTACTAGAGCCCCTACTGGTGCTTCTTGTGTGGTTAATTCACTCAGCTGCAGTCCTCCCTGTGAGAGCTTTCCCGTAGCTAAGGTACACTGTAGACAGGTTAATAGCCCTGGCATTTATTGATTCATTTCACTGTTGCATTTATAGATTCACTTTATGCAGGCCAACCAGGCAGTGGGGCTGAATCAATCCTTTAAGCTGCGTGGCGGTACCAGGAAGGTAAAACAGCTGCAGAGTAAGGTAGTCAAATCAAGGCTGCAGCTGATGTGTCGAATCGGGATGGCATTTCTCTGATCACGAGTGGCATACTAATAACATGTCCCTCTGTCTTATTACAAAAATGTGACTCCTGATTCTGAACTGAGATACAGCTGTACCTGTTTCATAAACAGGTTAAGGCTATTTTGAATCTGAGTTGAGAGTAGTCGTGTTTCTACCTCTCCCTCAGCTCAGAGAGGTGCAGCATTTTCCATCAGTGGATAGTTTCAGTATGTTGATGCTTATGTGGGAAGCTTTTTGTTTTGCTGTTAAAGTAGCACACTTAATATCCAAATTCAGCACAGGAAGACACCTACATTTCTTCCTGTTATATATCTACTTAATTTCCCGTCACTGCCCACTCATAAATCTGAGTTGTATCAAGGTACAATTACCAGCTAACAGATCCGTCGCTACAGTAAAATGAAGGTACATATATAGACTTTTTTCACTGCAGACCTTTGGCTTGTCATCGTAGGAAAAAGAACAGGTGTTACTAATAATCTTTCCAACCATCTAATTCATCTGTGCCCTCCTCTTTGTATCTCAGGAGATCCCAATCGAGGCCGAGGAGCAGAAAGATGGCTACGTGCTGCTCCTGGTGATCCTCTCCATCTTCCTGGTAGGAACATTGATCTTCATCTCTGTCTTCCTCATCGCCTTCCGTCGCTGCTGTCGAGGAGGGCAATGCTGTGCCAGGTGCGATGCAAAAACTATGCATTACATTCAGCATGTTAGCACTTCATGTGACACACTTAGCTGGAGCGACTTATGAAGAGTTTAGCAGCACAAGCTCAAAGTCCAGAACACTGGAAGTAACCAACAGTGAGGACCTATATGAGGGGTGGGCTTAATAACAGCAGCCAGCAGCTACACAGTCTAATAACAGGAGCACTGTAATAAAAGATAACTTTGTTGGCACTGTGGCACAGAGGTGTTCATTCAACTGATTGAGGCTATAGGATGTAGCATTGTAGTGTTGGTTTTCATTATAATATATTATATTGTTGGCTGGTTTTGCTGTTATTTAAAGGGTGACTTCTGTATTTTTCAACCTGGACCACATTTTCTGATGTTTTTTGTGTATAGGTGACTAATGGGAACAACAATTTTTGCAATTGGTCCAGTAGTGAGCGAAACCACTGAAGACAGCAGCGGCGAAACAGGCCACAATGTAACCAATTTCAACCAATTTCGTCAATTTAGGTCCACTAAAAGTGCTTGTTTTTGCCACAGACAGGCTCAGATTGTTATTGTAAGTGTCTGAAAACATCATGGAAAGGATCCCTACTGAGATAGACCTCTTTGACAAAGTGTAAGATCTTTGTTGTTGTTTAACCAGAAACAGCCGACAAATCATTATCATCAAAGCCACCAGACTGTAAATAAACAGCAATTTTATCATTGTAAAACACACTTTATCTAAAGCCAACAGAGGCAAAATAAAACTCAAAAAGTGTCTTAAGTTTGTCTTTCCAATGTGGAACAATCACCAACTCTAGTTTGGTTGAATTAAACCTATAACTCACCCAGTTAGATGTGCAAATATTCTGGCATCTGGAGTCTGGTATGTTTGGCGATGGTAATTTCAAGTCTGTTTCTGGTTAAATAAAAAGGTCTGTGTCAGTAGGAATCCTTTTCAAAATGTTGTCAGACACTTGTAAAGTGGGATTTTTACTTGTGCATCAGCTCTGTGCAGAGCCTACGCTGTAGTGAGCATTTATACTTGTGTGGTGGTGGTGTGTCTATGTCATTAAACATGGCTTAATAGAGACAATTTCAAACACATGTACACAAATCGGCTTCACTATAACTCGCAGCTTTCACAGACAAAACATCTGTCTTAATCTGGACACATTTTCCCCACAAATACAACATGCGAATGTTATTAGCACAAGCCTATGGCATTTTACATTGTATAAATTAGTCTAGCAATGAGCGGGGGTTTTCTCTGCTCATATGAAACCAGGATAAATCCCACGCAACACTTAAAATGCTATTTTTTGGAGGCTTTTATTGTCTGTGAAATTAAAGTAAATAAAAGCTTAATTTCCACTGAGGTAAATGTTTCAGCTTACAAAAATAGACAGGAGGCCTGCATTTGACCTGTAGTTACATTTATGGGGAGGTGCACGTCAGGCTACAACGTAGGTTCTATGTAAACGCAGAGCCTATGCCATAAGGATGGCATTAATTTAACGCAGAAGTATAAATCCCGCTTACTCACAATCTGAGCCTGTCAGTGGCAAAAACAAACACTTTTAGTGGATGTCAATTGACAGTACTCAATTGCCCCCAGGGATTACATTGCAGCCTGTTTCACCGCTGCTGGCTGCAGCGATCTCATGCAATATTGGACAAATTTCAGAAACTGTTGTTCCCATTAGTCACTTAGATACAAAAAGATGGGAAAATAGTGGCCAAACTGGAGAATACCAAAGTTACCCTTTAAACCCTCAAACCCTCCTATGTAGGGTTGCAATGATACAATTTTTCTTTAAACAAATGCTTAATTATAATTAAAACTTAACACCATTTTTTGATGGATAAGTGAAAAGTCTCCCTTTTGAAAACAAATAAAGGTGAGACTCAGTCAGGTTGCTTTTTTTTCAATATTGTTGATAAGCAAATATTCATGGTATGATAACTGTCAATTTTCATGCCAGGGTATACTGCTGCAACCCTACTCCTATGATGCAGTCCACCTTAATGACACCAAACTTCACAACGATAGTTTAGTCTGCAGGTGCACAGGTGATTCTTATACTCTGTTGTATCAAACACACATGAGTACACACAGTTGACAGACAGAGACTACTCCTCCTAACCTCATATGCTACTACTATTTTGAGACAAGCTGATACTTATGTTGAATGTGTATACTTGTATAATAGATAAGGCTCATTCAGTTGCAGATGGAGCTAACTACTTCCTGTGCATTCGTCCAGTTTGCTCCACCCAGTGAATCCCAAACCCATCTTCAGCATGATTCCATTAACAGACAGTGCAGTGATCCATTAAACAAATTAAAGCATCTGAAGCTGTGCAGCAGTAGGTAGTAGAAAAAAATTATGTAAGTCCACAGAGACTCATATAAGCATGTTAAAGCAGGAGGACGCCGTGCATTCACTCATGAAATGTGTTAGCCGTTTGACTGTCAGGACCCCCTGTGGGGCCGTTATGAAAACACCTTGTCGGGAACACATTCAATATTCATGCTCATCTATTTGTGATTCATCTGTGTTTATTCAGCAGTAACATGGCTACCCTCCAGACGCTTTGTCCCTCTCTACAGCAGCACGCATCATCAAGTACACTTGAATATACGAGAGCGCACCAGCTAGATGCAGATAAACAGCGAGCACAGAGGCCGAGCCGTGAAAAGGCGAGGCTCGCCGGGAGGAGAGCAGGGGAGAGTCGGGCAGACTGGTACAAATGATGAGTGTAATGAGATTTCATAGCAGCCATCGGCGGTGATTAATCTCGCATCTCAACCCCAGCCCCGTGTGCACACATAGCTCACACACACACACACACACTGTGAGGAAGTGGGAGCCACAGAGGAAATGAAAGACAAGAAGAAGCACAGATCTGGGTGGACGGAGAAATCCCTCAAGTCGATTCACACCCACACACACACACACACACACACACACAAGTACACACATGCAACTCATAGCTCTGCACAATGAAATCAGATGGAGACTGGGAAGAGCTTTCGGTTTCTTTTTTCCGCCTCATAATGTAAATCCTGGGTATGGGTTTAAAGAAGCTTGTATGGAGAGTCAGCAGCAGTGAGAGAAGTTGAAACGGGAAGGTTTAAATACAGAATATACTGAAATGATGATGCAAACTCCATCCTCTAAACAATGTGACCTTTACCGTGTATTTTCTCTGTGCCCTTAAAGATGAGTGGAAATGTGCAATCCAATAAAGCACCATGCTTTATCAGTTCAAGAGGTCCCCTGGCCCTCAGGGTTATCAAGTTACTGGCAATGATTTAGGTCCTCATTGATTATACAGCCAGGCAGGCAGCCATTTAGACAAAGAGCATGGTGAACGCTCAGTCCTAGACTCATGTCCTGATAGTTGTCTTATAGCTGAACAGAAAGGTCAAACAGGAACTCAGCTGATTGTAAAGCCTTGTACTGTGGTTGCCTGTTTGGTCGCCGGCATCAGTGGGGTTCTACAGATGAAAGACAGACTTCAGGTGTGATCGTGTCACAGCATTGATGTGAATGTTTCTGTGTGCCCCAGGGCCAGCGATGACCCTGAGAAAACCAACACCACCTACGTGGAGGAGTCTCAGCCCACCCATGGTAAGAGCAAAATGGACAAAGTGGAAGAAATGTAGGCAGGGAAGGATGAGGAGGTGACTGAGGGAGGGAGGAGTAATGGAGACGGGCAGGCTGGGAGATGGAGGGATTGGATTGATGCAAGCAGGGATATTTTTATCGTGTCAGCACAAATGCGTAATGACTATTCCATTAAAATATTGTGATCCCGACCCAATTAGTTTAAGTAGCTGTGCCATTCCTGGAACACATTTTGACATTTTGGGACCAGTGGATGCACTCAGATGCATGTCTCAGATGAAAGTGATTTATTAAGAGGCAGCATCAGTTTGGCACCAAACTGCTTTTGTAAGGCTTTTCGTTTAGTTTTTAAGTCAGCAGTTTGCCATGTTACCATACTCATCCTCCACAGAGGTGTCTGAACATAAGACGCTTCACTTCACTGTAAATATACAGTGTAGCAGACATGGAGATTTTTACAGTGTGATTCATGGTTGGTGCTTTGAACCCCCATCAGAGCACTTGAGCAGTATTTGTGGGGGTTACTTTGAAATGTAACAGGTTAGAGATTACTAGTTACCCTGTTGAAAGTGTAATAAGTAATGTAACTATTGAAATTACTTCATCAAAGTAATGTAACTTATTACATTTGATGACTTTTTGATAACTTTTTTAACAGATGTTTTAAACCGGGAAATAAAGCTGAAAAGTTTTAGGAACATAAGTGCGTAAGTGTTGCCCCAACGGCTTTGCTAAAGCCTGTGGTCTGAAAATGTGCCAAAAGAAGTTCCCAGTGGTGTAGTGGAGGGTATACGCAGGTATACGGGGTATACCCACATCTTTTTACGGCCATTTACTCACCTATCAGCCAAAAAGCTGTTAGACTATATAGGAGAGTATGCCCACTTCTTCCTCTGTAACCTACCCATCTACCAAGTAGTACATCTACCTCATCAGCTACCACTACACCACTGGAAGTTCCTATACAGCGACAAAATGCAAAGCAACAGAGTGAATGTTGTACTCTACATAATAAACTTGAACTGAAAATCCCACCCCCGGACGCAGACTGGCCAATCATAACGTAGCATTGGGACGGCTCAGACCAGGGTCCGACAACAACACACCTGTGCTCCATTGATTCTAATGCAGTCGTTTCAGTTTTCCTTCATTTTCAGGCTGGTTTTGTGGATTTGGAGCTAAATGTTGTGCCTGGGGCACGTCGTGTATTAATGATATTCGTTACCTGGAGAGGCTGGAAGAAGATATACGTTTCTTCCCTGTTCCCAAACCAAAATCAAACCCTGAAAAGTGTAGGGTTAGCTAGCTAGCTACTGAAGATATAGCCTACTGAATGTATACACATGCTGCTTTTGCTTTTTAATGATTATAACAGTGACACAAAGACCGACCCTGCTGTACAGGAACCAGTGAAGGGAAGCAGGGAAACTTTGCTGATATTCAGCCAGCTGTGTGTCATCACAGTGTGCACAGATGAACGGTGTTTGACGTCCGGTGGTGGAGGTCCGGGTGCTGTCAGCTGCACAGGGGCGAAGCCAAACACCGTTCATCTGAACACAGCTGGTTCAATATCAGCAAAGTTTCCCTTTATATTCATTGTCTTCTGTGGCGATCAGCAGTGATGTGGTGGTTTACTTTTACACTGTGAGCTGTAGCCTATAGTTCAGCTTTTGCAGGGTAAGCAGGGTAACACAGACATGCACACAAGTCATTTTTTGCAAGTCCAAGTCAAGTCTCAAGTCTTTGAAGGGTAGGTCCAAGTTGTTTTCAAGAAGAATGATAAAGTTTAGTATCATCGAGTTTAGTATCCTTTATTTTGATACCACAAACGATGCATTTAGTGATTCTTTTGTTAGGGCCTTGTATGAAGATATTATAGACAAAGATTATGACAAATGGCACTGCAGCTGCATGTGTGCTCACCATGATGTTGTTGCTGCAGTCACTGTGGCTGCACACACCACATTATGCACAATAATAAAGGAAGAGATGATATTCAGCTTGTCAGACATTTACGTAATGTTAATGTGCTGAAAAAAACTGTTCATGAGTCCCAAATCTTAAGTCAGAGTCAAGTCTCAAGTCTTTTGAGGATGAGTCTTCAGTCAAGTCTCAAGTCACTGTGTGTGCAGCTAAACTGCGACTTGAGTCCAAGTTCAAACTCAAGTTCTCATCTCTGGGCTAACATGCTCTAAGAGCCAATGCTAACATGCTAATGTTAAGCACGTATAATGTTTCCCATTTTCGCGTCTTTATATAGTCTGTTAGCATACTAACCTTTGCTAATTAGTGCTGAATACAAAGTACAGTTTTATAGGTATTTGGTTATAAACCATAGTATTTAGAAATTAACATTTTGAGCACCACATTGAATAGATGTTGAGATATTTCACTGAATGACAAAATCTCTTGCTCTTCCTTCGCCCATCTCTCTGTCTGCCTCCTCTGTCTCCTTCCTCTTGTATCTCTGGTAGAAATCACCATCAGGGTGGATGAGTCAGAGTGCCTGTCAATGGCCAGCTCTCACGACCAGGAGACTGAGCGCTTCCTCTCTACGGGCACCACAGGCCGTCGTGTCTCCTTCAATGAGGCTGCGCTCTTCGATCACGGCAAGAAAGCCCAGGAGAAGGGCCGCAGGTTAGAGAGTCAACACACACAGAAGCCCACATTTGCAAATGCTTCTTATTCAGTGTTCAACTCGCATTAATGTCTGTGCGCTGCAGCTTTACTGCTTTCTGAGATCAAAGGATTTACACGTTTAACTGTGTCCATCACTCTTCTGTGTTAGTTTAGGGTTAAGGATGAATCCAGGATGCATTATGTATGCTGTGGACACAAAGAGCACTCACCCTTCCTCATTATTTCACTGCCCTATTTTTCTCTTGAGCCTGATATGCAAATTCTTCAGAAGGAATTATTCTTTGGGGCTAAATGCAGAATCCAGTGAAGGTGTGATGGGTTTGAAGTCAGATATTTCCCCTTGGCTGTTCGCCTCTCACACAGGGATGAGCTTCATGATTTATGACTTATTGAGAATGTATCCAACTTATGTCTCATCTTGAAAAGATTTTATAGCTTCTGATTTAACTCTGTGTCGTTCACCCCAGGTACACTCTGACCGAGGGCGACTTTCACCACCTGAAGAACGCCCGGCTCACACACCTCCACATCACTCCCCCAGCTCTCAAGATAGTCACCATCCACGAGTGCGACTCGGCCGAGAACAGCATCACCATGACGACGCGCCCCGTCACTAAGTCGGCCCTCTCCATCTTCCAGGTGACGGCCTTTAACCTGCTATTAGTCCAGAAGCATCGTTAGACGTGACTGGGGTCAATTAGAACATCAATCACTGAGGTCAGGGCAAGAAAATATATCAAGCTAATGTAGCCAAACACAGGGATCTCTCAGAAAGCGCTCTGCCTGCTCATTTCAACAGGCTGCGCACATTGATTTTCCCATTTAGATGTTCAATCATTGGCGCAGGGCTGACAGCTGGGGAGAGGATCTGGACTTAATATTCATTCATAGATGTTAAACATGAAAACAAACTTTTGAAGTTGAGCTACAGAACGTGTCTGCAGTCGTATGATTCTGAATATCTGGATTATTCAACAGAGCTTCACTGAAAACATGCATGTTCAACAACTGATTCAAAATATGGCTGGACAATATGGAGAAATCAAAATAATGATATTTTTGACCAAATACCTTGATACCAATATTAAAACAACATTGTAGGGTTGACTATTGATACTTTCACATAAAATTTTCACCATGTGATTGTTGCTGAATAATCACATGGTGTAATGTGGCTAGAATGACTAATTGGATAAAGCAAATAACAGTTCAGAAAATTACATCACTTTACTGTAATGCAGTCTTTAAAACCAGTAAAAGACAACACTTCCGATATTACTAAATCCAAAATCTAAAACGATATGTAGTCTCATATATATCTAGTCTCATATGGTGGTATTGATATAATATTGATGTGTTGCCCAGCTCTAATTCAAAAGGAATAAAAATGTCATTTTTGTGCTTCCCTTTAGCCGATGCTGTGCCCCCTGCCACAAACAGCGTTGACCAGCCTGAGCGTCAGTCCCAGCTGTGCCCTCCCTGGAGATGCTCTCAACTCTGTGGTGGACACCAGCTTCAGTGAGAACACTCTCGCTCTTGGCACCAAAGAGCCGAGCTCCAGCTCTGTGAGTTACCTCCAACTATTGTTAAATATATTTCACATCAAGTGATGAAGGCAGGGTTCCTGCGGATCCTTAACAAGTCTTAAAAGGCGTTGAATTCAGTAATCTAAAAAATGTTAAATCGATCTTTTGTAAGTCTTCAGAATGGTGAGATATGGAAAGTAGGATTTTATGAATTGTTTTTTTCTGATGTTGCATTGTAAAATCTCAAAATAGTTGGTAACTTTTAAAATATATATATATGTGTAATTTGCTGAAGCCTCTCAGATTAACATCACCCAAAGTGATGTTTTATGTTACAATACTAAATAACATTTGGGCAGAATTGTCCCTAACTCTAAATAATTGATGTGTGTTTTGTTTTGTTTTTCATTAGTATTGGTTTTTGTAAAACTGGTCTTAAATTTCATTGTGAGTGGCTTTAAAATAGTCTTAAAAACCACTTGTCTTAAGCTGTAGGATCTCTGGTAATGAATTCTGTGTTTGGCTCGTCACAGAGAGATTTTGTACATGAAATACACTTGAAAACACAGGTGCAAATACCTCACAAGTAGGGATGTGCACGAGTCAGCTGATCGACTAGTCAGTCCAGTGTGCTGTGGGCTTTTGTGATAACCACACATTATTATTGCAATATTCAACTGGGCCTATACAAAACGTTAAGAATGAATTTTTAATCGACTGTATCAGTGTGTTGTGTGCACCCATTTCCTAATAAAGAGGCAAACTCTAGCTGAAAAATGTAATTTAATTAAAAAAACCTTCACAAGAAACCTATTTTTTGCTGTTTGTGTGTGGGAATTACAAGAGTGTGACACATGATAAGCTCTGACTGGCAGCCAGTGTGAGGGATGATGACAATTAAAAGGAGAAAGCCGTGAGTGGGACAATTGATCGCTTTATTGTACGGAGCATATTACAACAAAGCACCAGCGCAGACGGCCTACCACTAATAGAAAAAAAATGTCAGTCGACAGTAACACAAAAGCTACCTGTCTTATTTTTTCTTATTTATATTGTCTTATGTCGCGATACATTATAGATGCTATTGTGCACAGATACAAATACAGGTACATGGGCACAAAAAGTTTAAAAATCACCAGACTAGTTGATTAAATGTTACGACCATCAGAAATACTAGTCAGTTAGACTTACTATTAACGTTATTTTACTGATACACACATTATATACATAATTTGCATCAAAATGTCTCTCCAGTCAAATGTTGATTTATAAAAAACAAGCATCTGTTAGCTACTGACGTTAACAAGGCTGGATTACAGAAGAAAAACGAAGGAAAAACAAACCAAAAAAACCACATTTGTCTATTTTTCCCACAAGAAGGGAGGTGGAAAGTCGGGCAAAGATGACGTCTCATAAAACCAGCGTAGTTTGACAGTGTTTTGATTTTATTTAGTGAGCTGTTCATAATGTACGGAGCAAAGCGTGCCACATTTCAGCAGCATTTAAGATACGATTTGGTTATTGAAAGATGTGATTAATGATTCCAAATAGCTCTTATAATGTATGCAATCATATTTTCTGACAGTGTTTACTGTCATATTATGTAGGCTTATCTTCCATTTTGATATGAGTCCATAACCGCTCCCAAGAAGATACTCCTTTCTCCTGATTACAGTTTATTCTTACATACATACATTCATAAGATGCTATTTCCACCATTGCATTCACCCATTCTTTCAGTTCAACAGCTCAGTTTTGTCTGTTGTCTGAATGCTTACTTACTTTTAAACTAGCCAACTAGTCTAAGTTTAAACTTCCGCTTCAACGAAATTAGTAGTAAGGAACATCCCTACTCACTAACACTGAGTGTGCATACAAATCACCTGTAAGAGCTCATGTTGTGGAAACATGCCGTATACAGGTCAGAGTGAAGTGTGTGGAGTTAATCATTTGTGGAGTGATGAATTATTTTAAGACAGTCACTCAGCACACTAAACAGCTATTCAAGCAGCCAGTCAGCCATTGAGTCATCCATAAGGACATTAGAGGGTCACAGAGCCTGAGGGAGGACCAACAGAAGTGATGGTTGATGGGTAAACAAGGAAGCCTGTGTGCAACATCACTGTCAGAGAGGATTATACACACACCACTAGTCTTGGCAGGTTTTCTTTCTCACCACGTTTCTCTCCCTATCTCTGCTCAGATCGAGATGATGGGAGCTGGGCCCCGGGGCAGAGGCAGCAGTGTCAGTGTTGGAGAGGGAGCCATGGCGAGGAGCGCTGGTGCCCCTCTTGCTGGCAGTGGTGCAGGAAGCCAGGGGCCCGTTCTGCAGTTCTTCACTAAACTGCGGCGCCATGCTAGTCTGGAGGGGGCCAGTCCCTACTTCAAGATCAAGAAATGGAAGCTGGACAGCAGCCAGAGAGCGTCGAGTCTGGACACCAGAGGTAATGGATCCTTGATGGTATAAAGTGTATTTTTAGAAACACTCTGTGCCAATGCAGCAGGGAGGTGCAACGATTCTTTGTGGTTCATCATAATAACTGAGGAAACAAAGTTGTACTGTTGACAGTTTCTTTCTTATGTAGATGTATTTTCTCTTTTTATTTGTGTGTTTGGTATTTTTGGCAATAATCTCTGGTGGTAAACAGACAATAGTTAAGCAGGGGGCTCCAGCAACCAACTGTGAGATGGCTTTTGGCCGCTTAGACTCGGAAATACACACAGACACACACATGTACGAGACAGATGGCTCAGTGACGTAAAGTTGGGTCGTTCCAAGTCAATTTGAGCCCCTGAGTAAATCCTCCCTGCCGATCCCCTTCATCCTATATACACACTCTCTCCCTGCGCATCCCCAGGCTCAGTCCCTCCATCATACCAAAATCCCCTCAGAAACCTCAACAGTTGATGGAAGCTTTCTCCTGAATCAAGTGTCACTTCACTCCAACCTGCTGTTACACAACTTGTACGACTCACTGCTCTTTCCCCCGTGTTCGCTGTGAGACAGGCTCTCCAAAGAGGAGACAGTTCCAGCGCCAGCGAGCCGCCAGCGAGAGCATGGACCAGGACGACAATGACGCGCACCACATAGACCTCATCCAGTACATCGCCCGCACCCAGGACATCGCCTACCGTCCCAGCCACCCCACCACACGCCTCCTCTCACCTCCCTCCACACCACCCCCCTCCCTCGGCAGGTATCTTTAATTCCCTTGCCCATTCATCCTGTTCACTGCTTTGCTGCCTTGCATTCATTTCTTTACTGTAGCTAGAAGACATATGGTAATGATATATAGTAAGATATGGCCCTACGTCCCAATTCTTCACCACTTTGCCTGAGCATAAAAGTGTGCTTTTATAATATGCGTGAAACACCATTGCCAAAAAACTCAAAGTGGTTGTTTTAGCCAGATGAGCAGGGATACAATTAAACCTGAAATGTCAGTGTCAAGAAAATTAAACTGTAAGTCATCTGAAAAATGTAGAAAATCCTGTTTGAAAACAGCCGTCTTGTGTCTTTTCGGCAAATTGTTTAGCGATGACATTTAATTGGATTAAAACAACATGCTGTGTAACTGTAAATACTGTCCAGCCACAGGCTGATTTGTGTGTAATGAGATCCCTGTAAACAAGAACCATTTCACGATGTGCAGCCAGATGTGGGGGATTCCCAAAGTGCGCTTTTTTGAGAGGGTGAAGTGGAGAATTGGGACGCAGGGTTTATTCTGGCATAGGAAACCATTCCATCGCTGACATGGTCTGAGAATGTCATGATGTCCACAGAAGTGCAAGGGCCACTGCGATTTTTGTTTAAGTTAATAATTCTAACAAAGCAAATTGTGCCCAACATTAAGTCATGCTACTAAAATAACTAACCTCCCTTTATTAAATGTTGTCTTACATAACTATTTATTTTATTTCACTTAATATTAGATTAAACAAAACCAGTATTTCCTGTGTATGTTTGCAGATGTTTGTTGTTGAAAATAAAAGCAATTTCCTGGAAGCCGCCACAAGCTAAGAAATTTGATGATCCTCGTGCTCCTTTACAGCTAATTGCTTCTGATATCAGTCAAGTTGTGTTTCATACAGTACGCAGTCTTTTTTAATCTGCTGCCCCGAGATGAAAACATTGGATTTCTGGGAATTTCCAAGCACGCGTGGCATCAGTATTCAGCTAAGTTTAGTTTAAGGACATGCAACAGCAGCCATTGCAAGTCATAAAAATCATTCTGTGCACTGTGAACACGGCCATGTGTCAGATGAATGTGATATTTAGGGAGATGCTCTGACACTGACACTTGTTTTGCCTGTCCATGTGTTCCTCCCCTTCCTTCTCTCTTTACTATTATCATTTTATCTCGTCTCTCCACACCTGTGTGCACGCTACAGGGTAGAGGTAGAGGTGATGGTGGAGCCCAGCTGCAGCCACGGAGGACCAGGGGTGATTGGCCTATCCCCTGATCCCCAAGATGAAGCACTGTCCCTGGCAAGAAGGGAAGGTGCAGACCCTTTGGAACCCCTAGATCCCCAGGACCCCCAGTCACTTTACAAAGACATCTGGACCCTACGTGCGTCACTAGAACAATACGCCGCCTCTGACCAGAGCAGCAACAATGACAGGAACTCTGTGTGCAGTGATGCTGAAAGTGTGTGTTCGCTGGGCGGGCGCACGGACACGGAGAGAGGAGGGCTGCCCAGCTACCCGTCCCAGGATTTAGGGGACGAGGCAGAGGGTGCAGACGATGACAAGGACATTTCGATGTATATGGATGAGAGGTTTGGGGTGAAGGAGGGAAGAAGAAGGAAACAGGAAAGCACAGATTCGGAGAGAGGCAGTGATGGAGAATCAGGGACTCGTAAATTGCTGCAGATGGACAGCGGCTATGCGTCGATTGAGGCTCCAACTCGTGGTCCAGAAGACCTGCGACTGTTCGGGAGCATGAGCGGCAGCCCTAAGGACAGAACAGCTCATGAAAAAAGGCACCACTTTACCAACGCAGGGCGAACTGGCACTATTGGTGAGAGCTTTGAGTCTCATCTCTTTGAGGAGGAACCGGAGGATGAGTTGTTGTTGGGTGCTAGTGGAGGAGTTTCCATAGAAACAGGTGCTGGTTCACTGAGCTGGTTCCCATATGGTCAGATGCTCACACCTCGAGAGGCTGCGCAGCCTTCACCTCAACCGCCAACGCTGCATCGGCGAGACTACAGCATAGATGAGAAGACGGACGCCCTCTTCCATGAGTTTCTCCGCCACGACCCTCAGTTTGACCAGCAAGAGTCACCGCTGAGGAAGCACCGGTCCCGAATTCACCTCCGCAAGCAGTGGCAGCGCCACAAGCAATGGAGCGACCCTGGTGTCAGACACTTCCAGTCCTCTTTTGACAGACAGAGAACCCCGCTACGGAGGGGTGAGAGCGTGAACTACCCACTGGACACAAGCTACCACAGCACGCTGCCCCGCATCGTCAGTGCGCCTGATGAGGAGGCCAGCGACGGGACCGGCAGCACTCCTGACACTCCAAAGGTAGAGCCTACGACTACTGAAAGTGGGCGCAAGGACAGGGAGCAGGGTGTCACAGACACAGAGGACCGCACCTCCTCTTCTCCTCCACCTCTTCCACCCTCTGTCTCAGAGAAAGACGTAGGGCAGGGTGAGCACCCCGACTCTCAGGAGGACAGCAAACAATCTGGACTCCCTCCAGAGCCCCCAGACGAGCGCTCGCCCCCTCAGCAGCACGACTCCTCAGGCTACGGCCCGCAGACCATCACAGCAGAGCTCACAGACAAACTAACTGCTAACCTGGATGAGAGGCTGTACATGGGCCTTCGCAGAACCAAGGACACAGCCACTGAGTGCGTGACGGTGACGGCCACGCACGCTTCTCCGGACCACAGCCCAGTGTAGCACGGCTCCAGTCGTCCTCCTCGTCAACCTCACTCCTGCTGATACACACTTTTCTTTTTGCTGATTTGTCTCGCCTCAGTTTTTTTCTGTGTACAGCTTGAATGGTGCAATCCAGACCCATAAACTCATAACGGAAAGTATGCTTTAAGTCATCGTCCTACATACAGCTGATCCACTAGAAATGCAGCCTGTCTGTCGTCATGCCTGTTAACATTACAAAGCTGTTCAGTGTTGCCGTTTTGCATTTTTCTCTGAGAAAAGATACAACTCATAATAACAAACAGAGCTAACATATCAAAAATCATATGGTTTTAGTAATAATTGTTTCTTCATCAGCTGTCTCTGTGTCTGCAGTCTGTCTCCGTCTCTACTGCTGTCACTCATGTCCCTGTTCTCTGGTGTGAATAAGTGAAGCTGTACTTGTTGATCCACTGTGAAACCAGGTGCTATTAGACGAGTAAAAAGCTACAGATCTGGACGCAATAGTTACCCTGCTAGTCCCATCATGCATTAGTGGAAAATAAGTAGTTGTATCACTATTCATGAGCTTAAAAATAATTTAGTATACCATCATTAAGCAATCAAAGCTTTATGCATCCTTAAGTTGTTCCTACTGGTTGTTTAGGACAGTAGTTCCCAGCCTGTGGTGGTCCCACGAGAAGTCTGACATGATTAAAAAATTATTTATTTCTTTTACAGAAGATTATGGTTTTCTTTTGGTTTGGTTTGTGTTGGTTTGTTGTTTTTTGGTTGGTTTTGTCGTAAGCGATTAATAGTTAAGGACGACTCTGTCCCCCATGAATCAGCAACTTCTAGCAGCACTTAATATTTTTCACACTGATATTGATATCAAGTGTTGTTAATTCTACGAGCCGATTTACAACAACCTGTCTAACTCAGTAAAGATTGACAGCATGGCAGCTCCCAAAAAGTGAAGCCAAAACATCTCAAACGCCCCCTGATGGCTGGCTGCAGTGCAGGTCATAAACTCCGCCCCCTCCATGTCAGCAGATAGGACATGGTCCAACTTAAACCATCAAAGTACATGTTTAATTATTTGATGTTATAGACCCTTTTACTATTAATTAACAGTATGACGGTCTTCGGTGGGCGGGGCTTAGCTGGAGGCAAAACAATTCTACACAGTCATTAGCCAGTGCTAACAAGTTCCGTTGGCTTGTTTTAGACAGTGGAGGAAGATGATGCGAGTGAATTTACGAACGCACCGTGACAGGTCACTCACTCTGCAGGACCGTGAGTGTTACTTAAATAAATAAACACTGACCAAACTGGCCAAAATGTAACATTACGCTGTCACTTAGTTTGTTTTGCTATCGATGCTAACGTTAGCTAATGCGCTAAAAAGTTAGCATTATGGAGAAATCCAATATTTCTCTTATTACCTCCCCGACTTCCGATGAGGTGGACATGATAACACATAATACACATACCGTTATCCATCCCTACAACAGGAAATACTTTTTCCCTAACCTGATATGAAGTGTGCGCTGCACATGGGAGCATTTTTGATGATCGCCTCCGTCCAGTTCTTTCGTCTTATTGCATGTGACCAAAGTTTTCCTCGTTTTTATTGACGGGCAGTGGTGGCTGGTATGTGATAAAAGGTTAAGTTTTGAGCCATGACTCCTTCGATTCTGGCTCCCAGTAACACAACAAGACGACATTTTAAGACTCCTATGTAGCCTACAGCCCTGTGGTGGAGTCATGATTTGCCTCCAGCTAACAAAATGACATCATTGTGACGTCGACCCTAAAAGGTTCTATTGAAAGGGTGTTTGACGTCATGATTGACAGCTGTGTGTGTAAATCAGTGTGCTCATGATCTATAGCACTGCTCAGGATTGGGTCGGATGTGTGTATAGGCAGGAACTCAATACAGCGGCTTCACGTTCTGATTGCTACTGCACAGACTCCAAATGATGAAGATGGCACTGTCTGTATCTGGGATATTTTGGCTTCACTTTTGTACAATGGGAGGAAGGGCAGACATGTCGTCCATCTTTGTATTCAGTCTATGGTCCAGTCATGTCAGCAGCAGTCAAGTCAAGTCATCAGGAGCCACAAGTAGACAGTGCTTGATTTTATGGGGCCACAAGCCAAAAAGGTTGGGAACCACTGGTTTAGATTGAATAACACAGTTTGCAATGGCCAAAAAAGTTTCTCCCATAAGGTGTTATTTTAAAAAGAAGATATCCTTTGATTGTCCTCATTGCGTGTCTGACTGCAGCCCAGTCGCCAGAATGAATATTGGCATTGTATGTCACTGCAATCCATGGATATGTAGCATTTGTACGTTATTATGTACTAATGTGTGGTCACGTTTAGGTGCAGAAACCAAGAAAAGATCATGCTTTGTTTTAACATCCGGTTTTGGTGGCACAATCATGGCTGGAAATACCGCTAATGTCACTCTGTTCTCTAAAACAGAGGTGTGCAGCTTGGCAGACATCCACCCCCTCCACCTCCCGATGACCAATTCAGCTCATATAAATCTAATCAGAACTACGTCACTTTACAAACTTTTATATGATTCGTATGAAACGTACGAATGTAACCGTGGTTTGCAGAAATGTACAATGCCAACCTTTTCTTCTGGCGACTGGTCATGATGTTTGTTGTTTCTGGCTGAAAATGCTTCTCAGCTCTGTGACAACTGTGTTTATTTTTTATTGGTTTGTTTTATGACTTTTAATATATTTTTGTACATCTGCTTTGCTTAAATGACAATGAAAACAGAGAGTGCGGCAGGTTTGAAGAGGACAGGTTCTGCGCCAACAGACAGAACTAAACTCTTTATCAGTCATAGACACGATTGTAATCTCCATAAGCTATGACTCTTAGTACTCTAGGCGTCACTGACATGACCTCTGTCCTGACAGGGAGAACAAACTCAGTCTCGTGCACAGGTTTACAGCCATAAGGTGGGCAGTTACATTAAAGCTATGAGACAAGATGGCTGCCCTCACTGATGTTTGGTGTTTATTGAATTTATAAGAAAGGCATGCTTCCTTGTGCATGGGACTCACAGAACAGGCTTGATTTGTCCGCATCTGACATTCTTGTTTTCCCCTCCTCTTCCTCTTCTTCTGCTGAGAAAGTTGACATCGCAGTAGATGCCTCCCTCAGGGGGGCCGAAGACTTCACTTCCTGTCGACTTGTAAAACCAACAAAGACGTTGTTTGTAGTTAAGTCCACTTTATTTCCCTCTCTTATTTGGCGCTTGGTGAGATTAAAACAAACTGCTACTGCCATTCCAATGGAAACCCCGAAAGCGAATTACTTCCTGTGGGCAGTGATTGCCAGAATTATGTTGAAAATCCATCTTTGCTCACAGATCTCTGCTTTTACATCCTCAGCAGCAGCAGCAGGTTGATTGTAACCCAGTCACGCTCGTAAAATCTCATTCTCAGAGGGGCTGTTGGGCTTTCCGTCTCTCCCACGTGCAGCGAGGGGAGCCACTGCAAAAGATGGTGTTGAATATTAATCATAACAAGAGAGGGGTTTCCGCCTTTCATCCCCCGTCTCCCTTCCCTCGTTCTTTGAGGCCGTTACCATGCAGTGCATTGAAAGACCTGAATAGCAAATCAGGGGGAAAAGAACATTATCCTCCTCTCTTTGTTTGGGTGTGATGATGATGATGCTCCTCTCCAGTCTGCCTAGATTAGATCTCTCTCCGCTGCATGACAGGAGTCTCCTCTTGTGGCTAAGTGCAGAAGCTGCGTTCCTCATTAGGAGAGCAATGACTGAGATGAAAGGACTCAAATAAGGAGGAGAGAGGTTTTTTTTTTTTTTGCTCCCCTCACACACACATTATGTCACCATGAAACACAATGTGCTCCGGCACAATTTTGTGCAATCAAACGACGTTCTTTTTATGGCGGCGCTAATCAGCAGAAAGGAAATTAATCCCCCTCTTGGTTATGATGGAACTGATGAGTCCCTGATGATAATAATTACTCAGCAAATTCTGACAGGGTTGGAGACAGGAAGGGGGAAGACAGCTGCATTTCCCACAGATCAAAAGCCAAAATGTCTAAGCGCTGAGTCAGATGACAGTACAGCAACCATTTAAAGAAAACGGCCATAAGGGTTTTCCCTACATGTGTACAAAGATGAAACTTTGCTGTGTATACAAGCACAATGTCACAGGAGCTAGACTTAATGGATGTCCTTTATTAGGTTTAGACAGATGCTGTATAACTGGGGACACTGTGGTTAATGGTGTTTGTATACTAACCAGTAGCCTGTCAAACGCATTGATGCATAGCTGTGTGTAGGTCTGCATGAGAGTTAACACTTTAGTACAGATCTTTATGTTTTCTCAGACTTACGGTACAAAATGATCCATAGGTACTGCTCATTTGTTCAAAAGGCAGAAGTGGAAACATTGGTATGACTAGAGATTTTGTACTTTTCCGAGTCATGCTAGGATGCTGTGATGAGATTTTGTGAGATTTATCTCTTTGAAAGTTAAAGTATTTCTGTAATCCTTGCTTGTTAGTAAACTGCTTAATTTCTCAAAGATTAAAAAAAAAAAAACAAGCTTTCTTAACAACTTTGCTTTTGTTGAGCCTTGAGGGACCAAATTATAAAAAAAGGTGTTATTTTAGGGTTGTTTTCCAATCTGTGAATAAATGAATGAAGCAAAGGTGTTTCTAACTCACTTTATTTCAGGGGAATGGTTGTTAATCAAGGCGTGGGAACGGATCGCAGATAAGGTTCCCTCTCATGAATCTCATTTCATTTTTTCCTCCGTTGCTCGGGCTCGTATTGATTTCTTGCCTCTCCTTATCACCTCCTTCAAATTAATTGGAGAGAAAATCCAGCCTGTGATCTACAAAGGGAACATCTCAAAATGTCTGACCTCTTCTTCTTCTTCAGACCTTAAAGCCATCCTGCTGGCCCACGCCTTAAAGTGCAGAGCCAAAGTTTAGAAGAGAGCTAAAGAGAGAAATACAGCCACAGGGGAGAGCAGGGTTGGTTGGAACATTATTGAATTAACATGAAATAACCTTTCATTACTCACAGCCTACTTCAACAGTAATGAAATAGATACAGGTGCCTACTAACAATTCATCAAGTTTTTTAAAGCCCAACCCAACATGAAGGGCACAATTTTGGGAGTTCTACCTCCCCAGGAAGGTCGGGACAATGGGTCAATGCAGTCTAAATTTGAACACCTAATATTTAAAATGTCACTTGTTCATGTGTTCTTTGTGGAAAACTATAAAACTGTAGAATTATGTTTTCATAAATTACTGAGGTATAGAATTTGGCTGTACTGTATGGTCACCATAAGCTACATGTGGGCTACAGGATTCAGTAAGCTTTTGAGTTTGTGTCATTTTGGGGGGAAAAAAGCCTTTCTTGATTTTTTTCCTACTTTTTACGCCTCCATACTGATGCCTCCTCTCAATAGGTCTTGAAGGAATTTCTTCAAATTTGGCACGAACGTCCACTTGGAATTAATTACGAACTTATTAGATTTTTGTGGTCAAAGGCCAAGGTCAGTGTGACCTTTCAGCTGTCTCATTCTCCTGAATGCGATATCTCAAGAAGGTCTCGAGGAAGTTTTTTTAGTTTTGGCTCAAACGTCCAGTTGGAGTCAAGAAGGAGCTGATTAGAGTTTGATGGTCAAGGTCACAGTGACCTCACAAAACATGTTTTTGGCCATATTCCAACCCCATGGACAGTTTCAATAAAATAAAATGATGAATGATGACATTTTATATCTTGAGCCCTGTTCAGACCAATGATTTACGGTGAGACGAAACCATTTTAGAACATTACAGAGAAAAGTTACAGACGTGTGAGCGCGACTCAAGCCGGCTGATGGTGTCACCTGCATCTCTGCTGGTCTACAGCCAACCGGGTTGTAGTGAAGTCCGCTGGTCAAGTAAAAATGACCACAGACAGCATGTTCGCTTGCTGCCGCAGGTGCTCTGTTCCCGCTAAGCCCTCTGTTTCCGTCCTTGTGGTGTGCCAGTGTCAGATGGTGGGTTGCTGATGCTGCTTGCTGTACGTTCCTGTGCCCCTCACACACGCATTCTCATTGACTGAATAATCTGCACTGACTATTTATATTATCGTGGTGTATTTATTGTGATTATAGTCCAGCTTATGCTTGTTTTGTTTCTGTTTTTCGCTGTTTCATTACTACATAACAAATGCAGCTGTAGCCAGTATCTCACCATCACTATCCTTAGTCATATTTTAAGAAGCTACAAATTATATTTAGCCACAAAATAAGCCTGAAAATTGCTCCATCCTTCTCTGCCGTAGGCCTCCACGTGTAGTCCCACTGCTTCCTTGTTATATACCTTTTCACATCCCACACCTGTTGCTTGTTTCGCTGATTGCAGCCTGAGGATTGTCACTGTGCACTTCAGGGGCAGAGTGCATGCAATAATAAAGACACAGCAATCTTGGCATGTATCTGATTAAATGATCAAAAGCAATCCAAGTAAAAACACTCAAATGATAAAAAGTCATAACAAAAACACTCTAAGATCAAATGAAAGATTCAAAAACATGCAACAAAGGAAAAAACACATGCAGGACAAGCCCCTTAATCCTGACCCTGTTACTATAACTTGCTTAAAAGGCAGCATCCCAACTTGTCCCCATGTCACAACTGACCCCGCTCCCCCCTACTACTGCATGACACTGATGATATATGAAAGTCAAGGCGAAGCAAACTGAGTGTTGGTGGATAAGGTGGAGACTGTAGCTCCTGATGCAGAGAGGAAAGTCATGAATACACAGCAGGCATGCAGTTATCAAAATATTGTGTTATTAATTACAATCGTCTCTGAATGATCATTAAATGATCCTAAAAAAGAGGAAAAACAAAGATTATATGAAGTCAAACACATTCAGTAGATTGAGTCGCAGCCTGTTTTCCTCTCTGCCCCGAGCCATATCATTTCATGTCATTTGTTCACTTAGAAAAATACAATTTTCATAACAGCAAATGTATTGTCCTCTATAAAATCACTGTCAGTCGACTGATTTAATACACATCACTTTGCACTTCATACTGACGGACTGAGGGATGACTGGTGCAGTCTAAACAAGCTCCATTCATTCAGTGAAGACAGTCAGACTGCCGCCCCTCTCTGTTCGTTTCACTCTTTTGCATCATCCTGTGCCTTTTTCTCCGTCACTCTTTATTGCATGTCAGCCAATCGCTGAGCATGACACCTTAACGGTCAGCCAATGCTTAGTTTGCAGAGGGGGTTCCTCCTGCAGTATGTGGGGGTACGTCATCGTCTGTGCAGGGTGGAAAATCCACTGTAACATCCTTTGAGGCTGTGAATGTAAGCCTCCGTGCTGTGTGTGCTGTGAACTTGGAAGCGACCAGGGCCCAACAGCAAATTTGGCTCCATATAAAGATTCAAAATCCCACTGACATTTGTAATAGCACAAATGACTAAAAATCCAGTCTTGGAACACAGCCTTATTCAACAATATGTCATATGGTACGCATTAAAAATGGCAATTTAAAAAAACAAACAAAAAAAACCTATCTTTTCTTGTTGTAGCTTTCCCTCATTAGTAGCCTCTAACAAACACCATTTCCCATAAGCCTTGGACCATTGTGTGTTAAACACAAGCAGCAACTTCCAGGGCTGAAAAAAAAATGAAGCCAACAGGGAAGCAGCAAAAACTCAGTCATTGCTCAGGTATTAAACCAACACCCTGGTCTACGCGCTAATTTTAGCCCCTAGATGCAATGATGCACCACCACAAAATACTGTCTGTCTCCACCCAAGCAGCAGTCAAACATTGTTCCAAATTAGTCTGCACCAAGTTTGAAAGACAGACGAGTAAGATATACATATATATATATATATATATATATATATATATATATATATATATGTACATATATATATATATATATATATATATATATATATATATATATATATATAAACTGCAGTTCTTTGAATGGCCACTTGAGGCTGGCTCCAGAAGCGAGTCAGTCCCCATAGAGTGTGCCAGGGCTGATGTCAAAACCCAGAAGTTTAGCATCGCACTGGTTCCCGGAAGGGAAAGTGAATGTGATTTTTGCATTTTGGATTTTGGATTATGTCAGAAAATAAGCTCTGTGGCTAACACAAGTTTATGATACTTACAGGTTTTGTTCAGCGAGATAATCTTCACATATGAACACCTTTCATACTGCATTTGAAGCTTAAATGCGATCGCCAGAAGTAAAAAGCTAACGTTAGGCTTTAACGGACTACATGACTAATCCATGGTCGCATGACTCTTGACGTCACCGCCACTAAGCTTTCAACTGATTTCGGCCGCTTTATTTTAAAAACATTGTATAATGGGGAAATCGGACTGTTTAAGCTAAATAAGAAGCTGTAATGGCGGACTGCCAGCACTCTTGCCCGCGGGGGTGATGATGTTTAATGCCCCCGACAGGGTTTGTAGTCGTATTGAGCAACTTGTTAGCAACCGCCTTTTTTACGACACGTAAAAGCTTCAAAATTCACAAGTAGGGTATTTACTGACGTGTTTTATGTCGTAGATCAAAACCTGAAACTCGCTTAAGCTTTTGTTAACCACAGACCTCATTTGAGGCATTTTACCAAAATCCCATTCAAAAAACGTACTGACTTTTAGACAAGAGAACCGGAAGTGCTAAAAGCGCTAACGGAGTTCCGGGTTTACTGGCACACTCTATAGACCCCCATGTAAAAGCGTCCAGCACTACAGCAAAAATTGTACGGGGGTGAATTTTCATCTAACTCGCCCGTAAACATTTTATTAAGGCTTATAGTTATCCATCATCAAAAGCAACAGGCTGTCAGCTGATAGCGTCCTCGGCTTCTCAGTCAGATCCACCCATCACTCCTCCACTGTGCCAGCCTCTTGTCAAAATATGGTCACTTCTGGCTTAAAAAAACAATGCCAAACTTGAGACTTCACAATGAGAATCCACGAAACAAAAGGCGACAACATAGTTGCTACTTCATTTATGTTTACAGCCTATGGTTAAAAGCCATGTCTTGACAAATGGCACCGAGCTTTGAAGCCAATTTGACCTAGTGGCCAAACCGTGGAATTACATGGTTCCCCAAAAAATGTTTTCCTATTGACTTACATTGTGAAACAGACTTCTGTAAATCAGTTGGTGCCAGTTTGTCTTACAATATTGAAGAGAGAGACTGATGCAGAGGTGGGAGTAAATCAGTCTTACACAAGTCCCAAGTTACTGTGGTGAGAATCAAGCAATTCAAGTCCCTGCTGTAAGTCAAGTAAGTCACAAGTCATATGAAATTCTGATGACCTGGTCAACTGTTAGCATTTTAGCTAACGTTTGAGCAGCCACAAAGCTAATAAGTTACTCAAAAGTCACATTCATGTTGGCTACCTTTCTTTGTGAGTAGTTTAGCAGTGACGGATGAAGGTTGTTTTTTTAACTAGCCCCCTCCAGGAATGCTGCCTTGTGCATGCTGGTCTGCTGCTTCCTCAAGGGTTGCCAGGTTTGCATGCACTGCACTAAAAATCACCCAATCATGTTTCTAAAAAAACAAAACATCTTCTCTATATCTAGAAAAAATAAACTATTTATTCACCAATAGAGACCACCTAAAAAAGGAGAGAGATTTAGACTAGTTCAAATTGCACATGATGAATTAAGAGTCCAGATGGAGGCTCGAGGGATGAGGGCTGTGAGAGAAAGATCTGAGGGGATGAAGGGGAGAAATCAGGCTCGTGGACAGACTAAGGGAGGAGTGCAATGGTCGTCCAGTGTCAGCTGAAGGCAGAAATGCTGGAGGGAACTGGGGGAGTTGAGACTCTGAGTGGGGGAGCCGTCTCTTCGCCTGCTCTTATGTGGATAGAGCCCCATGATGGTTCCTGTATTTGGATGAGAGAGATCGAGAAGGGATAGATAACAGCAAGAAAAGGGGTTTTGGGGGGAGGGATCAGGTGACACGGTGTGCTTGAATACTCTGAGCAGAGATGGGATGTGTTCCAGGCCTGGTCTTTGTTCCTGAACTTAGAACTCCTTTCAAGTAATCTGTCTCAAGTTATGAAAACCAAGTCAAGTCGAGTCTGTTATCAGTATCTGTCAAGCAAGACTCAAGTCCTCAGAATTTGCTACTCAAGTCTGACTCAAGTCCCCCACCTCTGCACTGATGAAACAAATGCATTGCAGAAAATAGCGCAACAGGGACGAGCCCGAATGTGACATCAAGACTTCATCTCTCTACGTCTACGCCTCCTGATAGAGACAATGGCTGCTGTGGGGACTGAAGCTGTGAAGTTGTGTGTAGAGGATCCTTCCTCTGCACCTCTTATTCTGCATTCCAGCATTGTCACTGTGATATTCTGTCAAGTTTACGCTTGTGTCTTTGTGTCCACTTCCTGTTTTATTTTGAAATGTGTCCTCATTGTGTGTAGTGTTTCTTTTACTTCCTGGGTTTTCCCGCCTTTGTTAATTACCTCACGGGTCCGTCCCAAGTCTCTTAAATTACTGCTAGTTATCTTACCTAGCCGACTTTGCTAGCTGTTTAGCCCCTCCCACCTAGGAAAAAATGTGAGGAGCTAGCGCTAGGAGCGATGAGCAAGCATTGTCGGTTTAAGAGACATGAGACGTCCTTTCCACTGAAGCGTCGCATGAAGCGACGTCCATTCCTGATGATGGCGGCACAGCTGGATCTGCTGCATAACGGAGCCAGCGTTTGGCGAACATCCCAAGTCCCATTATATTCGCTGATCAAAGCCGTAACACCAAATCACAGTTTGTGTGTGTGTTCGTGTGTGTGTGTGTGTGTGTGTGTGTGTGTGTGCGCCTGGTGTTATATCAACACGTGTGGTTCTGGACATGAGCAGCTGCACATTTAACAGCCACACATCATCGACAGTCCGCTGAACAACGCAACAGGTTGTGAATGAAATAAACTTAATTACAACATGACAGTCTTGCACGAAATATCATTAACATTACTCTTTGTAGTCACGTAGGCATGTGAATTATAGCGTTTCATTGCAAAGAATGCATGTAACGGGTACACTTGCGCTGTTTCTCCGCCATCTTGTTCAAATGAGCCAGATGTAGGGGGCGGGTATTTATACGTCATGGTGTTCAGCTGAAAAACTCTTCCGGATAGGAAGCTCTCGACCATCCTAGCTCGTAGCTGCTTAATGCTTGCTGCTAGCTCCTAGCGCTAGCTCCTCGCTGCACAAATAAGAGACATGGGACGGCCTAGAAGATGGCGGACCTCGAACGACTTCCGGTTCAAGCGAGGAGCTAGCAGTAGCACAATAAAAATAAGAGACTTGGGACAGACCCCACGTGCTTCGCCTGCATCTTGCTCCACTCACTTGTGTGCAGTTAGTAATCAAGGCATGTTAAAGCCCAGTGTTTCCACCCATTCAGTTGCCAGATCACACTGGTGTTCATGCTCTCCAGCCTTTCCCTCATGTTTCATTCCTTGGTTTTGGACTCTGCTTGGATTTATGGACTCTTCTGCCTTCACATGTTTGAACTCTGACCCTGTAGGTGTTTTGTGTTTTCCTAGATCGTTACACTGCATCCCTGGTTTATCATTCCAGCATTAAAACTAATGTTGATCTTTGCCCACTGGGAGAATCTTGCAGGCAGCCATACAAGCCACAAAAAGATCCAAACCCCATGAATACGATGTTATGAGCTGCCTCAGCTGTCAGGGTTTGTTACAGCTTTGGTGCAGTGACATCACTCCACCGACTTATTTAGTTCATTCACAACTGTTGCTCAAACCGTCTCGTACCACAAATAGTGATGAAGGTGGTGTTTCCTGTTCGGTGCCCTTGCTTCGCGCACCCACCCACACATTGCACATTTAAGGTTCTACCTTACACACATGAATGAGCACATAGTTGCAGTCCCCTCCACCTCTCCTCCGTCTCCCCGCCTGCTCTGCATCCATAAGAGGACTGCGTTCAGGGATGTTTCTAAAAGGAAAACCCTCTCCCTCCCTCTCTCCCTCCTTCCCTCCCCTTCGTCACCACCACCACCACCTGCTCCTCCGAACCCCCTCCACCCACGCATTCCCCTCCCCCTCTCCACTCCACCACCACCACCACCTCCTCTCCCTCACCAGATTTCCTTTCAACAGAGCAGCTTCAGGCGGCATTCGAATGTGCAAGAGATGCCGATGACTCACCGGGTTCCTCTCCGCTCACGATCAGGCGGCTATTCTGTTTCTCACTTATTATGTGCGGATAAATAAATGTGATTCCAAAAGCTGTTAAGTGTGAAGTAATGTTGACTGAGCAGACCTTAGCTGTGTGTTAGACGGCAATAAAGCTAAAAAAGGCTTTTACTACTACAGTGCTGTTTTGTGAATTGCATTGTGCACTGCTAATTTATTGCAATTTCTTTGTTTGTCTGCTTATGATGCATGAAACTGGAGCAAGAGACAGTCCAATATAGTCATATAAAGAACACTGACACCATGACTGTCTGTGCCTGCAGAGGTACACATGGACGGTGAGACAAGATGAGACAATTCTTCATTCTTTTAGAAAGAATTCAGGGACAAGAAGACTCTATTAAAGCTTGTATGAGTCATAGAGAAAAAGAGGGAATTGTGAAAATTACAAGGAGACGAGAACAGCAAGCCAGCGAGGCAGACACAGATTGGGCTGGCAGGGGTGAATGGGCTGGCACCACTCAGGGAAAAAAAAGACGGCAAAGAAAGTAAAGAGAAAGAGAGACGGAGAAAACCCTAGAAAGCTGATTATGCAGCATCTCCTTCCCACGCAGTCTGCCCACGCTCGCTCTCTCCACCGCCTCCTCATCCTCATCCTCCTCCTCTTCCTCCTCTCCTCGTTCAGGATTCTGCTCCCATCCATTCCTCCCTCCCCTTTTTTTTCCCCCTTTCTCAGCTGCGTCATCCAGCTCACTTCATTGTGCGTGCGCCCCCACCCTCCTCCCACTTCTCAGGGGGACGGAGCAGAACTCTCCACCGCTCAGCTTTGTTATTACATGCAGACTGAAGCTTTTGGGCCGTTTGTTACAGCCGCTACACTTCATGATGGGTTGAAGGACAAAGCACACCCACGCACACGCGGACATTATTCCACACACTGGAGAGTTATCATGTATCCATCAGGCAGCCTGTACAATCCCCTTATAATAAAGCTTGGTGAAAAGCTTTTAGAAACTCAGGGATTTAATTTCCATCTTTGTGTTTCATGTAACTGCCATTTGATTGTATGAAATGGTATATAAATAACAGTATGGATGTGTTGTTGGGGGTTTCCTCACTGAACCTGTGTGTACTCACTGCAGCTGAGAGTGGAAACCCCTTTGTCCAGACCTTGTCTGATGCTGCAGATACAGAGATGCTCTTGTTAACATGTCACACACAGACTCCTGAGAGTCCAGCCTGCACTCAGACAAGCCAGCCGGTGACCACGCTGATCTCGCCGGTCCTCCTTAAGATAACCTGGGGAGAAACGTGGGTCAGCACTTACGACAAGAGTGACTCACTGCATCTCGGGACGTGCAATCTGAAATACCAACACCGATGTCAACAACGCCACAGGGACGTGACTGGAGGATTATGACTCGAATTATCCTCCTTGTCAAAATATCAATGCTGGTGCAGGTCACACAGGGCCACAGGAAGTGAGTGGGATGAATAAAGTTGCTGAGGAGACTGACCAGTAGGAAATGATAGACACAAAAAGAGAAGATTAAAGCAGCTATGATCAATATTTTCTGCAGCTTCCCTCGGCTTTACGGAGCTCTTGTTTTGCTTCACTGTCACTAATCTCATGTGTCGTTTTGGGCTGCAGCAGGCAGCTGCACACCACCTGCTCAGCAGCAAACAGACGACAGGCACAATTTTTCTTGTAACATATTTCTGGGCCTTTTACATTCTCTGTTGATACTGAGAGAACTATGAAAGCGGAGAACCTGCAGCAAAGGGCCCTGGGCTAGACCAGCTCCCAGGAAAGCAGCTCAGCCTTGCATCCATTTTCCCAGTGGCCACTTGTGGTATTTTTGGTGTATGCAAGCAATTCTTTTGGACGGAATAGGCGCCATCTTGTCCAGTATTCAGTAACATATATCCATGGGCTGGACTCAAACCTGCTCTGCTGCAGTAAGAACTCAGTATAATGGTACACACTACACCCAGTGAGCTACCACGGTATCACAGTCTGACAGTAATTGACTAGCTGGTAAACAAAGTGGAGCATTTAGCAACTAGAGAGACAGATATTTCCTTTGGGAGCTGGTGAAGCCCAAAAATAGAGCTAAATCAGAGTGAATATTGGACGACTCCAAATGAATGCTAACGTCACTGCATAACTGCTGAATGTTTGCAGCTGTTTGCTAAAAAGTTTGCCATATCAGCTTTAAAGTTTATGGTATGTCAGCGTTGTGTTCACAACTTGTTTCCACCGCCCAGTAGTGGCCGAAAAATCCAAGTGTACCTATCTGCAGCCTGCAGTTGGGTGGGCTTAAACGTCGATTGTGATTGGTTGAAAGTCGAATCTGGGCGGGGTTAAACATCGATCGTAATTGGTTGAAAGGCTCCGGCTCTAGGGTGGAATTGCCTTGCTGCCTACTCGGTAAGTTAGCTGAAGAACATCATTGCTATATTGTGAACATAAATGCATTTAATTGTGAGTTATATCATTAAAGAAACTGCTTTTTGAGGTAGATATTTCAGCTATTTGATTACATCAACTAATGCAAACAAGAGCTAGTTGTTGTGTTCAAATTATAGCTAACCAAGACTAATGTTATAAACAGTTATAACATAACCTCTAGCATAACTCCTTGTTTGAAACATACAATTAGCCTACTTGTGAGTATTTTATTAAAGAAACTGTTTAGTTGCTTCAACTGCAAGTTGCTGCTAACATTAGCTTAGCTAGTTTGTTTGTTGATACAAAAGGCACCAGCCTGAAAGGCTGATTGCAGAGATTAGTGCCTTGCAGGCTGGTTAGAAGGCTAATGGAGCTTTCATATTATATTTCTTATTATAATTTTAATTATTCAGTTAGCTGCCTTCAAGGCTGATTGTAGAGATTAGTGCCTTGCAGGCTGGTTAGATGATTTCATATTCTATAATTTTCATTATTCAGTCAGATGCCTTCAAAACAAGAAACAAAACAAGACGGAGAAACAAGACAAAAGAGTCTACAGCTTTGCTAGCAGCACAAAGTGCTTTGCGCTAGAAGCTAACACCAGTATGCTAACATGTTCACAGTGACAACAGGATGATGTTCTTTTAGTGCATTTACCAGTGTCACCACATTTGGCATGCAGACTTCCGATTTTAAGCCTGAAGTATGGCGTTTTGGCCATTGCCATCTTGTTTTTTTATCTATTTTTTTGAATTTTTTTTTTAAAGCCAGAAGTGACCATATTTGGACAAGACATAATCACACTAGCTGTTAGCCTGGTTTGAAAAGTGTATTTACAGCTGTGGTTAACTGGGATAATATTAATGATAGTGCTGATATCTGCCAACAAAAAACAGGCTTAAAACAATTAAAACAAAATGTTCTTAGCAGCAAAACTGAACTTCAGACTCCTTAGAAAGTCTTTTAGTACATCTAAACACCAAACAAGACGTTTTAGGCAACCAAAACGTTACAGTTAACTTTCATGAAGTGAAAACACAATGAAATAGCAACGGCTGTGGCTACACCTAACGCTACTCTGTGAAACAGGGGTTGCACTATGTTTACATTACCTAACGAATGTTGTAGGTGTGCTTGCAACTTGTCAACGGACGGCACCCACCTGTCACTCAAATATCTGTAGCTTTAAGCCTTAATGGAATGTAAATGAGTGAGTTAGCCAATATAAAAATTCATCCCCTGTGCAATTGTCATGAATGAGGAAATAAGATACAGAGACCGAAATCATTTCTTGTACTAGGCTGTAAACATGTTTATTTCTGCTGTAAAGTCGGACATTTTAACGGGAACTGCCCATTGGTCCGACAGCCCATTGTTCCGACCATATTAAACTCATTGTTCCGAAGTCCGCTCCGAAATCATCATGATGCCCTGTGGTTAAGGTCTGGTTAGGTTTAGGCACAAAAACCACTTGGTTAGGGTCAGGAAAAGATCATGGTGTGGGTTAAAATGAAAAAGAAAGTGACAAACACATAAGCCGTAAGCCTGCTCCGCCTCAAGCTGGTCGCGGCGCACCATACGCCCACCGCGAGCCGTTCAGCACCGCGGACAGTCGGACTAATGGGATGTCGAACCAATGGGCTGTCGAACCAATGACATGGACCCCATTTTAACATGGGGGTCTATGGGGATTGGACTCACTTTTGGAGCCAGCCTCAAGTGGCCATTTGAGGAACTGCATTTTGGTATTTCCACTTTTTCAGCCTCAGAGGTTGCAGCCTGGTTTGAACCAATACTTGATGAAAGCACTATGGTGGAAAACAAGGGATGTCACCGAAGTTATTACAGGTCATCAATGTTTGTGCCAAAGTTTGTGCCAATTGTTACAATATTTGAATGCTGCTTGAAGAAATATACATGACAGTGAGTATTTAGAGATTTAAGTGGGATCTGGTGATACAGTGCTCATGTGTGAATTGCAAGTATAGTAACAGTTGTCAATATGGATTAATGGCAGATAAAAAACAGATCCTGTGTTATACCTGTTACACTACTTATTGCATATTTAGTGGTAATAACAATATGGTAAAAGACTTTTGCTCCAAATTATGCAATTAGCTGATTTTAGACACATCAAAGCCTCACAGCACTATTTCATGTACCTCATATGAAGCTGATTTACTTCTTAAAATGGCGACGCTTAGGCCTACAGAAAAAACTGACATTGAATGGTGACATCGGCCTTCAATCCATCATTGGATGTTGGTTGCACATGAAATTGAAACTCACCACAGGACTATTATACAGACCAGGGTAAACAAAGCCCAAACAAAGGTAAGTAAACAAGTTGTCATAAAAAACTGGCCTTGACTTAATTAATTTTTTGGGCGAACAGGTGCAAAGCAGGGCAGCAGACGGCCTCTGTGTGCCACCTCAACTTCAACACCGAGAAAGCGTTTTTTCACTTTCCCAACATAACATGTCTTCATCCAAGCCGTGTGACAAATAACTGACAATGAAGTGTTTGATGATTCATTCGTAAAGCAGGGGCGTAGCGCTAACGATGGAAGACGCAGCTGTAAAGACTTGTTGTAAGAAAAACAGGAAGTAACTTCCTGTAATGGCAGTTTGTTTTGCTCATTTATTCAGAGCTAACAAGTGTTCTTGGAAGAATAAAGAGTGTTAGGTGCCCCCTTCCTCTTTTTGCCCATCTCTCCTCACACTACCCGCCTCCTTCGCAGTGTGCTTCTCAGCTGTGGGTTTACTGATTAGCCTGATCCATAAATAAGTAATCAAAGTGAGAGCAGCGACATTCCGCTCGCCCTTATTATCAGGCTGCTCTATCGCTCACAAACACACACACACACACACACACACACACACACACACACACACACGCCTTTTTAAATCCCGTCTTTATGTTGTATTTTAGTGGAGGATACCTGAGAGACAAGATTTAAGCCCGTTTATCTCTGACTGACTCTGTGTGTGTGTGTGTGTGTGTGTGTGTAGCAGGGACAGTGAGATGGGAAAAAAATGGAAGAGAGGGAAACATACAGTCAGTGTGAGTGTGACTAAACTGACTGCAGCAGAATGACTCACCCTGTTGCTATGGCAACTTAAAGACATGCTCTCCTCTATAATGTGCGATTTCAGCCGCTGCCGGCTAAAGGGGAGAAAATGTACATATCCAAAAATCATCGGGGGTAAAAGGGAGCAGAGAGCAGTGTACAGGTGCACACACGGAGCATTAAAGCCTCTATATATATATATATATATATATATAAAAAGGCAGAAGGTATTAACAAAAACAAAATGCTGTGCTACAACCACACCTCTCTCGCTCTCTCTTTCACTGTGTTTCTCAGCACTGCAGTATGAAACCCAGCGGCTCCTTCCTCTCCGCTGTAGTGGACTGATGTGTGTGGGTGTGAAGCTCGAATGCCCTTGGTAAGTAAAAGCCATGTAGGATAAAGTCTGGCCTCCCACCACAAAACTAAAACCCCTTTAAAATTCATTATGAGCCAAAGTTTTGTTTGTCCCAGTTATTCATACTGTATGTTCCTCCTGTGATATGTAACAAGTAGAGCTGGAAGTAAAACCGCAAACACCACAGAATAAAACCTTTGATTTCCTGCAGTGGAAGTGCTGCACTGAATAACAATTTTTAAGTATTTGTTCTTTTACTCCTCCAGATTTTGGGAGCAAATACATTTTACCTCACTACATGTGTCCCACTGCTCTGTAGGCAATGAGACAACATACTGGTCTTGCAAGTGCTCTGGTTTCCATTTGCATTCTAAGTAGTTTTGACCAAACACGTCTAAGTGAGCTTTGGTTGCCTGCAGGTAAAGCATGAGGCAGAGCACAGAGGCCAAAATGCAATCTCGAACCCGTCCGCATAATTGTAGCGTCAAACCCAACGTCTGACACTACAGTCGACCAGTAGTCGTCATTTATGGCCATTAGTCGACTAGTCGGCAACATGTTTACTATATTAATCTAATTATTAGAAAAACCGTACTAATGAACCTTCATTAATATAGGCCTATATTTTATCTACAAGTGCACGTCACACACTAAGTGAGCCGCCTGTTGATGACGCTGTGGGCTAATGGGCATGTAGCTACTTCCATGTTTCAGATGATACGTCATGTTTGTAGTCGACCAATGAAGATGAGTTTACATATCACCTTGGGTTCGTCTTTCACCTTCTCAAAATGATCCCACACTTTGGATTTCCTGCCCGACATGTTATTAACTAGCCTGTGGAATAACCGCAGGTACCAGCCCTGGAAATTAACCTGACTCCTGTCTGACTGCTGAGCATGGCCACTTCCTGTGTCTGTCCTTTCAAATGAAATTCCCAAATGGTCCAGTCATATAGACGCAGCTCCTAATAGAGTTTCACCTTTTTTTGTTTTTGGGTGTTTTTTGTTTTTTTTTCTGAAGACTAAGCGACCAATGAAATCTTGCTGACTGATGACCTTTCTGGATGACTAATGTTTGTTAATGTTTGTAATGATTCCTTGTTCCATGTTATTCATTCATATTTAATCTGCTTTAATCAGCTCAGAGTTATGACACCCTTTTTGTGCAGTGATGCCTGAGCACAGTAAAACTGCAAATACCACAGACTGGTTATAAAAATAAAGATAGAAAACCTTTGATTCATCACTTGATCGTCAGTAAAGATAACTGGAGGATGTACTGTTTAAGTTTTGCAGTGGTGGAAGAAGTTCTCTTCTCCTCCACCGTACTCTTCCCCACCTCTCTCTCCGCCAGCTTTAGAGGCGTAGAGCAGCAGCTCCCCACAGAGAATATTTAGGCAGAAAATTGTGTGCCCAGGTAATGAGTTTACAAAGACGTCTTACTCTAAATTCAATAACGTCATTTTTGCTCAATTTTTATATATTTAAATCAAGTATGCAATTAATGAAAAATGTTTTATTTTAAAAGTTCGTATATAAAAAAAAAAAATAAAAATTGAAGATGGGAAGATGATTTTCAGTCTTCAGTGTGGGTTTTGTCAGCTCTGAGTCTGACTGGAGGGAGATGACCTCATCTGTCTGGTGTCTCCCTCACGCAGACTTCCCCTCCTCCTCCTCTACTCTGGAGCGGTTCTTCTCCTCTACTTCAGAGGATGGACCTGTGTCGAGCTGGACGGGGCCTCTTGTGAGTCACTCAGAAGTTCAAAAAAGATAAAAAGAGGATCACCAAGTCTGACCCTTTTTCTCAACATTAATAATTAAGTGAAATTCTGGGAATGGTGCGGTCATTTTTTTCCATATGAAGCCATTTATGATACAGAAGACCTCAATAAATGAATCCCAAGTGTGTGTGTGTGTGTGTGTGTGTGTGTGTGTGTGCATGTGTGTGTGTTTCCATAGGTGATCTTACTTTTGACGCTGTCTGCCAGTTCTTTATGGAGGTTTATTACGCCTCCTTTTTGTTTTTTGGGAGGTGATATCAGAGGTTGAGTGTTGATCTGCTTCATCCCTCCGTCTTTTGCAGAGCAGTGCGCTTGTTTGTCCAACTGTCTCTGCTTCATCCTGACATTCACTCCTCCCTCTTTTGGCGATGTCAGAAAGAAAAATAGAGTAAGAGTTAAGTGCTGTAACTACTTCCCTCCTGGTGATCACCATGTGGTCGACTCTAGCTCCATTGTTTATTCACATAAACTCTCAGCAAGGAAGCACATAATAGCACAGTACAGTTTCCAAATCTGCCACACTGTTGCTCAAAATATGAGATCAGTATACAACAAGATATTTCAAACACCTACCTGTTGTCACACTGAATCATCAGAACAGTCCCGTTTCCTTTTCTTAGACTGTTTTCTTCACTGATGCTCTGGAGGCTGATTTGCTCCTTGCCACTCAGCCCAGCAGCGTGACCCTCATTGGGGTGGAGGGCCGGGCTGTTGGAGGTCGTCTCCTCGCCACCAGCAGAGCCCAGAAAGTGACAGTTACTCATGAGTTCCACAGACCATTTTGCACTGGAAGACATATGACTCAGTCAACTTCACCTGTTTATATCAGCACTGTTAAAATACTCACAGCATCTAGGCTCACACTTACTGGGGGCTGCTGTCAAATACGCCAACAAGGTGGCTCATGGTTATAAAGGGATGCTGAAAGATCTGAGTTGGTGTGATTCTGTCAGAGGCATCCAGTGTCAGCACCTTCTTTAGCAAGTCCACAAAGTTTGCCCGGTTGCATTGATCTGTGCCAGCATCGTCGTCTGGGAGTTCATGAGGTGCCTTGTGACATATATATTTATAACTGCCTCTTTTGCACGCTTCTGATTTTAATATTTTTTTTTTTAAGACACTCGATATACGGTAGCTGCTACAGGAATTGCTGCCAAACAAAGTTTTGTTGTATCGTGTGTACAATGACAATAAAGCTTCTTCTTCTTCATATCACACCGACGTTAAAGGACACCTTTTATCGTTGATTTCCGACGCCGCAGGTCTCTGATCAAGTGTTGGATTTCAACGACTTCGGAGTGAGACCGTACTCCACAAAGCAACGTTTGGACATGGACCTTTCACGTCCAGATACAACATGCGTTGGTTGTTGATGTTCTTGAGCGCCATGTCAAGTTCAGCCTGTTACATGCATCCTCTTCTTTCAAAATACCCTTCCCTTTTCACAGGAAATTTACAGTTTACATACAATCTCTTTCAAAATAAAAGCACTACGTCTTTAAAACACAGCGGATTGATGTGTTTTTGCCTCTAAGAGCTAACACACATGGTTAGGTGTAGGAAAAAAAGAACAGGGTTTGGCTTTAGAATCTTACAGGATGCCAATATCTGGGTGAAGGTCTGTGTTTGTCCATCCACCACCCCTCCTGCCCACCTTACTCGGACTTTCATCGCCTTAACTGTTGTTTGTGTCCCTCCAAATTTTCCAAGGAGTGCCACTAATGGAATATGTGACCAGTTGCATTTTAGGGCATGTATTCAGTTAACGGAAGGATATGTTTTTAAAGTAACATCCCAACACTGCTCATGACTATTTTAATCCTTTAAGGGAGCGCTGAAATTTTCACACTTAATTTGGGGTGTTAAATAAAAAGATTTCCCCCCCAAAAAGTCAAACTTTCCTCGCCTTACTACAGAGAAGAAATACGTGACCCCACCTCCTTTGCTGACCTTCCCTCTTCACTCATCATTCGTGTACAGTCCCTTAATTGTGTTAAAACAATATATGTGTCTTCACTTCAAATTGGAAGAGGAAGTAATCTAATTTCCCACCGCAAACACACCAGACTCCGGCCTGACATTCTTAACCTACAATTAATTGGCAATAGAAAATGAATCAGACCGTTCCCCTCTGCGTGTCCTCCCGCTCTGGAGGTAGGAGGAACACAACACACAGAAGTAAAGGCAGAGAAGAATGATGGTTCTCATGTTTAATTTAATTGGGTCCTGTGTGGACACAGTCACAGTTCCTGGCAGCTCATTAAGCTCCACTATGGAAAAATAAATGTTCCAATTCAAAGACTAACACGATAAAAACAAGATAGGCTAATAAATATATGGACATAATTTCCCCTGTGATCTCGAAGACAGGTCTGACTTCAAGAGGAGTAGGTTGTAGTGCCGTCAGACAAACATGTAATAACGGGGAATAAGGAAAGATGATTCTCTTTAACTTCCGACTTCCTGTCACGGCCACATGCTGACGGAGTCTGTGATTGAGGAGGCTTGATTATAAACGGCTCCGAAGAGGCTCTTACACTGTAACCTTCATCACCCCGATTGACTCACTGAGAAGTCACCGCAATAAGAGTGGGCGGAGGGAAAAAGTTGTTTCATAAGGATGTCAAGGCTATTACAGTGAAGACAGAGGTACTAAAGATACTGCTGGACTCAGTGAGAGCATTTGTATGTAATTAAAAATAAACCTCAAACAGAACTGTGACATCACTGTGTAAATCCTACACAAACTGCAACAGATGCAAAAGATAATGCAAACTCTTATCATGCATTTTGACTCTGCCTTGAGGCCTGATGTGTGTGTGTATCTGAATGTCTGCATGTGAATGTGTGCTTGAACGTGTGTGTGTGTGTGTGTGTGTTGGCTTGCTAGAGGGCTGACACCGGCACCATGCTGCAATTAGCCAAACAAGAGACAATGACATATTGAGTGCTGCTAGCACCTTCTGTTAGTCAGCCTGCAAATCCCTCTTCAGGCCATAGCTGCTGACACAACTACAGTATCACCCTGAACAGCATCACACACTCACACTCACGTCGAAGCAGGTCAGACTGAAGGAAAACAAAATTCCAGTGCTTGAAATATAAGTTTTGTTAGCTGTTTAAAATTTAATACAATGCATGCTTCTTTCATGGGTCTGTAATTTTCTTATAATTTCCAAATAATTTCTGAGGAACTTTCCTGGAAAGCAGTGTGTCATTTGTTTCTAATTGTCGGGGACAAGAGACTGAGCTGTGTCTAATTTGTCCAGTTCTAATTAGCTGATTTAAATTAATTACGAGCGTAAACAGAGAGTCTTTTATTCAGAACACAGCAGGTTTACTAAACATGCAGCAATGTGAAAATTACCTTCAGAGAAGCAACAAATGAATATAAATAAAGAATAAGATAATAATAATGATTTGTTAATAATAGATAAATATTTACTCAGGTTATAATGGAACATTTCTGTTGACAAAATTCCCATAGTACCAAATTACATGGGTCTTTTTAGGAAGCTTTCTCTGAAATTAAACGCTTTGAAAGCTAATGAGCCCTAACAGAAACTTTCATAATATTGTTATTCCTCAGCAAGCTACATGTCATCACTGCAACGCAATGTAGATGCACGACAGGTGCACTCAAATGCCAGAGCGACGGCACGCTCCAGTCCCAAGCTCTTATTTTTCAGACGACTGCACCCTGACATAAACAGTCAGAGTTGTGCTTTTGGAACGCAGCAGCACATATCGCATGCCATGTGACAAGGAACAACCAATCACAGCCAGATACTCCCCCTTCCTCCTTAAATGTCATCCATCCCTCCATTTTCATTTCCAGGACCAGGTCGCGGGGGCAGCAGGCCAAGCTCACTCCAATCTCGTCACATATTGACATGCTTAGTCATGGACTTCCCATGGCCACATACGACGTGCAAGGTACCCTGGGTGCGTTGGTTGTTGATGCACTGAGATGCCATGTCAAGTTCTGCCTGTTATATGCATTGCCCTTTTTCAAGATACACTTCTGTTTTCACAGGAAAGCATTGTATGTCATTACAACAGCGCAAATTGATGTGTTTTTTCCTTCAATAACAAACACACGTGGTTAGGTTTAGGAAAAAAGTACCGGGTTCGGCTTTAGAAAATTACGGGACACAAACACCGCTCTGTCGGGTGAAAGTCCTTGTCCCACCGCGGTTCCCCCTGACACCACCAGGTGCTATTAAACTATAATGGCGACTGGCCGCGTATCATGCCGACGTTAAAAGACACCTTTTTTTGTTGGTTTCTGACGCTGCAAGTCACTGAAGCGCCAGATTTCGATGACTTTGGAGTGAGACCAGACTCTTGCTACACTGCCTCCACGATCTCTGGTGGTACTTTTCAGCCCTGATCTTTTCTTTTGAACCATGCATGAACTGTTGCCACATACACGCTGTATTTCGCCCCATTTAAGTGCTCTACCTGATATTTTTTAAATCCATCATAGCCTGCAGACGAGAGGCTCTCCTGGCACAGCCACATCATGTACTCTTGTTCACTCTAATTTGTAGTGTCTGACGCAGCCACATCAAATCAAACATAAAAAAGCTGTCGAAAAAGAAGAGGTAGACAAACCCATAAGCAGATGTTGCCCAACACTTACAAATGCAACTAATCTTTACCAAACCTGCTCCGGTACCACCCAACCCTGCTGTGATGGAGTGCCTCGTCACATGAGGAGGAAAAGCCATCTTCCTATAGGAGCTCCTCTCTGAGACAAAAGCTGGCTGGATCAGAAGGATAACAGAGGGGCAGGGGAGGTGGAATGAAAACGAGCAGAGGAGTCAGGGAACATGTTGTGGACGTGTGCGTTTCCTGTGTATGTGACAGCCGAGTGAAAGATGAATGAGAGAGCTGAACAAAGGGCGTGGGGAGACACACACACGGGAGCGAGACTTAATTTGCTGCAGTTGTCCCTGAAAAATGTTTGGCACCAACGACAGGTCTAGACGGCATTTAGCAAAAAAATAGGTCATGTAATGTAACAGTCGCTCTTGATGTTGTGTTAATATTTAATACATTTCCTTCTTGTTAGCTGCTCCCAAATACTCTCTCCGCACTCGTGTTTTACATGATATATGTAAGATATTCTGCTTGATGTAGCACAAAGTTGTACTCCAATAACTGCTCAAAGGAAAGCTGAAAAAAAGAAAGATTTGTTAATCATTTAAATAGAGGCCTTTTTTTTCTATATTTGCTTCTATTGGTGTCTATCTCACGCTATAATAAATGAATATGATGACAACAAAGCCAGAGTTATGCACAAAGCTGATCTTTCTTTATAGATGTAATAAATGGTTTGGTTAATAATTTACCAGCGGTGTTTACTTTCAGTCACATACTGAACTCTGCTGTGCGGAGCCCTCCCTCTGCTTGTATCCTCTCATTACTCTCCAGGGCTTTGCCTTATATAGCACCACACTTACCTGGGGCTGAATGACATCATTCCCCCCTGAGAGAGACTCGTCCGTGTCCTCCTCCTCTTCCTCTGTTTCTCTCACAACACAGCAAACACCCAGAGGAAAGGACAAAACAAGAAAAAAAAAACCTATTGATTTATTTTTGTTTTGATTTTCACTCCTCCTGCGACTAAAATGTCTCCCCGCACTCCACAATGAAGTGTCATCCTGACATATAATTTATTTTTAATCAAGAACCCAGCAGCAGGGACAAAGACAACACGTCAACGCACTGACAGCTTGTTAGCAGATAAGAAACAAGCCCACGAATCTACAAAGGACATACTGACAAACGTGGGACAGAGATGAGTGTGTTAGTGTGTGTGTGTGTGTGTTGTGTTGGGGGGGGGGGTCGTGACTAGTGTCATCTCATTATGGAGTGTGCCCTTTGTCTTTCACACATTTCAATCAGTCCACTCATAACACACACACACACACAAAGTAATGGGGCTTCACCGGTCTTAATTAGGGCCTGGTGGAAACAATCAGCACCCAATCAGAGTCACCCTCCAGACTAGTATGAAGATTATGTTTGTCATTCATGAATATCACAACAGATTTAAAATGAGAATAATGGTGGCACTTATTTTTTAATCTATTTGTTTCACATACATGAATACAAAACACAAGGGAATAAAAATAGGCCTATTCAAAAGTGCATGTGAGGGTGTGATAGACATCCGTACAGGCTGATATGAAAACCAAACCCAGAAGACATAGAAGTAAAATACAACAGTCAAAATTGTTAAAGCATTTTAAATACTGCATGAACAACAGTTCCTAAGAGTGACCAATGTTCAAATGAATTTGATGGCAGAGCATTTCTAAAGCCCCGTTTCCACCGAGGAGTACGGTACGGTAGTTGTGGATGGTACCAATTGAACCGTTCCGTACCATCCCCATGTTTGGTCCCCCTCTGTTGGGGTACCTAGCACACATATCCGGTACTAAAAGGTGGAGCTGTGAACACTGCAGTCTGTTGATTGGTCAGTAGAGGACGGTCACTCTGCTCAGAGCTGAGTTGTGGCTGGTTTTGAAGCTCATGTAACCACTGTTCATACCATGGAGAGTTTTATTAGACTTAAACTATAAAATGAAAGGGTGTTTTGCTGCCTCTCACAGCAGCTGTAGACTGAGAAAAAATAACTTAAATCACTGGGTTAACTGCCGGTGACTTTTAAGGTGGAACGTTAACTGGTAATGTTACTCAGCGTATGAGGTGGCGATGAATGTGGCCATGCAACGCTGCTCTGTGGAAGACAAACAAGGTGCAGACATTCCATCTATGAGGAAATACAGTGAGTGCTGGACGGGGCAGTGAGTGACAACAACCTCGCCCGCATTTGAAAGTACTATTTGCGGTGGAAACACTAGGGTCTAGGTACCATGTCTGAAGCGTTACTTTTGGTTCCAAAGGTACCATACTGAAAGTGTTTGGTGGACACGGGGCTTTAGTCCTTTTTGTACAAAGACAATCAAACAGAAGAATCCAGTTTCATTCGGAAAAAAAAAAAAACTGACCAAGAGATGAACCTTTTACAGACCTCCATTCCCTGCATCAAAAAAAGAAGACATTTTGACAGAATACACCGTTTGGGCAGCGTCACTGTTCACACATTGTTTTTCCGACCGAGATATGGGACACGGACACGACAAAGTAAAAAGTAAATTAGTCTGCACACCAGGAAGCTCCTGTTTAAAAGGATTTTAATGTAGAGTGATGTGCAGAAAGTCGCCATCTTAAATGCTTATAGTGCTGCCTGAGACAGTCATGTGACATGCCACACCTGTAACCCATATTCATAATAAAAATAAACCATGGATATAACATGTCATGTAGGCAGGGCAGAGCAAGGTCTTTCACCTGCTACACATTATTTTAAAAATTATGTAACACAATTTCAAATGTAGTAATAATAACTATAAATATAGTTTTTCCCTAGTCTTTAAAAAAAAAAATTCTGAACAGTTTGAGGGACATTTCTTACCAAGTTGCTCCTCTTTCCTTTTTTCCCCATGTTTTGTGAAAGACATCACACCAATTTGCTCAGGGCTCAAAGGTTTAAGTACTTGTGAAAGGTGTCTGGAAGCAGCACAAGATAATAAATGTCACTCCAGGTTTCACAGGGTTAATACACTGCCACACACTTCTGGTGTGACATAAGTGATAATTGAAAGAAATGACTCTTGTGTGCGTCTATACATTGTTTTGTTCTTTTCTTAAGGACAATCCTGCACCTTTAATCTGGAAATAAAAACCCATGAGTGTGCTGGCTAAGAAAAGTAGCAGCACAAATAGTAATAAGTTGTAACAAGCTGCACAGATGACCTATAGGGACATTTATATTGGGAGGACAGTCTTAAAAATAAGCCGATGAACAGTCAGTTTCCAATCATAGCATGTCACCCACAAGAAAATGTGATGTTTCCCTCCTTTGACTACACACAGAAACACACTACATAATGACAAAGTTATATAAAGAACCAGCTTGGCTTTCAACTTGGTTCAAATGACCTTAAACCAAGAGAAACAGCGAGTTTATGAAAGACGGTTTCACAATGGTTGTATTCACCGTCACTGTAAGACTCCATGTGTCCTCAGTAGGTGGCTTTCTCCTGCTCAGATTACGTAGCGCCCAGGAAACAAAAATGGCCCACATGTCCTTCCTATTGCCAGGAATATTGAATAGAGCAGCCCACTACATGAACACGCAGCATCCTCTATGAGCAGTGAGTAATGTTTGGAGATGGAGGGATGAAGACCTTTTGTTTTGTAACAGCTCACAGAGCATGAGTGATGCCAGCTGAGCCACAAGGGCATGAGGTAGGTAGCTGTGACTCTGTGTGTGTGTGTGTGTGTGTGTGTGTGTGTGTGTGTGTGTGGAGAGAGACAGCTATTTTATAACCTAACTGCATGAAGTAGTATGTGTGTATGTGTGGGCACAAGTGTGGAAGGTGTGAGTGTAGTGAAGAGTGTGTGATGTGTGGGAGGTGCATGTGTACGCTGTCATGTACTGAAGGTACGCACACACACACACACACACACACACACACACACCAAAAAAATTGCTTCTTTGTGCTGTTGTCACATGTTCAGTCCATGTTTATTTGACCTGTTACTGTCCCCGTTTTATCCCTTCCCATAATTGTCCATTATTTCCAGAAATTAGTTTTTCTTCCTCTTTCCTGCCACTAAGCGCTCCTCTACCCACTCCCATTCTCCAGCGTTAAACAGCTCATCTTACCCCGCCACCTCCACCACTGCAGTTACATAAAAAAATAAAAAAGCAAAACATTAAAGGGGCAATTATCTGTGACTTCCAACAGATTCAACAATGAACTAAAAATGGTTTTAGCAGAGTGATGTTTGGACTTTGCGGGTACATGATGCTGTACTGAGGACTTCAACGTTTAGAGATTCTCTATTTTCAAAATTTTGTTAAATGGCCACTTCAGAAAATGGGTTAAGAATCTAGTTTCAAGAGCACAAAGGGAGGTCCAAATGAATTTCAATGGTATTTGCTATTTCAAACATATTGATTTTGGAGAGAAAAAAGCAGCTACAACAGTATGTGAGGAGAAATACAGTAGCTTGTATTCTCTATTTACTAAATCTTACCTGTCATCATGGCCAAAATGTCATGTTTAAATCAATAGATCTGTAAAGATTTTTTCACCCAGTGGTCCATTCATATCAATAGCACCTTGTCTATATCTATATGATGCAAGGATCCCTTAAATCACCTTTTTAAAGAATTGTGATGAAGATGAACTGATGTTGTGTTTCAATTCAGATACTTGTGTTAGTACACTTCCATGTAGTACAATGTGTAAACTATCTACTTACGTGTGTAGCGCATTAATGTCAACCAAGCAGCAACATCCACCAACACGAAAGTACCAAAAACTGCAGCTCCTCTAATGACCACTGGAGGCTGGCTCCAGAAGCGAGTCAATCCCCATAGACCCCCATGTTAAAATTCCTGACTTTACAGCAGAAATAAACATGTTTACAGCCTGGTACAATAAAAGGTTTTGGTCTCTATAAAAAATTTCCCTATTTATGACAGCTATACAGTGGGTGAATTTCTCCGATTTACATTTTGTGAGGGCATAAAGTTACACATAATTTAGCTGGGGCAGCTTTGAGTGACGGTCTGTCTGCAAGGTCTTACCTTGGCTTCTCAGTCAGATCCCCTTGCAACCTCTCACCCAAATATGGCCACTTCTGACTCCAAAAAAACAAGATTGGCGATGGCCAGAATGCCAGACTTCAAAACAGGAGTCCACAAACCAGTGGGTGACATTACAGTTGCTGCATCTATTATTTTTACAGTCTATGATTTTGACACATTAGTGTTGTCTTGAATCAAACATAGCTGTTGTGCACTTAACGGAAATTACAGTCGCAACCATGCGGCAACCTCTGGGACTGAAAAACGTAGTTCCTCAAATGGCTCCAGAAGCGAGTCAGTCCCTGTAGACCTCCATCTCAAAATGCCCGACTTTACAGCAGAAATAAATATGTATACAGCCTGGTACAAAAATGCTGCACGCTGCTAGCATGCTAACATTTGCTAGCACCGAACACAAAGTACAGCTGAGCTGAATGGGAATAGAGTGGTGCAGAAATGAGTCCGCAAACCCGGAGATGAGTTAGCATGTTAGCACCCCTGGTTCCCTCGTCTCGAAGTCACTGGGTTTTTTGGTTAGATGCCTGGTCTGTGGTTAACACGAGCTAAAGAGATTTTCACAATTTGATCTACGACACAAAATACGTCAGTAAATACCCCACTCCTGAATTTGGACATTTTTTAAGAAGGCAGTTGCTAACAAGTGGCTAAATGAGACTAAAGAACATCATCACGCTGAACACAACTTTACAGGGTTGTTGTGGTGGTGATGTTAAGCCATTCAACTATAGTATAGCTTGTTATAGCCTAACATTAGCATTTTTCTTTTGCTGATTGCATTTACGCTTCAAAAATCATGAAATTGGTGTTCATTTATGAAGATTATCTTGCTGAACAAAACATGTAGCCTAAGTTTCATAAACTTTTGTTTTGCCACAGAGCTTATTTTCTGCGATAATGACAAGAGAACCAAGATGAAGCTTACTTTCATGTCACCCTACCAACAAACCCTTATCCATGCAGCACTCTGTGTCATTAGTTTAGCAGGTATAAAGCAAATAATTTGGTGAATTGAAATAGTTTTACCTCACGATGGCAATAGATTGAGGAAAAGCCAAAGGATCCCAAAATATAGGTTTTAATGCCTGTTCCAAATGTCAGTCCATGTTGTAGTTATTGGAGATTTCAGTCTGGACCAAAGTCACTTATCAGCCAACACAGACGCTGCCACAGATAAACCTGCAATAAGCTATTATCTCCTGGGTGCATGGGTTCTAATACCAATAAACTGTATCAGCTTTAGAAACGTTCTGCAACACTGTCTGCATATGAAGTGACTCCACATGATCACAGAGTTGAGCATCATTGCTTTATATGCCTGATGTGTAGGCTCTCACTTTCAGAGTGCGGTCAAGTATCCATTAAAATTCCTTCTTATAGCAACGGCAACACTCTGAGGCTTGCATCTGTAGCCCAGCGAACATATTCCACTTAAAGAGGTGAGGCTCTTTTGCTGCTGGTCATTAATACTGCATAGACTCCAGCACGGTGCCTCAACTCATTGTAAGTCGCCCCTTATGTTCATATTTACAATGAGCCGGGTAATTAATTCTAAAGACCCATCTGCCCTTTTGCATGTTTAAATATTTATACAGCAGTCAGTCTTTTTTCAGTAACCATCTATTCCCATCCGCTGTCGCCAGCTTTGCCTGGCACTGACAGGAAGCAGCGACCATATATGGCAGAGAGGTTGATTTAATTCTCTGGAATAATTCATCGTTGTTAATGACCAGAGAGATGCAGCTCATTAATCAGCCCGTGGAACATGAAAAACAACAACACAACAGCAAATATCACGAGTCGTGATGCTGTCAGTGACAGGGAGCAATAGTAGTATCAGTGTGTGCATGCTCGACATATGAATGTATCTGTTTTGATTCATCTTCTCTCAGAGCGCAGTGAATCAGGGTCACATGGTTTCAGGGCTGTCGCACGGAGCTCAATTGTGAAAGACAGAATCAAAACTTTCCCTCCTCTGTTTGGTTTTATTTATCTGTTTCTGACAGCTTTCAACACAACGGCGGCAACAAACACACTTCAGTCATTTGTTGCCATGGTAACTGCTGCCAGCATGAGCATCAGCTCTTGTGCAGTCAAGAGTCTTTAAAGGGCTAGCTCGCAGAGAGAGACAGGCTGGGACGTTGGGAGAGACGGTACAGACATGGTTTTCATGATTAGTATCAGAACAGATATGAATGTCTTCTTCCACTGTGTTCATGCTAAAACTTTAAATCACCTCTTGTTCATGTGGACGGCTGATGCTCCACTGTAGCATCTGAAATGAAGTACAATATGATTAAATCTGTTTATCCCTGTTTAAATCTCTTTGTCAGCATGAATGTGAGTCAACTCACATGAACACGCGACTCCAGGGGAATGTACCAGGTTAAAGTTTGCATCCACGACCCCAACCTGCCCCCTTACAAGACAGTTTAAGACTGTTTGACAGTTTGTGAGAATAGCCTGATTGGTAACGACCAGGAGGAGACTCAAAATGACCACATGAAGATTGAATGAAATGGTAAAATGGTAAATGGACTGCACTACATTTCGCTTTTCTATTCTTCCGACCACGCAAAGCCCTTTTAACACTACATGTCACATTCACCCATTTACAGACTGGTGGCTGAGGCAACCATACAAGGTGCCACTTGCTACTCAGGGTGCTTTCAGACCTAGAGTTGTCTCCTTTGGTCTGAATCAGGGACTAATTTTGTTGCAAAGTTGCATAATTACCTAGAGCTGGTTTGTGTTCTAACGGCAGCAAGTGGAAAGCTGCTCTTGATTGGTCAGATTTTCCACGCCGGAAAAATCCAGGAAGTAAATAAAACATTGAAGAAGCATACCCTTGCAAGATAAATGTGACACTTCATAATGTCACAATAGAGGGACAACTACGCAGGTTGATTTTACCGCTGCTCATCGTGGGCTATATTGCTGTCATTGTTCATTTTAGTCAAACCATACAGTTTGAAAACGAAGCGCGGCTCCAACTAGAAAACAATGTTTTGATGCATTGGATGTGCTGAATGTGCATATTAAGGCAGTACAGGAGGAGGTGCACATTAATAATCCTCCAGGACTGTAACATGCTCATGTTTAACCCAAACAATGTGTCATGTGACTGCAGTTGGTTCAGATCCAGGTCGGAACACATTCTCAAACGCACCAGAGTTCGTTTGTAACCTCTTCAAGAAGGTCTTGGTCTGGTTGTTTTGGTGCGCACCAAGTGTGATTGCTGTGTTCACACCTGCCCAGTTGAACCGCACTTAGGGGGCAAACGAACTTGAGTTCAGTTGAACCGAACCAAACAGAGCAGGTGTGAAAACACCTTTAGTAACCATTCATTCACACTCTAACACCAATGGAACAGCCATTGCAAGCAATTTGGGGTTCGGTATCTTTCCTGAGTATACTTCGACATGCTGACTAGCAACCAGGGATTGAAGCGCCGTTCCTCCAATTAGTGGACAACCCACTCTGCCTCTGAGCCACAGCGACCCAAACTGCAAAGAGACACAAATTAACTACAAAAATGGGCAAAACAACCACATAGAGACACAAAATGGCTAGAACGGGACACAAAACAACCAAAAAACAAACCTTGAAGAGACGCAAAACCACCACAAAGATTTTGTGTCCTGCTCCTATGTAGAAGTGGTGGGGCCTTTGCATATCTGTCCCCAGGGGGCAATCGTCTTTGTTCCGCCCATGTTCATCAGTGTTTTATAAGCATGCAAAAGCTCACTTAAAAAAAAAAACATGCATTTTTTTTTATGATCTATAACGTAGACTAGTTTCTTATTTGCTGTGTTTGGGCCATCCTGCACAGAGGTTTCATGAGGACAGGTCTGACAGTAATTTTGCTCTGTGCTGCCAATGAATCCATTTCAACAAAAGCAGGCAAGACAAACACATAAGATGATGATAAAAGGCTCCCAACAAATAAGCTTCACTTCAACACAAAACAGGTACAAAAAAGGAGCCAAAAACGCCAAGCTTAATGCAAATAACAAAACAAAAGCTTGTTTTCGCACACACACACACACACACACACACACACACACTAGTAATTGTGTTCCCAACGAAAGAAAAAGCAAACTACTAGAGGCATTGTTGCATTTCATCCAAAATGCAATCTGTACCTCGTTTTTTGGAGCACTTTCTCGCAGGCCTATATGAAGGTGAGTGAAATTGCTGCTTCAGAGTCAAAGAATGATTACCTACTTATACTGTGTGATGTGTTGTATCAAGAACCACTCTGCAGGGTCGTGTTCGAGCATCCTGAAACAACGGGGAATGGGAGGCTGCTCCTGATGTAATTTAAGGACAAACAACAAACATGTTATGTGCCTCTTTTCCCAGAATTTGGTCAAATAACTGTAATAACATTTTCCATCAGACACGGTGATTTATATATACCGTAAGGGATGACATTATCTTTCATATTTGTTTTTGTAAACTAACCAGCTATTATGTTTTCTATTATTCCTGCTGCGTACTCGAGGGGAAAATGTATTTCATGATGTACTGACATATAACCCTTTGGTGGTAAAATCATGCAGCGTAAGTGAGAATGATGCCTACACAGGAGACAGACTGGCAGACATTTGTCTGTGACTCATATCTGGATCGCACCTCGAGCCGACATTGCTAGACTATATTTTCAACTGGATTTAAAATACATGATTGATACGTGCTGAAATAGGATTTATTTCTCCCACCTAAATGCAGATTCCCAAGCATGTGATGGACGCATTTAAACTTGATTTAGGTTTAATCGCATGGTATTGATTTAAAGATGCTGTTAAGCTGTCAGAGAGAGAGCTCTACCTTAAAGCAGGTCTGAGCTGCAGCCCTGTGGGATGCTGCACTCTCATTTCTCAGTGAGCTTGTGGATGGTATAGCTTCAAAAGGGTCCAGACTGGTTGTGATGTATGACATGAAGCACAGCAAATGGATGGACTTTTTTGTTCTCCATTCAGACTATGATGAAAAACTAGCCCTCTATATTTTATTAAAAAATAATATCTTGCTTTTGCAAGGAGTGGGAAAATGACCTAACGCCCCTCTGATAAAGCTCAAACTGTTATTTTCTCCAGACTGTCAGTGGTGTTAACTGAAGTCAAGAGTTTGTATTGTTGTTGAGCAAATACCAGATGAAGGGTCTCTCAGTCAGGGCTTGGGAAAGAGTCCGAGAGGTTTCTGTTCTAATACACTTTCTGTGTTTGATTTTTGAGACTTTTTCTCTTGGCACATTCAGTGGCACCAACGCTGGCCTCAACTGCTCCCCCACCCTTTATAAAAATAATGGAAAATAACTGGTGATTTTAAGCTTCAGTAGGCTTGTTCCCAGTCAATGTTTTGTTCCTTACAATCAATGTACTTCTTTGAATCCAAGGTCCAGTGTGTGGGATGTAGGGGGATGTATCGGCAGAGGTGGAATATAATTTCTTTAATGTACAATTACCTGAAATAAGAATCACTGTTTTGCTACCTTAGAATGAGGCATTTATATCCACACAGGGAGCCGGTCCTCATCCACAGAGACTGCCATATTGCACTGCCATATTTCTACAGTATCCACTTGCTACAGTAACACTGGCTCTAGATAGGGCTGTTTTCGTGTTTTGCATTTCCGTGATGAGCAATGTCAGAAAAACACTGATATTTACTGTGAAATGACTTTATTCTGTGTTTTTACTGGTTTTAATTACTGAGTGTGTTTGTTTTTGAGAGGAAGAGACCTCTGTGGATAATTCGTCTCCCAGTAAAAACCTCATGTACTATGAACACTGAAGGATTACAAAGAGTGCATTTGGCCATCCTCATTGGTAGATGCTACGAAATTGCTCTGAATATTACACACTGGACATTTAAAGCTGTATATTTGTCTTTTTAAGGAACAATCAGCTATAACCATTTGACCTATGGCTAAGTCTTGCCCTCAAAATCGATGAGCCAATCACAGTGCGTATAGCCATTCCCATACACTTGGACATTCTCTGTCTGGATGTTAATTGAAATGCATTACAGAAAGTCAGTTTCTTTCGGTTTTATGGGAATTGCCCATTGGTCCGACCATATTAAACCCATTGTTCCGAAGTCCGTTCCGAAATCATCATGATGCCCTGTGGTTAAGGTCTGGTTAGGTTTAGGCACAAAAACCACTTGGTTAGGGTCAGGAAAAGATCATGGTGTGGGTTAAAATGAAAAAGAAAGTGACAAACACATAAGCCGTGAGCCTGCTTCGCCTCAAGCCTTTCCCAGCTGACCCAGGCGCATCATCAAGGCAGAAATACGCCCGCCGGGAGCCGTTCAGCACTGCGGACCGTCAGACCAATGGGCTGTCGGACCAATGACATGGACCCGTTTTTATGAGCTTTTTCAGAGATGTGAAGTTTAATAATGGTCAAACGGTGTGCATGGGGTACATGCAACTCTGACACAAGGTATCCTGAGAGGCTGGGTGACAAGGTGTATTTTTTACACTTTAAACCACATCTCAACAGAGAAAAGTGTCTCCTTTGGATAAAGTTGTGTGGTAACGTTAGACCACAACATCAACTCAACGTGAATAAGATTAACAATGATGTCTACATCTGTTCTAAGGTAAGTCAACATTGTGTTTGAGGCAACATATTGTCACTTTGCTGGAAAGAAATATAAAGTTATCTTTAAGATCTCTAGCTAACGTTAGCTAAAGTTAGCCTAACGTTAGCTGCGTTGTTCATCATGTCACCTTGTTTGCTGGGAGTTCATTAGCCTATTTTGTTCTAGTTTTGTACTTTGGTGATCGTACATCATTGTTAGCTGTTGTCCAAAGGGCTCTAGTTAAGCTAACGTTAACTTCTGGAGCTTAGCTTCATTAATTTATCTGTAATCGCAGAGATAACAAAGGTTGGCAAACGTTATGCTGAATGATTCAGTGTAAATACTGTAGCACCAAACTAACGGAGAGACACTCTTGGTAAAGATAGTAAAAAGGCCGTTATCCTTTTCTCATATTCTGAGCCAAAAACCTGAACTTCAGTGGCACTTTAACTTGTTGTCTTTGATGGTGATGGCAACGAGATGCGGTTCACAAGCGTACACTGTGACCTGTAAATTTCGGCTTGTAATTTAAGCTCTTCATCGACCTTCTCAACAATAAAATGATGAATATATCCCTCCAGTGTGTAGTTTAGGCCCTTTTGGTTACTTCTCAATGACATCTGATCATTATGTCCCCAAAAATCATCAATTGCCTCCTGCGAAATGCTGTGTACTGTGACACCTGCCATAGCACCAGTCACTGAATGCTGATAGTTTGTCCGAGTGAGTGGAGGGGGGCGTGGCTTAGCCATAGGTCAGTTCTCACTCTGACCTCGTCACATATTGACGTTTGGTTCATGGACCTTCCACGTCCATATACGATGAGAAAGGTACCCTGGGTGCGTTGGTTGTTGACGATCTGGGACACTGTGTCAAGTTCTGTCTGCTACATTGTCTTCTTTCAAGATACACTTCTGTTTTCAAAGGAAAACACTGTGTATTGATGTTTTTTTTCCTTGAACAACTAACACACATGGTTGGGTTTAGGAAAAAAAGAACAGGGTTTGGGTTTAGAATCTTATGGGACACGAACACCGCTCTCTCAGGTGAAAGTCGGTGTTTGTTGGACCTATCCACCAGCCCTCCTGCCTGCACCACTTGGACTTTCGCTGCCTTAACTTTCGTCCTTGTCCCACTGTGTTTCCCTTGATGCCACTGGGCCCCATTAAACTATAATGGACACCAGCCGTGTATCATGCCGATGTTGAAGGACGCCTTTTGTCACTGGTTTCTGACGCTACAAGTCACTGCCCAAGCACCGGATTTCGACGACTTCGGAGTTAGACCAGGCTCGCCTGTATGAAGTAATAAGTCACCAACACATATACAGATTTATAGCATTTTAGAACAGGATTGTTGTAGAACTCAAAATATTAACAGTATTGGTATCATTTTATGCACATCAGATTATTAGTAACTAAAATACAAAACCAATGTATATCAGTATGCAGCACGATTTTCAGCAAACCTATATACTTCATCAGCATAACAGAACTCCTGAAATTTAGTTATGACCTTCTGTTTTGGTCCGCTGCCTCATGATTTTCAGTCGGCCCATCTAACCACCCCTGCGAAAAATTTCTGGGCGCACCGCTGGCCACATTACATAACTTTGCAGTGTCTGCGACTGATGTGCCAGCAATCCAGGAAACAACTACAGTAAGTGTAGTGGCTGCCTGCCTACAGTAGGTGAGTCACAGCAAACCGAATATCAATTAACAGCCCAAAATGTGGCAGCTTTAAACCACGTCTGACAAACACTGTTTGTATAAGTGAGCTCTCAAAGCAACATAAGGCAACGTGAAGTGTAAAGACAGCAGATGGTCGGTGGCACATCAGTCGCCGTCTCAAGACAGACAGGGTATGGAGACCAATATGGCGGAGGTATAGCCGTGATCAGGACACAGCTGGTACTTTACAAAGAGTTTGATCAAATAGAGATGTTTAATGTTGCTTTTGAGTCTTTGATTTGATTAAATAAGAGGTGCATAAAGACAGGGATAGTTTTTGATCACATTTAGCCTTTGATTATCAATTTGACTCACAGAGAATAACAAATCTTTGAGTTAAGTTGAGAGAGTTTAATTCATATTTCTACAGACTCTCTAAAGCCACAAAGGACTAAGCTGCAAGCCACTTGAGAGATCAATACCAATCAAGGTCAATACCCACACTAATATAAGTATGAACTTCTGCAACACCCAGGTCAGACATGACCATAATCTCTGTCCGCGATCAGCAGCAGATCATCGCCCTCACTGTGCAAATACTCCAAACAATTAGCAACTTGCAGAAATAATTAACAAAAACAGACACAGTGTGACATTTTGAATCAAGCACTTGTATTGTTGGTGCTGCTTGTGTAATGAAAACACTGTGGCAGTATTGATAGGCACTGAGAACATAAAGTAATGACGCCAAGGGACTCGATACACAGGAAACTTTTTTCTCAGGAAAAATATTCCCCACATACTCAACAGTCGATCACCACATTAGACAGTTAATGAAATTACCAGCTGATGTATTGCAATGAACCAAAACTACTGAATGAGGCAGTCATCAGCCATAAAAAGGCAAATTAGATGCTTTCATCATCTGATGCAAATATAATTTGACACAGATTATATTTTTTGTCCAATATTTTGGATACATGGATGGTAATATACTGACAATTATCATGGTGGAAAACATACTTGGATAGCAATTTTGGATAAACACCATGTCTTGCCTTCACTTTCAACCCTTCCAAACTTTTTTAAAACTTTTATTAAGACAGGTGTTACATCTTGAGACACAAGGGTCATGAGAATCTGTTATTCAAGCCGAATAAAAACACGTGAGAGCTTGTGGAAGTTGTCATGAATGCAGGAACATGAGGACGTCTGCAGAGGAGATGGGCACCAGGGGATATTCCAACCCACTGGGGAAGAGCAGAGAGATCCGGAGCAGCACGCAGACGGAGCTGAACAACAGCAGCTCTGACACAGAGGGAGACCCTTTAGTCACGACCACGTCAGTGCCCTGCTCTGCTTGCGAAGTGAGAGGGGAAAGAGAGCGGAAAAGGTGACACGGGGGCAGAGGAGGGAGGGAGTGCTGTTTGTATGTGCAGCGCGTGCAGTGACATTAACCTTCTCCATTAATGAACCGCTGGAGGGACTTCACATGGGCAACGCTAAACACAGGAAGGAAGCAGGGAAGAAGAGGGTGAGAGCGAGGTGGAGGAGGAAAGTGCAGAGGGACAGAGGGGGTGATTCTATCCGGCCTTGTCACTTTTCCTACCCTCACTGCCGGTTCAATCAGTAACAAGCATTAGGAGTAAATTGAGTGGATAGATGATGCAGCTGCTTTCAGCCAGTCCAGGGCAGACAGAGCAATTACCACTGCTGAGCCCTGTTTAGCCGTGTGACGTACGCAGCAACACTATGACTTAAGATAGGCCAGTGGGTGGATTGTAATGGGGTGGGTGGCTTACTTTCTTTGATAGCAATAAACCAAGTGCTTTCTTTCATGCTCTGTACAAAGGTAAAGACTTCATATCCTATCCTATTATACCAGTCAAGAGTGCAACTTCTGTTATCTGTCAAATGAAGGATGCACTTCACAGAAAAATGCCATTCAATGGGAAATCTTTCTATCTTTAAAGAAATTGAGAAATTAATATAGATGTAAGCAATACATGACCAAATTATATCACTCACCATGACATTAACCAAACCTATTGGTGTGACTCCGCAACCAAAAGCAGAAACATGTGACTGATCCTCATCTGATGGTGATGTTGTAACTGCTTGTCATAATCACTGACACTGAAATGTCAGCTGTCACTCCTCGGGGCGGTCACAGTGACAGACATCACATATGTATGCAGAAGATGACACGTGTCTGGGAGATAATGAGTGTAAATTACATGTAGGACTTCTCTGATGTCCAAAATTAAAGGTTTAACACCTTTTAATGAAGTGAGGACATATGGGGATTTAAAAGGGCTGTAGAGATTAGGATGGAAGATTGAGGAACAGGCAATGGGCGCCCTCGTCTGGTCATTTTGGTTGATTGCAATTGCAACTATACCTTGTCTCCCAGTAATCCCAGTAATGCAGTATTGATTGATATTATGCTACAAGTCTGTATGAGGAGCAGTGACAGCTAAGGATTTCCTCAAGCGCTGTAATAATAATAATATGCCTCTCAAAGGTATTAGACTTTATAACACCAACACTAGGTCATCATTTGTAATAGGAAGCATATTCAGACGCTGGACATTAAAAAAAAAAGTAACAAACATGTTTTAAAAAACATCCTTTTGAGTTGTTGAGTACTGGAGATATCGGCCATAGAGATGTCTGCCTTCTTTCCACTATAATCACACTAGATGGTGCTTGGTTTGTGGTGCTCAAAGTGGCAAAAGAAATATACTTTAAAAACTCAACAGCAATGTCTCTTTCTAGAAATCATGACCGGGTTACTCAAGATAATCCACAGACCTTGTTGTAGGTAGTTTCACATAGGAACTACTTTCTTTCTACTGAACCACACCTGCCAACCATATCACAAAAAAACAGCTACTGCTAGCCCACCTAGCATCACTGAGCTAGCCAACGTTACAGGCTACATCTCATGCTGACGTCCATTAGTAGATGTACACTTCCTTATGAGCTGTGATACATTTGGCAGGTGTGGTTGCTTAGAAAAAAAAAGTTCCTATATGAAACGTCCACAGTAAGGACTGTGGATTATCTTGAGTTATCAGCTCATAATTCTTTGAAGAGACATTGCTGTTGAGCTGCTGTTGCTGCCAACCATATCACAGCGCATAGGGAAGCATATATCTACTCGTCACGTCAGTGTGAAATGTAGCCTACATATTATTGGCATTGCTGTTACGTTAGCTAGCTCAGTGCTGCTAACTAAGCTAGCAGTAGTATCCTTTTGTGATACGTTTGGCAGGTGTAGTTTGGTAGAAAGAAAATAGCTCCTACATGAAACTGCTCACAACAAGGTCTTTGAATTATCTTGAGTAACCAGATCATGATTTCTGAAAAGAGACATTGCTTTTGAGTTTCTGAAATGTATTTTTTAGCGCTTTGTGCACCATTAGTGAGTGAGTGCTGTCTAGTTCTATATTCGAAAGAAGGCAGACATCTCTACTCTGTAACGTTACCTCACATCAAAACAACCAAGACTGATAAATGGTGCTACAGGTAAGAAGAAAATGTGTATTTTGATTTGGGGGTTGAAGCTCTCTTTATCCTCATAGGCCTATGACACAGTTTTATCTAGCTACGAGGTGTTGTATCAAACTGTGTTTCCCTGTCAAACAGTGTTTCCCTCCCCTCAGTGATTAGGGTTAGGGCCAAGTGGTTGGGTAAGGTTTATGTAGAGAGAAACACATATTGACAGGGCAACAGACTCTGACACAAGATGAATAGTGTTGGAGAGGGTTAGGGCCAAGTGTTTGGGTAAGGTTTATGTATGGGGAAACATACTGACGGGGCAACAGACTTTGACACAATACTAATAATGTTTGTCAGGGTTAGGTTAGGGTTAGGTTCTCAGTCATCCAGGTCATGGTAATCCTGAGAGTGTTTCACCTCTCATCCAAGAGTTCTTCTTTAGTTCTGAACTTCATAAAGTAAAGAAAACTGCCTATTGGTCCGACATCCCATTGTTCCGACCATATTAAACCCATTGTTCCGAAGTCCGTCCCAAAATCATCATGATGCCCTGTGGTTAAGGTCTGGTTAGGTTTAGGCACAAAAACCACTTGGTTAGGGTCAGGAAAAGATCATGGTGTGGGTTAAAATGAAAAAGAAAGTAGCAAACACATAAGCTGTGAGCCTGCTCCACCTCAAGCCTTTCCCAGCTGACCCAGAGCCGGTCATGGCGCACCATCAAGGCAGAAATACGCCCGCCGGGAGCCGTTCAGCACTGCGGACTGTCGGACTAATGGGATGTCGGTCCAATGGGCTGTCGGACCAATGACATGGACCCAAAGTAAAGAAGCCTTGACTGAGAGGTGAAATGTCAATGTTAACTCAGCTAATACAGCTGACACTAATTTATTTATGTTATCTAACTGTTATTCCATTTGAATGTATAGCAACACGTTGTATGGAGGTAAGTTAAAGCAAAACTTCTGTTAACAAATGCAATTGATTTCTTTCTGGCCTTTATTCCCTGGACAACTAGTTAAGTTACAGTCATTTGCTACTTAGCTAGCTTAGTTTAGGTTTCAGCAGCACAGATTCTAAGGGTATACTAGAAATAGAAAATAATAGAAACTGACCAAGAGTGAATCAGGTTATGTTATGTATCATCAACATTACAGCATGGTACGGCAATGTGAGTGCAAAGAGCAAAAACAAGCTCTCTAGGATTGTCAACATTGCAGGAAAAGTCACTGGTAAGTCACAGAAACAACTCAGCAATTTATTTGACAGTGCGGTACGCAGGAAGGCAAAACAAGACAAGGGTCCCAAGAAGCAGTCAGAACATATATAAGGAGTTCTATCTATCTATCCATCTATCTATCTATCTATCTATCTATCTATCTATCTATCTATCAGTGAGGGCTGGCATATCAGGTGAGAGCACTGCCCTCTGTAGGTAGGGTTAGAAAGAGTTTCCTGCCTTTATAAGGACAATAATACAACTACAACATTAAGATATAACAAGATTTCAAAGTGTTAGATCACGTGTTTGAGTTCATGTGTGTTGGGTACATGACTGGGTTGATTTTAGCCATGAGTTCATCTTAGATTTAAAACCAGCAAAGCTTTTGCACTGTCTTATCTCACTTGGTACTGAGTTCCAATAGTTTGTAGCTCTAATGGAGATCTACCAAACTCAGTAGAAACTCAGTTGACCATCCTACATTGTCTGAACTCTTTAAATGGAGGAGCAGCCAGATCATTAATCACTTTGTACACTAGACTAGCATCATCAAGACACACAAAGCTGTCAAAGGTCAGTAGATTCTGCCTTTGAATGATGCTACAGTGGTGATAACATGATGGGTTTTTTGTCCAGTGCCTACAGTGTTTGCAGTGGGGCAAGTGTTGTTTTTCCAGCTTGTGATGATCTTGTAAATCAGTATGAAATATGCTAAAAGTTAAATGTATGTATATTTTTGCTGCATCTAAGGGGGGCTGGTTTCGAATATACCTAAAGTTCCAATGGGTAAACCAACTCAACCTTGCTTCTCACAAGCCAATCCCAACTTCCTCCACTAGATGGCAGTGGTGCTTCTGCCTTTTTCTGTAGTAACAACAGGCAAATGTACAGTATGACAGACTGAGCTCCACACCTGCCATGTGGAGATGCACTCACTCTATTTCACATTAGACACAGTCCACCACGGGCTTCTTCGATTTCATGCTACTCCCCAGAGCCCGGCCACTTGAAAGAGACCAGTATTTCTCAGAGATGGGACACAGTGAGCTGCACCCTAATAAAGATCATACATTAGTGGGTGCTCCAAAGTCCCCACCATGCTGTATTCATTTGTATGGCTCGGCAGTGATGATCCAAACCATATGAGGAGCTGAGTGGATCTGCAGAGACCCAGTGAAGAGGCAGGGCCACCCACAGCCAACGCTCGCTGCTCTCTTTCCTCCCCTCCTAGGTCAGGCAGCATTCTTTCAGTGCCCTTGGGATCTCCGCTGAAGAAGGCAACATCACTCACAAAGACTTAGATATACTACAGCATATGCTACCTTCATTTCCACCCCCCACCAACGATCAAAAGGGGAACATAAAAAAAAAGGGGGTGACAGACAGATGGGCAGACTCACATTACTCTGGCGTTAGTGCATACCTCTCAGTGTCAGGGGTGAATGAGTGCAGGAGGAGAGGGGAGCAGTGCAGATGTTCTGATCAAACATGATGATAATGCAGATTAGGCAACCCGGGTGGGTCGTTTTTGAAAACCGTATGGTGTCTGGTGTACAGATACTGTATATATATCCACAGTGTCCCAGTGTTTTCAGTCTATGCTGTGGTCGTCTGCGTCTGAGCATCGGCTAAAAATGAGCGCACATGAATGTTCATGATAAGCTTCAGCATTGGTGTGTTTATTGAACTTGATATATTGCTCAAGGGCAGACCACCTTCACTCCCACTCCTCCCCTCGTCTCTCTGTATCAGTCTAACCGCAGCTGTTGAGTGAAATATCAGCATTCATTGATAAAACCAGACAGTCAACACTATGAGGTATGACGTTTGTCATCATGGATATTTTTAGGCACTTGATATTAAATTATTTTAGAATAATATGGCCTGAAACCCTTTTAGTAACCCCTTTGCTTCGGTGGTTCTTCCTTTGCTCTGAGTTTACACCACAAAGAAACACAATTTAAGGTCAGAGCTGGAGCACGTCACCTCATAAGATTATTGTTTGAACACAATCATGAGATAAGAAATAAGTGTGTAATTTAAATCAGCCCCACAGAGTCGCTTATAGACAGAAAACTTCCATGATCAAACAGTGTATGATTTATGAGGAGAGCTGTGCCACAGAAAAAGAGAGAAATCAGACTAAACAGAACAAAACACAAGAAAAATAAACTTCTTAAAAGGTCACACTCAGAGCTTATTATGCAATAAAGTATTTTCCCAAATACCTGAACAGCTAATTCAATTAGTCCATTCAGACGCTGCATGAACTTAATTCAAAGTTTAATAATGAAAAAGCTAATCTAAAAACCCCGCTCTAAATCTTTTCTAGGAATTAATTAGTCTTTAATGAGTCTAATATGGTGTGAAAATGTTTTGTGAGGTCATTTAAGTGCCCAGCGTCTGGCGCTGGAGGGCATGGATCATTTCCCGACTCTGGAAATTGAGTCAGAGTCAAACTGTGTCCTGCCCTGGCTTATTACTGGCTGAGAGGATCGCCCATCCCAGCAGCATAATTCCATCTGGGCTAAATATTTATACAGAGGGGGAACGACATCACTTATCCACAACACATTCATTCACATAAGGGAGAGCTACTTCCAGAGTTGACTTAGAGTGATCCGCCGCGTTTGCCAGAGGAACATCACTGCTTCTTTATCTGATATTTGCATCTGAGGGGAGATTTCAGGACAGGAAAAAAAAAGCAGGTTTTGTGCTAACAAGAGTACACGATGATCTTTTTCATTCCTGTTTTTGGTGTGATTCTCACTTTGTATCAGATTGGGAGGAATCCTGCCGGTGGTGAGTGGACTTTTTCCTCTCTGTCTCTTTTTTTTGTAATATTGAAAAAGCAAACCACCAGTGTGTCATGCTTTTAAAATAACTGCATGAATCCTCTTGGAGCTATCATACTGATGAGGTGCTTTTTCCCAGTAGTCATATTTATGTACTATTACCTCAGCCTTTTTGAAAAAATAGTGTAGTAGATAGTTATCTTTGTATATATATACTTTTTAAAGTTGGAGACAGGTGTTACATACCAGCCTTTTTAATACCACAGTTTCAAATTTAGCCATTTTGTTTAATGGATATGACTAGAAGAAGTCCAGCTGACTGTAAATCATAATGCTATAATACATTTTTATGTGTTTATACATGAGTTTATATCTGTTATTGTGTTTTATGTATGCTCCGTTTTCCAGCTGGGATGTGCTGGCTGCAGCAGAGTCAAGACCAAAGGTGCGACATGGTGCTGATGAGAGGGGTGACCAGAGAGGAGTGCTGTGCCGGGGGCCGCCTGGACACAGCGTGGTCCAACACCAGCCTGCCCATGAATGAGGTCAGCCTGCTGGGCTTCCTGGGGATCGTCTCCTGTAAACCATGCAAAGGTAAACAAACAAACCTTTAAAAAAACTAATGAGTTGAAGGAATCAATTACTTGCTTTGCTTTATCACTGCAGGGGGGCACGGTATTAGTCATTGTATGTAACCCCAAAGTTAAACTGCTTTAAACCCACATTTAAATTCCTTACAGTCACGTTGTGAGTAAACATTATAATTAAATCTAACTGGACTGGCTGCTACTGTGAGTGGTAGTTTTTAAGGTAAGTACTGGGAGTTTTAATCACAGCTTAGATATTATTTGCAGACTCAAACAGGAGGTTTAACTTGTGTTTAAAATATCACAGGGACAAAAACTGGCTACTCCGTTACACTAAATAACTCATGTCTCTCTGCGGAGAGTCAGTGAAAGTTAATTCAAACCACGCCATTTGTGAATCAAGATATTTACACAATGAGTTCCCGCCTGCTGCAGCTTTCTAACAAAATGCAGACGTGGATCGAGAAGAGGCGTTCCACATAACTCCACCCAGCTGTCCTGAGACGCTTCCCCTCCTGGAATCTCTGCGAGGTTCATTCAGGTTCACTTTGCAGATAAATTATGTTTTCATGAGCAGCACTTGCACTATGTGATCAGAGGCCAAAAATGTGAATTTCTCCATGCTGATAAGGTCCAGCAAAAATCTAGCTACTGGCATTTTTGGGGAGAACACACCCGAGAGAGCGCAACTTCAGGTTTTTCTGGCGTCGTCGCATGGCTCAGAAATAGAGATTGGACTTAGATAAACCTGAAATACGCAGAGAGAGACCACAGTCAAAGGTAGCCTGCGGCTTTGTAAAAAAAAGACTCTCACATAAAGGTAAACAGCTGTCAAATGGCAAATGAATGAAGTTGGTCGAATCGCAACTTCAAACCCTCTCCATCCCTCCTTTCATTATGTGTTCACTTTCTTTAAAGCTTGTTAAAATGGAAAGCAAAAGCAAAATACGGAAAAACATTCCTGCAGGCTGGAATAAATGCCTGCCACATGCCCAGATGTCTGGGACTCATAATGTGCTTCACTAACTTGATCATTTGGAATTCTGTGGGAGGAAAACGTCAGTATCGTGAACGACACGTCAGTGAAAGTGTAACAGTGGCTGGTTACTTCAGAGGAAGACATCATCACAAGACTGTTTTTAGAGGTGTACGCAGCAAGAGTGAAAGATGGCAAGGGACCAAAAGTTAGATCAGGATGGTCATATTAAAAAAAAAACAGCTCTGTAATAAAACAGGATATTGAAGTGCTGGTAGAGACAGGAAATAAAAAATAAGTTCCTCATTGTTTACAGAATCCTCAGGACTCAGAGCCGATCACACATCAACTGTAAAGGCCCTGGGAAGAGACCTGTTTGCATTGTCTCATGTTGACTCTGCACTGTGTAGGATTACACTTCCTCCTGTGCTTTGACATTATGGGGTGTCAGAGGAGCCCGGGGCTTCCTCCTTTCTCAGCCTGTAAACTTCTCTGACAGCTATTTGAACTCCGTCTACCTCCAAAGCCCCTCTGCAGGAGCTTAGCCCAGTCTGTGTGCAGCCGTACACATAGATCTGTTATGAAAACACGCCAGCCTCACATTCCACCAGGCGAGACGCCCCTGTGTGTAACGGTCAATAAAGAGATGTGATTATTGTAAATATTGTGCAAGGTGAAAATTGTGTTATGGTCTGGGAAAACCCCAGAACTCAAGCTTGTTTTGTATGAAAATGCCTGCAGATCACCTGATGTCTGCATACTTGTTGATACAGTAACATTACACTGACACTGCGCAGAGCTCACGCACATATGAAACCACTCGCTGTGCTTTTGTAGAGACTTGCGAGGGAGTCAAATGCAGTCCAGGGAAGGTTTGCAAAATGAAGACGGGAAGGCCTCAGTGTGTGTGCTCTCCAGACTGCTCTCACATTACCCGGAAGCACGCTGTGTGCGGCAGCGACGGGAAGTCATATAAGGATGAGTGTACTCTGCTGATGGCTCGCTGCATGGGGCACCCGGACCTGGAGGTCATGTACCAAGGAGACTGCAAAAGTAAGATTTGTCTGAATTTTCGAGACAAGCTGTTCTGCACAAACTCAAAATATCACACTCTTACATTTGCTGATTGTCCTTCTTTCTTTATGCCTTGCAGAGTCGTGCTCCAGCGTGGTGTGTCCAGGTACCCACACCTGTGTGACTGACCAGACCAACAGCGCTCACTGCGTCATGTGCCGCACAACTCCTTGCCCGATCCCAATGCCATCTGAGCAACAAATCTGTGGCAATGACAACATCACTTATCCAAGCGCCTGCCACCTCCGCCGGGCCACCTGCTTCCTCGGACGCTCCATAGGAGTCCGCCACTACGGCCACTGCAACAGTAAGGCTACAAAAATCTACCTGTCACCTCCTCTTTGTACCAGTCTGTCACAATGACGACTCTACAGCTTTCATGTCTCTCTTTTTTGTGCAGATCCTCCCCGGAAACCTCAAGATTTGGAAGGCAGCGAGGAAAACGCGGTCTAGGTGGACACCTCCAGACACAGTCCTTTATCAAGAGACGAATTAGCTGACAAATATCTCCAAGTGTCACGCCACTAGCTTCCCGTGATGACTTTTTTTAAATTTGACAATCACTCCCCCTCCTCTTTGTATACAGAATGACGATATATTTCAAAGACCTCTGTTGGAAGACATACAACAGTGTAACTGCCTCAAAAAGAGCTACAAAACCCTGTGAGCAATTTGTCTTAGTTTGGAAAATGGAGGCAGATGAACACACGTGTCTCGAGATAGAAATATCTCATTGGCTCTTTGGGAGATGTGTGCATACTGTAAATAGAATACCACTACTATTTATTGGAGAAGGTATCAAACTCTATTTATGTTTTTATCCTAGTAACAAATCCATATATCCTTGGGAAAGCTGATGCATAAAATGTATTTATTGTGTTTTGTTTATTGTGTGTGTACAATATTGGCTGCTGGCATTGGCATTTTACGACTTTTTACAGTTTTTACATTCTCCATATTCCCCGCAAACAAGCAGATGGGCGGATGGAAAGCCTCACTAATATGTTTGGAAGGTTGATACCACTTTATAGTCAATGTGGTTTCAATTCACCACAAACAAGAAGACAACAGCTACAGTTGGGCTGTATGTACTTACGCTTTCCGTCTGGAGGTGAGGAAGGGGCTCAGTCTAAACAAACCTGTACAGTCTCCCCCACACGCATGTTTACTCTGGATCCTGATCCAAACTCTCGGCCACCCGCTGATCACTTAAATTAACAGTTTGCTTGTGTTTGTAGGAGTCTCAGAGGACTGTTGGTACAACCCTAAGCCCTCTACAATACCGCCTCTGTTGAGTCCTTGGATTTGTTTTGTAAACGCATTTTTGTAGATCATGCTCGTTCCTTCCGTTGCTGTTTTGCTGCTTTGATTTGATTGGTAACTTTTAAAGAACTTACCGGACAGACAAATGTAATCAGCACAGTCTGATTGAAAGGAAAATCAAATTTGTCTGAGAATAAACTGCCAATTGAACATACCTGATTATGGTCATCAGTGATGATGAGATAGTCTGTTCACCTAGTGGTAAATCCGGTAGATATCGACACGAATAGTCAAATGGTCAATTGAATCTTTAAATTCAAAGCAGATGTCTTAAATACTTTCAGTAATCCTTATTTTGTTTTATGGAACATCTCAATGTCTCTCCTGTAAATAACAGTCTCATGTGTACCTACCTGTGTACCTACTGTGAAATTTGAATGACAAATGCATCAACATATTTTTGTATTTTTGTACTGCCATTTCAAAACAACATAAAGTTTAATATTTGTCACAATGTCTTGTCTTTCTCTTATAACTTTTAAAACTGGAACATGCTTGATCTTCACTTTGCAACCTGCTTTTCTCAATTTACCTCAACACGTTGTACAAATTATCAGAGGTGTGGACTCTGACTGGATTTGAGTCAGATGCGAGTCACAAATTTGAAGAATTTAGACTGGACTTGACAAAGCCAGAATAAACAACAACTTGCAACTCGACTTGGACTAAACCACCAGTGACTCATGACTCCTCTTGAGCTGGAACCTTTTGACTTGAAAATACTTGAAAATACCCCCAAGCCAATTCGGGAACAGAAAGTTAGAGACATTTTCCAAATACTAGATGAATATAACACAACAAAACAGGACAGAAATATGTAAAACTAATTCTGTTGTGGGAGAACACTGGTTATTAGTGCTATGTGCTGTGAGAGTGCAATGTCAGCACTGCTTTTCTAATAAAGTTCAGTCGCACTTGTTTTTACAAAATAGTACAATCTTTAAAATGTCATTCATTTATTCATTTTCCGTAACCACTTATCCAGTTGGGGGTTGCAGTGGCTCAGCTGACACTGGGTGAGAGGTGGGGTACATCCTAGACAGGTCACCAGACTATCATAGGGCTGACACGTAGAGACAGACAACTATTCACGCCTACGGCCAATTTAGAGTCACCAATTAACCTGCATGTCTTTGGACTGTGGGACGAAGCTGGAGTACCTGGAGAAAACCCACACTGACACGAGGAGAACATGCAAACTCCAAGATGGAAGATCAGCAGCTCAATCCCTGGCTCCTCCTGTTCGCATGTCGACGTGTCCTTCAGCAAGATACTGAACCCCCAGTTGCTCCCGATGGCTGTTCCATCAGTGTGTGAGTGTGTTAAAACCAAGCAGCAGGTGGCACCATGTATGGTAGCCTCGGCCACCAGTGTGTAAATGTGTGTGTGAATGGGTAAATTTGACTCGTAGTGTAAAGCGTCCCTTGAGTCAGAAGACTAGGAAGGCACTATACAAGTGCAGGTCCATTTACTATTTACCAATTCCACACAGAAGGGCTCCCACAACCTGGGCTCCGAAGCCCCCCATCCCAAACTCAAACCAGGAACCCACTTGCTGTACGGTGACAATGCTAACCACTGTGCCACCAGCTCAAAGTTCAAAGCTCAAAGTTTAGGACTTGACTTAGGACTTGTCAGTCTTGACTTGGGATTTACCCACCTTGACTTGGAACTTGAACTGAGACTTGAATGCAACGACTTGAGACTTACTTCTGAGTTGCAAACCAATGACTTGGTCCCACCTTTGATCCTTAACAGCGCACACAGCACTCTACAACTGTGAAACTGTATCTGACATTCATGTTACGATATTTGGATTTTTCCAAACTGTGTCACCGTCTTAATCATAGCCAGTTTCAGCCAGATGAGATCATACTTGCACCCTAAAGGAAACTGGACAGCTTTCCTCTCATGCCGAAGTTTTAGGGTGGTGGGTGAGGCTCCAGCGGCCAGCCAGGCACTCAGTTTATGCGTGCAGTGGTGGTTAGACCTCCTCTCCTGTGCGTGCAGTGGCTGAGTCGCCTCTCCGACAGGTCTCTCGAGGCCTCATGCGAGTACCGGCAGAGAATCAAATCTAGGCTGGGCAGCTTTTCCCCCCTTGTCTCCTGAGGGATGTCCCCCTGCTCTGGGTTAGGTGGGTGGGTTAGGGGGATGGAGGGCAAAGGAATTGAGGAATGAATGTTTCGAAGTGCTGAGGCCTGGGTACTGACTCACTTCCCTGTATAAAGTACCTCCCTTGTTTTTCTGTCTTTCTCTCTCCTTCCTCAGAATCCTGCGCTCCGCCATGCACCAGCATCTGGTTCGACTTTAGGGAGATGTTTATATTCCTGTCCAAGTACCCTTTTATTACACTGGGAATGGAATTAGATGTTTTGTTAGTTCGAACAGGGCAAATAACAATGCCACCGAGGGGTTGTTGCTGTGCCCACACATAAAACACACGTTGTGTGTGTGTCTTTTAATGTTTCCTGTGCATTGTGTGTAAAATTATATATGATTGATCGATCCAAAGAGCCACACAAACATACTGGTCACATTTAGTCATCAGGCATGCAGACATGACATCAGTGTGGCCCACTGGGCATGTCCAGGCAGAGGACCACTTCTGTCCAGTGAGGCCTCCCATGCTACTTCAGTTCATCTTTGGGATTACATAGAGACCTACTCCAGATCTAAACTTACCTAATCTACACCTCATTATATAAGATGTATGTGGAAATATAATGTTAAAGACAATTATACCCATACCTTTATGAGTGCGGGCCATCTATAAATTCTTCTGTGACCCACACAATAAACTCACCAAACCCATGTTTCTCACCATAGTTTAAAAAGTGGCAGCCCCACAGGAATTTGCAGTGAACACCCACTAAAATAAAGAGTTTGCCGCACTTTGCGGTGCATATGTTGAAACGGCTGTGGTCTTCCAGGAAAACACACAACTGAAAAATAAGTTGAGACAGCACTTTTGATACATGCGTCTGGACAAACCATCCTGATGGATACAAGGCAAATACCATTTGCTGTTGTCATTATGACTGTGTAATACCTTCACCAGGAACAACCTGTATATCATTACCACACAGGCCTCTGACTGATGTCGGATATGATGCGCCTGTGTCACACCACTGGTGGTAATGACAAAACCACAGAGTAAACCTATGAGCCATTTCAGAGCTATCCTAATTACACTTAACATGAGACCTCAGTAATTCTCTGCCCACTTTGCTCCATATTTCACTCTTTTTTCTACATATTCTGGTTTGCGGTGCGACCAGTGAGGGGTCAGCCTCACTTCCACTGAGGCACAGCTTCGTGCGCCTGTTTGTGTGCATGTTTGGGTGTGTGGGTGTGATGATGGGTGCATCTCACCTGTTATGAGCATGGGATCAGTCACACACGTTACATCACAGCCTCGGGCTGAGTTGTTTACATCCCTACAAACACATGGGGCTATAATGTGACGCCCACACTGACATTTCAGGGATGCGTAATCATTCCGCTGCGATATGTCAAGCTTGTCTCTCAACGACGTCCACATGGTCTTATTTCCGCCAAGTTGCCGTACTACTTCCAGTAAGTTAACGGCCAACATTTAGATCTGAAATGATGTTGTGATGAGACCAGGCGATGTGGAGTGTTTCCGAGACCACCCACTCTCTGGATCGCGCCACTGGATTGTAAACAGCTCAGTCCCACAGCTGAAACTAATAGATATCAGATCCATCACTCCATCAGAATAGATCTACCTCAGACATTATTTCACCAGACTTGCTCTGTTACACGGCAAGTTTTTCAGTTTTCCACATGTGCATGTCATTTATTTTTTGACAGTTGATCATTACGCTGACACAACAACCCACACTCCAGTCTTACAGTTTATACGGCCACGGATGACGTTCTATGGATTTCTCGGAAATGCTCTTTACTTTTTATGATCTCTGATCTGGGGTCATGTATATTTTATTGAGGTATATTAGACTATCAATCAGCCAAACTATGATCACAGAGTAATGCTCGTTTAACGATGATGACAACATCTCATAGAGAAGAAGAGCATTACTTAGGAAATGTAAAAAAACAAGTGTAATTTTGCATCATCTATCTGTTATGAAAGGACTAATGGGGCTAAAATGAAACACCACTCATCAGTTCATGCTTTAAGTGCCCCAAGATGGAAATGTGTGCCAGGAAAAGGACACTGCTCTTCAGAGGTATGGACTCAAGTCACATGACTAGGACTAGAGTCAGACTTTAGACTCAACTTTACCAAAGACCTGCAGCTCCACTCGCACTTTAGCACCAATGACTTGTGACTTCACTTGGAGTATAGCCTTTTGACCTGAAAATATTTGATACCTTCCCCCAAGCCCAGAGATCAAAATGTGTTGTTTTAGAGGTGTGCCACAAATCAGTTTATTTCCCTTTATTACCTGAATCAACCAACCTTCATGCTTTTCATTCCCAAGTGATCCAGCAGCATCCAATCATGTTGCAGGAGAGAACCATGAAGAGCTAACGTCACATTACTGAGTACCAGTGGAAAAAATGATATGACAATTTTGTTCTCCTGCAAAAACTATGTGGGGGGGTCAACCAAAAAAAAAAAAACAACTGCAATATGAAAACATGCAGGTCAAAACTTGTAAACAAAGACGCAACAACTTCCAACTTCATTTGATATTTGAAGTTGCACGAAGAACGTTAAGTCTTATAAGGCTTTTATTAACATCCCAGCTGGCCATAAACACTTTTAGGCATTGACATACAATGTTGATATTTTGTAGGTTTTCAAGTGTCAGCTAACCAAAATGCAACGCCTTCCATCTATGCCAACGTCATAGTTGTAAGATATGTAAGTCCACACAACTTGAAATAATAATGTCATTTGACATTTAAAAAATTGCCAACCCAATTTTCATTCAAACCAAAACTTAACTTCTGTCTGATGTAAGAATCCAGTGTCTTCTGACGTCATATATGTCACATTTCCATTACAGTTTTGCGCAAAATAAATGCGATATTTCTAAAGTTTCAACAAAGTACAATTGCGACTTGCAGGTGTTTCCATTAAAAGGTGTTTTGCGTATGAGCCATAATTCTAGTAAAATCTCGTCCTGCAAGACTCCACTTTGTTTGGGGAAGTAAGATGGACATTCCAAATCTCTTGTGAGCTGGAACAATCATCTCAGTTGCCACTGCTGCTGTTGCAGTAGTCTACAATCGAAGACGAAGAGAGCAAGTGGTATTCCAAAGGCAAAGTCCTTATGTGTGGCAGCGTCCACGGATAAAGGATTTCTGGGAGAGGACCGTGAACGAGGAATCTTTTTTTTTTTTTTTTTTCAAAACTTTATTTGTGAATGAGGAATTCACAGAGGACTTGACTGTGATTGACACGTCTGAAAAACCACCTCATGAGAGCGTAAAAACTTTTTCTCGATATTTGAGAGTTTTTTTTCGAAATGTAGGTGTTTCCATTACCAGTTTTTTATTGCGATGTTTAGGTTTTGCACATTTCTAGGGTTAATAGAAACACACTTACTATCTAGACATGCGGTGCCAGCTGGGATAGTTAGCAAGCTAATGCTAAGCTAACATTAGCTTAACAACTAAGTGACTTTTCAACAAACTTGTTTTAACAAATAGATACAGATTTTAAAGAACATTCGTGACTTTTGTAAATTTAATTTTTTTGAAGACCCCATCGTGACTTGTTTAGGACTTGAAACTCATAGTTTAGGACTTAGGACTTTACTTGGGACTTGGTGGTGTGTCTGTGTCACTCTGCAGTTACACCTCCAGAACACTAGTTGTCAGCGGAGTCTTCTGTGAAGTGCTGTAAAGTTTAGTTGATTCAAACATTTGTCTTTTGCGGGACACATTTTCCCCACAAATACAACATGCTAATGTTTTTAGCACAAGCCTATGGCATTTTACATTGTATAAATTAGCCTAGCAACGGGCGGAGATTTCCTCTTCTCATATAAAACCAGGGACAACAGCAACATTTAACAGAGGTAATGTTACAAAATTCAGCTCCATTACAACTCACAAGTTTCACTGACAAAACAACTGTCTTATACTAAACACTGTTTCCAAACAAATACAACATGCTAATGTTATAGCATTTTACATTGTATACATTAGCCTAGCGACGAACGGATATTTCCTCTGCTCATATGAAGCCAGGATAAATCACACACAAGACTTAAAATGCTATTTTTGTGGGGCTTTATTGTCTTCACAATTTATTATTATTTCTCTTTGAAATAAAAGTAAATAAAAGCTTTGTGTCCACTGAGGGAAATGGTTTCAGCTTACAAAAATAGACAGGAGGTCTGTGTCGCCGTAACGTGTAGTTAGGCCTACATTTCTGGGGAGGTGCACGTCAGGCTATGGCGTAGGGTCGACGCAGCCTACGCCGTAAGTACAGTGTTGATTCGATGCATTAGTATAAATCCCGCTTTATTTGTAACTTGCAAAACAATGACTTAGTCCCACCTCTGCTGCTCTTGAGAAAAGAAGGCCCTCAGTTTTCGATCCACGTGCCAATAAAACAAGTGATTCATTTGCTCAGAGAAACTTTGCAACTAGGTGTATAATCATCCTGTAAACAACTGAAACTCCAGGGAGGTTTACTGCAAATGAGCAGTGTTTGTCAGTGATTTGGTAAGGATCAGATCACTAACATCAAATCAGAGTTAGGAATTTGTGCAAATGCTAATTGTCCACAATTATTCTTGGTGAATTGTTTCACTTCCTTGCCGTGACCTCTGGGACGGCTTCTCATCTTACTCCATGTGTGGTCTGGCACATATGTACCGGCAGGAGGAAAACACACTCACAATGCAACAAAATATACTGCAAGAATTTCAAAAGCATGTTAAACATGAATACAAAATATTGTTATGCGTGATGGATTCACTTTGCTATGGTATTTACAAAACATTTAGGTACTGTGTGTGACTCCTCTGGTGTTTTAAAGTGTTTGGAAACATGTGTGCTTGAGACAAGTACAATATGAGATTGTTTCCTCCCCTGCCTTGGCACTGACAAGGTCATTGATTTAACTCTGGTTTGAGTTCATGTTGAAATATCAAGCCACATAACTGGAAAAAAAAGTCAATGAAGTGTGATAATTGCGCTACACTTAGTTCCCAAACTTGACTTAAATTGAGTCAAATTGTGCAATTTGGGGCTTGGAAAATTACCAAGCCATGACCATAATTTCACATCAGCTTTTCAGGTGGCTCTCACATAGAAACAAGACAGAAATACCTTTTTTTATAAGCCTTGGCTCAGATACCTGCTTGTTTATAAAGGAATGTTGGTTGCTTATCACGGAAAGTTGGTTGAACATTTAATTTGCCATTATGCGTTACGGTATGCCCTGCAAACTCAGCAAAGATGAGAGTAGGAAAGTTGCCGTGGTTTGGATTTCATTCGATCTTGGCCTTGCTCATTATCAACAGCTTCTTTTAGTTGAACAGCAAGTTGAGTATCCACCAGGACACAGCTAATTCAATCATCTGTTGGGAGATCCCCTGCTTGTTGAAGTAGGACAGTGCACCGCAAATGAACTCAGGAGGCCCATATGGTATCTATTCCCCCACTACAGAGCTGCATGTCTTGTAAACACAGTGATGGTCAGTTTCAGATTAGAGGACTAACTGCACCCATGCATTGTGTTATTAAGCTCCAGCGTTGCTTTGCGTGGACTGCGGAGACAACGAGACAAACAGCGTGAGCAAGTATGTAAACACACACCAACTTGCACATACTGTATGCCCGCAAAATATTCTGACAACACACACTGGAAACCTGCACACATACACACAAGGACTGACACATCCTCACCCACACAAACAGACACACACTGACACACAGAGCACATGCCAAAAACAATACTCCAGACACTCCTGTAGAGAATATTCTACACAGTCCTTTTGTTATCTCACACCCATCCACCTGCCAGGGAATTGCATGTGGAAATGCTATAGGCTTTGTTCATTTTATTGGGAATTTTTCTTGTCTCCTGTGGAGGTTTGTGGTTGGTGTTGCTATGTAGGATAGATCTGATAGAACAGATAACACTATGTCTTTCCAGCATGCTGCGTTTTGAGTGTTGTGCTCAATGTCCTTGAGTTTTCTTTGACTTTATAATGTGTTGCATGTTCTGTCTCAGGCTGTCTGACATTTTCAAACTGATGTTTCAGTGAATATCTATCACTTAACAATACTGAAAGTCAGCAGCATCCCTGTTAGAGAATGCACAGCAATGCTTTGAGGAAAGTGCTAATGCACACAGTGACAATGCTAGCATGCTAATAATTGGCATCAGGACAAAGCAATATGGCCTTTGAATATATTTTTAGATTTTTAAGCCATATTGTGATACACGATATATCCTCCCTAGACCCTGCGTCGTCATATCACATCACATCACATTTTGGGTTTACTTGACCTTATACTTATTCTACATAACTGAGACCTGTTGTCCTCATTCATGGACACTTGTTTTTGTGCCATCTAGTGGCAGTAAGAGCACAGTACACTAATCCACGTAAAAACAAGATGGCAGCCATCTCTGCCAAGTCAGTCTGCAGTTGATCCCGACACAAAAGTGGACAAGGTGCAAAACCTGATCACATTTTATAGTTGAAACTTGTTTTTGTTGACCAATTTTAGCAACAGTAACAAGATAAGACACTGTTAATTAGGAAGTACTTATTTGAAGACATTAGAACTTTATAATCGTCTTGTTTGAGGACATTAGGACTTAATTAACATTTGCAACATTTAGTTTTTTAAAACATATTCGGTCCTACTGATCCCAAATAATAATTAAATAAATTAAAGTGGAACCACTGGTGCTTTTATTCAGAAGCACTTGGCTCGTCTCGGGCTGGAGGTGTTGATGTTTTTGCTTTCAACTCGAAGCATCCAGTCAACAATTAGATGTGCAGTTAGCTTAAAGTTGAACTGTTATTGCAGTGCCATTAAACATGAGAATTTGCACCGATGTTTTGTTCTGGTGTCTTTTTCTTTTATGTGTCTGTGGATGTATACGAGCACATACTGGAGTGTGTATGTGTATGTCTTTGTTTACTGCTGTTAAAATCAATAAAGATACTGTTGGGGGGAAAAAAACATGAGAATTTATTCATGGTGAGCAAAAAACAAACTAACAGCCCTCCAGTCATACTGGTGCTCCACGGTACCAAAATATGGCCGAATGGTTGCATTCTGGAGCCCTGCAGATACAAAAACACAAGCCTCGGCTGCTCACACTACCAGCCAGGAGAGAAGAGCCCTGATGGGTGGGGAGTGCTTGTAATGCATCATGTTTTTAATTTATTTTTTGTTCTTTTTGTCTGTGAGAGAAACAGAGCCATAGGAGAGAGCAAGAGAACCAAAATACCAAAGCAACACTCATGCCAATAGCTTAAAAAAAATGGCACGTCATTAGTCATTTTATACATTTATACATGGAACAGGCCATGATACACTGAGTATAATGAATATATCGCCCACCGCTAGTTGGCATGTATGAAGTTTACCACATTGTAGTGTATTGTGTTAGCATGCTAACACATGCTATTTAACACTTATCAAAGTACAGCTGGGACTGATGAGAATGTTAGTAGTTTTTAAGGGAGACATGTAGCCTATAGCTGCAGGCACATTCTGTTTGTAGCGTACACAACACGCCCCTACAAACCATGCTCACCACGAGTACAAGACAAACCCACCAGCACCACGGCTATCTGAGCCCTGCTACAATGTTACACTGTATCGGAATAAATGAGACCAAATGTGGCGATAATCCATATTATAATTCATAATACATGAAGAAGTGATTCATTTTATAAGTAACAAGATGTTGCCCTTCCCATTACCCTTATCCTAACCATAACCACCTCTCTCTTAACATAATACTTCATAGCTAACGTTAGCCAACTGCTAAGTGAGCATTAGCATAAGCAAGAGATGTAGCCTTTACCCTTCCCCTAACCTTAAAGGGATAGTGCACCCAAAAATGAAAATTCAGCCATTATCTACTCACCCTCACGCCGACGTCATTTGAACTCTAAAAACAGAGTTCAAATGACGTTTTTCCAAACAACTTTTTATGTCAGGGGTTCAGGACACTTGGATCACTACGGACGAGCAGTATGGAGATATTTTGTGGTTTCAATTATGCATTCTTGGACGTTTTAATCGGGGGCCGTCAGCCTGCATTAGGTGCAGTTGTGCTGCTACCCACTCCCCCCTCGGATCTCCGCAAGTGTTGTGAGGACCCTAAAACTTCCCCAGAGCCTCCCTCAGCATGAGGGTGAGTAGATAATGGCTGAATTTTCATTTTTGGGTGCACTATCCCTTTAACCAACACTCTTGTAACGTAATACCTCATAGCTAATCGCTAACTTAGAAATTTCGTTCGGACTTCCACTTCCAGGCCAAGGAGCGGAGAGGGTTGACCGTGAACTGATGTGTAGGTATAGTGGGCGAGACGAGTCATATGGCTAAAGGTCAGCTAGCTGCTAGCTATACCTTATCATTTTAAGGTAGTGTATTAGGTCATAACCATGCTGCTAGTCTGGTTTCTTGTCTACATCTTGAAGAAATCCGGTACACTCTGTCTAACTCCCTCATCAAGTTTTCTAAAATCTGGGGATCCTTTATTTATTATCTATCTTTGCATTGGCCTGCACACTGTGCTTCGATTTGTTAGGACACAAGGTCTCCGCTGGACCCTCCCGGACCACCCATGGTCTCTATCCCATGGATGCTATCAATCAGCCTCAACCTTCCTGTGGGCAACCTACTCATAGTACAACCTGGCATACCATAATTGTAATCTCTTTCTAATTGTACTACCCTTAATCTTATTATCATTACTACTACTACTCCCTCAGCCCTTAAAACTATATATAAGGTAGAATAAATAACAGACAACAATAATAAGGAATCCTTAAGCACTTTGAAAGATATAAAGTGCTTGCTGTATAACACATTTAAACATTTAAAGTGCTAGATGTGTGTCCTACAACACTGAATTATTCTAAGTACTTGCTGTTCAGTAATCAAACTGCCTGGGGATAAATACTGGTGTTGAGGCGGCTGGTCTGAGCTCTGATTCTCTCTAGGCATTTACCTGTGGGAAGTCCTCCAAAATACTTAGGGCCTTCCTTCTGCAGCAGGAGGTGTAAATGTCCTAAATCTTCCAACGGATTGATAGAGTATAGTGTTTAGATTGTTGCAACAATAGTATTTTGACCTGAGTGCAGTGTGCATGATTAGGACAGCTATAATCTTATGAAACAACTGGTCAGTAAAAGCAGATAGAGTCTAACTCTGCTGAAACATCTGCAGTGAGTGACCACAAACACTCCACTACAACAAAGGCAGTGGAACCTAAGTTGCTAATTGTATACATATGTTCCTCTAGCAACATCTATATTTTGTTAGCTGCCCAGTGATGTAATCCCAATCACTTGTACGTACTGATGTGGTATCACAGGATTTTGTTCTGGAACACAAGCAGAGCAGAAAAACACTGCGTGATACCTGCTGTGATTCAAACATGTGTATATACATTTGTCCATTCTAATGTTACAGCCGTTTTGCTGTTTGTCCGGAGACCTTATGGTGTGTGTGTGTGTGTGTGTGTGTTTGTGTGTGTGTGTGTGTGTCTGATGCACAGCTCTTGTGACACATGGCCTCAGACAGGCTGTGTCTAGAGGGAGAGAGAGTCTTCGATGGGTGGGACTGAAAACAAGTGACGCATGACTAAGAGGCCCAGGAAGTTCCAGCAGGCAGCTGTTATTGCTGAGTGTGTGGGTGTGTGTCTATGTGTGTGTTTATGTGTGTACGTGAGTGTGATCCGGGGGCCCAGAGGGACTGTGTGGGGCAATCCCGGCTGGAGTGTCTGGAAAAACTCTATGGAGTGACAAAAGCAGCAGTGTCCCTTGCGGCATATCTGTCTGCTGCCTTGGCTGCAACACTTTATTGCCTCTTGGAGGGCAACAGAAATGAAACCGTAAAAGTAGGCCGACAAAACAACAACAACAAACTGTATGCGGATGTATGTGTGTATGTGCACATACATGCATGTGCAGTCTGAAAGCTACTTAATTACAGCAGCAGGGAGAAAAACAATTAGTGACTTCCACCCCTTGCAGTGTTTTACAACATGGGGTTAGTGATTTAAAGGGACAGTTCACCCCAAAATCAAAAATACAGATTTTTCTGTAGTGCTATTTATCTCTCTAGATTTTTTTTTGGTGTGAGTTGCCAAGTGTTTGAGATATCAGCAATCTGATATCTGCCTTCTCTCAAATAAATTGCAACTATGCGGCACTTGGCTTGTAGTGCTCAAAGCATTACTCAAAATAATCCACAGACCTTGTTGTGAGCAGTCTCATGCAGGAACTATTTTCTCTCTACCAAATTACACCCACAAAACGCATCACTGCACAGGAGGTAGCATGCATGCTAATTCACCTCGCATCACTGAGCAAGCTAATGTAACAGCTCAGTCAAAGGGGACGCCATGAATGTTTACGTCTCACAATGTCACAAGCATGAGCCACTTGTCCATGAGTAGATGCACACTTCTTTCTGCACGATTATACACCCTTTTACTGTTGTCATTTTTGGTGGGCAGGGCTTAGCTGGAGGAAAAACAATTCTCCACAGACATTAGCCAGCGCTAGCTAGCAAGTTCTGTTGGCTTGTTTTAGACAATGGAGGAAGATGATACGAGTGGTGCATTCAGAAATACTCATTTCAAGTGCCAGAGCGCACTCTGGTACAAACTGGACCGTTCGTAAATTCGGAACACTGTCGGAATGTACTGTTCAGATATTCAGAGCACCACACTCTTTGGAGTGGCAGGGTGCTGTCTTGGTCTAACTTAACCGTTTGTTAATTTATATAGAAATAAACGCTCAGTTTCTTCGACCAACAGGGCTCTCATTTTAGTGTAAAGCTGAATTTACGCACGCACCATGTCAGGTCACCCACTCTCTGGGACCACTTGATAACATGACATAATAACTACTACACGAAACATTTTTCACCCTTACAACAGGAAATACTTTTTCCTTAACCTGATATGAAGTGTGTGCTGCACATGGGCGCATTTTTGATGATCGCCTCCATCCAGTCCTTTCGTCTTATCACATTTAACCACAGTTGTCTTTGTTTTTTTATGGGCAGTGATGGCTGGTATGTGATAAAATTCAAGTTTTGAGCCATGACTCCTTCTATTCTGGCTCCCAGTAACACAAAAAGACCACACTCTAAGACTCATATGTAGCCTACAGCCCTGTGGTGGAGAGTCATGTTTTGCCTCCAGCTAACAAACTGACATCATTGTGACGCTGACCCTAAAAGGGGCTATACGGTTAGTGTGGTTCGGTAGAAAGAAAATGTTTTCTACATGAAACTGCTCAAAACAAGGTCTGTGGATTATCTTGAGTAAGTGGCTCATGATTTCTGGAAAGACACAATGCTGCTGAATTTTTCAAATGCAATTTTTTGTCACTTTGAGCACCACAAGCTGAGTGCCATCTAGTTACATTACATACAATAGAAGGCAGACATCTCTGTAGCTGATATCTCCAACACTGTGCAACTTACATCAAAAAAATCTAGATTGATAAAATGTTCTACAGGTAAGAGAAAATATATGTATATTTGATTTCTGGGGGTGAGCAGTCCCTTTAATTCACATCGCAGCATGAAAAAATCAAATATATTTATACTTCCTTTAAAGCAGTGCATTTCACTTGTACAATAATACAACATTTTTCAAATCCAGATTAATAGTGAGCTAAAACTATATGATTTTGAGGGCTGCTCTGTCTGCTAGACTTGTTTTCTGCTGCTCACATGACCTGTCTCTGACCCAAAGTCACTCACTCCCCAGATTGCATTGCTACAATGAGCATTCAACTGGGATGGCGGTGACGCACTGAGCGCAGAAAGACAATAGCTTACCTCAGCCTGGCAGACATAGCAAACCTCAGTGCTATCAGACCCTCTCTAATCTCAGCCCATGGGACAGCCGTGTCTTTCCTGCTCCCACATGGCCAGATCAGACACAACGATGGCCTAGACAGGACATTAGGACCTAACTTGGTTACATTGTGAGCTTTGCTGTGAGGAAACATCCAGTCTGCATTATAACTAATCATATCTATGTTACGCATGCCAGGCTGGGAAATTAAATTATTGTGTCATGGAAATATTAAGTTGTTTCATTGTTAGAACATGTTACAGAAAATATTTTTTATGCATAATAATGAACACTGCAGGAGCTGGTTGCATGCAGGGCTACTCTCCTTAAGAGCATAAAACTGGACATTTGTAAATAAAAATCAGGCCAGATGGTCTGAGAGATGTGATTGGCTGATGGGCGGTCGGATGGGAACTCCTACTTTCTCTCAACATGTGTTGCCAAGCCCCACAGATACTCCAGACTTTTATGACATGTTCATAGCCGTCAATCTGCAGTTATGGTAATCACATTAAGAATACCTGTGCAAAAAATAAATACTGAGGAAATTTTAATTTACATCGCTGAAAATAAAAACAGACCTAAAAACAAAATAAAATCAATCATTTCTTTCTCCAGTTGTTGTGTAACTAAGTGATCTCTGAGGCCTTAGCTGCTATCTCAGGGCCGCCAGAGAGCTGCCAACAAGAACTTGGCTGTGCTCACATAAAACAAGAGAATGCATTTCCCATGTGAGGGGCTACTTATTTACTGTTTTATGTCTCAGGTTTGACACTTGATAAAATGGTTCCAACAACTACTGTCAGATAATCAAGGACAGCACACAAATCCAACTTTGACAAGATGCGTTGCTCAAAAACAGATGCTACTTTTAAACACTTAAAGTATGTCTGTTGGGCGCAGGAGGTGGTTGACAGGAATCCAATGGAAAAGTAAAATGTGTCAAAATAAATCCAGTGCTGTGCCAGATTGCAAAAACACATCTCTGTGGTTTATATGTGAACAGGGAGTGCAGGGGGGCCTGAACCTGCAGGGATAAGAGTTCAGAGACACAGTGTGCTGATACGTGATACAAATTTGATGGTGGAGGCTTTAGTGTTGGTATGTGAGTACAAATTAAGGACACCTTCACTCGGTGTTCCCAACATATAATAACCTGACTGAAAATGTCATAGATTCCAAAGGAAACTTACCAAGAGTATTGTATCCTCAGTGGCTGGCTACAATGTGAAATACAGTAACACTCTTCAACAACTGATACACAAAAGCACCACCATGTGGCAATATTATATAAGGCACACAGCTATTAGTCTTAATCAAATGCACATACACAAATATTCATTTTTTAACAGTAAAATAAGCAGCTTTTTAATTCCTTTTGTTTACACCTATTGTAAAGCAATTAATTAATTCACTACAATCCATTTTAAACGTTCATATTAATGTTTGTTTACTATTCTTATAATAGATAATGTATAACATGTCATGTAATACTCAATTTTTTTACTCTTAATGTTTATTTTATTTATTCATTTTACACATTTTGTTGTGATCTATGATGCAAAGCAGTTTTTTCAATCACATGGTTTGTCGTATTTTCGAGGAGGGTTAACATTGACCTTTCCGGTGCTCCGTAGTTCTTCCTCTTCTCTACCTGTTTAGTAGTTAAAGATGGCGGAAGCTCCTCCATGGCCCAGCCGGTTCTTCTGTCACAGATGCTCCGCAGAGATCAGTCCTCGGCTCCCCGTGAGTACCGTAGACAGAAAGTAAAGACAGAGACAGTTGGGCAAATGAAAAACACATTAGTGTTGGTGTTAATGTCGTAGAAATCGCATTAGCAGCCGGGCCAACAGATAGCACGCTAACACCGTTAGCTGGCTGACCGTATAGCTTGCTAGCGCTACCCAGCGTTAGCTAGCTTGTTCTCTTAGTAGTAGATCCTTCCAGATAAAAGCGCGAACTGCGTAGTTATTACACACAGATCACTACTACTTTGGCGTACGATATTTGCAGCAACGTTTGGCAGGATCGTCTGCTAATTAATGTAGGTTTTACGTGGTATCGTAGCCTAACGGTTAACGTTAGCTATATTCACTAGCCACAGCTGTTATCTGTAACGCTGATCGTCTCCAACTATCGACTTCAGGTATTTCGTTATTACTGAACGTAGTTGACACTAGCCTGATTTCTTAACGGTGTTTGTGAACGATCCAGCAGTAACAATGCCACTGCGTCCCTTTCTTGTGCAGCCATTCAGTAAAACACACAAGTGGCACGTCTGTCACAGGCTAGAATCATCTGTCACAGAGCTGTAAATGTGCGTTTCACAATGTCAAAGATCAGCCATAGGATTCTGTGGGTTGCCGGTAACACCCTGTGGTTGCATCAACACCTCATACACCTGTGCAGCTGCTGTTTTATTGTTTAAAATGGCCCATGTGTCTCATCCATAGCAAAAACAGCAGAGGGACAGCTGCAGGATCAGGGTGTTATAAAAAAAAAAAAAGAAACATAAGGACAACAACATCTGTATCCATACATAAGGTGTAAACATAAAGGCAACAAGGCTTATGTGTGTGTGTTGAATGTCAGGTTTCTGTGAGGTGTTCACAGAGTTCCCATTGTCATGGAATTACATAATGTATTTTCCCAGGCCTGGAAAAACCCATGGAATAAGTAAAATTCTTGACATTTCTCTTTAAATTCATGGGATTTCGTTCTGTGTAGTTAAATTAATTCCTTCCAGAATTTATTGTCTTAAACTGGTGACATAGTTTCTCTAACATAGATTGTTGCCTTATGTTTTGTTTATCATCACATATGTTTCTTAAGTTACTCCTCAATGTCCTGTTTCTCTCTTCATGTATGTGTGCTAGCTGGAATCATTCATTAATAGTGATTGAATAACACCAGGCAAGAAAAATACTTTTGTGACAGTGTGATTTAACACGTAGTCTCATGAATCACAAATTTTTCATACATATGCCCCACTAATCCTTTTAAATTGTACCACATATATGAGACATTTAACATTTTGAATAAATTAGCCAACGAGCCAACCGAACTGTCAGCTCACACCCCTCCATTCTGTGAGCTCTTCTCTTCCATTGTCCGCAGACTGCCTATAGTAATATAGTTAACATTTGGAGTAAAGTGTAATGCACAGTTTGGCTCATATTACACAGTGTGAATGGTCATGGAAAATTTTTATCGTGGGTCCTTGAAAAGCTATGGAAATGTTTTGGTGTTTTGTCTCTGAACATGTGTGGGAACCCTGTGCTCAGCAGTCTGATAACTTGAAGGAAGAAGCTGTAGTTTATTGTGGTGGTGTTGGGCTTTATGTTGTGGTATCCACAACCTTTTCCCAAACATCTACATCTGTAGTTGCTCTGGCAGGAAGGCAAAGAGACCCAGCTGGTCCTCTCAGCTGTCCTTGGTGTTCTTTGAGGGACCTACAGACTACAGCTCCGTTATCAAATAGTGCCACAGCAAGCTACTTTTAACAGTGTTCCCTTAGACGGGGGTGAGGATGGGGTGAGACGGCATCCTCTAGTGAGGCCTCTTAGTCAGATTGTTGGTGTTCCAGGAGAGGATCGTCTACAGTGTGTGCTGCAAGAAATCTTGTGTTTTATTCACTACAATGAATGGGGCAGTTGGTAGTTGCTTGCCTGATAATCTTTTGCCAGACCTTCAAACTCGTCACACTGCATGTCTTTGCTTTTAGAGGTTAGAGCTAGGTTAAGTCATATGAGGAGGATTGTCATCACCGCTCTTCTTTATCTCACCATCCAGCTGTGTTATCAGTAGAGTTGTGTTTGACATATCTCGTTTGCAGTTTACACTTGACACACACTGACGCACCGATAGGCTGCAGCTGTAGTTTTCATGCATGTAACTTTTTTTAGGTCACTGGTTTAGTGACGGATTTGAACGCCAGTAACTGTAATGGAAAGCTGAGCTTGTTGTGATGAGTCTAATGTGGTGGTTTTCTCTTCTTTTTGTTTACAGGAGTACACATGTCCAAGATGTGAGTCAGGGTTTATTGAGGAACTGCTGGAGGAAAGAAGGTGTGTATACTGTATACATTGTTTAATAAACACGGTTTTGCTAATCAAGGCAGCTTTTTTCTTTTACTATCTAAACAAGAAGTCTTTGCAAAGGAAATTCTTTTTTTGTTAAATCTGGGTCTTATCTTCATGTGTTTGGCCGTCATTCCTAACAGTTATGTTACTTATCAACATACACCAGAGTCAAATTCATTGTATGTGTACACATACTTGGCCAATTAAGCTGCTTCTGATTCCTAGAGGTGCAATAATTAGTTGATTAGTTGATCAGGAGAAAATGAATTGTAACTATTTTGATATTGATTAATCGTGTAAGTCATTTCTCAAGCAAAAATGGTAAACATTAGCTGATTCTAGCTTCTTAAATGCAAGAATATGCTGCTTTTTTCATTTATATAGTAAATAAAGGGTCTTTGAGTTTTGGACCATTGGTTGGACCAAAAAAAGTAATTTAAAGATGACACTTTGGGCTCTGGGAAATTGTGATGAGCATTTTCACAATTTTTGAAAAATGAAAATATTGGCAGATTCATTGATAGTAATTACATAATCATGAGTTGCAACTATAAGGGCTAGTAACACAAGCTTTGACCTTGTTCTTTCTGCCACATTTTCAAACAACATGACTCTGGCTCCATACAAGTCTTCTTAGGCCCTGATCACACAGAAAGCGTTTTACTGGCTGAAGGTGCCTTTTTAAGTCTTTTAAATGAGAATGAAGGTTTTTGCGTTGCGCTCTAGGCTCCTGGCGTTTTTGCCAGAGTGCTTTGAATACCTTCACTTTAAAAATGCCCCACGTCATCCCTTTTCTCATCATCTTTTTTCGCATTGTCTTCTGCGGTGGTCACGACAAGTTTACTGTTGATAAACAATGGAGGAGAAACTGGAGGTAGTGGTTGCAGGATACCCAGAGCCATATGGCTCGACAGTAGACAGCAGGTTGTCAAACTGTCGCTCAGTCACCTTAAAATATGCCTGTAGATGGCCATCATGGAAGCGAAGCTCCTGGATCAACTGGTGGTACTCCCCATGATCCACCATCTTTTTTAGGGTCTCGTGTACCCACACAGATCTCTGTTTACCTGCTGACAGCCTCTCACCCTCAACCAGAGCTACAGCAAGTACCCTCTGCCTCAACATTTTAGCAACTAACTACTGATTACTGTCAAATAACTAAAATAAATAGATAAATGGTAGATTAGGAGGTGAGAATAAGGAGGTGAGTCTGTGGTTGCCTGGCAACTATAAAAAGGCGCAGCAACCTTCTTCTTTTTCACTAGTGGCATTCAATTTAAAAAAAAAAAAGGCAGTGCACATTTTTCAACCTGCAAAATGCTTTCTGTGTGATGGAGGCCTTATGTTATTTATCACAGCAGAGTCACTGTTATTTATTTGGCGATGCCCTTTAAAAAAAGAAAAATTAGCTTTAGGCACTACTCGACAACAATGGCATGGATTGCTGTCTTTTTCTTGGTCTGGCTAATATTGTATTACTGTCCAATCTTTCAACTATTATGATATTTCAAGGTGTTACAGTTAAAATTGAGATCACATGTGAAATCAGAGGCTGTAGCAGCGCGGCTAAGGGGAAGAAATACGACACAGGAAACCTGATATCATAATTGAGAATGATGGAAAGTATGATGCATGGGGGGGAAAGAGTGAATTTCCTTTAATGTCACTGAGTCGAGACATAACTTTGTCAATTACTTGTCTCCTGTGTAGTGCTGACAATGGCTCCATGTCTACCATCTCCAGCGGGCCCCAGCACCAGCAACCATTTGAGGTTTCTAACCTGTTCTTTTCTCTTATCCGAATCCTCTAGCTCTCTGTTCCTGCTACACTGTTGCGTAATATTGTCAGAATTTCCTGAAGTATTTTCTGTCAGCATTTTTGCTGATGTAGTACTGCACATGATGGAAATCCTCTCAGGGTTTTCCACTTCTGTTTTTGCGACAGATCACAGTCTCGCTCTGTTTAGTATTATATTAAATGACTGAGCTGTCTGTAAAGTAACATTCTTAGCCTAATATGTTGTTCATGCAAGTGCTATGGGAAAACTTCTAACTGAGAAATACCGGGGCTGTGATGATGCAGTCACTGGGTGATTGTGAGTGTCAGCATGCATTTCCGTTTGGTTGTAATTTGAGCTAACAGCAACAGCACTCTCCATGCTTCAGTTGTATTGTACTGACAATAAATAGTTGAAGTTATGTAGAGAAAGCTTCACTGGTTTCCATCACAAAGACCACAGCACCCATGTTTTTTATTGTGTGCTTTCATCTGTTTTCCTCTCAGAATACGGACCAGCACTTGTTTACATTCCCGTCTGGCTACGGTCAGTTCACCCTGGGTGTCTTTGATGACCGCTTCGACTTCGGGGCCGGACTGGGAACAGAGGATAACAGGGATGCTGAAAACAGGCGAGAAAGGGAAACGGCATCACGGCAACGATATGGTGCCAGGCAACCAAGAAGTCGTCATGGTTCAAGACGACAAGCAGGGAGGCACGAGGGAGTTCCCACTTTAGAGGGGTGAGGAGTGCAGACTGTGACATGTGGGACTTGAGTCATAATCGAGCACAAATGGGACTTAAGTCATTCTCTTAATAGCAGCACACTTAGACATGAGTGTCATTTCTCTCTCAATATATCTGTATCACAGCTGTATCTTCTCTTTTGTAGAATCATTCAGCAGCTAGTGAATGGAATAATTGCACCCACTGCAATGCCAAATATTGGTGTTGGACCCTGGTGAGTGTCTGAAACAGAGCTGAAAATAAATTCTCAATGAAATGCACCTGGTGTCTTCTAACTAACAAATGTCTGATTGTTTTCTTAAAGGGGTGTTCTTCACTCAAATCCTATGGATTATGCCTGGGGTGCTAATGGACTAGATGCAATTATAACTCAGGTATTTTTCAGAAACCTTTCCATGTTTTCAAAGTGATTTGTGTCCATATTCAAAGAGAGCCGGTTTTGTTTTTATCTTCTGAATTAAACATTTAAGGAAATAGGCAGCACATGCAGTAATATGCATAAAAACATGCATCTTTTTTTCCCCTCTCGTCTTTAGTTATTAAACCAGTTTGAGAACACGGGACCTCCGCCAGCAGATAGGGATAAAATAAAAACTCTTCCCACTGTTCACATTACAGATGAGCACGTTGGTAAGTAAAACATAAAGTATGGTTATAAAATGTTTTATGTCTTGTTTTCTCCTTTTTCCTGATATTTTAAACTGTATTATTTGGACAGCGGTATACTTATCTTTACAAAAGATGGTTGAATGCTGTTAGTACGTTGCAGTGTAATTGTAAAGCAAGCACTGTTTTGCCACACAAGCTGGCTTCATGGGGCTTCAGTTTTGAACATGATGAGAATAATTCATTTGAAGCATCTTGCCATGGACTTGAGTTAATAATTCAAGTGAACTCAAAGGCATGATTCTGTAAAAAAAGAACCTGGTGGTGACACAGATAACTCAAGTAGTGCATGTATTTGATAGTCACCTACAAGATACCTTTCTCTGTGGAGCAGCTCAAGACTTTATACCCAAAGATAATGCAAATTTAAGTTTTAGTGTTATAGATTTTGATTTGGGGGAGAGTTGTTCATTTTCACTAGAATTATTTGTATTGTCTTAGACCATAGGAATGTTTGAGTTTTAAATATAGGGTGTACTTCACCTTTAACACAACCATCCCATCACATCAGGTTGTAGAGAACTGGTTGTGCAGCTGCCACTTTGTATAGCTGAAGGCAAGTCAGACCTGTACCACAGCATGTAACCCTTTCTTTTGGTTTAAAACAAAAAGGTATCTCATCTCATTGTACTCATGCGTGCTGTGGCTGTTGGCTATTTAAGCTACAGTTGGTGACTGCTATGAAAATAACTTTGGGTCATATTTGCTGAAAGTGTCACTATATTCTGAAAGAAATGTGTGAGACAGATAATCTGTGAAAAAGAATCATGTCCTTCCTCCTCTTCCGAGTGCCTCTGAGGCAGGGGCGTCAAACATATGGCTCGTGGGCCAGAACTGTCCAGTCAAAGGGTCCAGTGCGGCCCACTAGATGACTAGATTAAGAGGAGCTAGGTTACAGGAGCAAGTTAAACAGTGAATATCTGCTTCATGTAAAATGCTGCTTAAGAGGCTTTTCCACCCTGACCAGATTTTTGTTCTCTAAAAAACACTTAATACTTATAGATATTGAACATTGTGCAAAACATTGTCAATCAGCAGCTTTAGTACCAAAGAATCTGAATCAGACTTGTATCTTAAAACATTGTTGGTGGAACCCTGTTGCTAAAGAATAGAAATGCATGGATAAATGCATATGTAATGACTGAGAAGTAGACTGTGGGGAAACTGTGACATATTATTGAAATAGTGCTGATTCTTCTTAAAACTTCTCAGGTTGTTCATCTGTCTTATAAACAGATGAATGTTTATAGAATGTGCTTGTACTTCGGTTGCTTTTTATAGGTTATTATGCAATGGCTTTATTGATCCAGCCCACTCAATGTCAAGTTTGGCTGTATGTGGCCCATGAACTAAAATGAGTTTGACACCCCTGCTCTAAGGGCATTCACTAGAATCGACCGAGGCATCAAAAGCAACCAGTCAGAGGAATCTCTAACACAGCTGTCAATCATGTCAATCACTCTGTTGACTGCGGTCCATTCTCGGAACCCATCGGCTGTATTCGGCGTCTGACTTCCGGCAGACAGCGATACAGCCTCTGGGGGCAGACCCCCGATTTTTTTTGGCATTCCAGTTTGATTTGGGTGGAGGAGGCGAATCTCCGTTTCCAACTTCCGTTTATATATCATTACTTTTATTTATGTTGTTGTAGGCTACTGTCATTACCGTCTGTCCTGCATCTCTCTCTCTCTCTGTCTCTCTTTCTGTCTCATTGTGTCATACGGATTACTGGTAATTTATTATGTTGATCTGTTCTGTACGACATCTATTGCACGTCTGTCCGTCCTAGAAGAGGGATCCCTCCTCAGTTGCTCTTCCTGAGGTGTCTACATTTTTTTTTCCCCCCGTTAAAGGGTTTTTTTGGGGGGAGTTTTTCCTTATCCGCTGTGAGGGTCCAAAGGACAGAGGGATGTTGTATGCTGTAAAGCCCTGTGAGGCAAATTGTAATTTGTGATATTGGGCTTTATAAATAAAATTGATTGATTGATATAAGTAAATATGCTGAACCATTGTGATGGATTCAGAGTTTGCAGTAACGCCAATTATGTTCCGCCTCGTTAGTTCACCGCACGGACCGTTTAACCTGGCAACAACTGCAGACGTGATTGGTCAATATCACACGGACTACAAACAGCCTACAACCAGAAACCAGGGCTCTTCCGCTCTTCTTCCGGAGGCAAGATCTTTGGGGTTTGCCTACAGACTCTAAATTCACTGAATGTAGAGTCTGTATATAGAGACTAACTGCGGTCAGACTGTCAAACTAAACAGCCTTAATCAAAAAGTGATTAATCAAGATTCTTCAACTACTGTATTGCCTATTTCTTGCCTCAGATGTTTCAGAAACATATTTTAGTGTACTGTTTAGCTGTTAAATGAGAACGTTGGTCCGGCTGGTGGGCTGTGCTTGGATTTCCGCTTGACTGTTTCCAACGTGGGAGCTTGGTTGCACACTCTCATTTAACAGCTAAACAGTACACTTGAATATGTTTCTGAAAACAGTTGAGGTGAGAAACAGTATATAGTAAACATAATTTTTTTTTTTGGTATTTTTTGGGGCTTTTGCCTTTTAATCGATAGGACGGTATTAAGTGTGAAGGGGGGAGAAAGAGACGGGATGACATGCAGCACAGGAGTTGAATGGTGGCTGTGGTAAGAGCATGGCCTTTGTACTCGGACGCCAGCCCTACCCACTGAGCTACTGGGTTCCCCCGCATTTACAGAATCTTGATTCATATTTGATCAGCGCTGCCTAGTTTGACAGTTACATCGCAGTTCATGAGCAGTGCTGCGTTTGGGACTCCTCGATTCTGATTGGTTGTTTTCGTTTACATGCAGTAATGCCATTAGAAGCACAACCAGGCAGAGGAGTATTATGTTTTTTATAGGTTATCTGTCTCATTTAGTGCTGTGTGAATATAGTGACATTCTCAGCAAATCTGAAGAAAGTTATTTTTTATTAGAGTTACCAAGAGTAGATTATATTATCTAAATAACATCGATGGTTCATAATGTTATGTAACTATTTATAAACCTCTCATCCAGAACCACTTGATAGATCATATTTCATGTTTCTGACATTTTCAACTTGTTCTGTTTTGCAGCTTCAGGACTGGAATGTCCAGTGTGTAAAGAAGATTACAGTGTTGGAGAAAATGTGAGGCAGCTCCCGTGCAATCACATGTTCCACAACGATTGCATAGTCCCCTGGCTGGAGCAGGTATTAAATATCAGCTATCTAATGCTCCTCCCACTCAAATATTCACTGTGTGCTAACTGAAACTGTGTAATGGGGAAGCATCAGCAGTGACGCTAATTCTCATTTATACCACTCTTTCTCTGCAGCATGACACGTGTCCAGTGTGCAGGAAAAGCTTAAGTGGACAGAACACGGCGACGAACCCTCCAGAACTATCAGGGATGAACTTTACCTCCTCTTCCTCCTCTTCGTCCTCTTCATCCTCCTCTACCCCTCAGTCCTCAAGTTCGACCAGCAATGAGAACTCCACTGATAACTCATAGAGAACCATTTGTCCTTATCACCCCACGAGCTGTTTATAGCTCCTAGGCTGCTGTACTTCAGAGCGGTGACCTCCAGTCTCTCCCCGCTTCGGGGCAGAGACCCGAGTGCATCTCGCCAGGAGCACTCAAGCCAGATTCAGGGGAAAGTGATACGTGAGGTTCATGTATTTCTGCCCGTCCTGTTGCTCCAACCTTCGTCAGGCATCCGAACAAAGGAAAGGCGGAGGCCTGGAGTGCAGCTTCTGTCAGGGAGGACGTGGAGAAGCATGGAAACTTCAAGAGGCTCAATCTGCCTGAATCACCTCATACAGGAAGAGAAAACAAAGGAATCCAAAGGTAGAAGACTCGGGACAAGAAGACAGTCGCTGTTCTTTTTTTGTTTTTTAATCTCCAGACTTGTATGATTTAAAACGACCTCCTTTTGCCTATGAAGCAAAAAGAAATGTACAGTTATTCATTTTTTATAAGTAGCATTCATATCTCACATTTAAAACGACCCAAAGTGCACCGTAGTGCACTGTGAAAGTGTGCACTTAAGTCTGCTCGTGGTTTAGAACGATACAGTCGATTCCTTTTGCTCTCAAAACAAAATTCATATAGCTTATGAAATGATTTTATCGTCAAGATCCACCTAACAGATTACCTGACACCACACAGGTACTGTTGTTTGCACTTAAAATGATGCGTCAAATTGCAGTTATCTCGTGCTGTTTGGATAATGATGTGGATAATCATTACTAAATTACACACTTAAGGATTTTTGCTAAGTTATCTTAAAGCTGAAAAACACTTAGAAACATTTCAGTGCATTTTAACTTAAAGGTAAATTAAATATTTTCTAAAGTTGGCAGTTGAAAAAAAAATTTATTTGCAGTATGATTGTGTCAAAAAAAAAAGAACTGATATGAAAATAAAACTGTTTGGGTGCTACCACTCAAAATTCATGTAAAGCATTCTCGGTGTGTGTATACATTGTTCTTTAAAGGTCTAATCATGAGCAACAGTAGTCATGAAACGGACTTTAACTTCAAACAAAATGTGTTTTAATTGTATGTGAACAACCACAATGTGTGGTGCTGTGGTTCGACACTAGATGGGAGCGCAGTAAAACAGGCTAGACGTTGGTGCAGCAAATAAGCTATAATTGAATAAAAAAACAGTCACTTGTTTGTCCTAATATCAAATAAAGAAAAAAATACTATGGTAAACATTCTGTGGCAAATGGGCACGTTATGAGCTGTGCTGGTTTGTGTTTCCCAGCTTCAAATATTTGTCCCTTTTAATGACATCTCGCCGGCTCTTAGAATAACCGGGCATCAGCCAGGGAACAAAAACATCATTAGTGAGCACGGCTGGAAGTGATCTCAATGCATAACGCAGTTTATGAGATCGGGCAGCTCCAAAGGCACGTAGATAGTAAACAGTCTCTGTTAAATCTTTCAATTCTTGGGTGCTTGCTTGTTTAGGTACTATCAATAAGCCAATAAATACTGCTTCCTTTCATTGTGCAGCCATATGGGTGTATTTCCTCTGCATTGTACCTCTGCTCCCCCCCTGGGGTTCAGGTTCAAAGGCCTTTAATGTGAGGGGATTGTTATACGCACATCACTGGTGTACCTAGAGGATGAATGGATCCACTTCACTTGTGGCTATGAATTTGACTTTACAATGTGAAATAGCTCATTCATATTATCGGTGTATTGTTGCCTTTGTGGTTAACACTGCAAGTTTTTGTGCCATTGTAACTATGGATCGTGAAATATGGCGATGTGGTTGGTATGTAGTTACAGATTCAATGTGTGGAGCCACCATGTTGGATTTAAAATACACAAAATATCTTGTGACAGAACATTCAAATTCTGGGTAGTACTATGAAATTGTTATTTTTTAAATAGCGGGATTAACGTGAGGCCACAGACAGACTTTCAACCTGTCTTTTTATTTTGAAATAGGTTGTCAGTAATTTGTCGTGTGTGTTTTTTAGTTTGTTTCTCTTTACAAGTCTCCACTGGACAACTACGCCCACATATATTTTTTTTAATACTTCAATTTTGTCATCCATCTTTATTTGCCTTTTTACAAACTTTGTCATTCTGCAACACAATCTAGAATTTTGAAATGGTTTAGTGTAGTGTGATGCCTATAGTGGATTACCTGATTAAGAAAGACCCTAGTTTGTCTGAAACAGTGTTCCCTGCTTATCATCCAACAGCATGTGGCTAAAAGTGCCTCTCAATTCAAGGACAGGGACTTTCCAAGGGAGAAGGCAGGACTTGAGCACTCTGATCAATTTACAGCCTTTAATTTACACAATTAAAATCTGTAAATTGATCAGTGTGCTCCAGTCCTGCCTTCTCTGTTGGAAAGTCCTTAGTATTTTCTGTTTGTACATGTTCGATGAAACCTAGGGTCTCATTTACATACATAATGTACACACAGAAAAAGGCCTGAAAGAGGCAAAAGTTGTGATCTATAAAAACAGATTTGATGGGAGAAAGTTTGACCTGTGCTTACCAGCATTTTGGAGACGGAAAATTGGCGAGGCAAATGGTGAGGTGGAGGCCTGATTGTAGAAATTGTTGAATATTGTTTGGCACACGCCATTCTTGGCTTTTGCTGTACATACACTTTTAGTATAGATCCAATACAGTATAGACAGCAACAAGCTAAGACACTGTTAATTTGAAATTACTCGCTTGAAGACATTGGAAATTTTCAGCTCATTAAAGGACATTGGGACTTTATTATTGTCTCATTTGAGGACACTGGGACTTTATTATTGTTGACAATGTTACGTTTTTTATACCTATCAAGTCCTACTAATCCCAAATAGAAATTGAAAGTGCATACAAAAGAAAAGTTTAGGTCTCAGGAGGATATTAGGTGAGAAAAGTCATCTAGATTGGACCCATTGGCGGCTGGTTCTGGCCCTCATTATAAAGCTACCGTTACTATTACACTTTCCTAAGAATGATCCCCCGAAGTAGCTTGTAACTCTTGAAATATAATGACAGTCAACACTTAATACAAAATGTATACGAAGGAGACAGATTCAGTTGTCATTAATGCCTTTCAGACATTTTAATATACACTGCCCCACTTGAGTGAAAACATTTGAGTTAAATGGAAGTCTGATCTCTCATTTAAAGTGTCAGTAATTCAATTACACCAATTTCTAATTGTTTTATTCTTTAATTTCTCAAAATATGTCCAGCATGGGCTTTATGGGTATGTAATGTACCCTTTAAGCCCATGGGTTTTCCAAATAAGCTCACTTCAGGATTTGTTGCTTAAATAAAAATATAACATTTTACACACAAATTTAATAATACAAACTCGTTCTGTTAAAATCTGTAATTTCTTAGTTTTCAATGGCTATTTTGACACTAAATGGTGGCATTAATATGATTTTATGACATCATTACATGCTTTTTTGAAACATTAATATCCCTTAAAAATGTAATTTCCTTCAAACACTTGTTATTATCTATTTTGTTTGGTTGTTTTTCATTAGATAATAAACTGAGATGTGTTTTACAAAACTATATAAGAATATTAACTCGTCGGACGTGGCCACGCCCCCGAAACAATACGTCATGCGTACGTGCTGCTCAGGGTGTGTGCGTGAGGTGCAACTAGAGGACGACCAACTCCGTCGGCCTCACTGTTGAGCATTCAGCTCCTACATCTGGCTGGAAGTTCTGAAGACAGGACGGAACAAGATTCAGCCGTCGTAATCAACTTAGCTATTTTTTATTCGACGAATTAGTAAACCGAAATATCAGCTATGAAGTTACTGTGGGCTGTCAGTGCCCTGCTGCTGAGCTGTTGGCGAGCTAATGCGTCCACAGGTAAGAATTTTGTGTCAGCCATGTTGGTTGAGAAGATGTAGACTTTGCCCTGACTACGAACATTAAAATGTCCATTCAGGTTCCTGTTTTGTTAACGTAACGACATGTATGTTATTTGAGGTCGAATACCTTTCTAACATTTGATTTTAATACAAAACATGTCCGGCATTAGTAGCAAACAGTCATATATAGCAATGCTAAGCGTGGTGTGAATGCTAGCGGCACATTTTGCTAATTTACAGTCGCAAAATCCACTCGGACGTTTAAGATAACCGGCTGTTTCGTGACTGTGGTTAAACAGCATTAACACAACGTTGAGTGTCTCTTTCCTTCGTCTGTGCCAGCTTTACACAAAGGGATTTAGATATTTTTGAAACGTTAGCTGATGTAATCGATCACATGAGCTGCAATGTTAATTTAAAACGTATGGTGCCTCGGTAATGTTTGCTGTTGTGGTGTCCGCTGAGCTCGTTGTTATGTAACGTCAGTAAGGGTTGCCATCCATTAGTAATTAATAAAGACTGTTGTCTTCACTCTCACCCCAGATGGTTAAATAATCTTAGTCATTTCATAAGTCTCTTCTGCACAGCCTTTAAGGAACCGGAGCTCCGGCGTGGTAACGTTAGAAATGACAGCTTCACCCACTGAGCATAGATGTTTGCTTGTTCTGATCAGACGGTCATCAGTTGTCTTTGATTCATTTAGCCAGTAGGCCCAGTCCACGTGATGCTATCAGCTGTCACAATACAGTATTTTAAGTCGTCTTTTATTTTCTGTAACAGCATGTTTGCTCTTAAAGGCTGGCGATCCTGGTCGTATTGATGGCCATTAAATGACCTGCCACTGGCCCTTCCTATCAACGGCTTCCTATCACCCTGTGTCTTCATTGATTGACCACACATGAAAAGCTAAAATGTATTCACACACAGATCTTTGCTTGGTTACAGTGATCCTTATCAATTATCTGTTGAATGTGTCAGATGTGATGTGTGTGTCAGCATTGCAGTGACAGCTGTTAGAGAAAGAAGGAAGAAATGAATGCCCCTAGGAATTCGGTGGTCGCGATATTAGTTGCTTATTAAATGTCTGTCAGCAATGCAAATCGCGGCAGTGTTTTAGTTTTATTATAAAACTACCATTGTTGTCATAATTTCCTAAAAATGATCCCCCAAATTAGCTTGTAAACCCTAAAATATCATGACAGTCAGCACTCAATTCAAAATGTATACAAAGGCGACAGATTCAGTTTTCATTGTGTCGTTTTAATACACTGCCCCACTTGTAGTAAAAGCATTTTAGTTAAAGTTAAAGTATTATCTCTCATTTAAAGTGTCAGTAAGAGTGTTTATTTTGTCCAAATATGTCGAAAGTGCAGCATGGGCTTTATGAGCCCTTTAAGCCCAAGGGTTTTCCAAATTAGTCCATTTCAAGATTTGTTGATAAATAAAAATATATTTTAAAAATTTACCGATACAAACTTGTTCTGTTCAAATCTGCAATTTTTACCTCTTAATAGCTGTTTTTTTTATTTTGTCACCCCTGCTTAAAAGTAAATAATGTTGAAATTCCTTTGAGCTTTCTGTGTTACTGAGCTTTAACATTGAGTTACTCATAGGTACATTTCAAAATATCCAATTTGCGTCATTTTCCCCTCGGGTGTTTCGTCATCCCAAGGCAGTTAAGACAGTCGGGCAAGCACATGCTCTGACATAGTATGTTGTTAAACCATGGGCTGTGAAAGTCAAATGCACCCTTTCTTTGCCATGGTTTAATGAAGCATGGGTAACACCGGGCAACTTTTATATTTCGCAGAGCGTTGGTACCAGAAACCAGGCTGTTTATGTGTGCATGTGCGTCAAACACAAGAAGCCCTCATACCGCTCTGTGTTTCCTGCTTTGGTCACGACAGCTCTGGAGTAGATCATGAGTAAAATTAGATTTCCCTAGAGGTTCAGCTTCTTCTCTAGCTTAACTTTGGCATGGAAAGTGGGTTATGAGGCAGGCAGGCAGGTAAGGCTGATGTGTGTGAAAAAGGCACGAGAAGGCAGTCATTTCACACATTTTAAGTGCTGAATGTTTAGTCACAGTAATTTGGTAAATGGTGGTGAACACAGACCCATTTTGGTTATTGACCACCATTTTGAGATCTCAGCTGCTAAACCTGCTCTCACTTAAATTACCCTTTTATGATAAAAGCCTGCAGTCTAGCCAGCAGCACTGACAGCGGCAGGCTGTTCTTTAGGGTGTGGGAGTTGACATTCTTATAGTAGTGACACATCTCAGGTCCCACCACAGCTGAATGATCAGACTGAGTGGGCTACCTGAATAGTGCACTGCTGACAGACAGACAGACCTTAAAGATCAGGTCACATCCAGTGAATGTCTGTGGGCTTAGAGTGACAAATATTTGCTTCCAACGCTGAGTTTTTTTTATTCCCAAACAGTGACCTTCACCAAATAATACAAGGTTGAAATGAAAGCTTGAAATGACCTCTTTAAACAGTGCACCTGCTTCCATGTGTGTTACTGCTTTCTTCATGTGGGAAGCATTAGCATCCATCTTCTGTTGGAAAGGATGTTACATTGTGCTAGCTTTTCCTGTTCAGCGTGGAAAATTCAATATACTTTGTTACTCGAGGGTTGGAAATGGCCTGAGGATTACATATTTAAGGCTTTGTGTGTATAGTCTTTTGTATTTTCAACAGGCTCAGTAAATTCCTACACGAGATGTTAATTTTCAACCAGCTGCCTGAATATAAAACAAACTATGGAGATAAAGCATGTATCCCCATAGTCTGTGTTTATTGGCTCCTCTCTACTTTATTGTGCTTACCAAAGGGCATACTATCTCTGTATCACAGTAAATATTTAATCTTTTATTCCTCTGTATGGTAAAATTAGATTCCCAAGGTTTTTTTTTGCACATTGTTCTGGTCATGTAGCTTGTTGTTGAGCATATGGAAATATCAACTATGGAATTTGTTCTTTGAAAGGGCTTTAAACACATGGAGCTGGTTCTCATATTAAAGAGCAGAGGGCTAAAGGCACTAAATTACATTGTCAGGGTTCATGTGGTGTACATCTATTGGCAGCTAAGTTTAGGGCGTAGACTATATTTAATTTTGAACTTTCATTCAGCATGTGGTGTGTAGGTGGCCTTTGGTAGTGCTGGTGGAAGCTACTTAGCTTGAAAGGGTACGTGATGTACGTGTTGAGCTTGAAGTTCTTGTTGACAAATCCACAGGTCTGCCTCTTTTGTTTTGTCTTTAATTAATATCTGCTGACAGTTTCAATTGGAAGTGCTCTGAAAGTTGATTATCCAACACAAAATAAAAGTCAGGCTAGAGTAAAAATAAATGTGTTTGTCACACCACAGAAAATGTGTTATTAACCACCCAGCCAAATTTGAATAATTAGAAGATCACCAAGCATACAAAATTAAGGTTCAAATTCCTGAAAAATATGAGCAGTATTCTCTGCTCTGAAACTCCTAACTCCCGTTAGGAGCTAACCCAGTAGCACACAATGTCACACACAACAGAGTTGTTTATTCCTGTATTTATCAGACAGAAAAGGTCGTGAGAACTTGTTGAACAGAGCAAACTTGCTGCACACACTCACACACACAGTAGATAAACAAAGCAACACTGGTGCCATCTGGTCTAATATTAGATACTATATAGTGGGGGAGGGGTTATGTTAAGGATCGCCTCAGTCAGTACGTTTACATGCAGCTTGAGAAAATCAAATTATTGCCTTAGTCCAACTGAAACTGGACTATCTGTAGCTTGACTAACACACCTAGGTAATTCGATTGAAAATCGAACTATTGCTGCATGTATCCATGTTGTCTTGGAGTCAGACTCGGTGTTCTGACATGCACCACTTTTGCTTTTGCGTGCTTTCACCCGTAAGAAGAAGAAGATGACGTAGTATCAGTTCAGTATGTAGCTGTGCAGTAATTCCCGGAAAAACAAACAAACACCATGGCAACTGAGAAGCAGAAGATGCACTTCTGGACGGACGAGGAAACTACATTTATGCTCTGCCATCTTTGCTCGTCGTTAGCTTCCTCTTCGGGTCAACTGGTACTACTTCAATACGCGCTATATTAAAAAGGACACAGCGCTGCCTATCGAGGCGGAGTCAGATGTACTTGGTCAGAAATTCGATTTTCTCTTCTGCATGTATACGCAAACAAGACAAAAGGCCTGTTTCCACCGCAGGAACTTCGGGGTAATTTTATGGGGCCAGGGCCGTTGGTGCGTGTCTCCACCGCAGGAACCACCCCCAAAGGACAGAGTTCCGGAACTTTTACAGGGGCTAAACAAGTCCCTGCCTCGGAGTAGGTACTCAGAACGGCCCCGAAAGACTCCTGGCTGGGGCTTGGGGATTACTTGGTGCTGATTGGATATACTCAAGGAGGGATGTGACGTGAACAGAAAGCAACAAAATGGCCGGCATTTTTAAAACTCAGCAGACGAGGGTTAGCACGTTCATATAGCTTCCGCCGCCATCTAAAAAAACTCACTAAATGGCCCGTGAAAAAAATATTTTTTCCAGCGGATATCTTAGTTATAACATGATTGAGCCAGCAAAGCAGTTTTGTGTTGCTGTGTGTGGTATTTATTCAGTTATGGGAAGTCACGATGTCTAGAAAGCATCAGCTAACAGCAGCAGCAAAACTAACATCAGGACGTCATCTGTTAAAAGCCTCCCGTTGTCGGATATGACATGAAACTACTCCAGTTAGCTCAATCATGTTGTAACTAAGACATCCGCTGGAAAAAATATTTTTTTCACGGGCCATTTAATGAGTTATTACAGACACCGCTATCGGCTAACGGCGTCCCTACGTCGCCCCGGTCAAAATGGTCGTGCAACGATTACGTAACATCCAGAGCCCGTAACTTTACAGGAACCTTCCTCGTACTCCGCTCTCTCAGTGGAGACACGGCGGTTGAGAGGGCAGAGCGAGAGGACGTTCCTGTAGTAGTTCCTGCCCCCCAAATAGTACCAGGAACTTCTTCAGTGGAAACGGGCTTAATATGTCCGACTTCACTGATTAGCTGAGCTATGAGCTTAGCTCGACTACTGTGTGCATGTAAACATACTGAGTGCGTCATCAAGCCATGTTTTCAGGCCCCACCCAAAGAAATCTTTGTGCATTTTCAACACGCATTTTTTAACATGTATAATGTGTTAAGAGAGGAATCACTGATTTAGCTTTACCTGTACTTGACTATATTTTCATCAGAGGAATCTAGAAAAAGGGTCTGCATGTGAAACAACAACAACAAAAAACATATTTAAGTTTAGGATAAACTCAATTTTCATTTGTGTTGTTAACCTGTGCCCTGTATTAGTCTTGGATTGAAAAGCTGGCCATGTCTTGGCCTGTAGCGTGAGAATGTTATACCTCACTGGACCCACCTAAGTGTATAATCCCGCTGACCACCACTGAGTGCCCAAACAAGTCCACCCAGCCCACTGTGACTGTGGAGAGCTGCGATACTTGAAAGCAAACAAATATCTGGAAGCAAATGCATTGCATGCATGCAACAGTCAGTCGGGGGTTTGCACGCTTTAAAGTGTAGCCACAAAATAAGTTTCCTGATACACACCCAAGCAGGATTTGACACCCTAATCAAGCTGACCAGCACATTTCATTCAAACAATGCATGCATTCCTTTGTTAATCTGTTCGGTACAGTTGATTGCGCAACAGCTACAAACAAGTGTTTTTAATGTTCCTCCAGTGTGAATGTGTCACTGGCAAATGCAGTATGTTTCCATTTGCCACTCAGTGGAGACTGACTGTGTTGACTTTCACAAACATTGATGTCATGTGTACAGCCTGCATGAAGCCATTTGCAGAATGTTCTGAAAAATAGGCGATGTGTAATTCAACACCCTAACCACCATTGGGTGACACAAGGCACAGCAGAGAAATGGCACCGGCTCAGAATGCTTGCATGTCCCAAGGCTTTCATGGATTTATTTTTTATTATTATTTTTATTATGTGAAATGTTTTTCATTTCAACCTCATCTGCTTTTCTCTTCATGTTCTGTTTCATTCATTTGTATTGATTTCATAGGAATGCTGTTGGATGCTTTTAATGTTCTGTTGTTGTCTTTTTTGCTTTGTGTATTTCTTTTTTGCTTTAACTGCCTTTAGGGATGTCTTGATCAAGCTTTTTTAGCTCACAGGCCCAACATGAATTATTGAGTAATTGCTAATATAAGGCCTTTAAAGGCACTTAATTTGGTACGTTGAATTGACATTAAAAAAAATCCACTGATAACGAATTCAGTGTGTCACAGAGATGATTACTCAGTCCTTAAAAGAAACACCTCCAAGTGCAATGCTGCACAGTTCAACTGCAACACAAATTACAGCCTCTGAAATGATTATAGCCTTGAGTGATTACCTTTCTAAAACAGTATAAACAGAAACACCATGGCCTTCCTGATGCATGATGTACATAATAAATTGGAAACTGGGTGTAGGCCTGTCATGACAATTATGTTTTCAATTTATCTTGCGATATAAGGACATAACCTCAATCATTTTGCTGGCCTTGATGTTGCCTGTTGTGTTTACATGCATGTTTAGTGACATAAGAATATCACCAACATTTTAGCCAACAGCAGGGTTTTCCTTACCATTTTAAGACTGTTCTTTCTCTCTACTCTCGCCTTTTTGCACTAGTCCGAAGAAAAACTAAACAACATTTCAAAGATGACACAACACAGCTTACCGTTAGCCTGCAGCTGCATTTTTGAAAAGGAAGACACACAGTCCTGATGGCAGTTAGCTTGCCAACCTCAGGCAATGAGCCATAAAGTCTGTCATTTGTAGTTTTATCCTCGAAAAACTTCACCCTCCACTCTATAAATCCTCCAGCAAACCACCTGCCTCCCAGCATTTTTTTCCATACACTCAATTCCAACGGTTGAATATTTTTAAGAATTAGAATAGCATTGCTCTTCGAATGGGTGTACTAGCAATATTATGCTATAATATCGTCATTAGGTCAGCAACATGAAATGGTCTCAAAATTATTGATTTCTGGAATAATACATCGTCCAATAAAAGTAGTTATTGTGACAGGCCTAACTGAGTGTGCCGTTTTATGCTGTACTCTCAGATCAGCTCAGGTCATCCCTAATTGCATTTCTTTTTTTTTGTCTTGATGGGTCAGAGTACCAGGAATGATCAAAATAATTGGGGGGGAAATGCTGCTCTGATCTATGCTTTTTCTATGTGCGTACTTTCATATTTTCATTTCATTTGTGTTTAATTAACTTTGTTTCTTTTTCTTTCTTTTTCCTATTTGCTTGTCTTTCTTCCATCACGGCCTTTTATCACCAATCCATGAAATCACCTGGCTTGCTTTAAACCCATCACATTCAAAAACTTCTTGAAATCTCTTGTCGCTGGGCTGACTGTAAACCATGCTCAGCGGGTTTTATCAAGTCTCCCCTGTCTCAGATGAAGCTGATTGATGACAGCGCAGAGCTGCACTGTGAGGTGATAGGGAACCCCATCCCTGAGGTGCAGTGGTGGTTTGTAGAGGGTGAAGAGCCCAACGAGACCTTCACCCAGCTCTTTGACGGGGCACGGTATGACCGTGTGCAAATAAATGCCACATATATAGCACATGCCACTAGCACCATTCACCTCACTAGCCTCACCCTCAACGACTCAGGCACATACGAGTGCCGCGCTTCCAACGACCCTGACCGCAATGATCTGAGGAAGACGCCAAAAATCAAGTGGATCCGCTCGCAGGCAAACATTATTGTGATTGAAAGTGAGTGGCAGAGGAAGCATGAGGAGACTCCGGTCAAAGTAGCTTGGCTGTTATCTCCTCATTAGTGAAGTCCTGGACATTCAGCTCCTGTTACACTCAACTCCCATGTTTCCTGGTCCAGTACCCTCTCCATCCTGCTTCACCCAGTCCACACTTCCCCCTCCTCTCCTCAAAAGCTCCACGGTTATCCTGTAGTAGAAACCGAACCTGGTCATAAAGCATGGCTGGGCCGCTCCCTAATCCCGTGTTACTTGATACATAATGTCTTCAATCTGATGCCTTTTTTTACCCTGTTTCAAGGCTTAGGTAGCGTTATGATAGGCTGTCATTCATATAATACTGGTCATAAGGTTGGAAATTTGCAGATGGTATGATGGTAACAGTATGTAATTGTTTGAAGAAAAACAAAAAAAGGGGTGTCAGATTTCTTGATTACTATCACTTCTTGGTAGATACTTATTTTGCTAGCGTTTTCCTTAATTGATACTAACATTGGCAATGCCCCTTTTGTTTAATGCTTGTAGACCATTCCTGTGGCCCATAACCGACTGAACTGAAGGCACAGAAGATGGCAACTACTTATGAAAAAATAGACTCAGCCATGGGGTATCTTTCTGCCTTGTGGTCCAGTATTATTGTTTTGAAGAATTGGTCAGTTTCTTCACCCAGTTGAAGCAAAAATCCTTAATTATAACATTTTACCATGTGATTGGCAGCGATAACTGCCAACAGTTTTTCATCCCCTTCCTGTTGCTTCTTCTGCATGTATTTAAAGATCTTTTCCCTGTGACCTTGTTGTAGACTACTGTATCTTTTAGATTTCCAGTACAACTCCTGTTTTCCCCTCCATTCTAGTGTCGGTGGGATAGATCTCCCCGTATTGGGGAGCTCTTTCCACCTTTATTGGAAAGTTCTGCGCATTTGTTCAGAACTTGTTCTTGTGTCACACTGTTTTCTTGTTCTATTTTGTGAGAATGGATTTCCACCTAAAACTCGGTAAGCTGAAGGATAATGCCGATAACATAGTTGGTGATACTTCGATATCCTCTTGACACCCAACAGTTGTTGTCTTAACAAAATCCCAATCTATATTTGCACCCTGGCAAGAGTAAGAAGAATAACTGAAACAATCAAGTGCTGTGGTCTCATAGTTGACCTCTTCTACCTTGCCTACCTTTTTATTTCCTCGCTTATTGAGTGCGAAAATAGGGCTGTCACATACATGGTATGCTCGATGACATTTAGTTCCATTAATCATTTATTTTTGTAAAGACAATTGTTGAGTGTCGAGAGCCAAAATGTAAATTAAACATGTCTTAAAAACGAATCACCCAGTGATACTGATACATTCCAAGGCAATACCTTCAGGTCAGTAATGAAGTGTAAAGGTATTAAGACCTACAAAGGCAGAGTTCAGTAACTACACACCAAAGTGCAGGTACTCTGTTTTCTTGTTACTGCAAATGTAAAAAGCTTTCACAGAAAATACACATTTCTATGGCATAATATTTTTATATTGTAAAACAGAAAACCAGATACATGTTAAAACTAACATGGCCAAATATGTAGTTACTGGGTTTTGCTTTTGTAGGGCAGCATTGGTGTCTATACCTGCAAAAATGCTGTTTAATGCCAGTTAGCTGAAATTTTACATTTTAGAAAAGGATGGCAAATGATTAATTTTTTTGTCTCTGTTTATCTGAAGACCCAAACATCATCACCGAACCTCCTGAGGTCACCAACCAGACCTCCGCGATCCTCAGCTGCAACTTGACAGAGCCCAGCCTTCCCAGCAAGGGCTCCCACTGGGTGCACAATGGCAAAGTCCTGGAAGAATCTAAGTCCAATGAAGCCCATTCATACACAGTCCTCCGGTAAGTAGCTGCATCAACCCAATTGTGCCATATGAGCAGATCTGCCCCGCAGTTACTATGGCACTGTAAATATGCTCATCCTATGATCATTTACTCAGCGGTACTGAGTGAATTAACCATACTAGAAAATGGAAAGCTGAGCTGGCTTTGATACTTAAGAGTGTCATTGGTTTAGAAAGCCATTTTGTAGCCTGAAAGTGTCTTGCTCTAGTCCTTTACTCTGATGGTTATGCTGTCCATCTTTATTCTCTAATGTTCTCTCCATCGCACTCTGCCTTTTGCTTGTCTGTCGTGACGTCCCTCCCCCTCTCACGGCTCTCCCTTTCTCCCTGGCTGCCTCCATTAGCAGCAAAGCTAGGGGCGCCATTCAGGCATTCACTGCTCTTGATTAGCAGAGAGATGGACCGTGCAGTCGTGCAGCTTTGCCGGTAGTCTTGGCAGCAGGGATAAGCGCCCCTAGCAGTGTGCTCACTTGCCCTGACCTTAATTCCCCATTAGAGAGAGCAGGCAGAACTGTACGGGACAGCAGCACCAAACAAAAGTGGGATTGTGATTACCAGGGGAAATTTTAAATATTTGTTGCATGGACAAGCAGCTTTATTTTTTACCCCCGGCTCTTGAGCATACACAGAGTTCTGTTGTGAATTTTCTACTAAACTAAGTGGAAAACTAATCACTGTCATTGAAGTGGCATCAGCAGAGTTGGTCCACCTGCTCTAGGCTACATCTACAGAGAAATATTTACCTGTGGTATATTAAGTAGGAGTGACACCCAGAGTTCTCACATCCTTTATTTGTTTTCCTCTCATAGTTTGGACAAGATCACCCACAGCTCTGGTGGAAAGTATGAATGTGTGTTTCTGACTGATCCAGAGGCAAAGCAGACAATTGAAGTCAAAAGTAAGTTAATTCATAAATATCACAGATCAGAGTTGTATTTGTTGGTTATTTCATGTCAAGTTTATGTCCATGTTTACATTGGGGTTTTAACATGGTTGTAAATGTTTTTATAGACGTTTTACATACAGTTTATCCTTAAGCGGCAGCAGTTTTCCAGGAAACGTAATTTGATGTTTGTTTTTATTAACAGTAAGTACTGCTAATATTTAAGGCCAGGCTTTGGCTATATGGATGTGGAAGTCTCCATTTACCTTCACTTTACAAAAATGAAGCCAAAATATCCTGGATACCGGCGCTGCCATCTGGCACTAGTGACTTTATTTAGAGACATAGTCTGCGCAGTAGCTTCCTCTGCAGTACTAAGTTCCCGTCATCCGACCAGTTGCAGGCAGTGCTATAGATGGCGAGCACTTGATTGGCACACACAGCTGTCAATCATGCAAATCTGCCATTTTATGAAATTAAATAATGAGAATGAATATCTAAAATGACAGAAACCATGTTTGGGGAAAATTCATTTGACATGATTTTTGATTTGGCGTGGCTTTATAACCTATACTGCAGCCAGCCACCAATTCAATTCAATTCAATTTTATTTATAAAGCCCAATATCACAAATCACAATTTGCCTCACAGGGCTTTACAGCATACGACATCCCTCTGTCCTTAAGACCCTCACAGCGGATAAGGAAAAACTCCCCAAAAAAAAACCCCTTTAACGGGGGAAAAAAACGGTAGAAACCTCAGGAAGAGCAACTGAGGAGGGATCCCTCTTCCAGGACGGACAGACGTGCAATAGATGTCGTACAGAACAGATCAGCATAATAAATTAACAGTAATCCGCATGACACAATGAGACAGAGAGAGAGAGAGAGAGAGAGACAGAGAGAGAGATGCAGGTAATGACAGTAGCTTACAACAACATTAATGAAAGTAATAATATTATAGTTATAGTTCTGGCTACTGTGGTACAATATGTTGAAAGTATGTATTAATATCTGACAGTATACTTGTGTGACAATAGTCATATGTGTATAATAACAGTAGAAGTATGACTAATGACTAATGATGGCAGCAGCAGCAGGAGGCATCTGGCAGGACCACGGCAGCAGCACAACCACACACGTCACACTGTCCAGGCACCGCTGCGGTATGAGTTATTCTGAGAGACAGTGGAGCACAAAGGCTCCGGAGAAGAAGCCGAGTTAGTGACATCCAGAATGGCCGAGTTAGCAAGATGCAGTAATAGGATGAGAGTGAGAGAGAGAGAGAGGGAGAGAGAGGGAGAGAGAGGGAGCCCGGTGTATTATAGGGGGTCCTCCGGCAGACTAGGCCTAAGTCAGCCTAACTAGGGGCTGGTACAGGGCAAGCCTGAGCCAGCCCTAACTATAAGCTTTATCAAAGAGGAAAGTCTTAAGTCTAGTCTTAAATGTGGAGACGGTGTCTGCCTCCCGGACCGTAACAGGAAGATGATTCCACAGGAGAGGAGCCTGATAGCTGAAGGCTCTGGCTCCTGATCTGCTTGCACCAGGGGATGATTGAGATGTTTTGGCTTCACTTACTTTACTTCACTTTACCAGGAATACATTTCATTTATTGTATGCTTGAAGCTATTTAAAATTGTGGTTGGTGTAGAGACATAAGTCACTGAACATCTGTAACACTGGAGCTTTATTGAGAGATACTTACCCGACATAAGCCCTGATTTCCTCTGATGTTTTTTTCTCTTTGTGCAAATCACCATTTAAGAAAATCAATCTGCATCAAACACAGCTGAAAACTGGGTGTCATCTGCACATACACAGGGGAGACCGTTTGATAATTGAGTTGAACTGAAGTTAAGCAAACTGGGGATTAAATGGGAATTAATCAAACAATGTGGGTAGCTCCTTCAAACTCTTATATGAAGATGCCTCCTGCTTCAGGATAAACAATGAAGGCAGTTTATTTTTTTAATATACAAACCTTCATATTCTAATCTGAATATGTGCTTCTGTTCCTGCTGTAGCACTTCCCCACGTTGCTGCCTACAAGCACTCTGAGCACGGCAATGAGAAAGACAAAGGTGTGATGGTCTGTGTGAGCCATGGCTATCCACTGCCCACTAACTGGAACTGGCACAAAGAGGAAGATGGTGTCCAAGTAGTATGTGTTAAAATTATTTATGATGTTTTTGATCTAGAGTTCTAAACCGGTGGACATAAAACTAAACATTTTTAACAGCTTAAATATTGTGATGGTTCATAAATTGTAAATGATGTATGTCCAGTAATTCAGTTGTAGAACATTGAATAATAATGAATGGTCACACCTGTCTTGCTATTTGCATGACTAACTTGTTGCTTAAACACAACCCTCAGCCTATCTTCAATGGCACCAGTGACAAATATGAGATCAGGAGCACCCCTAACAAGACCACTCTGACCATTAATGACCTGAGCATCGAAAACGACATTGGAGACTACATCTGTGCCGGAACCAATGAACTTGGCACAACTACTGACAAGATCCACCTGCGTGTCCGCAGTCGCTTGGCCGCTCTCTGGCCCTTCCTTGGCATCGTGGCCGAGGTCATCATCCTGGTGACCATCATCTTCATCTATGAGAAGAGGAGAAAGCCTGATGAGATCAATGACGGTATGTACACCATGTTACCTCCACCACTACAACTCTGCGGTTGTATTCAAACTGACATAAGCACTGTGTGAAAAAACACTGCCTCAAAAACAAAAAGGGGCAGGTTATGAGCAAATAAGTTAAACGTCATTTGGTCTGACACTGAATTTCCCAGTCAAATACATGCAAGGTGACATTATTTTGTTATGTGAATAGGCTAATTGTGCTGTTTAACCTTGCAAACTTTAAAATACAAAGGCCCAAACACACCAAACCGACATCAAGCTAGTGTCGTTAAAGGCTGACTGTTGCGTCCCTTCATGTCACCTGTATCTCGGCTAAAAAGTTGCACTTGAACACACCTCAAAATCTACAGCAAACAGCCAGGTAGCATGTACATTCTGCACATGTGAGAGGAAATAAGTCTCCATGCCAGCAGGCGGCGGTAGTCTGTATTAGGGATTAGACAGATTAAAGATGCTAGTTTGCCAATTAGCACATTGACAACACAACCTGATGTGAACAGAACAAAAGATATTTATTGTGCGCTAGCGAATAAAACATAAACAAAAAGCTAAAAACATAACCTTACCTCATTTAACAAATTTGTTTTGCTCTTGTACGCTCTTGACTTTAGCCATTTGTTAATTTCTTAACTCCTGTTTTCTCTTTACGTGCTCTGAGCAGAACTGCCAATCAGAAAGATTTCATTAATTGACGGGCTCTGCTGTCTCCGATGCTGATTCAACATGCTAAATTATCAAAAAAAAAAAAGCAGTTAGTGCCAACAGTGTAGGACACACTGCCAAAACTTGGGCGACAGACGTTCACCGAAGGCCCAACATTATTTTGTGCCCATGGTTTATCAATACTGTGATAACTTACTACAGTTGTCTCATCGTAAAGCACTCAAAGTGCTACTGATACAGTTACTAGGCCTCCTAGGTCGTATTTAATCTTTTCAACAATATTTGAAGCAACACGTCGTCAGCAGTGTTGTCCTATTTTAATACAGTGCTGTTTTTGGTGTGAACAGCCACTCAGAATTGAGAATTTTACTTGTCAATTCAACACAATCATTAATGAATTCCAAAACTTGCCGGCCATTTTCCTATTTTACAGGAATTTAAATTACACAGGTTTTGGTAGAGGAAAAATACCCTAATATCATGAATAGTTTGCTACTACAGTGACCAAATATCCACCAGGAAGTAAATATACATTTTGAGGGCAGATATGGACATTTTCCAACCTGCATCCTCTGTCCTTTGTTGTATTGTGTGGCTAAAAGAACATAAATAAGCCCCTTTGAAATCATTCAACTTCCAACAGGACAAGAATGTGTCAAACTGTAGGCCTTGTTTAAGAAGATTTATATCCCTCAGTGGCATGTTGAAGACTATTAAGACAATTAAAATGGGGATGTATGGACTATAGTTGCATGCTTTCAATATGAATCCTTATTGTCTTTGATTTTGCTATAATTTACATTTTAAACTGAGGATCAGGAGTTAGCTTCCGTTTTTCTATAAACGATCTGTGATAGCAACTATTATTTTTATTATTTACATTTTTACTTCTCTGTTCGCTGCTGATTTTGCATTTTGGTAAGTGGACAAAACTGCATGTCAGACTGAAGTGGTTGAGCTGAGATGACCGAGTGGAAAAAGCTATGGGAGTCTGAATGAACTGCTTTCATAGTCACCACTTCTAAGAGGAATGCGCTCAAAGATTTGGTCACTCTTTCACTGGCCCTGCATTCAGAGCAAGCTTAAAGTATTTTCTCCCCACTCTCTATTGGTCCCCCCTTTTAAAACATGCGTCTGAGCCAATGAAAGAGTCAAATGAGACACGTAAGCTAGTGTAATGGTTTGACATGAACTTGAACAGGTTGACAAGTGAGAGGTTTCAGCATTCTGTCTGCATGTCTCCTGCATCTTGTACTTTATGCATGATAAATGATAGGCAACACTCTTCTCCAGGTCAGTACATCATTTACATCTGTCTCATTCACCATTCGGCCACAGAGATAGCCTTAAGTTGTGACTACGTGCTCTTGCTCTGGTGTGATACTGCCACTGTACATGCCAGGTTGTGTGTTAGCTCTGCCAGTTCAAAGGTGTTTACTGTTTCTTTATCTTATTACAGCCACTGCAGTGTTCATTTGGTGTTCTTTGCTTGTATTGCATGAGCCTCTGTGATGCTAAGGGGTGACTCTAGACAGTGTACAAAAATGTTCATGAATAGAAATGTTCAAATCTTATCACAGATTTGCTAAAAAGACACAGCAGTCTGTTAAGTGACATCTTTTTATAGAACATAAATGATTGTGTGTAGATTTGCTGCGTAAAAGGATTTTGTTACATCATTCATCGCCAGAAATGCAGCAGGTTGGCATGCTTCAGTTCATGTTTAGTTGGATTTGAACATAACCTCATTGGATCATGTTGCAGAGGATGTCATGTTCTAACGTTTGCTACCATCATCTGTGGGGGAGGGGGGCAGGCATGTGTTGCTCACACCAGTAACAGACATGTAACCTGCTATCAACTGACTCTTGTTTTTGTTTGCCCTCCTTCATTGATCATTCACAGATGACGACTCAGGCTCTGCTCCTCTGTAAGTAAACACAGCAGCTCCATATATTGTTTGTCTCTGCAGTTTATATATTTTTACAGAACTCATGTTTGCTCTGTAACATGTTTTTCAGGAAGAGCAATTCTACTGCAAACCACAAAGACAAGAATGTGAGGCAAAGGAATTCTAATTAGAAGCTGAACGAGGTGCGTCAGACTATGATGTTCTCCCTGAAATATAAATTCTGTGGGCTACCGCTCTACTCAGTCTGAATATGAGACAAAAGTTTTTAAACCACTTTCATTCTTCACTCATGCATCTTGTCTTCTATCCTAGATGGACATCCAGATGGCAGTCCAGGACTCAGCTGTTGTGTGGCACATCATACTGTGCACCCTGCAATTTTCAGTACCTTTTTTGTGCTTGGGTGTTAATGTTCTAAGAAACTGACTGATTTCCTCTTGTTTTATTTTTTTTCTTCTATATTCTTCTCCACATTGTGCAGCCACAGAACATAGTGTGAAGTAATTTCTGCTTGAGGCCGCGGGGCAAATATTGCATGAGTTAAAATGCCGTATTAGCAAAGTGTGTGTTCGTTGTAAAATCATTAGACCGTTCATGTGAGGAATGCCTCGTTTGTGGTTATTTTTCTGTTGATGCTGATTCTGCACTGACCTCACAGCTGTCGGTTTTTGCTTTTACACAGGGTTCCCATAATCATGAAGCTACTTGAAAAAGTTTTGGAATTGGAAAAAACTGATAACCAGGTTTGGAAGTGGTTTGGAATTAACAGAGTTTTGGAAATGCATCGTTTTGGCTGTAGTTTAAAATACATTACTAAAAATCCCAGATCATGTCTTGCGTTAAGCAAAATACATTCCTTGAAGCTTTTGCTGCGCTGCATGACTGTTGAAATGTCACTAGTATCACAGACCAGATGTGCATGGCATCATTGCCAAGGCCACGCCCCCTGTTGGGGGGGGGGAGAAATAAGCTATGACATCGGGAGAGAAACAGAAGCTTATGTGTAGCTGGTTAACTGCAGCTTGCAAAGTACCTGTATGTGCCAGTCTGGTCTGTTGGCATATGCAGCTAGTTGGTGGCAGGAATGTCTAACAAGTGAGTAAAGTTATCAAACGCCAGGAGCTTGCTTTTGTGCACATGCCTTAAGTATGTGTCTCATAATGATGGCTGTATCTCTGTATAGGCTTACCTGTTTAAACAACTTCAAGTCGTGGAAATGGGGTAGAATATTATGGAAAAGTCACAGGAAAGGTTTTGAAACTTCATCAGTAGAAATGTGTGGGAACCCTGTTTTATATTCTATCTGGAATGGTTCCTTGCAAAACAGCACAAGTTCAGTTGAGAGGATCTGAAACATTTTAGATCCTAATTCATCACTGGAGTGCGTTTGAATTCATGTTTGACCTGTCCCTACTCCACCACACACCTCCTTTTGCAGAGTTTTATACTTTGCCTTAACAAGCACCATTTTCTCTTTTGTGTGTAAATGTGATACTTAAAATTAAATGCTGAAATAATTAATGAAGGTTTGGTTGCCATAAGAAATTACAGTTCTTTTAGTAGGAAAGCATTTGTCCTTTTAAATCCAGCTTTTATTTCCTTTTCCTATTAACATTTAAAATCGAAGTTTTAGTCACTGATGTTTTTGTTGCCGATGTCACATCCAGAGTAAAAATATATTAAGGACCAAGTGCAAGTAACATCTGTTGCTTCTGTCGAACGCAACTTGAATACTACACACTGAAGTTTATATTTAGTACCGGAGATTATCGTTTCAGATGTTTTTCTTTCTCACTTGATGTGATCTGAGATAGAAAAAACATCCTGTGTGCGATTGTTGGGCCGTCGTCTCTGTTCCCTCCACTGTGTAGATGATTCAGAAGCCATATGTTCCATTTAACCTGAGTAGTGTTGTGATTGGATGTTACCATTTCAGAGTTACACAAATTAAGAAGACCTAGTCAGAATTGTGTAAAGTGTTGTACCTTCCGAATACCTGGAACAACCATCTGTTGTACAACTTGCACAAACTGAATAAAGGTATTTGATTTTACGTGTTTGTGTTTACTTGCTCAACCTTAAACTCAAAGGGTGACTTGAATAGCGAGACAGGAAGCACTGTATATGAGGAGGCCAAAATGGCTGCACTGATCATAATCACTTTGTTTGTTGGAGTCACAGTCCTGCAAACAAACACAATGTGATCACAAGGAAAAAAAACTTAAAGAATTAATTTGGTCTTTCTCATCCCATACCTTTTTGAAATGCTTAAACATGTAGGTTAAACCTTATTCAAAGCTTTACTTTTGAGAATCCAAGAACTCCACTGCAACTTTGCACATCTGAGCAGATGTAGACGTACCAAAAAAACATGCTCCATCTATTTGTAATGCCTCTGGGCTTGCACTAGCCAGGGCCAGAGGCATTATGTTTCCAGGTTGTCCGTCCGTCCCACTGTCATGAACGTAATATCACATTTCTTGAGGGATTTTTTTCGAATTTAGCACATATGTGCACTTGGACTCAACAATGAAGTGTTTAGGTAGGGGGACTATGACCTTGCGTCTGTCTCATTCTCATGGATGCAATATCAAGAACGTCTTAAAGTAAAGGAATATCCTCAAATTTGGCACAAACATTCCCTTGGACTCAATGAACTGATCAGATTTTATGATCAGTGTGATCAGAGGCCACTATGACCTTGCATCTGTCTTATTTTCATGGACGTGATGTCTCAACGCCTTGAAAGAATATCCTCCAAATTTGGCACAAACGTTCCCTTGGACTTGATGAACTGATTAGACTTTGGCGATCAAAGGTCACTATGACTTTGCTTCTGTCTCATTGTTGTGAACGCAGTCTCTCAAGAAGGCCCTCAGGGAATCTCCTCAAATTTTGCACAAACATCCACTTGAATGCACAGATGAACTGGTAAGAATTTGGTGATCAAAAGGCAAGGTCACTGTGAACTCACAAAACATGTTTCTAGCCACAACTTAAGAATTCATCCACTAATTATGACAAAAATTCACACAATTGTCAAACAGAAAAAGATAATGAAGTGATGACATTTTTATATCCAAAAGGTCAAAGGTCAAGTTCACTGTGACACCATAATGTTTCTCAAAAACACTTCTCTTAATTCAGGAAGAGACTTGAGATATTTGGTCAGATACTGACGTGGGGACACTAAGCTTGAGTTTCCACCTTGAAACTGTAGTCATTGTGGTGACGTCCTGTGCTGCCAGGTTGAAGATGTGTGTGAAGCATCCACGTTTTAGAATATGCATCATCTTTGTAGCAACACCTGAAGCATTGTCAACTTTGATGGCTACGTATGAGTCTGGACAGGAATGGATGTAAACTGTGACTGGTTCACAGAGACATACAACTGCAAGGCGGTAATTTTAAATCAAATCAAGTTTATTTATATAGCACGTTTAAAAACAACCGCAGTTGACCACAGTGCTGTACAAAATAAAAGAATGACACACAAATATATAGAGATATACTATACAAACAATTATAAAAAAGAATAACACTGGTAAGAACAATTACATAGGTAAAATGATGAAAATACTAAAATATTAAAACCACTACAAACAACCAAAGGCCATTGAAAACATGTATGTTTTAACATTTGTCTTAAAAGTGTCAGTGAAGGGGAAGCATTTGTTTGAGACTAGAGGGCTATTCCAGAGCTTTGGAGCAGCTACGGCAAAGGCAAGATCTCCCTTACCCACCAGCTTCCATAGTGGGACAGTTAAAAGACATTGTGCATAGGATCTAAGAGATCGGAGTTTGAGTAGGGCAGAGAGGTTCAGCAATGTATGGGCTTAAAAGTAAAATTAATCCTTAAAATCAAATCCTCCTTTTTGACAGCAGCAGCAGTTTTAGTTAGACATGGTTTAATGTAACAAACACGATGCAACGTAGCGGAGTCCATCTGAAATTCATAGTAAAGTACAGATGTCTTTAATCTTTATACAGTGGTTCACAAGGGTTGCGCTGCGCCCTAAAAACTGTCCTTTGTTGGTCTTTTTCTCTGGTGTGGTAGTTGGAGGGGGGGGGGGGACTATAGTGCAGCAAGGGAGGACTCGCACACAGAGAACAGAAGAGATAGGTGATGTTTATATTGCAAAGGCAGCAATCTGTATCCAACACAGAGGCAAGATTTGATTTATTTATTTCAAACATTTAGATAATAATAATAATAATAATAATAATAGAATATATTGTAGGAAAAAAAACTACAAAACAGAGACAAATGAGAAATATAAATTCAAGTTTCATGTCCAAAAAGGAGTAGGAAGAAGCAACCTAGACAAGCATGAACACCCTAAGGACAAAACACCCAGGCATAAGCAGAGTAATGTAGTGTATGCAGTTCAGTGCAGCCAGGAATGCACAGATTTATACATAGGTCAAACAAAACAACCACTCCACAAGCACATGGCACAGCACAGGAGAGCCAGCTCCTCAGGTCAAGACTCACCTGCCCATTTACATCTAAGAAGAAGGGACACTCCTTTGAGGACAGCAATGTTCACATCTTGGCCAGAGAATAAAGGGTTTTTTCTGGGGAGTTTTTCCTTATCCGCTGCGAGGGTCATAAGGACAGAGGGATGTCGTATGCTGTAAAGCCCTGTGAGGCAAATTGTGATTTGTGATATTGGGCTTTATAAATAAAATTGATTGATTGAATAAAGATGCCTTGAAAGCGACGTGAAAGAAGCCATCTACGTCAAACTAGAGTGACCCTTGTTAAACAGAGGAGGTGACCTACAACACCACTTATCACCCACCTAAATTGCAGTCTTGGGATCCCTCCCCAGACGACTTCACACCCAGTCATACCTGGTCCCATCTGACCCTAACGACACACATGATGGCCAGGTGGGTCAGCGTCTCACATGTGATCTTAACCACTCTGTAGGGTTCACACCCACACAGAGTTTAAAGCCTGCCACTCCACACCAGTCAGTTGGACCTGAAGAAGCTTCTTGGATGAGAGGCGAAACGTCTTCAAGAAACGCAAGCAAGTCCAGTTGCCTACGATATAACGCTTATGCCTGCTGTTTAACTTAGTCCTGAAATCTGACACCTCTTAGCCTTCACAAGTGCATCACTATTAGTTGGCAAACTCCTCCAGGGGGCCTGACTGGGACCTTTAGAGGGTCATGTTTGACACCCCTGGTGTAATGGGTGCTCAGGAAACTTGGGTACAATGCGTGTATTTGTCCACAAGGTGGAGCCATTTAACCAAGAATGGAGGGTCGCCAACCATATTGGCAGACTGTCAACCTAAAGCAACAGGCAGACGCTGTTGAAACAGTCTCTCAGTGAAGAAAGACTAGATCAAGTATTAGAATCACTATGGGTCACCTGATCATGACAGAGTGGGTTATCTGCTTATAGTGTGTTTCAGAAAAGCTGTGGATGACAAAGGAGAAGTTGGTTGTTTCTTGTGACCTTCATCTGTCACCTTTGTCCTGCTGTTCCTCGCTCCCATCAGGTGATTTTATTTGTGTTTAATAATAAATTTGATGTGATTATTTATTAGCAAAATAGAGTTTTCACTGTTATTGTTTTGATAGTATCTTCAATATAATCTAACTGTAGTGGTTGCAGCCCAAAGGTAATGCTGCCATCTCTCTCTTACACACACACACATGCACACACACAACTACAGTAGCCAGGTTGCAGCCATAGCAACGCCACCGGTGCGCTGTTATCCTAAAGTGGTGGAGTGGAAAGCAGGAGGGCTGTTGCTGCTCTGAACTCCTCACTCCTTCCCCCGCCGCCGCCCAGTGTCGCCAGGTTCAAGGTACGGGGAGCATCCCTCTTGTCTTTGTTCTGCCCGTGATGGACGTCGAGGCGGAGGACGGCGAGGAGGAGCCCAAATTCCAGCAGCCTCGACCACCTCAAGTCCTCAGCTCGGCCGGACGCGAGGACCATGGGAGCAGCGGAGGAACCAAGATGAAGAAATTGACGCCAGGAGGCGGGGCCGCGTCCATTGCGCGCAAAAACTCCAACAACAATGAGCTGTGGCTCCTGCGAGACGAGGAGGACTCCGCACCTGTCAGTGCCAGTGGCAGCAGCGCAGCCTCTGCTCAGTTGTGCCGGAGGGATGCTGCTGGAGGGGACACAGTCTCAGAGGCAGGTGTGATAGGAGAGGGAGCCATCGGTATGATATGCAACAAAAACGGAGATTGTAGAAGGGACCCGACCAGTTCAGGGAGCCTCTCCTCTCTCATCTCAAGGCAGGAGAAGCAGGCAGATGGAGTAGTGGCTGCTGAAGACTGCAAGGGGCAGGCTGCAGGCATGGACGGCTCTGTCACTTCACCGGGGCCCCTGACACAGGGGCCGGGCAGTGCCGAGGTCAGGACCGCGGCAGTGATGGAGAAAAAGGACTCCAGAGTTTCCTTCTCCAACGCCCCAACTAGTAAAGGACACACTCCGACTCAGTCAAGAAATTCTGTCACTTTTACCAAAGCTGAGGACGGCTCTCAGATAGTGCCGGATGATGGAGACACCAGGGAGAACCGGACGTACATGCAGCGGCAGTTTAGTTCAATGCTTCAGCCCGGAGTTAACAAATTCTCCCTGCGCATGTTTGGCAGCCAGAAGGCGGTGGAGAAAGAGCAGGAGCGCGTAAAGTCAGCGGGTAATTGGATTATCCACCCATACAGCGACTTCAGGTATGGGTCAAATTGAGTTAGGTCCATAAACACTTCACACTCTTACACTGAGCTGGTCTACATGGAAGATAGAGTTTGATTCTATCGAACTGTGTGTGAGGAAAGACAAAACATATAATAAAAATTCAGGTATGCGTAAAGGTCCTTTGGGAATAGAATTTCATCTTCAAAAAACTCCTTCAGTTGGAGCCAAGATTAAAATAAATCAAAAATACCTACACAAAATGATCCAAATATCCAAATATAGACATTTTAACCTTAGACATTTGTTCTTAAAATTCTCAGGAGCAAAAAAAATGAAACTTAAGAGGAGAACTTGATCCATTATAAAGAATTATTATTGTTATTTTTTGACTATTTTGATCTCCCCAGTTCAAGGGACAGATGAAGACATGTTTTGTTTTGGGAAGAAAAAGGAACTTCAGATGCATTTGAATAAAGTTAAAAAGCCTTTATTTCAAAACATGGCTGCTTACATTAAAACACCAACCGGTTTCAACCCTAAGGTCTTCGTCAGGGTGCCAAAGGGTTGTCTTTCCTTAGAGAGATAGTGATTCCCACATTGAGTTGGTTTTGCTAAATGCTTTCGCTCTGGACAACTCTTGCTCACTTTGGCAAAACGTTAAGGTATCTGCAATATGATATATATATTTATAACAAGCAAGTGTCCTCAAAAAGTCTTTGTTGAACTTGATGTCAAGTTGGAAAAGTTACGTCTTTACTTGGAATGCGTCTGAACAACTGTTTCAGCACCGAGGACAGCTCCTCCAATTATCCCAAGTGTACATCAGCAGCATTCTGAAGAGAGAGACAACTTTCTGAGCTCTTAACTGGCTGTGACTCAGATTTTGCCATTAAATTATGATTTAATAAGCATACTGATTAGCGGTTTTGTGGGGAATTATGTCAGGGAACATTCATGACTCAGCAACGCTCTTCAATCAGTTCCTCCCTTTGCTTTGCAGGCTCCCACGTACTTTCAGCCAGACAGCAGTGTGACTTTGTGAGCAACCATGGCAAGAACACATAGAGAGCTGCAACTAAGGGTTGTTTTATTATTATAGATATTATAGATTTAGTATTTGGTCCATAAAATGTTAGAAAATAGTGGGAAAAATCAGCAGTTTCCTGAAGTCTTTAAATGTGGTGCAGCTCAAAGATTTTCAGATTAAGATCACATAAAGACAAGCAGGAAATTCTCACACTGAAGTATATTTGGCTTGTTTGCCTAAAAAGTTGTAATTGTTTAATTATCAAAATTGTTTCTTTATCAACTAATCATCTCATCTCTACAATGCAGTGCTTTAAATTCTAAACTACAGTTTGATTTTGTGGTATGATTAAGCATTGCGGAGCATTTTGCTGACACATCCTCCATCAGTAGCGTTACTGTATGGGTGCCTGTGTCTGTTCTTTGATTTAGACTGAACTGCACCCAGCTCATCTTTCCGATTATCCATCTGTCTGTCTGCTCGTCCTTAGTTTGACCTTGTCTTGAGTCAGATGGTATAGGTTGCCTCCCCAGAACAAGATACAGTGCACTTTAAACCATTTGTCACGGTGTTCAGGGTGGCAGTGTCTCTGTCTCTAATCATCTTCTCCCTCTGCTTCACCATCAGGTTCTACTGGGACTTCACCATGCTGATGTTCATGGTGGGCAACCTGATCATCATCCCCGTGGGCATCACCTTCTTCAAGGACGAGACCACCACGCCCTGGATCATCTTCAACGTGGTGTCTGACACCTTCTTCCTCATGGACCTGGTGTTGAACTTCCGGACCGGCATCGTGTTCGAGGACAACACCGAGATCATCCTCGACCCCAAGAAGATCAAGAAGAAGTACCTGAAGAGCTGGTTCGTGGTGGACTTTGTCTCTTCCATACCTGTGGATTATATCTTCCTCATCGTGGAGAAAGGGATGGACTCGGAGGTGTACAAGACGGCCCGGGCGCTCCGCATTGTCCGCTTCACTAAGATCCTCAGTCTGCTGCGGCTGCTGAGGCTGTCCAGACTCATCCGTTACATCCACCAGTGGGAGGAGGTAGGCTGATTCAACATTTATGATCTTCACTGAAAAGGTTTGGGGTTTACTCTGACCACTCAAGGACGAGAGACTTAGGGTGGAGAATTAATCTTTATCATCCCTTTGACAGTATATGAAGAATACAGTGAGCATACTGCTGATAACACATGCTTATAAAGATGACACACTCATGTAGTAGTGAGACATTTAAAGAAACAACAAGGGAGGAACGCAGCAGGAGCACCACTGTTTTAGATAGTGTGCTATATTTAGGCAGTGGTAGATTGTCACGCTAATCTGAACCATCTGTGCAGCTGTGCCTGTCTATACACTGACTGATATGGGATGTGATATATGGGAGGATATTTCAGAAACAGACATTTTAGGAGTTGATGCATCAAATTATATTAATCAAGTATTTAATGATTGAACAATACATTGAAGAAAGAAGAATAACAGCAAAATGTGTCAGGGTAAAAAACAGTAAAAAAAAAAATAGATTATGTATAATAATCATCAATAGAAACAGAAATATATAGAAACAATTTTATTTTGAAAAATGAGGGTCATTTATATAGGAAAAATCACTGTTTTAAACATTTACATAAGTCTATTTGTATTTTTGTCGTTGCATATCTACTATATCTGATAAACCAGTAATAGCCAATAATATTGTCTTTCTCTACTCATCACTTAATTCGTGTTTAACCCAAAAAATAACAACTTTTATTATGTAAAACTATGAAAAATAGTAAAACAGCTAACAGCTAAAACAACTATTTTGATAATCAATTAATCGGTTTGAGTAGTTTATTAAGGTGGTGTCTTTACTCCTCTATGACTTTAATTCATTCAAATAAACACAAGAAGTTTGTGCTCTAGTGAAAGAAACCTCCTTTGTTTCGTGTAGTTGGTCCCACGACACCTCCAGGAGGCTAGACAGTGATCTCTGGCATCCCAGAGACACTCCCCTAATGCCAGCTCTCACTGCTCCCCTCCCCGCACCGACCCAACAACCTCCTTTATCTTACATTACACATGGCTTTCTCAGCCCAAACAACACTGCCACCTTCAACAAACCCAGGCTCCGTTTATGCGAGCTCCAGGTAGCGACCGTGCCGATACTACCTTTCCTAGCACATTCACCATTTAAACAGATTCTCCTTCAGTTGTGATCGACATTTATCACCATTTTCGGACGTTTTATAGAACTGATCAAATAAGTAATCGACAGATTAATCGACAATGAAAATGATAGTTTATCACAGATGTATTGGTGTCAGTGTTTATGCTGGTTGATGACTAACAAAGGAATTGCTGTACAGAAATGCCACATTAGGTTTGTGGTCATTTATGACATAGTTTTTCCACCAGAGGGCACTTATGAGTTGATTTTTTTCAACTGTGAAATGTCTCGCTTTGTTAAAAACCAAATTCAAGGGATCCGTAACACGATCATTATTTGATGTATTAAAAAAATTAAATAAAAACTATTGCCGATATATCTTTATCAGATTTTTTAAAACTGTATATCGAAACCAACCAGGCCATATAAAACGACTGTTAGCCTTTGCAGACAACATTCCTAACATTTCCTCAGTGTAACTCATCCTGAGTTACCTGTCACCATCATCTGTGAAGGAATGTGCAGATTATAATATAGCCTTCACATTAGAGTACAGTTATTATGAATCCTGCCGATGAATTTTAGAGTCTAACAGAAAAGACCCATCAGCTTCCTGCGACACATCAAAGCATCAGAGCTGTATTGATCATCACTGATTTTCCAGCTGCAGTGTGGATATCACGACAAAGTATTTCCCTGGCTCATAAAAAAGCTACTCTGACTGTGCTCTAATTAATAATACAATATTGGATTCCAGTTCAGTGGTTTATGTCAGTATACAAGTAATTCTGTTTGTTCATCAACAAAACAATCCTCTGTATAATTACTCCTTGACACACAAAAACTGAGGTTTTACAGTGTTGTATAGCAATAAGCCTGATAGCTGGATAATGGCTCATTATAAATGAGTGTACTGATGTAGTTAAGGATTCATGAAAAATTAATTTGTGCTTATCAGTGGGAAAGTGAAGAGGGATTTTCCGAGGAATGAACTCAACCACGTGAGACACTAATTGCCTTTTTTTTTTGCTCTCATAACAAAGCTACCTTTTTTTGCCTCCATTTCTATAATTATTTTAATGTGGCATCGCAACTACACACACTTTCTGAACACATATACACCAGTTTGTCAATAGATAGATGCATTATCATCCATCATATACGCCACAGAATCACGATTAAGCCTGACCTGTGATGTGCTTGCGTATGCAAACTGAGGACCCCTGACGAGCATCCATGAATCAAAAGTGTGTGTTCCCTCACTCTGAAAATAACCACTGCTCTTCTGATTACCGAGTGGTAATTTGAGCTCCATGAGAACCCTAATTACTCATTCAAACACTCACAACTGAATGCTCCTTTGCTTTCGGCTCAGCCCTGCCCCCTGATCAGCTTAGTTCATCCCAAGCTCTGCTCCGCTCAGCTTGATCCAAACGTGGCTGGCTGCGTGTCTGTCCAGCTCAGCTCGGCTCAGCTTAGCTCAGCTTGCTGCGGCGGGATTTCCTAGAAGATGATTTCCCCCGTTCAGCTCAGCTGCAGGCCAACCGAGTCAACAGCCGTTCTCATAATTAATAAAAGGAAAGAACAAGTTGTGTGTTTTCTACGTGAGCTTTGAATAGACTGCTGCGTGTGTTTGTGTGCGGCCAACACAAAGGTAGAGATAAGGGTTGTCGGGAATAACCAGAGCAATTTCCTGCAGCAGGAAGCTTGTATCAAGGCTCTCCACTTGCTGGCATGCCCTGGAGGATGCCTTTTTCATAAGCTAGACAATGACGGTGAACGGGTTGGATCATCTGTGTGTGCGTGAGAGTGGAGATTGGTAGTGGGAGTATTATTCATCAGCTTCAATAGTTTTCTCTAAACGTTGTCCTCGGAACCGACCGGATCGCCGTGTGTTTGACAATGTGCAGCAGACGGGAGCAGGAAAGCACTTTATCTGTGTTTTTCAGGCTGTGAGTTTTGGTCACAGTAATGTGCTTTGACCCAGATTGTGGTCTGACAGTGACACATGGCCAGGTGCTGTTCGGGTGTCGGGGGGGAACATTAGTCCTGGAGCCTCATTAATCATGATGGGAATGCTTCCTAATCACAGGGCAGGGCCTCACAGTGTGTTTCCCTTTCTCCTTCTCCACATTAGCGAAGGCCATTAGCTGCTATAGGAGAGAAAGTAGTGTCTTTGGCATTTTGTCTGGAGCTAATTTACAAGGGGAAAGGGGAACTTAAAATATGCTGAAAAGTGGAGAACAAAGAAACTCAACATATATTTGATAGATAGTCAAATAGCATGTAATCCACCAAGCAGAAACACCTTGATGCTGAATGTATGAAGCTAAAGATAAGTTTAGACAGCTAGGAAAAGGGTTATGAGCATTTAAGGGGCGGGTCCATCTGTGTTCTTTTCTGTGTTTTTCAAACTGAAATCCCACACAACCATTATCACAAAGTGGTTACGCTGGTTACAGCGCTAATACCCCATATTACCCCCACCCCCATCATGCCACATGCTGTTCGCTGACAGTGAGAACCAAGAGTGACAAAAGTGTTAGCTTGGAAGATTTGAGCTTGGAGGTGGAACATGGTGTTATTACGTCTTTATTTAACCAGATGAAGATACATTGATATTCAGTATAATACTGCAATCTGTACTGTATAAACACATTAATAGATCCATAGTCAGCTTCCAGTGTGAAGAAGCAGGCAGGAGTATTGGTACACAAAAAGCTAAGCAATGCACAAGGGCTGCCCCCCGACTAACTATTTTCCTAGTCGACCAATAGTCTTCATTTAGGGCCATTAGTCAACTAGTCGCCTGCATGTTTACGATATTAATCTAATTACTAAATGATGTATTTTAGGCAGGGCAACACAATGGTTTGAGTTGAAGGTGTAAGAAAGAATAGTATCAGTAACATTGTTAACACTGTGCTACATTACAGAGAAATCCAAAACCGTACTAATGAACCTTCATTAATATAGGCCTATATTTTATCTACAAGTGCACGTCACACACTGAGCGAGCCGCCTGTTGATGACGCTGTGGGCTAATGGGCATGTAGCTACTTCCATGTTTCAGATGATACGTCATGTTTGTAGTCGACCAATGAAGATGAGTTTACATATCACCTTGGGTTCGTGCTTCACCTTCTAGGTCGGGCACTGGGCGCTACTCTTGTGCTAAGCTGATCTTCTTCCACGAGCTGTTTATAAGTGTACAGGCCTATCGTCCGTGGGACAGATGTAAAGCTCTGGGTAGCCCTGCACTAACATGATCAACTTTTGACTATTTACAGAAGAAGGGAAAGATATCTGTTGGCTGTGATTGGTTTGTACCCTGACTCCTGTCTGACTGCTGAGCGTGGCCTCTTCCTGCACAGCTCTTAATAAAGTTTCACGTTTGTCTGTTTGTAAGTTTTCTGCGACTGAGCGACCAGTGAAATCTTGCAGACTAATGACCCTTCTAGTCGACTAATGATTGATCGGCTATTTGAGGGCAGCCCTACTTCAAAGCCACCAGACTCCATTGACAGAAACAGGAATTTTACCTCACATCACACAGTGAGTTGCTAGTTTACCGCCAACTCATCTGTTTAATCTGTCTGTTACTGTGTGACTTTCGGAAAAGGACTAACATGGCATCCACAGCAGTACATGGTTTTATATGTAGCGACGACATCATACAGAAACCGACATCACGTCACTTGGGCAAAAAGTTGCTAGAGGAAAATAGCATGTTGAGGCTAAAACATGCATACTTCAACCAAAATTTGAATTTTCGGAATAATATAATGAATAATGATAATAATTATACTAGCGCTGCCCTTTAAAGAACTTTCTATGTAAATTACATGTAAGAAAAAGTCAAATAAATTCATGGGATCTGGTGAGCACGGCCACACACCAACTATAAGAAACAGGCCCAGAGCGACATGAGCAAGAATCAATCTTGCACATTAGCGAGTGGAGCATAATTTGCGATGGAGGAATATGTTGGACCGGTTGACTCTCTTGTGTCGGCACCGTAACTAACAAGAGATGTTTGCACCCTGGGGTTCTGTAGGAAATGCAGGTTTTGATATGCAAGTGAGCTGAAGGTTTAGGGCAGTGAGGTCTCTGAGGTGACGGGATGAGTCGTCAAATGTCCCGACCTGGCTGCTCCCAAAATGTAAACTCAAAACGGGGGTGCCCCTTCACATTTACACACACAGTATCTGGCCTAGTTCACATGTAGGACAATTCCTGTGTCTTAAGTGAGAGATGAGCCTTTGTTTCCGGTAACATACCATAAACTGGCCCATAAAGCAGGGCTGTACAGTATGCATAAGTATATATAATATGCAGACATATGTGCGGCATCTGGCCTACTTCCCTTTAAAGATAATTCTCTGTCCCTTGTGGGGAATATGCTTTTACTTACAATTTAGCAAGGCCCAGTTGGCCCAGCTATGCTACGGATTTCACAGGAGTGCACACACACACACACACACACACACACACACACACACACACACACACACACACACACAGATGTAAACCCACTCTAATGCACAAACACACGTACTGGTAACAAGGCCTGGCCAGTAGCCAACAAAGCCACAGCGAGTGGTGTTTACAAGGCTGTGACCACAACACCAGCTCCACACAAATAAGCCTTCTTACCTGAGGGGAGTAAATCTAAGAAACAGCAGAGAGGGGGCCGGGCCGCGCCGCTGATCAAAGCTTCATCAGCGTCTGACGAGGTTTCATCATGAATGAAGTCAGACCGCAGACTCCTGTTCATTTTCCCCACCTGGTTATAATGTAGACCATCTGCCTGATGATGTTATTCGACTAAGATGGAGGAGGAAAGACACACAGGGCGTCGGCTTGTTACTGAATAGTCACTTCATCATACATCCTGTTCTATTCACTATATGAAGTGCATATATATCAATGAAAAACCCACTAGTTTTCACCACAACTGAAAAACATATACTTCCCTGCAGCTCTTCCTCCCAGGCTGTTGTTTCATTCAAAGCTGCACTAATCAATACTTATACATTAATAACAGGTTTATCTGTAATGTGAAAGGGGCTACTTACCGGCTCAGCTCAGGGTCAGACAACAACACACCTGTGCTCCATTGACTCTAATGCAGTCGTTTCAGATTTCCTTCATTTTCAGGCTGGTTTTGTGGATTTGGAGCTAAATGTTGTGCCTGGGGCACGTCGTGTATTAATGATACTCGTTACCTGGAGAGGTTGGAAAAAAGTGTATGTTTCTTCTCTGTTCCCAAACCAAAATCAAACCCTGAAAAGTGTAGGGTTAGCTAGCTAGCTACTGAAGATATAGCCTACTGAATGTATACACATGCTGCTTTTGCTTTTTAATGATTATAACAGTGAAACAAAGACCAACACTGCTGTACAGGAACCAGTGAAGGGAAGCAGGGAAACTTTGCTGATATTCAACCAGCTGTGTGTCATCACAGTGTGCGCAGATGGACGTTGTTTGACTTCCTCCACAGATCCCTGCCTGTCCAGCGGCTGAGGTCCGGGTGCTGTCAGCAGCACGGGGGCGAAGCCAAACACCGTTCATCTGCACACACTGCGATGCCACACAGCTGGTTCAACATCAGAGAAGTTTCCCTTTATATTCATTGTCTTGTGTGGCGATCAGCAGTGATGTGGTGGTTCACTTTTACACTGTGATCTGTAGCCTATAGTTCGGCTTTAGCTTCTAACTATCTTTGTCTTTTTAACCTGTTGTTGCTGCTGAGTCAGTTTGACATCCTGGATATATCCGTCAAACACAGACTGCAGACCCCTCTGTCTGCTTCTCTCTGGAATCACTGTTTCATTTTTCCAAAAATATGATAATATTTCTTCAGGGGGTGCAGTTAGTTACAGTGTGGGCTCCATGCTTACTCTGACAGCTTGTCGTACCATCACAAAGGGGCGGGGCTTAGCGAAGGGTCAAATGATTTAATGACTTTCTCATGCAAATAGTAACATACTAGGTGTTTTCTGGTTGTCCAAACCTCTGAATGAATCAGGATCTGGACCCCTGATGTACTGTAGACCATACAGCAAAATATCACCAGCTGTTTCCAGGTCTCTCCTCACTATAACAATATACTGTTATATTTTACCTCCATCTGTATAAACATAAACTCAATTCTCATTCCCCTCACACGTCTTTCCTCCTCTCCAGTTTTCTAACCCTCTCTCTGCCCGTCTGTTTTCCTCCTGACAGATCTTCCACATGACCTATGACCTGGCCAGTGCTGTGATGCGAATATTCAACCTGATTGGTATGATGCTGCTGCTGTGTCACTGGGATGGCTGTCTCCAGTTCCTTGTTCCCATGCTGCAGGACTTTCCGTCTGACTGCTGGGTCTCGCTCAACAAGATGGTGGTAAGCTAAACGATCTATGTGTGTGTTTGTAAGTCACACGATCACATGAATATCAGTATACTAAGAAGAATTACTGCAAAACTAAAGCATGAAACATATCCCCCGTGGAGCAGGAGGGTGTGTTATCTGCAGGCAGATGGGGAAATAGAATTTATTTAAGGTTGAGTCTGCACACACACACACACACACACACACACACACACACAGGACCGGCCTCAATTAAACTCTCTCTAGTTAAACCCAGGAGACATGCCAGTGTACAGAAAGCAGGAGTGAGGGATGAGAAAAGAGGCTTTTTTTTTTCTTGCTCGGTTCATACAGCACGCCATGTGGTTTGTTCTTTAGCCATTCTCTTCTTTCTCTCTCTCTCCTATTTACTTCTCCTCTCAGATGTCCTTCCCTCCTCCTAGCTGGCAGGTAGCTACTGGCCATCTGCTGATAGACAGGCCATTAGGAGAGGTTTTCTCCAAAATTATAGCTGGCACGAAAGAAAAAAAACCTCTCTGGAGAGCAAGTGGTGAAACTCAAGCTGCAGGAAATGATGATCTAACCAGACAATTAACGAACAATCATTATTATTAAAAACATTTTTCTTTCGAACTTTAACCCTTTATGAACCAGTGTTTTGCCAAACAGGAGAAACAGTTGCTCAGTCAACCTCTTGAACCCTAATATTCACTTTAAATCTCCTCCCGAGAAGCTTTAAGACAAGAGAAAAATCCAGATATCAATATCACACATTAGTAAAATACAACAGTGCCACAAACAGCTTCCTAATGACCATAAAGTTGAATTAAATCTCTCTAAAACTGTTTCCAGGAACACTGAGCATTACAACCTAACGAAGGAATGATTTATTGCAGTGCTGTCAGACTGCATTAGTTTTTGGTAGGAGGGACTAATAAACTGGCAACTGAGAGTATATATCTGCTCGTTACAACACTATTGAAGGAAAGATGTTTTTTTATGGCTGCACAATTACATCAGATGAAGAAGTTCAATATGATTTTCTATCTTTTTGGACAAATTTCCCCACAACTCAGTCTGACTAGTTTGGTATTTTAGTGGAATTTCAAGTCCCCATATTGAAAAAAGTCACATTTCTGTGTCTTTTTTTATTACATAGCAGGAATAGGTGCCATTTGAATACTGTGAAAGTATTGAAATGCTCAAACTTTTGCCTTTAAACAAGCCGTCAGGACTTCCAGGAGGTTGTGATGTCACATCTATACTATAGGCCCTTTTAGGTCTGACGTCACAATGGCATCAGTTTGTTAGCTGGAGGCAAAACATGACTCTCCAGCACAGGGCTGTAGGCTACATAGGAGTCTTAAAATGTTGTCTTGTTGTGTTACTGGGAGCCAGAATAGAAGGAGTCATGGCTCAAAACTTAAATTTTATCACATACCAGCTGCCACTGCCTGTCAACAAAAACAAAGACAACTATGGTTAAATGTGATAAGACGAAAGGACTGGACGGAGGCGATCATCAAATATGCTCCCATGTGCAGCACACACTTCATATCAGGTTAGGGAAAAAGTATTTCCTGTTGTAGGGATGAATAAAGTTATGTGTATTAAAGGTTATCATGTCCACCTCATCAGAAAATAGGGAAGTATTAAGAGGACTGTTGGATTTCTCTGTTATGCTAACTTTTTTAGCACATTAGCTAACGTTAGCTTTGATAGCAAAACAAACTGGTGGAAACCGTTCAAGTGTCGCCCTCCTTTGTAAGATTGGCATAGTAATCAACCACAAAGCTTCCTGTGACATCATCCATCCATTGAGTGATCATCTTCCTCCATTGTCTAACACAAGCCAACAGAACTCGCTAGCAAGCGCTAACTAATGTCTGTGGAGAATTGTTTTGCCTCCAGCTAAGCCCCGCCCACCAAAAACATCATACTGTTTACTAACAATAAAAGGGTCTATATAAAGGTAGAAACTGCCACTACAGTGCCATTACAGTCATTTTCTGGCTGCAATAATGGGGCAGGTAAGCAGAGAGAGAGCGCAGCTGTTGAAGACCTGCACACACTGACCAATCAGAGCAGACCAGGCTTTTCCAAGAGGGGGGCTTAAAGCGACAGTCGCCTGTTTCAAACAGGGTTAATACAGATATATTCAGGCAGACAGTATGAGAAAAATAAAGCTTTTTTTGAGCATTAAAGCATGTAAGCATGTCCTAGAGGAACCCTAAAATAAAAGTATGAACCTAAAAAATTAGCATAATATGGGACTCTTAACAGAGCAAAAGCACAGAAATACAGAAGGACATGGGGAAATGTTTTTTCCCCTGCCCATGTATTTATCATTTTCTAATCTAACCCCTTCCACCCTGTCTGACTTGTCATTCTGTATCAGAGATAACTGGCTGGGAGGTGGTGACAGACAGAGCCGGAGGCAGGGAGAAGTCAGGGGATATGAGCAGTGAAACACATCTGCCTGTCTGCCCTGTTGCTCAATACCTGCCTGTGTCACACTTCTTCTTTGAACTTATACAGTATGCTATATTTCACTAACAAGTACACGTTAGAGATATCACTATATGAGATCCTGGTATCGTGGGTTTTGGCGGAGGAAATATCACTGTTTCACAGCTTTCACAATTATTAATCAGGGAGTTCATTTTTCAACATTACGGAAGGAAAAAACACACAAGCATTTTAAATTACAAATTAAAATAATCAGCGACATCCCTTATACAATTTAACATATGTTGCCTGTATTGCCTGTGGTATGCCTGCTGGCAGTGTAGCCAGGAGAGACCAAAAATACAAATTTAAATATTCATGGTTTTCATGATGCAGAATATTCAAGCCTAGATTTTAGAGCTGACTTAAACATTTTGCATCTTGACGGTTCTTGTTGCTCAGACTATGGCCTAAGCTTGGGCGGTATCAAGGTATTACAGTATACCAGGGTATTTAGAAATCCCAAAGATATGATTTTCCATACCCTCAAATATACAGATGCTCCTCTATGAATTAAACTGATACAAAGATGTTGTGTTGTACAGTACGGATGTACGATAATATCAGCACATCATCAGTATTCGCCGATATTGGCTTTAAAATGAACTTTCAGAATCAGCCAACATGCTTTTTCTTATTTTGCACAATAAATGAATGAATATTACAAACATTGAAAAGTATTGTATTTCATGTCTCCATCTGCTGGTGGGCCATCACAATAAGAGTATACATGCATAATATGATGTTAATTCCACTACAGAAGAGACTTGATCACTAAAATTAGGTGGGGAAAAAATGGAATTATCAATCAATATAGTTGGTTATCGGCCAAATTAGTTGTTATATAACGGTGTAATGGATATTGGCAAAAAATCCAATATTGTGCATCCCTAGTGCACAGCATGCACCATTAGAGGTCAGTCTGTACCGGTGGAACAGGCAGCTGAGCTGAGAGAGATGGGGACTGTGAGTGGTGGGGATAACGTTACAGGAGTCGTAAAAAAAAAAAAGGAAAGCAGTTTATCAGCAATGTGATTTTATTCCACACATCATCACCGTTCAGCCCACTGATGTGTCGGTATCCGCCGTGGCAACGAGCAAGAATCTATAAAGAAGGCCACTTATTTCCTATCTATTCATTATTCTATGGGCCGTACTGTATGTATTTAAACCTAGAACAACTTGTCTATGTGGGCTAATTGCACAGTAAAAACACAGCATTGTTGTTCCCAGCTGGTGGGTCATGGTCCAAAAGTGGGCCACGGGTCCATTCTGAATGGACGGCAAGTGACTCGCAAACGCAAGTTTTTATTTTGAAGTGCCGTTTCCTGCTTTAGAGTGAGTAAATAATGGACAGCTAATTGGCAGAGACAGCAAAACTACCCGACGACATGGCCAAACGCAAGTATGACGTTGAATGTATTAAACTGTGTGAACCTTGAACTAACGACTAAGGGGAAATCTGGACCCGTGGCTGGACCAGTTGGGAACCACTGGGCTAGACAATGTCATACATGTGACAATGACTCCTATCACTAGTAGCTCAGCTTTTAGGCTACTTTTTTGTTCGTTTGATTGTTTGTTTGTTTGTTTTTCACATGGACTGTCATATCCGTATATCCTGATGCAGGTCAGGAAGGTATGAAGGTATGAAAAAATAGATACCGCCCGAGCATATAATGGACTTAATGAAAGGCTGTGAATCCTGCTTGTGAGCACACAGTAAACAGGGTGTGTATACTAGAGCTGCAACAATTAGTTCAATAATTGATTAGTTGATCTAAAGAAAATTAATCACCAAGTATTTTGATAAGCGATTTACAGTTTCAGTCATTTTTAAAGTAAAAATGTTGAACATTTGCTGTTTCTAGCTTCTTAAATGTAGGGTTCTGCTGCTTTTCTTTGCCATTTATGACAGTCAGTGATGTATGATGTTGTAAATATATGATAGGCTTTTGGTTTTGGACCACTGGTTGGACAAAGGACGCAAAATGAAGATGTCACTATGAGTTCTGGGAAATTGTGATAAGCATTTTTCACTTTTTTTTTACATTTTACTGACCAAATGATTAATACGTCATTTGTAAAAAAAAATATCGGTAAAGTAATCAATGATGAAAATTACCATTTGTTGCAGCCCTGATATATGCTGTGCATTAGTGAACACTGTTGAAATGCTGTGGGAGTAACTAGAGAAAGAGAGAATGGCACTATTAGGATAAATGGCTCGGCAGTTAGAGAGGAGAGTTTGTATTGACTGCAGAGGTAATAACTGCAGGAGGAATGTGGAGTAAAGTGATTGCTTAAGGCCGAGGAGAAATAGTTGGCATTAGTGCGAAATGACACAGTTTCCTGATTGACATCAACATCATGTGCCCTATAAACCACCCCGCCACTGTGAGAGAGCCAAACGGTGTCGCTGGCCTACTGCTGCTCATTGCTGCAGCATCAGAAGCTGCAAATGATTTTAACCAGCTGAAACTATCTCTTGGAGTGAAATCACATATTTGTTGTGTCTGAGGAAGCTGAGCAGACTGGATGAGTCCTTCCTCGTGCATTCGTCATATGCCGTCTGTTTCCTGAGCTGTCTGACGCCGCTGTCGCTAAGAAATGCTTCATATGCTGAACCTTCTAATTCTGGCACGTAGATTTGTGACATCCCACCCTCGAAAATACTCCTCTGAAAACACTGTGTACTATGACACAGTGGCGTGCGTGCTTGCGTTCATTGGTGTGTGTGTGTGTGTGAGTGTGATCTCCAGGAACAGATGGATCTCACACCCATTGATCCTAGGGGGCATGACTGTTGCTTCTCCATCGTTCCACCTCTCGTTTCATCTCTGGCCATCTTTTTTCACAAGACGCCTGCCTCTGTGTGCCAACTTTATATGTCACTTTTGACTCATTAACGTTAAGTATCGTAGACTTTGACAGAGTTTGACTGAGATATAAAACCAACAACAGCTTGAATGTTACTAGCCTCCACTTGTATCCTGCCCATAGTGCTCAGACACGCCTGCTGCTCCCTCGGCATCTGGAGTTGTTTCCTCAGCTTTTAGTTGCAAATAAAAATGTGTTGATAGCCTCTTATAGGCATTAAAGTCCCAATTCAAAGCTTCATTTTGTGTTAATGTTTTCCAATCTCAGGCAGCTCCTATATGGCACAAAGACATTTTTGTGCATTATGTTTATTACCACCAAAGGGAATGAATGCGGAGAAATATATCTCACCGTGTTTACATTCAGTTTTCTCTTCAATGCCTCAGAGCGATGTGCCTTGTTTACGCCCGTGTGCCAAAATCTGAGCGAGATGCCACAATGCCAGCAAGCACCCATGTGGGCGTGGCCGCCTGGTGTGCTCTGCTGCTCTCCATCTCGGGGTAATCAAGGTCAGAGATCCTCTTCAGAGCTGCTTTGAATGAGAGACGCAGCATTAAATGATCCTCACTTCAGGCTGGCTGGCTGCCTGCCCGCGCTGGACGTTTACCGGACTCCACCCTGCTATTCCTTTTTGCATCATCTGTGCACTTAGGCTATAAACAGACAGACAGAAACAACACGTGATTCATTAACTCGCCCTGAAGGCACTCTTATACCTGCATGATAATCAAAATAGCCTCCTTCCGACTCTTCCTTCCTTTAATGTCTTCAGCTCTGCCTCAAAGCATTAAAAAACAATATCTGTCATTTGTAAAAGATATGCACGCAGCAGACTGGAGTTTATTATAAGCCTCACAGCATACTGATCACAAGATACCAAAATCATTACAGTCCGTTATTTAAGTAGCGTTCTGTTACATGGATGTCAGGTGGGTTTGTCCCATCTGCCTCCGCCTGATTGGCTCTGGGATCAATGACATTAGAATAAAGCCTCTGTCTTCCTGTCCTGCTTCAGTCTGAGCAGTGTTTCTGTGTTCAATATTTAGGCTGCTGAGAGACATTTTTACTGTAGAGGAAGAGTTGCAATAGTTCCCCAATTTGTGTGGCTTTATTGTCTATGCATGTGCTCTGTATGCACACACACACACACACACACACACACACACACACACACACACACATACATACACACACAGATGCACTTCAAGAAACCCTCTGGCTGTGAAAGTTAATAAGGATATCCCCCATTCATTCAATTACTGAAGTGATCTGACTGGCAGGCAGGCCTGTCAGCACGCATAAGAATAATGGACAGTTACTGTGTGAGATGTGTGTGTGTGGAGGTGTCGGTGTGTGTGTGAGTTGAGTGACAACTGCTTGTTATAATCCAACAGCTTCTCTCAGTACTAATTTGGTTTATCTCCTATAAAGTGTAACAGATGTCAGTGACATAACGTCCATTTCTTAAATACATTTTGCAGAGAACAGCATTTAAAGTGGGCGGTACAGTAATGTGTGTGATTTAGAACATAGGCAACACAAGAGAGTGACTGAATTCTTAACTTACACAGCTCTTCTCGGGGTGTTTGAGATGTGCAGGCCTCTAGAAACATGAAACCATCAGGTAAAGTAGTTTTATTTGCCATAGGTTATAACTGACTCATTTAAAGAGGGTTATTGGCTCCAATCTGAGATATTTTGTGTTTTGCTGGGTCAAGCCTCAGCTAGATTTAAATAAATAAATAATAAATAAATAATACTGCCCAGCCTGGTTGGCACTGCGGTGTTTGTGGGGCAAGTTCCCCCCGTGAGACCAACCCCATTTTTTAGAAGAAAAGTTGTCATGTTTAGCTGAGCAGTGATGAATTCAGTGAGTTCAGGTTCAGGCCAGCTTATCACTTTGAAACTGTCACATATAATCACTTTAAGATGAGAAATGTATCAATCGTTTCACTTGTTAATAAGAAAATATCTACAGCCACCATAGCAGTTCTCTGAGGCTATATCATAGACTGTAAAGATGGACCACATCAGCTCCAGAGGTAGCCTAAAGTCAAACTAATACAATCGCCCAGGCCCCACGAAGCGTGCCGGGCTTTGAGGTTAATTTTCGTAGTAGTCAATAGGGGTGTAAATCACCAGTTTCATCGCAATACGGTATTATATTGATTCTTTGGACAACAATACGATATTTGCTGATATTACAAAGTCTAAGCACGTTAAAATTTCAGCCTGCATGCACGTTTTTTCAGACGAACGTTGTTAAAACAGAGCAGCTAATGTTACTGTAGTGAGAAGTTAGCAGAGTGAGATGCCGTCCAGGCAGGTAACGTTACATCTTGTTCTATCTCATAACAAATTGTTTTACATACAACATGTGCTCTGTCTGTTGATCTCTATTTTCTCTGAAATTGAAAATATTTTGACACTGCTGATTTATCACGGAGTAAATAACACTATCCACATTGTCTTCTTGGCTGCTTGCCGTCTGCCTGCCGTTGTTTGATGGTGACACAGACTTTCAAAATAAAAGCGTATACTACAGATGATATGGATCGATGTTTTCACTTTGGGTCGATGAATCTAGATCATTGATCATTGAATCGATATATCCAGATTGATGGATCGTTACATCCTGGTAGTCAAACATAATTACGTCCATCATGTGATGCCGTGTGGCCCAAAACAATTTTTCCTGTTCACTTACATAGCGAAAGAGATGTTTGTAAATAGGTGGATGATTTTTGTTTTTATCATCACAACCTTTGCAAAATGACTTGTTTTACTACCAGAATTTGATCAATTTGGTCCAATAACATTTGGAAAGTCTAGAAGAGCTGCACAATTTAATCAGTTTATCCCAATTCTAGTTAGCGGTCGGCGAAAGTGGAAGTAGCTAGCTCTGTCAGGAGAAGTTTCTAGTGCGCCTGCTCTCTGTGGGCCACACAATGTCAGTCAGTGCCAGTCGTCCAGGTAATTTATTTGTTGCAGTTGAAAGTTTTTTTGGCTTCATGCACCACTGAGCAACTTTCACAGGAATAAACCAAGCCCATCCTCCATCTCTGTGTCCAGTTCTCTTTATACATCTATGCGATCGCCCCCCCGGCAGCTGTTTGCAGTGTCATAAACCCCACCCCCAAATTCTCGTCAAATAAATTCTTCTCCAAGGAAGGTGATTTCTATCACTTTGGACGGGTTTTCTTCACGTTGGTGTTTGTCCATGTGGTCATTTTCCTTGATTAGTTTGTTTTTAATTAGTTATGTGATGATATAAATAAACAGATGTGGCTCGGCATGTTTGGCAGCTCTGTTCATAAGACTCCGTCAGATGCTGGAGTTTCTGTAAAAAGACTATATACCTCTATTTTAATTTGGTATTTACTGGGCCCCCAGTAGCTCAGTGGGTAGAGCTGGTGTCCCATGTACAAAGGCAATGTCCTTGTCGCAGCGGCTGCAGGCTCAATTCCAGCCCACAGCCCCCTGCTGCAAAGGATAGACTGCAGGGTGCCGTGTGATACTACAGCTGATCAAACAGGCTAACATTTGCTTATTAGCACAAATGTTAAAAACTGAGGCTAATGAGAATCTCATTAGCTTAACAGACATTTTGTTATCATGGACAAATGGTGATCCATCCAGTGGTTGTTTAGATATTTCCCTCGGGACCGAAGGAGTGGACCGACTAATATCTCAGTTTATAGAGCCACGCTGCAGCGGCTAAAAAAGCACTTGGCTCTTCCAAATGTTATTAAGTTTAAGCATTATAGAATTATTCCTCTGTATCTTATTATCATTACTACAACAAGGGTCTGCCTCTTACTTGTCATGACCATAACAGCACAGATGCTTTGGGCTTGAGTCATATGGCCACAGCTTGCATCATCAACTAGACACATTCTCCGGATGCACATGGTTGCACACCAACAGCGGTCTGAAATCTACAGCTGTGTCTCAATTCAGAGGCTGGATACTGTGAAGGACACAGCCTACCAAGGTGGGTCCTTCACAGGATCTGAAGGCCTGACTGAACCTGCTCCTCCTCTGCAAATGATTCCCTCCAAATGCACCTGTATTTTTCATTCCTCTGCACACCTTCTCTGCAAATTTTCTGGTTTGCTGAAAGCAGAGGAATGACAGCTGTGGTATTCTCCATCACAGTTCTGCCAAAGTTGAATACCTCAGGGAGGAGGATGAAAAAAAACAACCTACAGATGTCAAGCTGGGAAAATATAGCCTTCTCAAAATGTTTACATACTGTACATATGTGTTCATATATATATATATATATATATATATATATATATATATATATATATATATATATGTATAACGATGATTTACGAAGCAACAAATCCTGCTGAATCTGTATTTTGTGTTGTCAGAGGGGAGAAGTTAATATTTAAAAAAGTACAATAGATTTTAAAAGGAAGAGCTGAAAACATAAATCTGGGGAGAGAAAACTCACCCCTCTCCTGTTCTCCCAAATAATACACACTACCCTCCCTTTAGCTGCTGTAATCTTTTTATGTAACAGTTCAGTGATGTATAAATAATGTGATTGCTGAGTCTCCACTGTAACTTTACAAAAGATATGAAATATAGTTAGTTTAATCAACAAGTCCAGACCCTTTCATCTCATCTAGTACTTTATGTGGAAGTTGTTCATCAAGCACATGATGTTTAACTTCTTCCTCTCGATATCAAAGATGAAAAACCAATTCAAGCTAATGAACTCAAACTCAATAACAACAGTTTATTGAGCAGCAAAGCTATGATCCGTCGAGTCCAATTCCTCTTGCAAATCAATTAAAATCCTGCCACGTGACTTACAAGCATCCGTTTGACGTCTGATGAAGTCAGAATTTAAGATACACAGGAGTCAGCTGAGAAAGACTTCCACAAATGAGCCAGAGATAAAGACTCAAATCAGCTTTTACAACACAACATATTTTATATTTTATGTAGTGTGGCTTTTGCACTGTTCATCCAAGGCCAAGACCAGGCCCCCAGAAAGTGTGCCAGACTCTGAAGCCCATTGACATAGTGGCCAAGCTGTGTAACTACAACTTCTGGATCAGCACCGTGATGCCATCGGGCCCACAAAGACATTTTCCATAGACTTACTTAGGAAAGAGACATCTGTAAATCAATGGATGCTGTTTATTTTGAGCGTCACAACCCCAGTAACATGACCTGTTTCACTATCGGGATTTGATCCATGTGGTCTTTTAACATTTTGAAATTCTAGAGTCATTTTAATCCCCATTCAAGTTAGCACAAGGCTAAACCGGAAGTAGCTGGCTCGGCTGGCAGGAGTTAGCTGATTGGCCGACAAGGTCTCTAGTGTGCCTGCTCTATGGGCGCAGTGATACAGAAGATACGGGTCATTTTAAACCCGAGAATTCAAACACCACTGAGCAACTTTCATAGTCCTGAATACCAGTAATGAGTAAGACTTTAAGCACTGCTGGTTACCTCGTTTTAGAGTCAGCAGGTTTTTTGACGCCTGAAAAAAGGTTTGTGGTTAACACAAGCTTGAGGGACTTAAACATTTTGTCTACAACTAGGGATGTCCCGATCACATTTTTTTTGCATCCGATCCAATACAGAGTCCTTTATTTTGAAACCGATACTTTGCAAAGCATTAAGAAAGAAAAAAAAGAATGCATCCAAGTTGTCCCATAAGGTTTGTTTTTTATTTGAATAGTATCCAAAAAGCTTATCAGTGGTTCAGCAGCACAAAATGTAAACAAATTCTGAATTGTAAACAAATTGTCCTTCCAGAGTTGCCGTAGGGCTGTGGTAGGCGAGGTTCCGCTGTTAGGTGTGGCTATGTTGCTCGGAATAAAGAGAGAACAGTGGCCGCTGAACCTGTTGTCTCAACTACTGTCTGTTTATTGCTCATTAGCTACACTCAGTTAGGCGGTCCCAGGACGCTCGGTTACAATACATTGGAAAGCGGAGGCAACAATGAACAACATAGATGAAAAACCTGGCCATTTTTGTTGTTTTGATTCCTCCAATCTTTTATTACCGATTCCGATTTTGTAAAAATAACGTGATCTGTGTTGATACCCGAGGATCGGATCGGGACATCCCTATCTACAACATAAAATACGTCAGTAAAAGAAGAATTTTTCTATTTTCTTTGTTGTTTTACTCAACCTGATGAAGGTCTGATGATTGAAACATTGTTTATTGCAGAAACAGGACAGTGTGCAGGAATTCACTATTTCTTTATCTGTGGAAAGTGTCTTCCTACACATCTGCAAGTTTTTGAAGGTGTGCATGAGCCTCTGTGTTCTCATTTTGTGGTGCAGTAACTCGCTCTGTAGAAAATACATTATAGCTGCCACTTATTGTTAAGTCAGCCCGTCTTTCAGCAAACATACAAATGCTGCATTTGGTCAACCAAGACCTTTTAATAGGCTGCTTGTTATATTCAGAGACAGAAAATGTTCCTGTGCGAGCTCTGAATTCAAACTGGTGATGTTGCAGTTACCTTTTCAAACACAGCCACCGTGATGCGCTGAAATTCTGCTGATTAGTCTGTTATTTCCACATTAACACACACTCCTATCTAAGTTTATGCATGAGTACTCCAATCAAGAGTAATATTTCTGCCCTTAATGTCAGCGTTCTTCATTCATATTGTCAAGTGCTTCCAGCAGACGCCACCCCGTCTTGCAACTTTCCACACTCGTTGGTTTTAAATAATGAATACAAACTCGAACCCACTGCTTCTAAATAATGAATCTTAACAGTGCTAACAAGCTCTTTTATGGCAGTTTACATATTAAAATTCTAAATGTCAGTGTCATCTAAATGTCAGTCCTTTCAAGCAAACAAACTCCCCGTGTCAGTTTTGGAGTGTCAGAGAGACTGCACACTGTCAAGGAGGTGCTTGGCAGCATGACTGGCACAAATCTAACACACACACACACACACACACACACACACACACACACACACACACACACACATCCAAACACAGAGTCCCAAACAGCATGTAAACCCAGACGGACGTGCCACCATGCACGTACACTCACTATTCTATACTTACTCCATCATGCATCATAGATGTCCCTGGGTTCCTCCCTAAATGCATTATGTATAATTAGCCACAATCCACGCTGCTCAGTGAGGACTGAGAGCAAATAAAATGAACACCAGAGTTAATTTCATTTGTTTCCTCTTTGTTCCCCCCGCCCCTCACAGAGTGGTATCTCTGTACAGTTAGTTTATTGTGTTAATATGAAGGCTGTAATTTTTGATAGTAAGAGACAGCTGTACACTGTCAGTTTTAATCAGCTATTATCTCAAACATAAACACATATGGACTGGTTACAGCTGCTCCATGTGTGTTGTCTCTGTCTCTAAAGGTTTCTCTGCTAATGCACTCACTTGTAAAGGAATACACGTTTATTTTGCCTCCTTTGTCTTGTCTTCTTTCTTAGAGTAAATGAGAAGATTGATACCATTCGCCCACTTAATATGAAGCTTCAGCCACCAGCTGGTTAGCTTAGCTTAGCGTAAAAACTGGAAACAGGAAGAGATAGCTACCCTGGCTAGCTGCCAGGTGACCAGCAAAGAAGACACAAACCCCTTAAGACAATAATGTGTCCTTTTTGAACGTACTGAGAAGGATTAAATGTCAAATGAGGTACATCAGTTATCACTTTGAGGGCGTTTGGGCCGTAATGCTGACATTTCAGTTGTTTAACAATACATAACCAGCAGTGCTTTGGGAAAAGTTTGTATGCTTTACAGATACCCCTTTAAATGTTTTATACATTTCTAATTAAGAAATAGCACCACACTGTGCGCACTATAAGCAGTCTCTGTGGGCCCCCCATCCTTCTCTGGGTCCATGTCTCTCTCATGCACCTTTTAGCTGATTTTTTAATTTTTTTTTTTTTTTTATAAAGTCAGTTTGCCTCCTTTCCCTTTCTCTCTTTCTTTCTTCTTTCTTTTTTTTGGAACCCTGATTTCCCTTTCTTGGGGTATAGACGTGGCAGTGTGCATTGGTGCTTCAGCAGCATAAGCAGTCACTCACTCAAATCTAGCTGTGTTTAGAGAAGAATCCTGGTGTAGGGGCAGGCTAAACCATTTTGCATCTTTAAGGGGAGAGAGGGACCAATTTATTCAGCCAATTTAATTTAGTTCAGTCAGGACCACTTTAGTCAAAGAAAGCTTTATTTCCATTTACGGTATTATATTTGGCGGTGTGACTCTGTTCTGGGGCCTCTCTGCCTTTCCTAGGCCTACGCAGAGAGCCTGAGGCAGAGAGAGTACACCTCCCTGCCCTTCCATGCTCCTACATGGAAAGCCTGAGGCAGGGAGAGCAGCAGCAAAGACCCCTTGGGAACAGAACAGAGCAGCATCAATGACAAACAGAACATTGATAAGTCAGACACAGCATGAAAAGGAGGAGCTGGGGTGGAGGCAGGGCGCAAAGCAGCTTGCAGAGGAAGCAGCAACAGTAGGCAGGCCAGAGCAGTTTAAATAGGGCGCCCTAAATGAGATTTACCAATTGGCTGCATTGACAGGAATCATGTGATCTATCACCTGACTCTCTTCCATCAATCAGCTGCTCCATCAGTTGATTGGGCTGTTTGAGACCAGCTGATGTAGCTGGGATGTGAGCTGAGGTTGACATCGTGTCCTGCCTGAACTAACGCTATGCTCAAATTTGAAATATATAAATCAGAAAACAAAACCTGCAAAACAAATCCAGGCTTATTGACACTCATAAAAGGTCACAGTAGGGGTGTCAAAGCAATTTATTTGAGGCGCCTCATAAAGCTGATGGTGTGTGTTCGGCCATTTTAAACAATACGTGTACCTCAAAGCACGAGTATCAGATACTTTCAGTGTGTTTGGGCCTTTAGAGATGCTGGTCAGTAGATTTTGTTTCCTCAGGACAGAGCCAGGCTAGCTGTATCCCCATTTCCAGTCTTTTTGCTGAGGTAGGCTAATTAGCTGTAGCTTCATATTTACCACACATATATGACAGTGGTATTGATCCTCTCATCTTAACTCCTGACAAGAATGCAATGCACTATTCTTTAAAGCAGGCCTACATGTAACCAGTCCACTGACCTTAATTGCAGCATATATAAACATTCATATGATATAAATGCATCCATTTGTTTCAGTAGCTAAGCTCGGAGTATTAGTTCTGCTGAATCCAGGTTTACAGTTGTGTTGTGCATTTTTATGGAAATCAGATCAGAAACAGGAGACTTACCTGGAACGTATGAGTCTACATCGACAAAAACATTTCTGGGAACAGAGGAGAGACGAGCTGATTTATACCCATGGGCTTTTACTAACAGTCACCACACACACAGACTGAGAGCAATGCACCCTCGGCCCATTATGAGCTATACTGTTACCTCTTGTTTCTGTACCAAGATGATTAAAAATCCACTTGCAGGACTCGGGTGCGTTTACAGTAATGTGGTCTTATAGATGCCACAGCAGTATGTGAGAGTAGTAGATAAGTATAGATCTACTCAGCAGTCCATTTTTATTGTTTAGCATTTAGTTTCTTTTGTACAATGTATTGTTCAGTATGTTTACGATTCACCCCAGTGACATGTAAGGCATTCTCTTGTGCTCTGTCTACTGAAATACTGTATCCTAATGTGTGTGTGTCTGTGAGAGTGAGACAGACAGGTGCAGCCATGTGTAAGAAGGTGTTTATTTCTGTGCCTGGGCTCTGGGTGAGGTCCTTCTCCTGCTGCGATGTGGCCAGCATGCTGATGGCTGACTGAAGGGATTCAGCTGCGGGCCTGTTCACCACCCGGGGGGCAGCGGGGATGACGCTCAGCCTGAAATTGTTTTAAATGTTCTGTTAGGGTTCGTCTGCATTATTTCTTGTTGTAATGGGCTTAAGGCTCGAGGATGACAGTGAGACAAGGACTGCAGCTGCAAGGCTGCGTCATATAGAAATAACAACAAAGCTAGAGATGTGATGATGGTGCTTATAATCTTAAAGGCTTCAAACTTTTGTCGTGTGTTTCTCTGTCTTTTATCTAAGATTACTTGGCCCGGTTTTTATCTCCTCAAACTAATCCAAGCCACTGATCCAGCTGACAGCTCAAAACAGATATGAAACTTTGAGCCACGCTTGGGGCTCACAGTCAGCCACCAGGGCCCGCTGCCTGAGGCTAAGTGCCTCTAAAATCTCATCTTCTTCCTTTGCTGTTTCTAAACACTTCTTTTCATCTGCCAGTTCGTCCTCTTTCACCTCCTGCAAAACCAGCCGAATTTGAATCTCAAATGAAATGCAAATGCTCCTGGAAAAACAAAAATCAGAAACGAACCCAAGCAGTCAATCAGCGATTGAGGACAACACTTGTCCTGGAGAGGGACAGGAGGAGTTTGCGAGGAAACACACATACAGCGGTGAACCCCGGACAGCTGTTTGAGAGGAGGATGTGAGGTTCAGCTGTGCCTGTGGAGGGCCGTCTAATGAATCTAACACAGGAGGATTAGGTTTGACTGAGTGTGTGAGCACCAATCAAAGCCAGACTGGAGCAGGCAGATGTACAGGCTCCTCATTAACTTGCTTTTTTATTTTTTTGCTTCTTCTCCTTCTGCTCTGTCCAAGACGGGGCGAGGCAGCTCAGTGATGATAATAAAGCTCTCCACCAAACCTGAAACAATCACCAGACACAGATTCATTCACTTCACAGGGAGTGTCTCATCCTTTAGACTGCTTATACTTTAATTCACTCTGTACCACCGCCTCTGTCACCCTCTAACTTGTATAAATTTCACTGCTGTGCGCCTTAACAGTCTACCTTTGGCAGAGACGACCGGCTCAGGTCATCAGGTCAGAATCATTGCAGCGTGAAGGAAACTATAAAACTCCCATTCTAGGAGGGCAGAATAACTTTTCCTCTTTCCCTAATTTCTTTTTCTGTCTTGTCTCTTTGCTCTCCCTCCGTCTCTTCCTACAGAATGACACATGGAGCGAGCTCTACTCCTTCGCCCTCTTTAAGGCCATGAGCCACATGCTGTGCATTGGATATGGAAGACAAGCTCCGGAGAGCATGTCAGACATCTGGCTGACCATGCTGAGTATGATCGTCGGAGCCACCTGCTACGCCATGTTCATCGGCCACGCAACCGCACTCATCCAATCTCTGGACTCATCCAGACGGCAATACCAAGAGAAGGTAAGGATCTGGCTAGTTTTTGGTGTCCTGAGTTATTTGACAAGATGTTTACTGCTGGATGTTTCTGGATGTACATCAAGTTTATAAACGGATGTTTTGATATAGTTGTTGTGAACGTGGCCCCCTATGACTTTACATCATCAAGTATTTTCCCTGTTGTGGTCTCATCGTTCACCATGAAGGCATGTGAGACAAACTTAGTTTCTTCCCAAATTCAACCTAACACAAGGTGAGTAACTGATATACCAATGATCATTAGGCAGGTGAAGTATTCCTTTAAGTATGATGCTAGAGCCATGAGGCATGCAGCTTAGCTTAGCATAAAGGTGAAGCAAGCAGGATCAGTTATACCCTTTTTCTATTGTCACTTTGGGCCGTGCCGAGCCAATTTGTGTTTCCATTGTCAGTTTAGACGCGCTGTGCCACGCCAAGCTATGCCCGGGATGGATCTCCTTTAGAGTAGTTCCAAAAGCCGGGCCGTCCGCCCCTAAGCGGGTAGCGGTGGTGTTTCGCCGACTGCAGCCAACCCCTCGACGACCCCCGTTCTGCCCCCCAAGTAAGCGTGTATGTTGCAAGACCCTACTCACCTCTGTCTGCAGGAGACCAGAGAGAAAGACGTTCTCAAAGTCTCTGTGTGTTCAGCTTTCAGTACTTTTGTAGCTTCTCACTGAATCTCTGTGGTTTGACGTTTAGTTTCTCTCCTGCGTCCTGTTTTTACTTTAGATATCTGCTTTATTTTACTGTTTCATGTTCGCTATCCGCCGGATTAGAGGTTGTGTGAAGCTGCTGCTCGAAAACTCAACATTTCCGTATTTTGGTGCTTCACAATAAAAGTTTATATGTAACAAAATAATGAGGGATTTTTATTGTGAAGAATCTATAGGAAATGAAATGTGTTTATCACTGCATTAGCAGAGCTTTGTTAACAGCTTTTCTTTAATAAAGGCAAGTCTAATGATACGGCCGGGAGGAAGAGTAAGAGCAGAAACAGCCACAGTGAGATGTTGATGAAGAGCTGCAGACAACAGGCTCTTACTGCACCTCTGCAAACCGCTCACCTCCAACAGGTGAACTTCTTTTACCTGTCCTGCTGTGGAAAAACATATACAGCAAAAATAACAGGGGACTTTAGCTGTGGATCAGCACTCTGCTATTAAACGTCATCACTCAAGACAAGCCATCATCAGTTTTAGACACACCTTCAAGACGGTAGCCCTGTTGTAATGGAAATGCAAATCCCTGCTGTGCTGGGCTGACAGCCAAAACCAAACCAAGCCAGCCCATGACTGTTGAAAAGAGGTAATAGGTGGCTCCGTGCAAAGTTAAAAATAAAATGCACACTTGCACCTTCAAAGGTCACTAATTAGCACACTATATCTATCAAAACTACAATTAAAAGTTGTGTTTTTACGGGAGTTGCATGCATTAAGAATTACTTCCACGCCAGCTGCTTCCCACTTCTTCCAGTCTTTATGCAAAGATAAAATAATCTGTTTCTGATCTTAGCTTCAAACTAAGTGCACAGACATAACAGTGGTGTCAGTGTTCTCACCTGACTCTCGGAAAGACAGCAAGGATGTTTATTTTCCAGACTATATTTAGTTATATCCAGCAGCGTCACTTCTTTTGAAACAGTGTCCTGGTTACTCTGAGTGATCCACAGACTGGGCTGTAAACAGTTGTGATTAGAACAACCTTAGACCAAAGATATAATCCCTGTGAAACTGTGGACTGTGTGTTCTGTGGATTATCCCAGAGAGTTACAGGGACATTTTCTCCGGGAAGAGATGCTGCTGTTGATATTTTTAAATTTAGATTCTCAGTGTTGTGAACGGTGAGCATGCAGAAATCGTCCATGGGCATCTCAAAAATAAATCTTTAAATCTTAATCTATTTGCTTTGTTTTTGTCATTTGGGTGAACTAACCCTTTAAACTCAAACATATCTGAGTAAATAGCACAGCTTGCTAGTTTTTATTGAGTGGTTTTACTACAGTCTATTTTTAGATCACTTTACATCACAGGTAGCTACAGGATTACCTTACGAGCACCCAGGTGGTCCCTCTATCTGGAGCATGGCACGGCGCCATAAGGAGACTCCATAAAGAGCTTTAATCTACAGTGCTTGTCCTCTACAACGATGTGAATAAGGTTATCCAATTTGATACGAGGCTTCGCTCATTTGAGTCAAACACACTTTGATGGTAACAGCATCTGTTCTATCGGTTCGATATTCACAGCTGCAGCTCGCTGGGCCTCGTCCTGTCTGACGTCTCCGTACGCCGGCTGATCAAAGCTCCTGGTGTCTGCAGGCTCCTGCTTTATAAGGCCATGGTGTCAGCGGTGCTCTGCGTCTTGTTAGCTTCCTTAGATCCTGCGTGATGTGGAGAAGTCTCATGCTATCTATCACTCATACACATGCGTGCAGACACACACATGCACATCAGAGTGATTGGTTGAGCTTTGTTGTTTAGCCGAAGCCTCTGGCCAATGTTTAAAACAAAGACTGATCAGGTTTACGTCCCTCTTATTCAATCATATACTGTTTTGGCCGTAACGTGTAGCTTTATTCTGTTTGTTTTCTGGCTCTTGAGGCTTGGCTGTGCATCATGTTGAGGAGATAATAATCTTGCGTTATTTCTAGGTCATGATATCAGTGAGCATCCATGATGATGCTGAGTTTATAGCAGACCAACACTCCTGTGGGAGGGGCTGTGGTGGTACTGAAAAAGTAATGAAGCTACTGTATGTATGTGTCAGATTCATGAGAATGGTTAATGCTGCAGCGAATGGATGCATTATCAATGGATCTGGGGTACAACATCCATCTACACTGTACACAGTGGATACATATACACATGACGGGTCTTTGTTGTGTGTGTGAAAGATACAGTGATTCAGAATTCAACAGAAACATCTCTTTTCAGAAAACAATGACCCCTTTTTCTAATAACTTTTACCCCTTAACTGAAAATCGTGGACAGTGATTATCCACAGTCACCTGGACATATTGAAACTGAACTTTTAAATATTATATTTACATTTTTTATCACACAAACATCACTGACATATTGGATTTTAACTTGAGACCCTTAAACAGTGATTGCGTTTTTCAGTCAGCGGCCTCAGACCTGCAGACTGCCTAAAGAACTCAGACTTGCTAATTCAGTACCATCTTTTAAATCCACTTCTCAAAACACACTCCTCTCATAGACTTGCTTTTATCTAATTGCCTTTTGATCTTGCCAACTTTTAACCTTGTGTTGTTTCTCTATGCATTTTTTAAAATCTAATTTCATTTTCCAAAGTTCCTTTTTCTTTTGATCATGTTTTCTATTTTTACATCTTCGTTGTGTTTCATTCTTCATTATTTCGCCTTTTATTATTTCATTCTTTCTGCTTTCCTGTGATAAACTTTGTTTAGTTAGGTGCTATTTTCAAAGTTTAGCGTCTCTGCAAAGAAGGTTATATTGTTGCCTGTGCTTTTCTTAAGTCTCGTTCCCACCAAGCAGTCTGGTTTAGTTCAGTTCATTACGCATTAGAACAACGGTCATCAGTATCGTCCGATTTCGGCTTTGAAATTAAGTATTGGAATCGTCCAACATGCTGATAATATTGGTATGTCATTGGTATCAGCCAATATCAGCTTTAAAATAAACACAGAATCAGCCAACATGCTTTTTCTTATTTTTCACATTGCATGAATATTACGTACATTGCGTTTCACGTCCCCATCCGCTGATGGGCAGTCACGATCAGAGTATACTTGCATAATATGATGTTAATTCCACTACAGAATAGACTTGGTGATCACTAAAGTTAGGTGGATATTAGTATCAGTTATCAGTCAAATGAGTTGTTGTTGCATATCATCATATCGGATATCGGCAAGAAATCCAATAACGCGCATCTCTACTTTCTATTGTCAAAAGTTATGGATGGTACCGACAGAAGTGTTTTATTCAGTTGAGTGTTTTTGTTACCTTCTGTTGAGGAGGTACCTCGCATACTGATCAGATACTAAAAGGTGGAGCTGGAAACACTGCAGTCCGTTGATTGGTCAAGAGAGAACCCTTACTCTTGTTCTAAAAGGGACTAATGCAAAAACCCATCATTTTTAAATATTCCATCGATTGCGACAGAGAATGTAAACACTTCAGCCTATCATTTTTTGTTCTGAAAATGTCAGCGTGCAAACCTGATGAACAAGGTGCAGACAATCCTTTGAATTGCCCATGAAGACGAAATACAGCAAGAGCTGGACAGAGCAGTGGCACCGCTATTACTATGCACTAACAACTCTACATTTAAGAGTGCGGTCTGTGGTGATCTAGGATTTAGGTTCATGTCCATACAGGTTACGTTCCAGTTCTAAGGATACTATACCTGAAGTGCTTGGTGGAAATGCGGCGTTAGTTTGCAGCCACATCAAAAAGTGTGGAAAGATTTTAGTGGAATTTGCCGGAAAGGTAGATCAAGGTCTGAGATCAAGATGTGATCTGCCTTAACAGACGTTCCACCATTTTACAGATATACTATACATGATTGAACAGCCGTCGGGAGCAATATGAGGTTCAGTATCTTGCTCAAGGACACTTCAACATGTGGACTGGAGAAGCCAGGGATCGAGCAGCCTATTAATGGGTGACCTGCTCTACCTCTGAACCACAGCCGCTGTTAATTACTCTTTGTGAAAACGCTTGCCAACCCCAGATTCACTCTTGTTTGGTGTTACGGCTTGCTGTATTGTGTCTCTTGGATGCCTGCTGCTTACAGTCTGGCACCTGGTCGCTCTGTTTTTATAAAGCCCCGACCTTACCTGAGAGCTGTGGGGTACACGCCCATTAATGTCCAGAGAACAGAAGATGTAAATAAGGTAATACAGACAGAGACCAGAGTTTTTGCAGGGAAATACTTCGCCATAAACTTCTAGTGGGTTTTTTACCTCCTGTAAATTTCATCCAGTCTGAGCTAAATGTGGCACATAACTTAGTTGGATTAACCTGAAAAAAGTTGCTGTACTTTTACACTGTAATTGGTTTCCAGACGGGCTATTTGACATTAATGCTTTGAGTCTACAGGACGACCTCTTGCAGCGAGCTCAGACACTGAAGAGAAAAATTGAGAGAAAGGCCAAATGAGCTGCTGAGTCTATGCTGGAGTCTCTGTTTCATGTCAGTTATGTGTAGCTGCACTCTGTCAGTGCTGTTACGTCAGCAGCAATCAGTTCCTGCCATCAGTCTCATTCTCCTCTTCTTCCATGATGCACAGCAGTGAAATAATGAACAGAGTGGAAACACCCTGCTAGGCTGGACTAAGACGACTCATCCAACATGTCCGTCCCTCTCCAGTCCCCCATGACTGTTTGTTCATCATTTACCAATGAACTGAACCATGCTGAACTGCAGTCCGCAATAAATTACCGCCATCAGATAGCAGGCTGGAGACAGAGCTATGGGGTGAAACTTGCCTCTCTGACGAAACAGATTCTTTGTCCAAGATAATGTAAATGCTCGCGACAGCATGGACTTGTGTTGACACAACACAAAGTAAACAGTTAGCATCGTGCTCAGCGTTGAGACAGAAATGTCATAATAGCTCCAGCACTAAGCATCTTGTCCTGTCTGCATGCAGACGCCTGCTGACCAAAGAAAGTGTGGATCCAAACTGTTTAGTGTGGGCTGGAGAGTTGCTGGTGATATTTCTGTTTTATCAGAATGGACACATGTTGTTTGGTGAGCGGTGTGTTTAGCAGGTCTCGCAACAGGAATATAAATAGAGACACATAAGTGTGAGATAAAAGAGAGAGACGCTAATGAGAAACGCTGTGAAGCAGTGGTTCCCAGCTGTCAACTACTTCTTCATTCAGTTGAATTGTCAGTGTTTATGTTGGTTTGCCTTCGCACTAATACCATTTATGGTGGCAGAAGATGGACTTTTTTTAACCATTTATTCACTGCTTTGAGCTCATTGTTTCACCTGTTTATCCATTACTTTAGCTAATTATTTTGCTGTTTATCAAGTTACATTTAGCAAATTTATTCTGTTACTATTAGCTAATTATTTCAGCTATTTGTCTGTTACTTTTAGTCAGTTATTTCAATCATTTATGTATTAGTTTTGCTAATTATTTCAACCATTTATTTATTACTTTTAGCTACTTATTTTACGATTTATTCATTACTTTTGTCAATTATGTCAATCATTTTACCATTACTTCAAGTCCATTTTTCTTTTCCTTTTGCAGTTATTTCAACCATTTTTCTGTTACTTATAGTCTAGTATTTTAACCATTTATCCATTACTTTTAGTCAATTATTTTAACCCTTTTCCTACTACTTTTAGCTGCTTATTTCCACGATTTATCCATTACGTTTGTCAATTATGTCAATCATTTACCATTACTTCAAGTCCATTTTTTTCAACCATTTATCTTTTCCTTTTGCCGTTATTTCAACCATTTATCCGTTACTTTTAGTATAGTATTTCAACCATTTATCCGTTACTTTTAGTATAGTATTTCAACCATTTATCCATAGTCAATTATTTCAACCATTTATTGGTTACTTTTAGTCAGTTATTTCAACCCTTTTCCTACTACTTTTAGTCAATTATTTCAACTATTTATCCATTACTTTCAGTTACTTATTTCAACAGTGAATCAATTACTTTTAGCAAATTATTTCACCTGTTGATTCATTACTTTTAGCTAATTATTTCAGCCATGTATCCATTACTTTTAGTCAGTCTTTTCAACCATTTATTCTTTACTTTTAGCTAATTATTTCAACAATTTATCCACTGATTTAATTTCAACCATTGTACCCTTGATTTAAGCTAATTATTTCACCTGTTTGTCCTTTACTTTCAGCTGACAATTTCATTTTCTATTCATTATGTTTTGCTTATTGTTTTACCTGTTTATTTGTTACTTTAGGTAACTTTTAGCTGACCTTCAATTTTTAAACTATTAATCTGTTACTTTTAGCTTTTTTCCCATAGGTGTCATTTAGGTATGGTGAGGTATGGCAGCTGCCATACCTTGGAATCGGGAGAAAAAAAAGAGAGAGGTTCTGTAGTCATTACTGGAGGCGCACTGGCTGGTTGTTTTCATTGTATTGCGCTTAAATAGGTCAATAACATGCTCATCAGTGAATACGAGTGTTATTGAATATTTGTTCGCCACTTCGCTCCTCCGCGAGTTATGAGTTATGTGAGTTACCGTATATTTCCAAATAGTCGCCGGTGGCAAATAGCTGCCGGGCACCTAATAGCCACCAGGGGTTTGACCCCATTTTGCATATTAAACTCCGGTCCGTTTAAACGCCCAGGTGATTATTTCCTCATTCATTGCCTCATGGCTGTCCATCCTTGAGGGACTGTTTGCGCTTTTACGCACGGCTCGGTGGTGAAGTGGTGTACATGACTCGTGCTACGGACGGACAGACAGACGGATGGACGGACGGACGGACAGCCACGTATCTAAAACAGGTAATACATCTGGCTGCATCTTTCCCACATCAAATATCCATGATCACCTACACCCGCGTGCGTAAAGGGCACACAATTCCGTGTCCTCTCACCGCGGATGCTGTGATTTGATGGCCCGGTACTCATTGTAGCCCACTCTTATAAGACCCAATAATAATAATAATAATAATAATAAGTTACTGTGGACCTATATGCCATGCCCTTTAACAAAATTACCAGAAGAGTTCGCTGAAAAACAGGTAATGTAAGCCTGAATTACTCACGTGCGTCCCCGGTGAAAATCGCTGACATGCATGGGGGAATACAGCTTCTACAGGCTCGCCATAGCTTACTGTCAGGACTCAGGGACCAGAATTCGGGATGGCGGACCATCGGGATGGCGATATTTCGGTGTGGTGGCCTGTAACTGTTGGTTAAATGGCTCGTTCGGTTGGTATTCGGATAACTGGGGCTTTACTGGTATAATGCAATAGCACCACCCAGCGGTGAAACCCGTGTACACGTGTACACGAAAAAAATGACCCACTCTAAATGTTTGGAGATTTTTGTACACGAACTCACCCTTACATTATACAGTATTTTTGCACTAAAAACATACTGGACAGGAACTGTAACCAAATAACAGCCTGGTGCAGGTCGGTGCAAAAAAAAAAAAAAAAAAAAAAAAAAAGCCTTGAGCAAATAGCCCCTGGTTCTTTTAAATGCCTGGGGTCAAAATCGATTTTGTGAAATAAACGCCCGGGCTACTATTTGGAAAAATACGGTATCTGTGTGTTGTAAAAGCATTTTGCTCTGCTGCTGTAGACAGCCTGTCTAAATGATGTTTTGAAGCCTGTCTGATTGTATGTGGGGGGTCTCTGGAGACACTCCAATAAATTCGCCTATACAGTTTTGCACCAAATTGGCCTTTGTTTTACTGTGTTTCATACACCGGACCCCTTGGTTATCTTCTAGAAATGAGCTTGTAATCAATTTATTTTCTTTATTTTCTGTGAAGTTAAACACATGACTAATGATAATTAAACGTCCCCTCGCTGTCCATGGTGCTGAAATATGCGCCGAAATAGGTCCGATGTTTTCACTGCTCTCACCAAGTCGTGCATTACATGCAGACATGAGGTATTAGGAATGTGAGAAACAGCTTTATGTTCTTTGAAACAGTTTTCAATAGCATAGTATGTACTTCTGACAGGTCAAAGACCAAAGTGAAGTTTTATTTAAGTTCATATTTTTGAAACTCCATCATCAGTAGCTCTGTGATGTCATGTCATATTGCCATACCTTAGCTTTTGCTGAAATGACGCCCCCTGCTTTTTCCTATCAATTTCTTCACCACTGACTATTTCAACCATTTCTGCATTACTTTTTGCCATTTCACATGTTTGATATTTTTAAAATCAAATCATAAATTCTGTTTTTTCAAATTACCTAAGACACTCCACAATCCTTAGAGTATTACCTGGATACAAGTACCCGTGGCTGGGATTCACAGCATCTCCATTCTCAAACATAATTCTTAAACATGTTGGAGTGTGATGTGGCCAACGGTTAGACAGGACCATAGTGTCTGACATGAAGTTGTAGATGTGCATCTCTACAAACAGTACTACTACTACAGTAAAATGAGGCAGTGGCAGCAGCTTAGTGTTCCCTCATCATCCACTTCTTCATGTTGAGGTGACTGGTGCCCTCATCCTGTGTTTCTCTACAACACTCTTCCCATCTCCATCTCCATCTCCATCTCCGTCCCTCCATCCCCCCAGCCCTCCCCTGCTTCATATGTCCATTTGCCCTTGACTGTTGGGCAATACACCATCTGCCAGCGGACACCGCACATGGACAGAGGGCATTAGCCATTATGTAACTGCACTCCCGCTCCTCCTCCCCCATCACTTCCCCCCCTTCAAGAGCAATAGAGCAGCGTGTCCAAATGGTAGTGAGAGGAGCGAGATGTGACCCCTGGGGCCTCTGGAGATGTGCACTGATCCATTGGGCCTTGACACATGAAACAGCGACTTGAGGAAGTGCTCACTTCATAACCTGGATGCCCACTGAAGCCTGACCTGGACTACCTGAGCCACTGACACTTAAAAAACTTAATTTAATTCAAGGTCCACTCACTTGCTTTTTCTGAAGCTTTCAACCAAATCTCATAGTGAGTCAGATACGGTGTAAGGCTCCAGAAATTGCTAGTGGACCTTGAGTTAAGTTTTTTTTTTTTTTGTCAGCCACACTCAACTTCATCTGAAACTTATATTTTAAAGAGTCCAAGTCCAAACTGCTCAATTTCTCACTGTCTTCACCGCCTTATAGCCACTATATGTAGATTTATTTTTCCTCATTGTAGATTCTTAGAAATTATAAAGATATCATATGTTTTATTTTGTAAAAATCCAGGTGACATGTCATTCTTAGTGTCGCTGATGGATTTTTTCATATGACTATTGGAGGTGCTAAAGTCATACATTTTCAAATCCTATAGATAGTGGCTTTCAAGGGTTTTTCCAATGATTTTATTGGCCAAAATTCATGCACCAGAGGAGGAGATGTCCTGACTTTTAAATGGTAAATGGCCTGCACTTGTATAGCGCTTTTCTAGTCTTCCAACCACTCAAAGTCCTTTAACACTGGTGGCCGAGACTACTGAACATGGTGCCACCTCATCAGTAACCATTCATACGCACTCACACACATCGGAAGCGATTTGGGGTTCAGTATGTTGCATGATACTACGATATGCGGACTGCGGGGGGGGGGGGGCTGGGGATCGAACTGCCAATCTTCTGGACCACTCTACCTCTGAGCCACAGTTCTCCCTGGCATTATGACTTATGTCATCAGTGCACGTGAGGGGAGGCGGTGTCTCTAATATTAGAATGTCCCGAGCAACATCAAAGTCCTCATCATGGATTATTATAACAGCTTTAATCTGAGGTTCACCTCCAGCACAGTTACATCTGAACGGCACCGACTGGAGAAAGGGATCATCACTGGATGTACCATTTCAGTGATACTCTTCGCCCTGGCCATCGACCGGTTCCACTTCTCTCTAAGAGGTACCCATATTCCATCAGTCACAGTGAAACCCGTGAAGAGCCTCGGAAAAACCTTTGACTGCTCCCTAAAGGATGCCGCTTCCATCAGGGCAACCAATGAACTGGAGAGTTGGCTGACTGCAGTCGACAAGTCAGGTCTTCCGGGGAAATTCAAGGTTATACCAGCATGGTGTCCTGCCTAGGATACTGTGGCCATTGCTGGTATATGAATTTCCAATCTCCACTGTGGAAGGACTTGAGAGGAGGGTCAGCAGCCACCTGCGACGTTGGTTGGGCTTACCTCGAAGTCTAAGCAGCATTGCCCTATACGGCAACACAGTATAACAGCATAGCAGTATGTATAACAGTATAACAACACAGTACAACAGCCTTACCGAGGAGTTCATAGTTACCAGAGCGAGGGAGGTGCTCCAGTACAGGGAATCCTAGGACCCAAAAGTATCTCAAGCTGGCATCAAGGTGAGGACTGGCAGAAAGTGGAGGGCATAGGAGGCTGTGGACCAGGCAGAGTCATGGCTGCGTCACAGAGAGCTTGTGGGATATGTGGCGACCGGCCATGCAGGCCTGGGAACCATTCCAACAACTCACTACAACAAACTTGAGGGCAAGGAAAGGCGGGACCTGGTCCAACACGAACTGAGGGCTGGGGTCGAGGAGCAGCGTGCAAGCCAGATGGTGGGATTGAGACAACAGGGCGCATGAACCAGATGGGAAGAAGCCATGGATAGGAAGATCTCATGGCCTGAGTTGTGGAAGGCGGAATCCTACCGCATCAAATTCCTCATTCAGTCTGTCTATGATGTCCTGCCCAGCCGTTCAAACCTCTTTTGTTGGGGCAAGGTCGATACTCCGGCATGTCCCTTGTGTCAAGGAAGAGGAACTCTGGAGCACATCCTCAGCAGCTGTCCTAAAGCAACTGGGGATGGCCGCTATTGCTGGCGCCATGACCAGGTGCTGAAGTCCATCAACACTGCCATCAACCAGAACAAGCGCTTGCAACCACCAAGGCGTGAAATCTCATTCGTGCGAGCCAGAGAACAATTACCTTCCCGACCGAAAGCCCAAACAGGCCTCCTGGGAACAGCGAAGGACTGGCAGCTAAGGGTGGACCTGGGAAAGCAACTTAGATTCCCTGAAAACATCGTGGAAACCAGCCTTAGACCAGATCGTCCTGCTCTCAGAGACATCCAAGCAGGTTGTCTTGTTGGAGCTAACGGTGCCCTGGGAGGAGAGGATGGAGGAAGCCAGTGAGAGGAAGAGAGGGAGAAATATGCGGAGCTGGTGGAGGAGTGCTGCAGATGGGGGTGGCGTGCGCGGTGCTTGCCCGCTGAAGTCGGGGGAAGGGGCTTTGCAGGAAAGTCACTCTGTAAGGCCTACAGCCTCCTGGGCATCACAGGAGCATGCAAGAGAAGAGCCATCAGTACAGCTTCCGAGGCTGCAGAGAGAGCCTCACGATGGCTGTGAATCAGGAGGGACAAGCAGTGGGCGATCCCTTCTTGGACACAGGCCGGGAACTGATCACTCCCAGTCGGGTCGCCTGGGTGAGGGGGTCTGAAGTTGAGAGACCCAAAACCCCCCGTGACCCTAGCTACTATCACTGATGATGTGTCCAAGAATCTGCATCACAAGATGTATGTAACAACCGAAATATATTGTCAAATCATAATGAAATCAGGATATAGGTCATGCAGTAATTAACCCTTTGAAAGCTGGAGCGACATCACTTTTCTTGTGCTGCTTTCAGATGCCTTTCGCTAGTATTCAAACCTTTGAGCCCTGAGCAAACTGGTGTGATTTCTTTTAAAAACATGGGGAAAAAGGCAATGAGCAACTTGCAAAAAAAAAAAAAAATTGAAAATTATTTTTAAAAAATATGGAAAAACTTTATTTGTAATAATTATTATTGTTACATTTTAAGAGTATGTTACAGAATTATTGTAATTTTTGGGTCATTTCCATTTTTGTTTGTTTATAACTTTCTTTCTTTACTAATTTTCTTGTTTTTAATTTTCTCTTTTTACCAATTTCCTACTCATTTTTTGGGTCATATCTTCCTTCAGTTTCAAAGGGTTGATGGGCTGTAATAGGGCTGCAAAATAAATCATGATTGATTTTGCGGTCTACAAATTATATTCCAGACGTAAGGGAACATGCTTGTTTGGTACAGCCCCTGGCAAAAATTACATCATTATCAATTATATATATTTTTCTTCTGGGAATTAAATGCAAAATAACCATTTCCACTAAAATTGCAACTCATATCGCAATATCTATCAAAATAATTACATACAGTGTTTTATGGATAAACCATATTTTTTCAGTCCCTCCATGCCCTCATCAACACATTAGTAATGTAGTGAGTGTGTGCATGCATACTTGTGTGTGCCTGAAAGTGTGTTGTGTGTGTATTTCTGTGGGTTTGTCTCCACTTGTCAGTCAGTGAGCTAAAAGATACTGCTGAAGTCAACTCGGGTTTTATACACGCAGGACATCACACACACACACACACACACACACAGATATAGGACTCACATCCTGAGCCCTGACGCTCTGTGACATGGCCCATTAATGGGAGGGCCAATTCAATTTCTCCCTTCCCTCTGTGGCAGCTTACAGTGACAGCCATGGATCATGCTTGCAAGCCACCAACTAGAGGCTTTATGTCCCATAAAAAACCTCAGTGCTGCCTCAACTCCCCCCCCTTAACTAAGTCCAGAACTGATTGGATTTCAGTAATGTAATACATTTGTTGGTTTTATACAAGAACCGCTGGAGGGTCTAAGTCCAGCCTTATCTACATCCCCCCACAGCAAAGTTTGATTTTATAAGAAGGACACTGCATTATTACTACAATATAAGAGGATCTTAGCTGTGTCAGACCCAATACTGTATATAAAAATGGGAGCTGTCATGTATTTCATCTATATTATGCAGTCTGTGTCTCAGGCATGTATGTATTCCTTGTGCTGACACTTTAAAACAAACTGAGTGGAATAAGGAGTTCAGTTTCTGAGAACTTGCCGTCATGGAGGGTAGATATTCGTATCTGGTTGTAAATGCTGGCATTTGTTCAGATTTCACTTGTTCAGAAGTGTGTAATACAGTGTGAGTCAGAACATTGATTTACAGTTTAGAGTGCCAGACACTCGTCATCTTTCCCATCTTTCACTTTGTTATGTTGTTGTTATGTTTCAACAACATAACCGCATGGTACCACAGCATGCATTAAGGATTTTTAACATATTTTCTTAATATATCCTACCAAGAGGAATCATTGAACAGCTTCGCCACAACAAATTGTGTAGTTACTAAACCAGCAATTTTTTTTTTACTGTAAATTTGAGTTCTCACTCCAGTCCCACTGACTTTAAGTCTAATGCTGAGAAAATCAGAAAGTCGATAAAACTCAGCTCCTTCAACAAGCACGTTTAAAGAAGTGGGGAACAAAAGAGAGACAGAGAGAGAGATGTCATTCCAGTTTAATCGAGACTGCCACACGCTGAATCCTGAGGCAGGAAACACTTAATAGGAGCCCCTCAGTTTATCCCCGTGCTTGATTGAATGAGCTGGAAGCCGTCTGCATCTTTATTGTTACTGACTCACTGCAAATGGGGTGAGATTTGTCACATTTAAGTGACATGTCTTTCGTCCTTGTTGGGTTAGTTAGGAGTATGTTTATTTTGGGGATCCCCCTCTGATGTCCTGAATTCATTTTTCTTACCAATTTTTGAAAGAAAAATTCAGATTGTTGTCGTCTACATTCAAGATGTGTTAGAAATCTGAACGGGGGGCTGAAGATGACACCCTGTAAAGGTTTTCATTTAGCGCTGCCACTGCTTTTCATGCCAAATGAACCATGGCTCAAGGCAATTAATTAAGACTGAATGAGATTGAGTTTGAAATTGGTTTACGTAAGAAAGAATAGGATGCAGTAAATTGTTATTGCAGATGTAATTTCATAATGCAGCTCATTAAAGTAAGCGATCCACTCAGATTTTCATTTTGTCAAGTATAAGGTCATGCTGTGTATGTGGTGTTTATCTGTTAGGACATGCATCACACTGTAGAACAGTATTATACTGGGCAATCATTGGATAAAAGTGCCTGAAAGAGACAGGGAAAGAAAGGGTATGTGGAAAATTTAATAAAAAGCAGGATTATAAGAGATAAAGTGGATTTATAGTAATCTAAATAGAAATTAAGTTTTCCTGAAAATAAGGATAAATGTCACTCTCTTCCACCGATGCTGCACTTCTTACATAATTCTTACATTCTGTCGCTGCTTTATATTATGGGGAGAAAATCCTCCTGTAGAGAAACAAAATTAATGATGTCGCACCATGACAGCCAGTATGTGCTATATAAAGGATATTGTGATTTGCCGTGCCACCCAAGCCACCAGGGTCAAGCCTCCATTTTCTTCTCTAACCCATATGTCACCTTAGAGTGTGACGCAGTGTAATTTCCCACACAGGGAGCCATCCTATCACATGCACCTGTCATCGGCTGTTACATGCAAGGTCACTGTCAGCGCCCCTGCTGGCCCTCCATACATGGCGTGTCCTTATAAATCCTGATTGGGTGGTAAGAAGGTATCAGCACTCTCAATGATTAAAGAAGTGGATGGAGTATGTACACAAAGAGGCAGCTGAAGATTATCCTTTGTTAGATCTGCTCCACTTTTTCCACACCTCAGTTCATACATAGGTCTATATAGGTCTAATTTCTATTGGCCGTCTAGTGACTTAATGAGATACAGATGGGTGGCAAATTAAAGGAAAAACAAAAGGTGCTGTCAGGAGCTGTTGACCAAACTGGGGGTTTTTATATACCCCAAAAAGTGCATGAAAAATTTTAAACCAAGAAATGAACAAACAGACCTGACTGAGCAAATATAGTGGTTTGGAAAAAACAAATAATACACAACGAGTTGGCTCCATTTATGAGTCCTCAGCCCTGAGCCACGCCTTTTGCTCCACCAGGAAGTGACCTCCCCAAACAACCATGGTAACTCAAACACAAAGAAACAGATGGTTAATATCAAACAGTTTGCCTGTGTAACCCTATGATGCTAGAATATGTACACTTAATTAAACCATGGGAGGTTAAAAGCAAATAAGTAGATACTAAATCAAACCAACTGTGTGATGTGAATTGTAGGTGTGGTTGACCATAAATTAAAGTAACCTGTGTAAATAACAGACTGATGAGTTTAAAGAGTGTGGATTGGGAAAACATTACCATGTGTGGCTGTGACCATCACAGTCAAGTGTTGAGCCATTTAAGCCTTCATGATTGCTGACATAGTCTCCAAGTGTCTGTAACATTAAACACTTCCTTTTTTAAGGAATACTTCACCAACTATATAATCATTTGTATATCAAGTGCTCAACGCATGTTACATTGAATATGTGAAGAAAACTTTGGTTTTCTCTCATGCATCTGTTGAATTAAGAATCCAAAACCAGAGAAAATTCTTAATAAATTTAAATCATAGGGGGCTGTGCTTAACAACAGCAAAACTATATCAATGTAAACTCTCTCAAAATTTGTGGAATGTAATCCAAGTCTCAGTTATGTAGTCGTCTGCTCAGTACTTCCCAAACAGGCAGCCCTTTCTGACAGGAAACTGAACTGAAAGTGAGATTTATCTATGCTGTCCTCAAAGCCAGACTCCATTTACAAAAACAGTAATTTTACCTTGCTGAACACAGGAGCTGCTGGTCTACCACTGCCTCGATGATTTAGTTTGTTTATGTTATTGTGTGACTGTTGTTTTAAAGGGTTGGTTTGGATTCACCAAAGTCACACAACAACACAAAGAAACTAACGGATCGAGGCAGCGGTAGACCAGCAGCTCCTGTGTTCAGCGAGGTAAAATCACTGTTTTTGTCAGTGGAGTCTGGCCAGTGTTGGGCAAGTTACTCTCAAAACGTGATGTATTACATATTACTGGTTACCTTTATTTAAAAGCAACATGTTACATTACAATATAACTCTCTGTGTAGAGTAATAAATTACTTATTACATTACGTTTGCGTTACTTTTACCAAAGTGGCCTTTTAAATGAATGAGGGTCATGTTTCACAGCAGGTAATCAAAGCACAGAGGCTCCAGTTTATTACAGTTCATTTCAAATCCAATGCTGCACAGGTCTGACCCATTCTTTACCTATAATAATACTTTAATTAAAATCCCCTGCTTATATCAGTAATAGTGTGATAATATAGAACAATTAAATAGTATAGACTGTTTAAAATAAATGGACATGGGCCGTGGACACAGGGAGGGGCAGGCACAGGATCACAGTCTAATAATTCTGAGATATGGATAAATATTTTGGGGCCTATGATATGTAACGTAATAAACAAATAGGGTTAGCACAACAAACAGAATGGCATGCAAGTAAATCACTATGACAAGCACAAATTAAAGGCGCTGTATGTAAGAATGTGGCCAAAACGGTTACTGCACTCAAATTCAAAATACCGCCGCAAGTCGTGTCTGCCCCCCCTCCCCTACAGATTCGAGGTTGCTGGACAGCAGCACGCTGGAAACTGATTTGTTTGCCCACAGGCGGCTGCCGTGGCAGGGCCGTGTCGCCGTGTCCGTGATCTTCGGTTTTCCAGCAGACCATTCAAGCAAGTCCGGCTTCTCTGCTGCTAACGCTGCTGCCGGGATACAGCTGAGGAGGAGCCGGCTGCTAATGCTATGTACCGGGACACTGCTAATGCTGCTTGCCATGCTGCTGTAGCTCAGTCGTAACTGTAACTGATGCTGAGGCTCTACTGACTGCGTGACTGGTAGATGGCGGTGGGTGGCGCAACAGGCCAAAACACAAATTCAAAACATAAACATGATTTGCGGATCGTAAAATATTTTTTTAAATGCGAATATTCTGGCTGTACTATTGTTGTCAGTGAGATCAGTATGTTATATGAACATTATTCCTTAGTCTCTGTGACATATTAGGATGATTTTATGACTATTTGCTTTAGATTTCTTACATATAGCTCCTTTAATACACCAGAGCTGGAAGACCCGCTTGTGGGTTCCCGATGTGCTGGTCAGCTACAGCAGCACCGTCGACGAGGCATACGAGAAAATCAAAGCTTACTCCACATATTCATTGTAACATAGGGTTAGTCATAGATATACAAATGGTCAATTGCGAGGTGAAGTACTCCTTTAAATCAATATTGCCCACTATAATTCACATCATTACTCATTAAATTGTTCACTGACCCCTTGTGACCTGTATGGAGGTACATTCATGTGTTCCTCCACCGCCACCAATGTCAACTGAGTGTGTTGTATGAACCATTTTTGAGTTTACTCAACTAATAATTGAAAGGATTTCCTCAGCCAAGTCTTATTTTATCATATTCTGTTTGTTTCTCTAACATGTTATTCCCCAGTTGAGGTTAAAATGCTGAAAACTGACAGCCAGAATAACTATAACTTCAAAAAAATTATAACTCTGCTGATTAATACAGACCCTGCAAAACCACAGGTGAGCGGTAAACAGCGACGGCTTTGTTTGACAGGGTGCAATCAATTTCTGTTTCACTGGCAGTAAATGGCACTGTAAGGCTGTTTGAGCAATGTTTTTCTAACAATCATATTTGAGCTCTGTATAGAAGATGTAAGCTGCATCATGTTGTGGTGTTGAACAGGGGAGGTTCTCCCTTGACCCCTCTGCTTGGAATCTACTACTCATCCAATTGACAGTTTATCCCACAGAGGGATGACTCATGCTGCTAAACACACACAAACACTTGGGTGAGAGGGAGACCTTATGTAACATTTTGAAGCCAGTATTGCACAGTATTGATCTCTGTTACAGAAGCAGCTTAGGGTCCTTGAAAAACTGATCCATTCATATTATTCCTGCTCGTATGTTTGATTCTTACCCAATTAGATTTTTCTTGCATCTATCAATCTATCAATCAATCAAACTTTATTTATGCAGCACTTTTCATAAAAGCAGAATTCAACACAAAGCGCTAAACACCTTATTCCTAGCCCCCATGATACCTTGCGTGAATTATGGGTGCAACCTCCAGCGTTGAACCTAAACCAGCGATTTCCAGTGGTAACAGTTTCTTTACAGTACTATATTCTTCTTTCCAAGAGCAATAGGAGAAAAAAACGTGGAACACATCACCTGTTAAAGCTCAAACGGTATTATGTGACCATACCTCTGCCATCTCTGACAGCCATCTCAAAGCATTGTTTTTACTCCTTTTCAACCAAGCATGCTTGCAATTAACTTACCTTGCTCCGTTAAAATACTGTTAACTTTAACATGGCCCGAGCTAGCTTAAGGTAAACATTCACTCCTTCTAAAGATGATTTATGATTTATGATGACTTATGAAGAGATACTAACACATTCAGCAAACATTTAGCATAATTCAGTATTAACTGTAGCTCCAAGTAAAGTGAATAAATGTGATGTTTCCCAGCTGATCCAAAGCTAAGATTCAAATTAAAGACAACTCCAAGGTTTTTCACTTGTTGACAGGGTTTTAGGGCCTATTCTTGCAATTTCTCTCTGAGCTTCCGGGCCAATAACAAAGACCTTGATTTTGTCCTAGTTGAGTTGAAGAAAGTTTTCTGCCATCCAGGACTTAATATCTAAAATACAATTAAAGAGGGCATCAATTGGCCCCGAGGCATTAGGAGAAACAGCAATATACAGCTGTGTATCATCAACATAACTATTGAAACTGATGCTGTGCCTCCTGATGACTGATTTACAAGTGGCAGTATGTAAAGACTAAAAAGTGTTGGACCAAAAATTGACCCTTGGGGGACCCCACAATCCAGTATATAGCTTTTTGATGAACGTTCATCCATTGTTACATAAAATGTTCTGTCAGAAAGCTAAAATTTAAACCAGCTAAAAACAGTACGAGAGAGGCCAACCAGATTATGAAGTCTAGCTAAAAGAATTGAGTGGTCGACTGTATCAAAGGCTGCTGTAAGATCAAGTTGTACGAATACAGAGAGGTTTTTTTTTCATATCCATATTTGATCTCAGGTCAATAACAACCCTGACCAGTGCTGTCTCTGTGCCGTGATTGGTTTGAAAGTCATCTTTCGGCTTCTTTTTGGAGTGTTAGCCAATCTGCTGCTGATATAACAGTTTCTCTATAAGCTTCAGGACCAATAACTTAGGCATTGGTTTTGTCCTAGTTGAGTTGAAGAAAGTTGAGGAATGTTTTCTGACATCTAGGACTTGATATCTAAGATACTGTAAAAAAGGGCATCAGTTGGCCCCGAGGCATTAGGAGACACAGCGATGTACAGCTGTGTGTCATCAGCATAACTATGGAACTGATGCTTCGCCTCCTGATGATATTTCCAAGTGGCAGCATGTAAAAACTAAAAAGTGCTGGACCTAAAATTGAACCTTGGGGGACCCCACAATCCAGTTTATAGCTTTCTGATAAACATTCATCCCTTGTTACATGAAAATGTGAAGTGGCTTAGTGGTCGACTGTATCAAAGGCTGCGGTAAGATCGAGTAGTACGAATACAGAGAGTTTTTTCTTATCCTGACCAGTGCCTTCTCTGTGCTGTGATTGGCTCGAAAGCCATCTTTTTGAAGTGTTAGTGAATCTGCTGTTGATATAACAGGAAGGAACAGCTCTCCACTGCTTTCAGGGGTTATCTTCTTGGCCTTTTGTTCTAAAACACAAGCCAGGTGGTGCAGGAAGGTTGTGATGTGTGAAACCACCATACAATGTCCCATCTTCCTGGTATGAATGCAGCATCCCCCAAAAGCCATTTGTGTACATAGAATGGCGAATAATAGCGAGATTTACTCCCCAGCTGACATGGTGCCATGCAATTCCACCTCACAGCAGAAGCCATACAGTAGATCCAGTGGCTGCTATTTTCACAGGGAATCCAGGCATGAAATGTGTTATGGAGCGTCATAATGAGTTGAGAGAAGTGGACATTCTGGCTGCAGATAAACATAACAGTGGCGAATATGTGATGGTGTGAATCACTTGGGTTAGTGAACACAACGTGCCGCAGCCAGCCTCCTGTGTTCTTTTTCTCTGCACATAGTTACATATTTATCAAATCCAACATAAATAGCAAACATCTTCCTTTCTGAGAATAGTAACCTGAGTACACAGATGCCCACTGGTTCCATTTAATTATTTACTTGTGTCTTTTTTCAGATCATGTAAGAGTTGTTTTATATATTTTACTCATGAAAATCACAGAGCTGTAATAGACATGTTTTCCCCGTGGAAAGCCTGATAAATTTCTGTACATTTGTCCTATCAAAATAAAGCATTTAGTGCGCCAAAGCATAAAGAGAGACTCACTGTTGAGATGTACAATAGCAGCGTCTTTCTTCTCTAAACACAGCGGAGCATGATGAATCCTCAAGGGCTTAACAGAGCTGTCATGTTTCCTTAACGGCTTCATCACCGTTTTCCTCCCATAGCTACGAGGTATAAATGGGTAGCAGGATTGTCATGTTTGCTAAGCTGTATGTCTCAGTAACTGCACACATGACGAGACACACTGAGAAATAAGCTTTTTGAATATACATGAGAAATGCATGGTGTCCCCACAGCTGCACATGACGCTGCAAAGTAGGACAAACTCTGTCAGAATTAACAAAAGAGTTGCTGAATCCTGATTTCATCAACTTATGCTTATCTGTCATGTCTCTCTCCATCCTCCAGTACAAACAAGTGGAGCAGTACATGTCGTTCCACAAACTACCAGCCGACTTCCGACAGAAAATCCATGACTACTACGAGCACAGATACCAGGGCAAGATGTTTGATGAGGAGAGCATCCTGGAGGAGCTTAATGAGCCGCTGCGCGAGGTATGAAAACACCCAAGCATCCACTATAATGTGCTCATTCACCCACAAACACACACTTCTCAGCTCTCTACTGATGAAGTGGACTGGAATGAATTCATTATAATGCTCAGCTATGTTCTCCAGTAGAAAAACCCAGTGTTTAAAAATGTCACTTCCAGCTTTCTCTGTATTGATTTACTCATTAACTGTTCTTAATTTACTCACTCACCAGGTAGTCAGTGGAGTTACTTCAAGTGCCTCCAGATCTCACTGAAAAATAACTAGGTTTAAAAGAAAAGGAACAGATGGGTTAAAAGTAATTTTCACATGGACTTTATGTTCCCACGCACCCAAGAGTTGTTTTTCCTGCTGCCAGCAAACACTGTTTACTGCAGTTTACAGTAAATAAGGTCCTCTTGCTTCAAGGACAGCCCAGAGCACGCTTAAGGTAACAGAAAATGAGGAAAATAGGGAGAATACTCGAATGAGCTCTGCCAGGGTCCCTCAGGGTAATTAAAAGAAAACAAAAACATGTACATGTGTGTTTGCTCAGGAAACTGTGTTACTATTATCTGATTATATAAACCTTTTAAAAAATTAAACTCTGATTATTTCCCTTTTTTCAAAATACAAAAATGAAAGTTATGAAACGTGCTTACCCTGAATCAATCATAAACTCAGTAGTTATGCAAGTTGTTTTTCCTGATATACTGAAGCAGACCAGCCCCAAAACAAAGCTAAATCTTATCACCTACTTTCCACAACTCACTGTTTCTTCTGATGTCGGAATTAATCTTTTTAGCAGTGCAGAAGAAAGCCTTAATACAGATGGAGGCGTTTATAAAGTGTAACATACACGCCCAACAGTCCAGTACACTGTTATGATCCGCTGCTATTTCCTGTTCAAATGTAGGAAATCGTCAACTTCAACTGCCGTAAGCTGGTGGCCTCTATGCCGCTGTTTGCCAACGCTGATCCCAACTTTGTGACGGCCATGCTGACCAAACTGAGATTTGAAGTCTTCCAGCCTCTAGACTACATCATCAGAGAGGGCACCATCGGCAAGAAGATGTACTTCATCCAGCATGGGGTGGTCAGCGTCCTGACCAAAGGAAGCATTGGCATGAAGCTGATGGACGGCTCCTACTTTGGAGGTATGTCGATGTCTTTGTCACCTTTGGATCATCAGTTACTGCACTATTCTGCTCCCTTATTCCTCTCTGTTTTGTTGTATTTTATTATTTATGGGTTTGTTTTGTTCTGCTCTATTATACTTTGCTTGATTCTATTCAGTCATGTTCTGCTCTGCTCTGTTTTATCACATTGTTCTGTTGTATTTTTTACATGACAGATTGGAATAGATCATATAAGGGATGCACAATATTGGATTCTTTTGCCGATATCCGATATGCAACAACTCATTTAACTGATACCAATATGGATATATCCACTTTTTCCCCACCTAATTTTAGTGATCACCAAGTCTCTTCTGTAGTGGCATTAACATCATATTATACATGCATACTCTCATTGTGATGGCCCACCAGCAGATGCAGACATGAAATACAATGCTATTGTATGTATGTAATATTCATTCATTTTGCAAACTAAGAAAAAGCATGTTAAAGAATTTTTTTAAAGCCAGTATTGGACGATACCGATGACGTCCAGATATTATCACGCATCCCTAGATGATATGATAGAATAGACTCCATTATGTTTTCTCCTATTACTCTATTCTAGTGTGTTGTTATATTACTCCTCTGTGACTTAAACTGGGATCAGACCACAGCAGTTTTGGGCCAATATGCATCCGATTCACCTCTCCATACGATCAGAGGAAAAATCCATTTTGAGACTTTGGTCGGTACTGATGTTCAGTCTAGGTGGCGGCTGGTGGCGGCGGTGGACTCCGGGGTTTTTTCGGACCTAATTGTATAGCGGTACATTATTCTATGCTTTCTTTGGATTTTCACATTGGCTAGTCATCCTGTTTAATTTGTCTTCTGTTTAAATCGGAACCGTTGAAACAAGTTGTAGGAAGCCTCTGCAAGTAATTGGTTGCTGGCAGACACTCTGTGCTGCAATAAAATGGTTAATCAGCAGTGCCGTGCACTGTAGAGCCGATGCGCTGCTGGTTCTGCCGGCCTGAATAGAATATAATGTCTATAGCCTTACTGTTGTGTACAGCATTTATAGACTGAGCTGAGTAGTGATGCGCGGGTCGACCCATAACCCGCGGGACCCGCAAATGGACCTGCGGGACCCGCAAATGGACCTGCGGGTCGGGCAGCAGTGATCGTCTGTTAAATCGGTCTGTAAATGATATTTTGACATTATTGGCTATTACTGTCATGGCATCCGAAGGTACTGATGCGTTGAGCAGGTGACAGTCCGCGGTCGTTTTCAAAACACACTCCAAAAGAAACTTGTTTAAACTTTAAACAATAATTTATTGTACAAAACGGGGGAAACAAACGTTGACAAAAACGGTTCCATAATTCATATTAAATTCAAAAGATAACGAAAAAACAGCTACAAGTTAGAGGGAATAGTGATAAAGTGGTAAAACTTGGCATTGATCCACAGCCTCAGACAGATGCGCTCAAGCGTGCCGTGCGCACAAGCTCCGTTGGTAGGCTATACTATATTTTCACATTTTTAACAATGCAATTTAAAAGTTTTGATTTTTATTGATAACCTACATTTACCAACAACAAAAAGACTACATTTATCACCAAATATATATATATATACATATACATATATATATATAAGTAAATTAAAAAACGAATATCGAATACCAAATTTTCATAATGTATACAGTACAGGCCAAAAGTTTGGACACACCTTCTCATTCAATGCGTTTTCTTTATTTTCATGACTATTTACATTGTAGATTCTCACTGAAGGCATCAAAACTATGAATGAACACATGTGGAGTTATGTACTTAACAAAAAAAGGTGAAATAACTGAAAACATGTTTTATATTCTAGTTTCTTCAAAATAGCCACCCTTTGCTCTGATTACTGCTTTGCACACTCTTGGCATTCTCTCCATGAGCTTCAAGAGGTAGTCACCTGAAATGGTTTTCCAACAGTCTTGAAGGAGTTCCCAGAGGTGTTTAGCACTTGTTGGCCCCTTTGCCTTCACTCTGCGGTCCAGCTCACCCCAAACCATCTCGATTGGGTTCAGGTCTGGTGACTGTGGAGGCCAGGTCATCTGCCGCAGCACTCCATCACTCTCCTTCTTGGTCAAATAGCCCTTACACAGCCTGGAGGTGTGTTTGGGGTCATTGTCCTGTTGAAAAATAAATGATCGTCCAACTAAACGCAAACCGGATGGGATGGCATGTCGCTGCAGGATGCTGTGGTAGCCATGCTGGTTCAGTGTGCCTTCAATTTTGAATAAATCCCCAACAGTGTCACCAGCAAAACACCCCCACACCATCACACCTCCTCCTCCATGCTTCACAGTGGGAACCAGGCATGTGGAATCCATCCGTTCACCTTTTCTGCGTCTCACAAAGACACGGTGGTTGGAACCAAAGATCTCAAATTTGGACTCATCAGACCAAAGCACAGATTTCCACTGGTCTAATGTCCATTCCTTGTGTTTCTTGGCCCAAACAAATCTCTTCTGCTTGTTGCCTCTCCTTAGCAGTGGTTTCCTAGCAGCTATTTGACCATGAAGGCCTGATTGGCGCAGTCTCCTCTTAACAGTTGTTCTAGAGATGGGTCTGCTGCTAGAACTCTGTGTGGCATTCATCTGGTCTCTGATCTGAGCTGCTGTTAACTTGCGATTTCTGAGGCTGGTGACTCGGATGAACTTATCCTCAGAAGCAGAGGTGACTCTTGGTCTTCCTTTCCTGGGTCGGTCCTCATGTGTGCCAGTTTGGTTGTAGCGCTTGATGGTTTTTGCGACTCCACTTGGGGACACATTTAAAGTTTTTGCAATTTTCCGGACTGACTGACCTTCATTTCTTAAAGTAATGATGGCCACTCGTTTTTCTTTAGTTAGCTGATTGGTTCTTGCCATAATATGAATTTTAACAGTTGTCCAATAGGGCTGTCGGCTGTGTATTAACCTGACTTCTGCACAACACAACTGATGGTCCCAACCCCATTGATAAAGCAAGAAATTCCACTAATTAACCCTGATAAGGCACACCTGTGAAGTGGAAACCATTTCAGGTGACTACCTCTTGAAGCTCATGGAGAGAATGCCAAGAGTGTGCAAAGCAGTAATCAGAGCAAAGGGTGGCTATTTTGAAGAAACTAGAATATAAAACATGTTTTCAGTTATTTCACCTTTTTTTGTTAAGTACATAACTCCACATGTGTTCATTCATAGTTTTGATGCCTTCAGTGAGAATCTACAATGTAAATAGTCATGAAAATAAAGAAAACGCATTGAATGAGAAGGTGTGTCCAAACTTTTGGCCTGTACTGTACCTACCCATAGAAACGAATATTCAAATATCCGAATATTTGGGTACAGCCCTATTATCGGCTTAGTATATACCGTGCATCCCTACTGTTCACGTTTGAGATTAAAAGGAAAAAAATCTGTGAAGTTTCTCCTTATGAACTTGATGCAAACTGATTTGAGTTGGCATTTTAAAACTCCTGTAGTCTGAGTGCGGCTTTATTCTACACTATCATGTTCCGTCATGTTGTATTATGTCACGTTATGTTGCATGCTACTCTGTTATATTCTGTTTATAACATGATAGATAGTATAGAATACAACAGAGCACAGTAGAATAGGATAGAAGAGATAATAAAATATTCCTAAACATAACAGAAAAGAATAACAGGATTCGACAGAACTCTATTCTGTTACGTTCTGTTGTCTTATAATAATTATTCTATTCAATTCGATGCTTCCAGGCCTGTGTTATTCACTCTTATAGTCCCAATAGAATCCACTACAGTAATATCACAGACGTGTGTGTTTACTATTTCAATAAGAATCGTAGCAACAAGCATTTAAATAAAAAAAAGAAACCCTGACATTTTACTTGGACTTCTTGTGCAGTCTTGCCTCACAGCCACGTCTGTCCCACTTTCCCAGGCTGTTGTTCCTCTGTGGCTGTTTAGAAACATGTGGTGCCTCTGTTGACATCGCCACCCATAAACCCACACAGGCGTGCACAAACACACACCCACACACCGTTTTTTTTTTCCTCGTGGTTTGATGGTTCAGGCTGCATTTTTTAACATGCGGTGCCCACAGCAGTAGACCAGAGTTCACCGGCAGTAATGTTGATGTGCCAGCTGCCCAGGGCACAGTTGGAGTGGCATGGACACACATGCACACACACATCCCACGTATGCACATCCAATTAATATCACCTAATTAGCATAGTACCACGGTGATGACGGAGCAATTTGTAATGTCAAGCATAGATTGTTCAGTGCCGTCTCTGCCACAAGGGAGGAAATCACAGGTCCCTCTTTATACACAAAACTAACAGCAGGGTCGGACTGGAGGAGCAAGATGGTTTAACCAGCGCAGTGTGGTGCAGTACAGTGTGTGTTTGCAGTACAGTGTGTGTTTGTGGTAAAATCTCTCAATTAATAAGTAGCAGTAAGTAGATGATGTCAGGCCAAACATGACTTTGCGCCAATTCATATTTTTAGAATGTAGCTGTGTTTAGAGAAGTGAAGGGAATCATTACGTTACTGTCTCTTTTCTGTATTATTCAGTATATTTATAACTCTGGCTGGACCGACTCCATTATTGTATTAATGTATTTAGAAGAAGACAGAGCTTTGTAAACAGTTTTCTGTGGCTGTAAATGCAGCTGAGTCTGCAGCTTAACCTCTAGCTATTTGTCCAAATTGCTGTCAGACAGAACAATGCACCACTTGTCCAGCCGGAGCCATCACAAGCATTACAGTTGCATTTACTCATTAGGTAACTGCTGAAAATATTGGAGACAGAGTTTGCAGTTTGCTCCGTTAGTTTGCAGTTACTGCTGCTGTGACTGGTGTAAACTGCCAAAACTTTCACAATATGTTGCCTCATAGTCACATTTTTTTCTTCTAATTAAAATCATTTTTATTAATAATAGTAGAGGTGAAGGGGCTAGGGTTGGGCAAGTGTAAAAAATTGTAAAAAGAAAAAAAAAGTGATTTGATATTAAAGACATACAATGCAGGATTTTCCTTAAAAAGAAAAGTACATTCATAAGGAAGTAATCCCTCTAAATTGGAGGTAGGTGACATGTGGTTCTTAACCCTCTCCAGTGGTTCCCTGTGGCTTTGACCAAAAATTAGGCTACACAGAAATGAATTACGGTTATCTCTGAACATTTTAATTTTCATTTATCTTTATTGTAGGCTAGGGTTGTGCCATATCATCTCGTTCACGATAATACTGGGGACTGACATGCACCAAAGGGCCGCGAGCCGGATTCAGCTGCTGCGGCGAGGCAATGCCTCTGTACATGGGGCGCCGGCACTATCCACTACGCTACTGATGCCCCAACACATGAACTTTTTGATAGACAAACACAACATGCACTTTTCTCATCTTCCCTCCTCCACCAAAATTTAACGTCCTTCATAGGGGTGGGCGATATGGCCCTAAAATAATATCACGATATTTCAGGGTATTTTTTTGATAATGATATTCTTGACAATATGACAGAAGTCTCAGAAGTCTGGGGCTGTTCGTAAAACATTCAGGACGCCACAGTTTATTCCACACTACTGAAGCTGCTCCTCTTTTTGGAACCACCGCAGATTTGGTAATAATTTTGCTTTCAGCCATGCTTGTTGTTGCCGTGGGTAACAGTATGACGTCAATATGTCAACAATTCAACAAGTCAAAATGTGGCAAGTATCATGATATGAATTTTTCATAAAATATTAAAAATTATACCGGTATTATTGTGAATGACATAATATGGCACACCACCACCATCATACCATCATACACCAGCTCAGACCAGCAAAACCTGAAATTGACTTAACTGTAGGAGGGGCTTATATGGTTAACTGATTATCTCTAATCCAGCATCAATTTCCAGAATTCAGAAGAGGAGAATAAGGGACAGAATATGTTTGATATCAGAAACAGGAGAAGGGGTGTCCCTGTGAAGATATCAGATGATAAAACTGTAAAAGAGAATTTTGGATATTATATTTCCTACTAATGTGAACAGGAAACACTGCGGCTCAAGCTAAAGGAAAAGGCTAAAGCAGTCATGATCCCGCATAGTGCTACAAATATTTAAATCACTGCTACAATTCACTTCACCTGTCCTGGATTTCTCTGTATTTTTCAAAATATTTGAGCGTGACAGTTGCCCCTATCCGCAAGCTACAAATGATTACCCAGTGGTTTGAACAGCTCTTTAATGCAGCCCCGGTGGTTTCATTAGAATATTATTCTCTCCCAGCACGTCCCACTAATGATGCCGGCAATATGTAAATGGTTGTGTTTTGTATAAGCAGGAAGATCCCAAGTGACAGTTTATAAAAGGAAGTCGGGAACTTCTTGTGGGAGTTTTTTTGACAACTCCTACAAAACTGGAGCATCTATAATGCATAACCTTTGTTTCTTAAAACATGACTGGACCAAACATATGTAAGACAGAAAACTTAGAAACTTATTTTCACTAACATGTAGCTAATTTGACTATGCTGTATTCAGAGTCACAGAGTGTATCAATGTACAGAGTAATGCTGTGAGTTCTTACATGTCAGAGTTCTGTCTAAAGGAGTTCATACAGTTCAAACAGCTGCTGACGCAATCACCAACGTACAGTAAGCAGTGGAGCGTCAATCTGCGTAGGTTATTAATCATTAATCTACAGAGGAACTATAAATCCTTTATCAGGCGGGCAGAAAACATAGTTACACTCAAGGTCACACTTAAATAATCTCTGAATATAAAGCTGCTGTTTCCTGACTCACAGTATGTGGGTGTATGTGAATGTACTGTACTTACAGTATCTGTTGTGCAGAGACAGATAAGAAGTCACTTCATGGTACAATTCAACCATTTGGTTGAGCATGGCTGTAGACAGTAATATCATACTGATTGAATTAATTCAGCATATATATAATATGGATATTTAACAACTATAAAGGATCAAAAGTGTTTTTGTTTTGTAGCAAATAGTCAGTTTTAATTACATTAGCTCAGCTTCACTACCTTTACCTAAAAAGACAAATGAAGCGTAGAAAATGTTTTTGAAAAATTATTTGACCTTTATTAGACTTTTATTTTTTTGTATAAAGTTACATAAATCTGTTCTATAAGACCTCTTAAACATGTGAGTGGCATGAGGGCCCAACGTCCTCTAGTGGGACCTGTGTTCACAGCCCAGCACCGTGCCGCTTGACTGGCATTCACCAGAGAACACTAGAATTGGCAGGTCCGCCATTGGTGCCCCGTTCTCTCTACAGATGAGAGCAGGTTCACACTGAGCACATGTGACAGGCTTGAAAGAGTCTGGAGATGCTGTGGTGAACGTTATGCTGCCTTTAACATCATGGCGGTGGATCAGAGATGGTCTGGGGAGGCAAATCCTTGGAGGGTTGCACAGACCTCCATGTCATAGCCAACTGTACCCTGACCGCTGTTAGGTACAGAATGAAATCCTCAGAGCGATTGTCAGATGTTACGCTGGTGCAGTGGACCCTGGGTTCCTTCTGGTGCAGGACAATGCCCATCGTCATGTGGCCAGAGTGTGTCGACAGTTCCTGGATGACGATGGCATTGATGCCATTGACTGGCCCTCTCGTTCCTCTGACCTAATTGAGATTGAGCACCTATGGGACTTTATGTTTCAATTCATCTGATGCCACCAAGTACAGCCACAGGCTGTCCAGGAGCTCACTGATCCAGGTCTTGGAGGAGATCCCCCAGGACACCATCCACAGACTCATCAGGAGCATGACCAGATGTTGTCAGGAGTGCACACAGGCACGCGGGGGCCATACACACTACTGAGTCACATTATCCAAGTCATCCACCTGCCAACTTGACCCCCTGCCATCCTCCCTGGTTATAGCCTGCCTCCCCTCTCTGCTGCCCCTTATAACCGCCATTATCCATTCCTCCCTGACCACTGGTTCTGTCCCACCATCTCTTAAGTCTGCTGCAGTGACACCGATACTGAAAAAGCCAGGTTCAGACCCCAGCAACTACAATAACCTTCGTCCCATCTCCAACCTGCCATTTCTCTCTAAAATACTGGAAAAGGCAGTGGCATCACAGGTTCAGGCTCATCTCTCCAACAATAACCTCTACGAACAGTTCCAGTCCGGTTTTCGCCCCCGCCACAGCACAGAGACCTCCTAATGGCAGCTGACTCCGGACTATTATCCATCCTCATCTTCCTTGACTTGAGCGTGGCCTTCGACACTATATCACACTCCATCCTCCTTGACAGACTAGCTTCCATTGGTATAATTAACACACACCTAGACTGGTTTCACTCATATCTCTCTGGCCGTACTCAGTTCATCCAGTTGAAATCATACACATCCCATCCATCCCTCTCTCCTCCGGTGTTCCCCAGGGCTCTGTCCTTGGCCCTATTCTATTTATTATTTACCTCCTCCCACTTGGACTGATATTCTGTAAACATAATATACATTTCCACTGTTACGCGGACGACACCCAGCTCTACGTTTCCTCCAAACCCATTTCCACCTTCCCGCCCTCCTCCCTCTGTGCCTGCTTGCAGGAAATCAAAGCCTGGTTCTCCTCAAATTTCCTCAAACTCAATAGTAATAAAACTGAGGTAGTCCTCATTGGCTCGAAGTCCACCCTCACCAAACATCCCAGTTTCACCCTCACCATAGACAACTCCTCGGTTTCCCCCTCCCTCAGGTTAAGAGTCTGGGTGTCGTCCTCGACAGCACCCTATCATTCCACACCCACATCAACAACACTATCCGGTCCGCCTACTTCTACCTCCACAACATCAACCGCCTCTGCCCTTCACTCACTCCCAACAGCGCCACAATCCTGGTTCACTCTCTGGTCACTTCCCGCCTGGATTACTGCAATTCCCTTCTCTTTGGTTTCCCCCACAAACTCCTCCATAAACTTCAACTGGTCCAGAACGCTGCTACCTGTATCATCACCAGAACACCATCCATCAGTCACATCACCCCAGTTCTACATCAACTCCACTGGCTTCCCATCAAACACCAGATTAACTATAAAATCCTCCTCCATACATTTATGGCCATCCATAACCTCCCTCCCTCATACCTTTCTGCCTCCTACGCATCAATATCCCCACCCGGTCTCTCAGGTCTGCCTCCTCTGTCAGCCTGACTGTCCCCCCAGCCCATCTATCCACCATGGGGTCCAGAGCCTTCAGCCGCTCTGTCCCTCGTCTCTGGAACTCCCTCCCCCCTGACATCAGGAACATTGACTCTATTTTAGTTTTCAAGTCCAACCTCAAAACCTACCTGTTTAGGCAGGCGTATGAGTGTTAATGTTTCCTCTGTCTTTTAATGTTCTGCTGCAAACTCTGCACTGTTGTCTCTTGTATTTTAGATGTGTTTTAATTGTATTACCTGTATTTTTTTTTAATTGTTGTATGGCGACCTTGAGTGCCATGAAAGGCGCCTTATAAATAAAATGTATTATCATTATTATTATTATGAGTTGCTGTGATAAAATTTGCACAAGTTGGATCAGCCTGTGATTTCAATTTTTACTTTGATTTTTCGATGTGATTTTGAATCCAGCGCTCAGTGGGTTGATGATTTTGGTTTCCATTGACCGTTGTTATGTCATTTTATTCTCAACAAATTATACAATGAACATCAGTAAAGATTTTCAACTTGAATAATTCATTCTTCAGGATCTGATGTGTGATTTAAGTGTTTGTTTAATTTTTTGAGCAGTGTAATACCAATAGAGTACTTCATTTGATTGATTTGCGCAAAATGCCACCAGACGCCACAGTTTTGGTGGCATCTCATCACGCTGAACTGCCAGCTCAGTCAATTACACCACACTCAACTTCACCACGCCACAGACTGTATAGGTTGTACCTGCTGGGGTAGTGGGCCAATCACATACTGCATTAAATCAAAGAACACTTGCAGTGATTGGCTGCTTGCAAAACCATACAAATTGATTTTTTTTTCTAGATCTGGATACAAAAATGATCAAATGCATCTAATATTGTTTTATTGAAGAAATTTCAATACTACCAGGTTCATATCTTAAAGGTATCAAATACTAATAACCAGCCCTGTTTATATGTAAAAGTCCTGCACTCTAGCTTTAATGACATGCGTATGTTTGTGTGTCTGCAGTATGTTGAAGCTCACCTGGTTTATTTGCTTCCTGTTTGCAGCAGGGGACACCATGATCATTAACACACAGTCACAGTGCATTCCACTATATTGCCCCTATGTATGTTCTTAATGTAGTCTCCTCACATTTCGTTATTTTCCTCTCTTTCCCACAGAGAGTCAGAGGAGATCGACCTTTTAGGTGGGGGAAAAGGAGGGCATATGGTTGTCAAGACAACCGTCAGCCCCAGATCATAGAAGTAGAAAGCTGGAGAGATAAAGATACTAGGGGAAGGGAAGGGGAACAACTGAATGTAATGAAGCTTAGCTGCACATCTCCAAATATAGAGTGTTTCCTTCACACAGCTGTCAGTGCTGTGCCAGGGCTGGAGGAAGCACACTCAGTTTTACTGTCAGTGGGTCACACTGGCTACACAGAACCTCTGCATGCATGAACCACTTTTATTCTGATCACACATTTGCTCGAGGCTAAGAGTTTTGGGGGTGTCAATTTCAGACTGCTAAACAGATCCCTCCATATTTATAGTATCTCTGTTCTTTTCTCTGTCGCCGTCTGACACCCTGAAAGCTGTCAGTTTGCCATTTTGTGATTTTGTCTCTTGTCTGTTCTCTTTCACCTCACCAGAGATCTGTCTGCTGACCCGCGGCAGACGGACGGCCAGCGTGCGAGCGGACACCTACTGTCGCCTGTACTCTCTCTCTGTGGACAATTTCAATGAGGTGCTGGAGGAGTATCCCATGATGAGGAGGGCCTTTGAGACAGTTGCCATTGACAGATTGGACAGGATAGGTAAGATTGGTAACCTGCAACAGGAGAGTGAACTTTATGTGATATTATTTAAAGGGCAGGTCCATCTGTGTTCTTTCTTCTTCATTTTTAAATGGAAGCTCTTGCTGTGCTGTTATCAAAAAGCATTGATGTAGGTTACAACACTGATGCCAACCCCCAGACACGCTGTTTGCTGACAGTGTAAGCGCAGAGAGTGAGGAGAGTGTTAGCTCAGAAGATCTGAACTTTGAAGTGGAAGATGGTGCTATTTTATTATTATCAAATCTTTATTTAACCAGGTGAACACTGCATTTGTCCAGTATAAGCACCACCTTAAAAAAACACCTAACAAAATCAATATCAATTTAATTGTATGTCACCGATAAGGTCTTTTGATGGGACAGACCAACTTTGAAGTCGATTGGAATAAATCTGTAGGAGGAGTTCAAAAGTACGACCCCTAGAATGGCCAAAAATGCACAAAAGTTGCACAGTAAATTCAAAATGGCCGACTTCCTGTTGGGTTTAGAGCATGGGTCCAAGAGACTCTTATGTATGTCTTCGGACATTACATGTGCCCACCGATTTTTGTACATGTAGGTGAAAGCAGCTTTGGGGGCTGTTTCGCAGAACTTTTGTGGGGGGCACTACTGAGACAATTTTTGGCACCTGAGCATAAGACCCCAAATATCAAATTCTAAGAAAGAATTTCTTGTTCTTTTCTTCTTCAGGAAAAAAGTATTTTGATGCTAAAAAACATACTAAGAACCAAAATTTGAATTTTCCAAATTGGATACAGAGGGAGCACCACTGGAAGGATACAGATTGCTATAAATAAGGCATTATGTTTTTTGGGTTGTCCGTCCGTCCATATGTCTGTATAATATATCTGTCCATCCCATTTTCCTGAACGCGACATCTCAAGAATGCCTCGAGAAAATGTTCAAATTTGGCACAAATGTCCAGCTAAGTAGATTTTTGGGGTTAGAGGTCAAGGTTGTTGTGACCTCATCCGTCTCATTCTTGTGAACGTGATATCTCAAGAATGCCTTAAGGGAGTTTTTTCCAATTTGGCACAAACTTTTCCTTTGACTTGAGGATGAACCGATTAGATTTTGGTGGTCAAAGGTCAAAAGTCAAGGTCACTGTGACCTTGCAACCATCTTATTCCGTGAATGTGATATCTCAAGAACACTCTGAGACAATTTCTTCAACGTTGGCACAAATGTCCACTCTGAGTCATTGGTGAACTGATCTGAATTTGGTGGTCAAAGGTCACTGTGACCTGGTCCGTCGCATTCTCGTGAATGCAATATTTCAAGAACACCTTGAGGGAATTTCCTCAAATTTGGCACAAACATCTACTTGGACTTAAGGATGAACTGATTAGACTTTGGTGTTCAAAGGTCAAATGTCACTGTGACCTTGCATCCATCTCATTCTTGTGAACATGATATCTCAAGAACACTTTAAGAGAATTTCTTTAAATTTGGCACAAACATCTACTTAGGCTTGAGGATGAACTGATTAGACCTTGGTGGTCAAAGGTCACTGTGACCTTGCATCAGTCTCCGTCTCATTTTGTGAATGTCATGATATCTTAAGAAGGCATTAAGGAAATTTCCTCAAATTTGACACAAACATCCGCTTGAATTCCACAATACACTGATTGGAATTTGGTGGTCAAAGTTCAAGATCACTGTGACCTACAAAACATGCTTTTGGCCTTAAATCAGGAATTTTAATTTTAATTAGGACAAAATTTCTCACAAATGTCTAATTGGTTGAAAATGATGAAGTTTCATATCCAAAAGATCAAAGGTCAACTTCACTGCGACATCATAATGTTCTGCAGAAACACTTTGCTGGACGTTATTCACACCATAGCTCAGGAACAGAAGGGGAGACATTTGATCAGATACTGTACAGGTGACTCTAATTTTGAGTGGCCACCTTGAAACTGTGCTGATTGTATAGATCTTCTGTGCTAATGAGGGGAAGATGTTTGTGAAGCATCCAGGTTTTCACAGACATGGATGTAAACTGTATTTGCAACTTGAGGGGTTTGCGAAGGCATACAGCAACAAAAGCAGTAATTCTAGTTTTCTTTTGGTTCATTTGGGGAGAAGTTAACTCAGGTTCATACTTAGTAACATAATTCTCAGCTCTTAGTCCTGAAAGTAACAAATTCATCTTTCCATCCAGACCTGATTTATGAAATGTGTCTGGGAGATTTAGTCATGGATAATTAGCATTACGTCTCACTGATAAAAGCCACAGGTATGGTGTCTTCATAGGCATATGAGTCATTCGTAAGATGAAATGAAGCATAAGGAAAATGTATTCATTCATTAACCTGATGTCTCTGTCACTGTCTGACAGCTGTGTGAATGATCCTAGAGACGGTGTGCGCGGTGGAGGAAAGGAGTCGATGGTGAAAATGTATTCATGGCTGTGAATCATTTGTCATGTCGTTTGTTGAGTGTAAATCTGTCCTCACAATTTAATGCTCTCTGTGGGTATCTGCCATATTGAAAACATATGTGACTCTTGTGAATATCATGGCAGAAACCGCTGTGCAAAATCACTGTTTTGTGCCTCTGTGCTCGCTCCAGATGAGTTTACTGTTTTGTTAAATGATTGCTCGGCAGTGAATCTGTCTTTGAAACACACCCACAAAACTCACACACACAAACATGCAAAGACTGCTTCGTCTTAGCGAAGCCATGGGGGCCCCTTGTCAACAAATAAACACAAACATGTTATTTTTCTTCACAATGCTGACACCTCTCCCCTCCCATCATGCCTCCCAAGGTCAGCAGTGTTTCTGATGTCACATCCTCCTTTCACATGACCACACTTCCCATGTTTACAAAAGCCCTGTATCTGCCACCTGCCAGCTGTTGCCATAGCAGCCAGATTCCACACATGAGCAGCCTTCAGTCAGCCCGCTCACATATTTTGAGGGGGTTGTCTAACTGTTTTAGGACAGATCCACCGACCAAATATTCCCATCAGGCTCCATGTGATGAATAATGACCACCAATAATTTGTTCCTTTGTTTGGCTTTGTCAGCAGTGTTTGTCAGAAAAAGCATCTGGATCAAACACACAGAGGGCTATCAGAACAAAGCCATGTTAAGAATATGAACTGTAAATACAGACTTGCAAATAATGACACAAGCTTTGTTCCTTTCAAATGTAAAGAGCGATTGTTGGATTCATCTCTATGACGCCCTCATTATAAAATCCAGTGCTTCAAATATCAATCAAACTCAAATCTTTAAGTTGCATCATATTTTTTGTTGTTGCTGAGCATCTGTGACCAGGAGTGCTTTTTTAGGATCAGTTCAGCCTGACAGACCATAATAACACATTTTAGAAAGAGCTCAGCTCACTCCAGCAGCCATTCATCCATTTCTTATGAACACAGTCCCTCACCTTTGAGCCATTCCTACATAGAGATAAGCCAATCCCTTGTCTATCGTCTTCACACCCTTAATGCATCACATTTTGAACACAGTGGCACATAAGATCAGCAGACGGGGCAGTATAGCAGTGATTTAAGGCGGGATGGAGGTGTTACTTGATAATGAATAGGCATTGTTGTAAAAACAGCTATGCAACTGATGTGTGAGTTTTGCAGAAGAGGCAGCTTCAGCTCTGCATTGACACCTCAAACAACTCATGTGCCTACGTCTCAGTCAGGTGGTTGCTTGCGCTGCTCCTTTTTCTTTCAGTGCCATCAGAGTTATTATTACACTGAGGTATCACCTATAGCATCTATTTGCCATCTATAACTTACCAAGAGTGATGGAAGCCTGGTAACACTGGGTCAGTGCTACCAGGCAGAGGCAGACACCTTTGCTGTTTCTTGATTCTTCAGAGGGAAGTGTAGTGGGAACAACCCCAGCATCTGCAAGGAAGACCTGGTGCTCCTTGATAGGAGTGCCACAAGAATTCATACTACGGTACCGAGTCAATGCCAACATTCTACAAAACAAAACAGTAGTCATTTTTTTCTTGTACCATAGATGTCATAGGTACTGGGGATGCAAATCTTCCGGACCTGACGGGGCAGCACATACGCCTACAAGTGTTTTAGACTGACGTCAAATCAAGGCTATTCAAAAGAGGCCTTGAGACGCTATTTGACCCCGTGGGAGCTACGGGTATGACACCTGCATGGTGCAACTGGAACTGTAATGTTGGAGAGTTACAGCAGACAGGGCTAGAAATAAAGGGATGGTTTCCAATACAGTGTTGTGACTTCTCCTCTTTTTAACCTCCTTGTGTTAAATGCCAGAGGAAGAAAAAGAACGCCTACCACTGCAGAAGAACAACAGCTCTGCCTCGACTTGTCGAAAAGAAGTGTTTTTTCCTGAGGCCAGCATATCTTGTTAATTCTTTGCAATGGGAGCGCCATGTATTTACACTATGCTACTACAGTAGTTGCTGTGCAACTACTCTGTGCTAAGTGCTGCACATTTGGTGTTTTTTTTCTGGTGGCAGAGAGTTGAAAAATGTTCAACTTTGGGTCAAATGCTGTATCCTTGTCCACAAAATCTCATGAACTCACCAACCCGTTCTCACTCTGAAGTCATCAAAATCTGGCGCTTGTGACTTCTGACGTCAGACACAGACCAAAAAAGCCATCCTTTAACGTCGGCATGATACATGGCCAGTCGCTGATATTGTTTGACAGCGGCTGACAGCATCAGCAGGGAAACGCAGCAGGACAAGAACAAAAGTAAAGGCGGTGAAAGTCTGAGTAGGGTGGGCGGGACAGGTCGTGGATAGGTCCAACAAACACCGACTATCAAGTGGGAGAGCAGTGTTTGTGTACGTTAGTTTGATTAAGGGGAAAAAAAGTCACTTTGCAATGTTGTACCGACGTGGTGCATGTATTTTGAAAGAGACAGTGTAAACGGTAAATTTCTCGTGAGAATGGAAGTGTATTTTGAAAGAAGACAATGCATGTAACAGGCAGAACTTGACACAGCGTTCCAGAACCAATGCACCCAGGATAACTTCTATGTTGTATCTGGACGCGGAAAGTCCATGACCAAATATCAATATGTGACAAGGTGAGGTCAGTGAATATGAGTTGAACCCACACTGACGAGTACTTTGCATTCAGGGATTAATAACAGAGTTGAAATTTAATTTCTGTTTTAATGTTGCATTGCATTGAATTGGGTATCAAAAATTAGGGACTTTCACCGGTTTTGGTATCAAGTACTGAATTTCTGGTATTGTAGCATGCCTACTCCTTAAAGAAGAACTCTCTCAATGTTGCACCTAGGCTTTTCTAAGATGCAGCACAGCAAATGGAGATTCCTTTGTCTCCAACTTCCGAACTCATAGAGGGGATGTCGTCACAAAGCCTTGACTGCCAAACTGTGTTTTACAGAAAGTCCACAAGTGGGACCCATACAACATGCAAGGAGAGTACAGGAGTCACCACAGTCTGGATCTGTGTCCTCCTTCTGGTTGGGTGGCTGACTGTGTTACAGTTCATCAACAGCCTTATTGACCTCTTCTTACATGGGTATCACTGAAGCTGTTGTGCTGACTAACAACCTAGTTTTATTGCCAGCTCTCTAGACCACCTGCTGCATCAGAGAACCAAGTGACAATAATGCACAAGAGCTATATGAGCTATTGAAGTCTCCCACAGGCACATGCACATGTCTCTACATGCCCATCTCCTATGAAGCCCTCTGTGTCCCCAGTGTACAGCATATGGTTGATCATCTGGATGCAGCTAAGAAGGCCAGCAAGCAGCTGAAATCTAGCCTTTGGTCACAACCTTTTCCCTCAGCAGAATTTATGAGCAGAGAGCAGCCCTGTGACTGCCCTTTAGCATCAGCATCATCATCATCATTGGCTGGCTGCTCCAGCATTTCAGCCCTCCTATCAGCTGGGTGCAGGCCTGGGTAAAGTCAGAGTGCCAACTTCATCCATCTTGCAGAAAATCCAGTAAAAACAAGATGAAAACAAATAACAGTGTCCATCAAGGAAAACTCTTTGCTTCTTTTACTTCATCTAAACCTGAGCCTGGTTCAGCTGTGCAGGGGTTAATGTGTATCTAACACCGAGAAGCGTCCCGTCTGGTTCAACTGTCTCATTTTCTCTTTAACTGATCTGCCGTTAGTTACCTCTCTTCACATGTCCGAGCAATTGATTCACTGGTTAGACAGAATTGTTCCCCAAATAGACTCCTTCTCCTTTTCCATCAGGAAGAGCGATGTCTCTGTTAACCTCCCCCATTGCCCCTCCTAGCCATTACGTCAGAGGTGGAACTTGTAAATTCAACTCTCAGCAGGTTTCAGACACAGCAGTCTCTAAGACACTCATCTTACCTGAAAGCGGTGAGAACCCAGGGGGGGTTGAACCTCACCACTTTGTGACGTATATACTGCTTTCTTTTAACAGCACAGCTGTGATGAAACCATGTGAGATTAGATGTGATGATTCTCTCATACACTTTCCTGCTGTGATGTCTCTATCTGGCATTACTTTGCCTGGCTATAGCCATGCAGCCTTATTCCAGGACCAAGTGAGATCCTACAGTTCAGTCATCAGTCTACGTTTAACAGCATTCAGGCTGATTCCACAAACGCCCTTCTGTAATCTATCAGAGAGTCAGAGGGAAACGTGGACTTGCTGATTTAGTCTTAAGTGCACTCTTCCAAGAAGTTTCCACAGTTTTACTTACTGGTGAGAGGTCACAAGCATTAAAAGTTCATTCACAGCGTGATGTCACATGAGAGTTGTGAAGGTGGCATAGCCTTCATATCCTTCATCAGTGTCACTTGAATCAAAGGAATACTTTAGCCCCAAATGACAATTACTCATCTGATGTTGCTTTGAATTTATGAAGACAACTTTTTCTTGCATGTCTCCGGTGAACGGGAAATCCAGAAGTGGAGAAATTTTTTAATAAAAATGAAGTTACAGGGGTCTGCGTTTAACAATAGCAAAACTTTATTACATTATATTACAACTCTCATTCATTCATTCATTTTCTGTAACTGCTTAGATTGGACTCACCAAAAAAAAAAGTAACTGATGGAGACAGAGGTAGATGAGCAGCTCCTGTGTTCAGCGAGGTAAAATTACTGTTTTTGTTAATGGAGTCTGGCTACAAAGAGAGCGTAGATAAATTTCACATTTTCACAGGGGCAGCAGTAGCTCAGTCCATAGGGACTTGGGTTGGGAACCGGAGGGTCGCCTGTTCAAGTCCCCGTCCGGACCAAAATATGGAGCGTGGACTGGTAGCTGGAGAGGTGCCAGTTCACCTCCTGGGCACTGCCGAGGTGCCCCTGAGCAAGGCACCGAACCCCCCAACCGCTCGGAGCGCCTGTGGCAGCCCACTCTGACATCTCTCCACTTAGTGCATGTATAGGTCCAGTTTGTGCATGTGCGTGTTCGGACCTGTGTGTAATTGACAAACAGAGTGAAAAACAAATGAATTTCCCCTTGGGGATTAATAAAGTATATAATATTTTAAAAAATGTAAAAAAAATTAAGTTCAGCTCCCCGTCGGAATGGCCCGTCTCTTTGGGAAGTACTGAGCATACAACTGGATAAATGTGACTTGGACTATACTGCACAAGTTGTGTGAGAGTTTGTAAATTGATATTTTAATATAGTTTTGCTGTTGTTAACCAGGGTCGCCTATGACTGTAATTTATCAAGAATTTTTGGATTCTTCATTCTTCACAAATTCAACATAACACAGGATGAGTAACTGATATACAAATCATCAATTTGGGGGACAAAGTCTTCCTTTACGGTGTGAACTGGTGTGAAAATGCTTGGGAATGGAGGTCTGGATGCAGTAAACGGTTGAGTCTTGATCATAAGAAGTTGTTCTTGGTCCTTTCTGTATACTGCAGGCTTGTGCACTGCTTGTGCCCTTGAATGCAGGTGCATCTTTTGTTTCTCTTCTTACATTTGGGTGTCTACTCATCTTTGCATATTCTCTCAGTACGAAGAGACGGTCCGTTTGGGATTCTGATGTAGCCTACATAGACAACTTGCTGAGCCTTTCCCCCCTCACAACAAGAAATGAGAGTACATAACATGTCAGGGTTTTTCCATCAGCTACAAAAAGTGCACACTGCAGTTAGGTCAACAGAAACAGCAACTGCTCAACCATGTGTTTTTGTCACCACAATAACAGCTGAGATGATAATGTCTCTGTTCAGCCTCACATCACCCTCGATACGCCGTGTAACCCATCAAACCCAAGTGTTCAAGCTGTGAGCTTGGTGTTTCTTTGTGTAGGGCATGCCACCATCTAATTAGCCAAAGAAGCATCAGTTGTCTCTGGTGCTGCATAGTTGTGGGGGTTAAGAAAAGGTGAGGTCTGTTCAATGGCTACACCCAAAGAGCTGGAGTTACATCCAAATAACGTTTATTTTCCCCAGTGCTTGGCAAATGCCTGCCAAGCACCAGCCATGTATAATAAAACACAAGAACACGTGCATGGTCTAATCACACACAGGTGGTCCATCCATAGACATAGAGGCACAAATAAACAAATGCTTTGGCCACAGACACACTCTCTCTCTCTCTCACACTGTCAGCACTGCGGTGACTCTGCAAAAACACTGGTTGGCATAAACACTGTCCCCATATCCCCACCAGTGCAAAATATAAGATGATCTCTATTTTGCTCTCTATCTCTGTGTGTTGTCAGTGATGGATATTGTGCATGGAGAGAACAGCAGATAGTTCCACTTATAGGCTACTATATCCATCACGGCCAGGAATAGGATAAAGGTAAACAGTGAAGCTGTTATTTCTGTCTCTGGTAAAATTGACTGTGAATAAGAGAAGGTAGGATAATGCTAGGGGACCAAACTTTTATAACTCAGGCTGTGTTTCCTTTAGCAACCATAGTTCCTACTTCAGCAACAGTGCTACTTTCTTTCTCTTTCTCATTGCAGGCAAGAAGAACTCAATCCTGATGCACAAAGTTCAGCACGATCTGAACTCGGGTGTTTTCAACAACCGCGAGAACGAGATGATCCAAGAGATAGTTAAATATGATCGGGAGATGGTTCAACAAGTTGATGTACCACGACCGCGGGCCATGTCCATGACGCCTCCTCTACATGGTGGAATGTTTAATTCTCCAGGCCATGCTCCGAATTCAGCGATTGCCACTCTGCAGCAGGCCGTAGCCATGAACTTTTGTGCCCCCATGCAAGGAAACACAATGGGAGCGGGGAACCTGCAGTCCCCCAGGATGGTGAGGAGATTCCAGGTGATGGAAAGTGTGTCCACTCCTGCTTCAGCCTCTCCACTGCAGTCTCAGTTCCTTGCTTCTGGTGCCTTTGCTCCTGTCCTCTCCAGCCCCCCTGTCCAGAGCCCGCTGGCCCTTGGGGGACGATCATTCCAGTATGGATCCAGTGCCCTGGCTGGTCAAACCTCAGGCTCCCAGCTTTCTCTAGCCCAGCAGCACATAGCCAGCCCAGCACACCGACCCAGTGCACATAAGAGTACTCATTCCTTGCAAATGGGTAGTCTGAGCCAAGACGCCAGGGCACTGTCAGCCTCTCAGCCCTCACTGCCTCATGAGGGGGCACAACCAGGTGCCCCTAGTCCCCCCCAGTCTACACAAGTCTCCTCCACTTCCATTGGACCCCCTCAGACCCCAGCAGGTCTCACAGGCGTCCGGAGCGCTATACCATATAGAGTGGTACTGCCCCACCAGATGTCTGTGGGGGCCTTCCCTGTAGCATCCCTGCCTGGCTCTGCACAGAGTTTCGGGCCCGGTGCAGGGCTGGCAGTAGGGGGTCTGGGAACAGGTCTGGGGGACTCGGGACGACCCAAGAAGGACTCAATAGTGAGCCTTCCTGAGACAGACCACAGCAAAGTCAGATCCAGGCTTTCCTCAAACTTGTGATCTTAATTAAACTCATCTGGGGGAGTGACTCAGTGAGGGGCCAGACTGCAGGGACACGGGGGGATGTCTGCTCTTCTACAGTTCCTCTTCTCTCTCTGCTCCAGTTTGACTATCCGAATGTATGAATGTTGAGTGAGTGGCAGCGAGGAGAATCTGAGAGAAGACTGTTCTAACATAATAAAGTCTGTATGGTGACTTTTGAATCTGCAGCATTGAGATGTTTCTACTCACAGACAGTAGTTGCACAGTAGTAGTAAAGTAGCATATTCCCATCTCCAACCCCTTTATTTTTTGTATTTTACAGCATAGTCAACAACATATGGGCATATCTGCTTCATTATTTTCATTCACCTTATTTAATGCAAACTTGAGGTTGGATGGGACTAAAAGAAAATCAGGGACCTGCTTCAGATATCAGAAGTTGGCACTTTAATGGGGTTTAACCAGTGTATCGACCACATTTTGTCAGTAGGCTGGCTGTAAGGGACGATCTTCTCACAAAGGCATAATAATTGTGGTTTTGTAAAAAACAAAAAAAGCTGAACATTGAAATTGTGTGGTTTTTATGTGTTTCCTAAGTATCCATATAGACCAAATTTGTAACCACATAATTAGGTAATATTCAATAGTGACTAATATTTTAAGCCATATTTTCCCCACACTATTGTTATGAATGGATGAGTATATTCAGAAATCAAGTTGGCCTCTTTTGTACGTCTTCCCTGCCTCTTGTAGTCCCCACAGATAAATACGTGAGCTCCTGAGGTGTTCAGATCTCGGAAAATGAATATCCATTACACTGAAATTACAGCTGCAGGACAAATTGTCCAGTTCCAGCCAAGCCATTGATTTCTACAGGAAATGTCTGCATGTTTGTTTAATTTAAAGCTGCATCAATCAATATTTTAGATATTAACAGTAAATCAAATGACAAAGGGTCATATTCAGGTAGTTGTTTGTAATGATGAACTCGCAGAGAATGATGACTCAGCTCTGCATCTCTGTGAAGCATTTTAGCCTTTTTTAAGCTCATTGTTTAGACATTAAAGGGGACCTGTTATGCTTTTCGTTATTTTCTGTCATATATATTATGTTAAGGTATTGCATGTTCATAGTAAGGTTGGCCGAAGTTTAGAATAGTGAGGTTAATGTATGCAGAAGTAATCCTTGTGGGCAAAAACCTCAGCCTTCATTCTAAATACTCTGTTTCCAACGTCTTTTTTTACTTTTGAGACAAGCTGACTTCAGCTTGTGACAGATTTCTACTGTTTCAGGCACGTTACTGCAAGAGTTTACATTACCTAGTGTGCACTGCTACATGTAGCTACATGCGCACGTCAGGGAAACATGTAATCTGGGTAGCCAGTGTTGTTAAATCCTCCCCAGTTTTGGAGCATATATCTGCCGAAACATGTCTGCTTGTGATGTTTTTGGTTTAGAAGGGTGTATTTGGGACAGAAGAAAGTGTTGCAGTATGCCGTTGCATTCATTTTCCAGCATCTTCATTCCCCAAGTACACTGCTACACTTAGCTACATGCTGATGTCAGGGAAACATGTAATCTTGGTTGCGGATGTTGTTGATTTCTCCCTGATTTCAGATTGCATCAGTGTTGGAACAGTTGTAAAGATTTTGTTTTAGAAGCTTTTACTTCGATTTTTCATGGTAAAAAGTGCTGCTATACTCAGATACAGTGATTCCCCAGCTGAGAGTACACTGCTATATGTAGCTACATGCGAATGTCAGGGAAACATGTAATCTTGGTTTGCTGACGTAGGTAATTTTGCCCTGATTTTGGTTCAGAAGCTTCTACTTGTGTTTTTTTTCATGGTAGAAAGTGTCACTTTATTTCGATACAGTGATTTCCCAGCTGAAAATACACTGCTACACATAGCCACATGCTAATGTCAGTCAGACATGTAATCTTGGTTGCAGATGTTTTCAATTTGTACCTGATTTTGGACTGTATTAATTATAGAACATGTCAGGTGGAGAAGATTTTGGTTATGATGCTTTAATTGGTGATTTTTCATCGTAGAAAGTGCCGCTATACTTCGTTACAGTCATTCCTCGACTGCAAGTACACTGCTACATGTAGCCACAAGCTAATGTCAGGAAAACTTAGTATTGGTTGCTGACGTTGTTAATTTCTCCCTGATTTCAGATCATACTCCTGTCAGAGTATGTCCAGTTGTGGAGATTTTGGTGAAGATGTTTTAATGGTGATTTTTTTTTTTTATGGTAGAAAGTGCTGCTATGCTCTGTTACAGTCTTTCCCTGGCTGCAGTGATGATACAGAGATGCAGAGACATGGAAGACCCAGAAACACTGACCAGTCAGAGCTGACTGGGCTTTTTCGGGAAACAAAGACGCTAAAACAGACCATTTCAGACAGAGGGCTAAACAGGTGTTTCAGTGCAGACAGTGTAAGGAAAATAAAGTCTTTTTTGAACATTAAAGTGTGTAAACATGTTCACGTAGAAATCCAAAATACAAGTATAAACCTGAAATGAGCATAATAGGTCCCGCTTAAAGTCCACAGGTTTTCAGCAAACCTACTGCGTAACCTGCACAGAGATGTCAACTAAACCAGATCTAAAAGGCGCAAAAATATAGATATGGTGACCAAAAAGATAGCAACAGTGGGATTAGGCCCTGATCACACAGAAAGCGTATTTGTCAAACTGTCCCAGAGACATCCTGAAATGTATCGTGACAATAAAAAAGGCACGGCAAGCATTTTTTTTTTTTTTTTACTAGCGCCGTTCAATCTTTGAAAAAGGCAGTGCGGTGTGCCAACCTGCAAAACACTTTCTGTGTGATTGGGACCTTATAATGTTGCTCGTGACTATTGAATATGTAAGCAGCCAACTGTTTGCTAACCTGTCTGCCATGACAACTTGATTAGGTAATAATACATCAGGGCTGTCAGCTTGTTTTTCCATTTGTGTTTAAACATTGATTAATGCAACTTTAACATGCATGAGTCAACAAAATCCAATAGAAATACACCTTACTCCCTCTTAACAGCAGATTTGATATCTGAAGTAGCGGGTTATGGATTGTAGTCATGTGAGTAGTAATATCTCACACTCTGTGAAAGTATTTTACTGTATCTTAGAAATTATAATTCACTGCCAGTTAATTACAAAGAATTTTATACGATTCAAAATGTAAATTCATTTAAGCTCACATAATCAAGAATATAAATCCATTCTTTTCTAACCCTGAATCTCACATTTCTTGCAGCCGCAGTTTGGGCAATGTGTCACTATGCCAAAGTCAATTCATACAGATAATGAATCTCCTGCGAAACTCCACCGTACTGTAAACGCTACAGCTTTGATCAACAGCCAAGGACAGCTCAGATACTTTGCAGGATGTGTATATTGCAGTGTGCCTCTGTCATTAATGCCTCACTCAGAGTCCATCGGATACCACTGATTTGTGTCCAAAAGCATTAGAAAGGGAACCTTTTCTCCTGGACCTGACATTCTACTCACCTCATCTCACTAATGCCTGAACCATTACTGGGTAATGAGAGTGGAAATTGGAATCCCTAGGGTCGGTTTGGGACTGTTATTATTCTCCTTCAATTGGATTTCATTATTCAGTGCCAATGATAAGTTCCTCCTCTGTGATCATTTTGCATTTCCATTTTGTTTAGTTTCAGTTCCTGCGTTGTTATCCACCTTGAGAGTTCCGAACGGGACAAAGTTGAAGGTTTGTAAGTATTTTTATACAGTGCTTTTGAGGTCTGTTGTGTTTTTGTTTTATGCTCAAATTATGCCCAGTGGAACCTATTTGGAGGCTTGAGAAATAATTAATATAGAGGCTTGTTATGAGAATAGAGTTTTATTGAACTTCACATTGTGTCCTGGATGCACTGTCTTAGGACAGGAAAGGCATTTAGTGACAAAATAAGTCTATAGACATTTTTTACTTCATTAGAAAGCACACAGTAGAGGAAGACAGGTAAGAGGAGAGAGAAAAGGTCAGTAAGTAAACCTAAATTACAAGCAGATATCAGTAACTAATGATCCCAAACAACTCCAATCTTAAAGGAACAGTTCACCCCAAAATAGAGCTATTTATCAGTATAGATTGTTTTGGTGTGAGTTGCTGAGTCTTGGAGTTATCGGCCGTAGAGATGTCTGCCTTCTCTTGAATATAATGGAACTAGATGACACTCAGCTTGTGGTGCTAAAAGTGCCAAAAAAAATACATTTCAAAAACTCGACAGCAATGTCTCTTTCCTGAAGTCATGACCCAGTTACTCAAGATTCACTGTTGTGCTGTTGTGAGCAGTTTCATGTAGGAACTATTTTCTCTCTACCGAACAACACCCAACAGCCAAATCACCACACAGAGGAAAGCGTGCATCTACTGCTAGCTCACCTAGCACCACTGAGCTAGCTAATATTACAGCTCAGCAGAGGAGGACACCCTTAATGTTTACATCTTACACTGTCAGGAGCACAAGCCTCTTGTCCATGAGTAGATGCACGTTTCCTTCTGCGCAGTGATACAGTTTGCAGATGTAGTTCAGTAGAAAGAAAATAGTTCCTACATGAAACTGCCCACAACCAAGTATTCATATCTTGACTAATTTGGTCATGATTTCTGGAAAGAGACATTGCTGTTGAGTTTTTCATACGTAAAATTTTGTTGCTTCTAGCACCACAAGCCAAGTGCAATCTAGTTTCATTACACTGGAGAGAAGACAGACATCTCTAAGGCCGATATCGCCAACATTTGGCAACTCACACCAAAACAGTCCAGATTGATAAATAGTACTACAGGTAAGAGGAAAAATATGTACATTTGATTCTGATACTGTCCCTTTAGTAAATGCTGAAGAGTGAACAGAGTGAAACCAAAGTTGATTTTTTCTGTATGCAAGTTCTTTAAAATGTTAAGATTCGAATGACATGTCACAGACTGAATCATTCACATTAATTAAACGTACCAATCAGAAACGACACTAAACTCACTGAGTCACATTGACAGCAATAACTGTTTGAAACAGAGTGAGTAGTCACTCTATGCAGATGATGTTCTGTTGTACCCTTGAGGTGTTAATGGAGATGCAATATTTCACCTTTTGGATTCATTTCCTAAACTTACGTACTACTTAGAATTAGTTTAATGTTTATTCAGATTTAAATCTGCGCTCATTAGTGACAATAACTTGATTGACATGGTTGTTATTTCTCTGTAAACATCATCATGTAAGCCGGACTATTTATTTAGCCTAGTTTACTCTAACTGTAGACATACCGAAAAAAATGTCTGAAAATGGAATATCTTTTTAATCTTTGACAAATTGCATATTATCTGGTATGAACCTGTATTACTTGAACATATAATTAAAGCAGAACAAAACCATTTGCATCACAGAAGATGTATCACTTCTTTTTCTACAGTCGCTCACAGTACCACCCACAGTTTGTATATAATCCTGTGCCAGTTGCTGTGAGGTCTGCATGGTTTCTTCTATTGTGTATGCTTTATTTGTTTATTTAATTTTCTAATCTCTTAGTCCAGTCCATTTACAAGTCCCAGTCCTTTGACCAAAGCTGCTTTTTTATTTTTATTTTTTCCCCCTTCTCTGTTGATGCCTCTGACATCTAATTAGCATGTTGCCCAGAAATCTGTAAAAGCACTTTTCCCTCTTTTTGCAACTTTACAAACATAGTTGGTGTTATGTAAATGTTACAACAACGCAGCTGTTCAACTTTTTAAGTACACCTTCCAGGCTTTGGGAAGGATGGTGTCTGTACCACACACACACACACACACACACACACACACACACACACGCGGCAACATCAACAGAAGCATTTGTGTTTGCCAAGCTGTATGCTTTCAAAATGCTTTTTTTTCCCAAGGACTTTCTGCATAGATCCTCCTTCTTCCTGTCTTCAATGCTTCTCCAGAGCTGGAACTATTTTCCATTCCAATGTGTCTTGGGTTCATTAATGATGGTAAAGCATGGAGATTCAGTGTGTTTAAAATGTTTACCTACAAGGGCTGTTCATTTGAATTGAGCAATGATGTGATTTTGTGTCTCTGACTTTGTCACTTAGATACATCCACGCTAACCAGTTCAGATTATTTCTCTCTTATTGGCCAATAACAACTGCGCCAACACTGAAAATCATATAATGCACTTTTTATACTAGTTTTTATGTATTTCATAGGATACAATACAATATGATTCAATATCAAACAGCAGTGATTCAGCATTTATTTATTTCCGTTAAATTCCTGATTTTTTGTTGGCTGAACTTCCTGAATTTTTCAGATCCCAGAACTGATAGGGCCCAGACACACCGGACCAACATAAAAAAAACAAGTAGCGACAAAGGCTGACTGTTGTCACCTCACACCATGTCTCGGCCAAAAAGTTGTGCTTGAACACACCACATAGACAGCAGTCAATGGCCAGGTAGCACACTTGCTCTGCGCCTTCATTAGTGGAAATAACTGACCACACCAGCAGGTGGCGGTACTCTGTACTTGTCATTCAATAAGGGAAATAATATTACTTTTTCCAGTAACAAGTAGTGTAACTAATTACTAATAAAATTTCAGTAGTAATATTACAGTTACCCCAAAACCAAACAACTCGTTACATTACTTTTGTTATCACATCACTGCTGACTTGAAATACAACAGTCACAACAGCAAACTCAGTTTTGTAATCGTTGCGCTGCGCAGGCATGTCACAAAGCAGCAAGCTAATTGGAAACGCTTACCTTAGCAACTGCATATATTCCCATAACCTTATCACCTCCAGTCTGAAACACTTTGGCTACTGCAACCAATAGCAAAACAACGTGAAGCTCCAGGAAATACACCCAACCAAAGGTGAGCCCTCATCTGCCGTGGCTAAACAGGCTAAACAACCAAAACTTGATTTAAATTGTGGTCAGCTGCAGGCTACAGAGACGTGATGAAACTTGTGAGCAAATATGTTGTGGATTAAATCTTGCTTCATAAATGACTCTCTCGGGCAGAGCCTTGGGAAAATACTGGTCACATGCAACAGAAAACACCCAGGTAAATAGAAGCTATCTAGCCATAGCTACGCTTAACGGCAATTACACACAGAGGCACACTTATGAATTTTGGGGAGATGGGCAATTAGCAATTTTATAGGGTGTAATGGAAGAGTAATATGAGGAGGAGCGTAACAAATTACTGTTGGTAGGGAGCAATAAGTAAAGAGTAAGGAGTAATATATTACACTTTTAGAGAAGCAAGCAAGGACATTTAACATGCACTTGTGCACATTAACGCAAACAATTACGATCCGTTTCTGCTACAGAGCTCAATGGCTTAAAAGAATCGTACCTAAATTATCTGCTTTTCTCACTTCAGTTTGTCCTATTGTGCACTGAGCTGAACTTCCAATCAGAGTGACTTCTCTCAACCGCCAGCCTTCGTTGAGTTGATTCAACATGCTGAATCGTCTGAAAAACAGCCAACATAGGTTGATTATTGCCAACGGTGTGGCACACCCCACAAAAACTAGGGTTGGTCAAAATCGGTCAGTAAATCACGCCATTGGTCTCTCCGTCGTCTGCTTGGTGTGTCAGGGCCCTTGGTGACATTCAGTAATACAGTAACTGAGTACAAAGCCAACACCAAAACTAACACATACCTAAACACCACGGACAAATGTAGGCTGGATAATGTACACCAAGTTATTCAGCAGTAACCATGAACTCCCTTGAATGGAACAGGCGATCTCAGGCGGTCACTGTCTGTGAAATCAGACACTAATAGTGCAGTACAAGCGTTTCTGTGTCAGGGACCTGATTTTCTTTTACTGAGCCACTCTGCAGTTGTCACATCCCATAACATGTACTGTGCATACCTAGTGCCTACTAGCATTTACTGTAGTTTCCACATACATGTACTAAATTCTTTTTGTGTGGCTGTAATAAAAAGAAAAAAAGAAAAAAAAAGCAAGCTCCTTACAACATCCCACTGCAATACATGTAAGAAGGACAATAAATTGTATTTGAATACAAATTGATTTCACTGCTTCATGTTTAGGTCGATAATCTTGAGGTAGCATATTTAGAAAAGCACAAACAGGTTATGATCCTTTTGCATATTCTTACTAGAAGCAGAACCTCTTAATGCAATAAAGGCATGTGATGGTGAATGTCTCTGCTCTCTGTTAGTCATGATGTTATGTGTCAACGTTACAATGGCCTCTGAATCTTTGTTGTCGATTGTTTACATTCTCACAGATTTAATATCATTTGATTATCTGCCTGGTTATTTAGAGAAAAATACCCTGCAGTAAAAGATTGCAATATTTCTCGTGTGGACTAGTGGAATCATATGTAGAGTATTTGAATGCTGTCATTATAAAATTTAACATTTTTTAAAGCCTTCTTATGTGCAGTTGTCAATATTTTAGAATGCAACTGGTAATCTCTAAATTATACTGACATTTTGATGTTTATGCACTAGCAAGAATTTACCAGAAATCTGCCTCCAGAGGTGAAGTTTAGATATACTACACTTCCCTTTACCTTGCCGGACAATGATTATGTTTACAAGCACAAAATATTTTGCTATTGCCCTTATTCTATAAAAGACAATATACCTATTAAGCTGCTAATAAGATTTACTTGACTGAAGCTCTTTGCTCCTCTGGGGAACACAGGCCTTTGACGAATGTCCTCCATTTCACCCAAGCTATGAGAGCTATGCCAGAGGGGTTTTTTATACCCCCAGAAGGTTTAACCACACCAGATAGGTCGAGGGGGAGAAGGCAGACAAGTGCAGTCCCTGGTCCTCCAGGTTAGGAGTTTGGCATGGGGCTAACTAACCCATCCTGTGAAAAAGAGTGACTTCCAAAAACACTGACGAATGAACACCAAGCTGCTAATATGGCTAATAAATATTCCACTAACATTTCCTGTTACATTCAGCCGTGTAGCCCAAAGTGCTTCACATGGCAAAATTGGAATGACACAGACACAAAACAATAAAATATTAAAAAAGCAAACCAGCCAAAACAGAACAAGCTAACAAAACAGATGATTAAAACTCCATAGAATAAAAAAAGAGTAAATAAATGAATAAAATAGAATAAAAATGAACAGGAGAGATAGAAGAAGGTGAAAACCAGTGGTTTAAACTTAAAAATAAAGACTGTATTGTTACTCCACATTTAAAGCCAGATTAAAAAGGTAGGTCTTTAATTTACATTTAAAAATACAGAGAGCGCTCGCCATTATAATATCCAGAGGTAACAAATTCTACAGTTTAGGGGTGTAAAAACAAAAAGCGCTCTCACCAGTACTTTTCTGGGACACACGAACATTTAAAAGTAAAGCAATGGAGGACCTTAGTGATCTGGCTGGAACATAAAATGATAGAAAATCACTGATGGATGGAGGGGCAGGGTCATTTAAAGCTTTACAAACTAGTAAAAGAACTTTAAAATCAATTCTAAAAGATACAGGTAGCCAGTGTAGTGACATCAGCAGTGGGGTGATGTGATCCATTTTTCTTGTTTTAGTAAGCACTCTAGCTGCAGCATTCTGGACTAACTGTAGTTTTCTTATTGACTTTTTGGGTAGTCCAGTGGAAAGGGAATTGCAGTAGTCTAAACGGCTGGTAATAAAAGCATGAGTGAGTGTTTTGGCATCTTTCTAGGTTAGAAAAGGTGTGACCTTAGCAATGTTCCAAAGATGATAAAAGGTGCCGACTAGCTCAACTGTGCGAATACAGCCTCCCTATTTTATTCTTTCAACCACCTTCTTGAAAAGGTCGACAATGCGGTATTTGCACATATCCAAACACCTGTTGATCTCCAAGTCTTTCATAATGTTTAAAAGTGTGTGTGTCTCTCCTTCTGACCACTTATGTGGGCTTTTCATTCAGGCATGCATCTCTACTACAGCCTTGCAAACTGTTGGCAAGTTAGTTTGTGCACAAGGTATCTGCTCTAAAGGTCTCTGCCTATATGGGGCGCACACTCCACCAGGTGAGCCAGAGGTCACCCCAAATATTTTGTTTTGGTAAAACAATATTCCAATAATAAACACTAGGAAATAGCAAGGGCCAGTCTTGATAAGACAGTGAGGCATTTGTTGTTGGCCTGACAGCCAGTTTTCCCTGCACAGCTGGGACAGATGGTCTCCGAAGGGGAAACTGAAAAGACTTGAGTGAGTTTGTCATCAAAAAATTTAAATGCAGATGATTAAAGAAGCCTCTGTGGATTAAGTATTTTACTGCTGGCTCTTTTGCCATAGTAGAAGTCCAAACCTCCACAACATTATAAATCTCCTCTAAGTAAATCTCTTACAGAAACATATTTACATCAAAATAAAAATAAAAAAAACATTCATTAGATTTAAATTATATTCCAACACCCCTCCTCTAAGCAGGTCCAGTCCACTAAAGCATCATTGCATCAGGCACCAGATGTGTGTGCACTGTATGTGTTCGATGGCTGTTAATCAACCCATCACTGCCTGTCATTCAGAGTAAAGGTCAGAAGAAGGAAACTCACACTGGCACGCACACACCTGCCAGCACTGTACCACCTGTCTCTCTTATCCAAACACCAGTGCTCCCTCTCCTGCTTCCTCTCCCCCTGCTGACAGAGAGCTCCGGCCCTGCTTGCTCACTCCAGGACTGTCTGTACACTCTGCTTCCCCTGCTAGAGCTGCTGAGTGCTGGCTACTCATGATGCCACGGGGCAGGAGATAGGGCCGGGAGAGCCCAGGAGCCTGGCTGGGAAATCAAAGTGCTCTCAGTGAGAGTGAGTGGTCCAGCTATCTAAGAATGGCTTCCAGCTTTGGCATGCCTCTCAGATAGTGACCAACACTTCCATAGTGTCTCCTTCCTGATGAACCTGTTGCAGGAATAAAGAGCTTGCCAAAAGCCGTCTGTGCTAGATGTATGGTACAGTCACATTATACATCAGCACATTTAGTTCAAATGTAATATATGTGTAAAACTGGCCATAGTAATACGTCTGTCATGCTAAATAATTATCACTCTCTATGTCTACTTTTGGTCATCTATATCACAAGGCTAACGCTGATAGAGGGACATTCACATTCACACTTATGAGCAATTTCAAGCCTCCACTTGACTCGCATCTGTCTGCAGAGAGCAGACGAGCTGAATGAAGACGTGACTCCACGTGGAAACAGAATGAACACTGTCCGGACACTGGCTGTTGTTACCTACCAAGCCAGGGGCAGCAACCTTAATTATCAAAAGAGTCATTTTTGACCAAAAGTAATGAAGAAAATAGTCTGCCTGGAGCCCCAAAACATATTTAAGCCTTATGGTAACACTGCATATTAAGTCTTAATTCAACTATCAACATTCAAAGATATGTGTAACCACAAGATGGCTCCTCTGCAGTGGGGTATTTTTGATTATTTGGCAGTTTAACATCACAGCGTTGCCAGTGAAAGCAAACAAATATGTCCACGTACTATTAAATTCTGTAAAATGAGACTTTCACTTTTATGGAATTGGAATCCATTGCTAGCTTAGCTTGTTGAGGTTTGCCAAAATTTAGAGGTAAAGGCCGTAGATGTATGATTTTTGTTGACGAAATGTCAAAACTTTTTCTTTCTTTTTTTTTAAATTCAGTACATAGGCTAATTTGTAATTCATTTTCATGTGATTTTTTTTTTTTTTTTTTTTTTTTCATCAAAGCCACAGGGAGCCACTGGAGAGGGGCCTCATATGGCTCCAGAGCTGCAGGTTGCCTACCCCTGTACCAAGCTAAACTGCCTTTACTTTTCCACGTTCAAGACAGCAACACGCACAGTTCAAGTCAGAGGCGTTTTCTTTAAATGTAACAGAAATCACACCAAAGTATCGAAATGTTACCCCACTCAACTGCAAAGCACTGTCATCTTCAGAAGGTAGAATCTGCTCACTTGTCATGGCGGAATAAATGCTCCTTGACTGCTAGGGTTTTTTCGTTCAGAGCTTTAAGCTGTATTCCTGAGCCTTCATCAGACAGCAGCAGATGAATCTGCATCTCTATCTGCTGATGAAGAAAAGGCGAGTAAGTGGACCTCCAGCTTGTTTAAAATCAGTCTAAATTGCAAAATATACCACATATTAGCACCGCTGGACCTTTTTTTTTTTCTTACTGTGCCCTGAATGGCTATTGCTTTTTCATTGTCTCTTGCTCTAATGCTCTGCACATACACTCCACTCAGCCATACCCATCAATGCTTTGACTGTGATGATCACTCACTGATGAACACATTAAGGTGAAGTGCATTGCCAGGGCAAAAGATCATACTCCTTTTACAGACCGACTGTATTGGATGTCATAGTATAGCATTAGACCTTTGGATAATTTTTCTCCTGTTCAGTTTCTTTGAGCCACCCAGAGGTGCTCTGGGCTGCAGCTTATGTTGCGTAAAGAAGGATCCCTCACTGCATATTAGCAAATGATAAAGTTTTTTGCTTTAATTTATGCATAGTGTAACGGTGATAGAAAAATGACACCACAGGTTAGCAGGTATGATCTTCTGTGAAAATGAAGGTTCAGTTTACAGCCCAAAAGAAGTGCGTCAACCACTGTGCAACCAAAACAGGAAGCAGACAGTGCTTCTGTTTTCCCCAGTAGCTCTCAGTAGCTATTCCCAGTTACCAAACAGTATCTATGTAAGTTCTCTGCAGTTACTATTTCCAGTAAGGGAAATTGTGGACAAAGGAGCAACCAGAGGAACTGTAGAAACTGTGGCAGTTGGCAGAAAACAGAATTGGATCCGACTGTCTTTGTGACAGCTGCACCAACAATAATAGGCTACAACCTGGAAATGCTAGGTGGGGTGAGGAGTTAAAGTGTTTGTTACCATTTAAAAATATCCACAGCCTTTGCCAGGCCTGCAACATTAACCGTTTTAATCAAAAGAGAGCAAGAGTCAAAGAAAAAATAAAATTGAACATAGTGTTAGTTCAGGCAGGACATGATGTCAAGCTCAGCTCACATCCCAGCTACGTCAGCTGATCTCAAACAGCCCAATCAACTGATGGATCAGCTGATTGACGGAGGGAAGTCAGCTGATAGATCTCATGTTTCCTTTATATGCAACCAGTTGGCAAATCTCATTCATTCAAAGCGCCCTATTTAAACTGCTCTGGCCTGCTGACTATTGCTGCATCCCCAGCTCCTCCTTTTCATGATGTGTCTAATTTATCAATGTCATTTCTGTTTGTCATTGATGCTGCTCTGTTCTGTTCCAGGAGGGTCTTTGCTGCTGCTCTCTCTGCCTCAGGCTTTACATGTAGGCGCATGGAAGGGCAGGGAGGTTTGCTCTCTCTGCCTCAGGCTTTCCTTGTTTGCATATGGAAGGGCAGAGAGGTGTGCTCTCTCCGCCTTCTGCGTAGGCCTAGGAAAGAAAGAGAGCCCCCAGAACAGAGCCATACTGCAAATGGAAATAAAGTTTTCTTTGACTGAAGTATTCCTGGCTAAACTAGTTTTTACTGTAGCACCTACATAGAAGCATTTTGAGTTATTGGATACTTGAGAATTTCACCTCAAAACCTTTAACTTTAAAAGTGATGTCAATCTTCAGTGTAGAAATCCAACAAAGACACTAAAAAAGACCCTGTCAACATCCAGCTGCCTTAAATATTATGACAGACTGAATATACATGTATATGTTATTAATATTAATATATTATAGTACATGCACATCCAGAAAGGAATCAATAAGCAAATTTATGGTGGCAGGCATTTCATACACGTTCACTTGAAAATGACTGTAAAATAGGGATACTTGAAAATCTTTGTGTGTTTTACTGCCGTCAGCATCGACAGAGGCCGGTCCATCAGTCAGGCATAAAACCTGTGTGGGCTCGAAGGGGAAAACATTTTAAAAGGAAGTGTATAATTGCATTTTCTTCTCTCAGGAGATGGCAGAACTCCACCACCTTTGCAATATGTTTCCCTAATACGGAATCATCATCAACAAGATGTGTTATTCTCTGGAGAGGATCCGTAATGGAAGCTAGACTATTTCCTGGTACAAGTTGTGCTCCATTACTGCAGGTTGGACCGGTGCAGCTCTCAGATCTAACAGGAGACATCCTTGGAATCACCCCAGAGAAACTGAGATGGGCCCATCAAGCCTCTGCTGTAAGGACACCTTCAATATCCTGTTTACTCCCTCAGCCAAAGTCAACGGTAGTCAACGCCCAAAACACACACGTCATCAAGTCAAGTGTGTTCCCTGAAAGGCTCCTCTGCACTAACCCTGTTACATGTTTTGCTATTTTAAGTGTTGTACTGCCTGCATTTTAAAGCTCATTCATAGCAGCCCCACAGTCACAGAGTCACAGCTATTGATTGAGACACTTATACCATCAGCATCCATCCATTCATCACCACTCCTCAATGTTGAGCTCAGGTCATGCAGTGCATGAAAAAATAAAAAAATGTCAGCTGTGTGTCATAGGCTAAGGAGTGAAATGTTAGATGTGTTAAGTGTGTGAGATCCTGAGAGCACTTTGCAAGAGAGAGCTGTCCTTGACAAATGGCCTCAAAGAGACGAGAGAGGAGACATGCTGGGCCGACGCCTGCTGGAAGGAGACCTTGGCTTAGTTTGACTTCACATCTTGATGGTGGCAGGTTCAGTGTAAAGGACACTGAGTTGCTTTATCAGCTCAGTTGAGAATGTTAAGATTATATGAGAATGGAAATGTACTGTTTGGAAATGTAACGTGAAATAAACTTATTGGCTTTCATCGTGAGAGTAACAAGAGGATCGATATTTATCTCATGTCTATGAACGCAACACTTTAGGTGGGTCAGGGGTAAATCCCAATTTTTTTAAAGATTACACGTTATATACTGCAGACTATACTATGAAAATTATTATGAAATTTTGATGACATACTATACTATGACTTTTTTTTTCATCATGTTGGACGAGATACTATACTATGACTTTGTTTCATGATTTTGGACGACATACTATATACTATGATGTTTTTTCATGTTTTTTGACGAATTACTATACTGTGACGTTTTTTCATAATTTTGGACGACATCCTATACTATGACATTTGTTAGGATATTTTGACGACATACTGTACTATGACTTTGTTTCATGATTTTGGATATCATACTATACCATGACGTTTTTTTCACAATTTTTGATGACATACTATACTATTACATTTTTTCATGATTTTGGACGACATGCTATACTATGACATTTTTTCATGATTTTGGACGACATACTATACTATGACATTTTTTCATGATTTTGGACGACATACTATACAATTGACATTTTTTCACGATTTTGGACATACTATACTATGACGTTTTTTCATGATTTTGGATGACATACTATACTATAACCTTTTTTTCAAGATTTTGGACGACATACTATACTATGACATTGTTTCATGATTTTTGACAACATACTATACTATTACGTTTTTTCATGATTTTGGACGACATACTATACTATGACATTTTTTATGATATTTTGACGAGATGCTATACTATGACTTTTTTTCATGATTTTGGACGACATACTATACTATGATGTTTTTTCATGATTTTGGACGACATACTATACTATGGCATTTTTTATGATATTTTGACGACATGCTATACTATGACATTTTTTCATGATTTTGGACGACATACTATACTATGACATTTGTTTCATGATTTTGGATCTCATACTATACTATGACGTTTTTTCGTGATTTTGGACGACATACTATACTATGACATTTGTTTCATGATTTTGGATCTCATACTATACTATGACATTTTTTCTTGATTTTGGACGACATGTTATACTATGATGTTTTTTCATGATTTTGGACGACATGCTATACTATGATGTTTTTTCATGATTTTGGACGACATACTATACTATGACATTTTTTATGATATTTTGACGAGATGCTATACTATGACATTTGTTCATGATTTTGGACGACATACCATACTATGACTTTTTTTCATGATTTTGGACGACATACTATACTATGATGTTTTTTCACGATTTTGGACGATATACTAATCTATGGCATTTTTTATGATATTTTGACGACATACCATACTATGACTTTTTTTCATGATTTTGGACGACATACTATACTATGGTATTTTTTATGATATTTTGACGACATACTATACTATGACATTTTTTCATGATTTTGGACGACATACTATACTATGATGTTTTTTTATGATTTTGGATGACATAATATACTATGACATTTTTTTATGATTTTGAACAACAAACAATACTATGACTTTTTTCATGATTTTGGACGACATACTATACTGTGATGTTTTTTCATGATTTTGGACGACATACTATAATATCATGTTTTTTTCAAAATTTTTGACAACATACTATACTACTACATTTTTCATGATTTTGGATGATATACTATACTGTGACGTTTTTTACAAAATTTTTGACGACATACTATCCTATCACGGTTTTTCAAGATTTTGAATGTCACACTATACTATGACATTTTTTTCCATGATATTGGATGACATACTATACTATGACGTTTTTTCATGATTTTGAACAACAAACAATACTATGACTTTTTTCATGATTTTGGATGATATACTATACTATGACTTTTTTTACAAAAGTTTTGACGACATACTATCCTATCACGTTTTGTCAAGATTTTGAATGTCACACTATACTATGACATTTGTTTCATGATTTTGGACGACATAATATACTATGATGTTTTTTCATGATTTTGGACGACATACTATACTATGACATTTTTTCATGATTTTGGACGACATACTATACTGTGATGTTTTTTCATGATTTTGGACGACATACTATAATATGATGTTTTTTTCAAAATTTTTGACAACATACTATCCTATCACATTTTTTCAAGATTTTGAATGTCATACTATACTATGACATTTTTTCATGATTTTGGACAATATAATATACTATGACGTTTTTTACAAAATTTTTGACGACATACTATCCTATCACGTTTTTTCAAGATTTTGAATGTCACACTATACTATGATATTTTTTCTTGATTTTGGACGACATACTATACTATGACTTTTTTTCATGATTTTGGATGACATACTATACTGTGATGTTTTTTCATGATTTTGGACGACATACTATAATATGATGGTTTTTTTCAAAATTTTTGACAACATACTATACTACGACATTTTTCATGATTTTGGACGATATACTATACTATGACGTTTTTTCAAGATTTTGAATGTCACACTATACTATGACATTTTTTCATGATTTTGTACGACATACTATACTGTGACCTTTTTTCATGATTTTGGATGACATACTATACTATGACTTTTTTTTCATGATTTTGAACAACATACTATACCATGACTTTTTTTTCATAATTTTGGACGACATATTATACTATGACGTTTTTTCATGATTTTGGACGACATACTATACTATGACATTTTTTTCCATGATTTTTGATGCCGTACTATACTATGACTTTTTTATGATTTTTGACAACCTAATACTATGACGTTTTTCATGATTTTGGATGACATACTATACTATGACATTTTTTTCCATGATTTTTGATGCCGTACTATACTATGACTTTTTTATGATTTTTGACAACCTAATACTATGACGTTTTTCATGATTTTGGATGACATACTATACTATGACGTTTTTTTCATAATTTTGAATGACACACTATATTATGACTTTTTTTATGATTTTTGACAACATACTATGACTTTTTTTCATTTTGGGCGACATACTATACTATGACTTTTTTTTCATGACTTTGGACGACATACTATAGTATGACGTTTTGTCATGATTTTTGACGACATACTATACTATGACTTTTTTTTTAAATGATTTTTGACGACATACTATAGTATGATGTTTTTTCATGATTTTGGACGACATACTATACTATGACTTTTTTATGATTTTTGACAACCTAATACTATGACATTTTTCATGATCTTGGATGACATACTATACTATGACGTTTTTTCATGATTTTGGACGACATACTATACTATGACGTTTTTTTCATGATTTTGGACGACATACTATACTATGACGTTTTTTCATGATTTTTGATAAAATACTATACTGTGACATTTTTTCAGGATTTTGAATGACATACTATATAGTATGACATTTTTTTTTCATGATTTTTGACAACATACTATGATGTTTTTTCATTTTTTTGGGCAACAGTATACTATGACTTTTTTTCATGATTTTGGATATCATACTATACTTTGACATTTTTTTTAATGATTTTTGATGACATACTGTACTATGACGTTTTTTCATGATTTTGGACGATATACTATACTATGATGTTTTTCTCAAAATTTTTGACGACATACTATACTATGACTTTTTCATGATTTTTGACAACATAATACTTTGATGTTTTTTCATGATTTTGGATGACATACTATAGTATGACATTTTTTTATGATTCTGGATGACATACTATACTATGGCTTTTTTAAAATAATTTTTGGACGACATACTATACTATGACATTTGTTTTTATGATTTTTGACAACATAATACTATGACGTTTTCATGATTTTTGACGTAATACTATACTATGACTTTTTTTTCCAGGATTTTGAATGACATACTATATTATGCTGCTTACATACAGGAAACAGGATGAAGCAGTTAGCAGTTAGCTAGCCTGACTGCTAGACATTCATGCTATGCTAAGCAGCTTCTAGCAATAGTTATTTATTTAGTGTACAAGTGTGAGAGTCGTAACTTTTCATCTAACTCTCAGTAAGTATTTCCAATACTGCTTAAGTATTTTAATACACAAAACAGCTAAATCCAAGTTATCGTTTTCTGGTGCCATTAAAGGTCTGCTTTCATTTGAAGTTTCTGTAAACATGAAAGGAAAGCAGGTTGTATTATCAATTCTAATCAGGTGAGGAACACACAAACCTTTCATTTTAAACTTATTTCTACAGTGTGTGTGTATACCTGTTTTTTGGCAATATTAATGGCTGGTCTTCACAGAAAGAAACACTGAGCATGAAAAACACAGTTCAAAGAAGAGTTCACTGTAAAATCAAGTCATTAGGAGAAAGCTTTTTTTTTCAACCAAAATAATAAAATAACTGTTCAAAGTGGCAAGTCACTTCTCATCATCCCATCTCCATGTCACCATGCAAATCATCTGTAAACCTAAAGTCTAATCACCACACTATTTATGCCCCCTCAAAGATTATTTCCATTTCATTACATTGTCACTCAGCCAGCTTTGTTTGGCTGAGTCTACATTTGCCTTTGAACATCAACGGCACCTTTTGTCTGAAACTGCTGTAACGTTTCCAGCAATGATCAGATAGCACTTCTGCTATTTTTACTTCTAGATGCAGCACTGGCCCAGAAAAATAAGATCTGAGTTGATTAGTGAAGCCTGCAAACCCTTTGTGGTGCATCTAAAAGGAGGCCTTCATCTCATGATACACAATAGGATTGAAATATGCAGATATAACTAAATAACAGGCTCTCATTCATCCTATTTAAGCACACTAAGAATACCAGCTATTTCTTTGAACCACGGAATGAATAAGGAGACATTTTAAGAAACACATTTATTTTAGAGCAATTGTCAGGTGCTTAGTCACTCTGAGAAGGTAAGAATCAAGAGTACACTGGAACACAATGCTTTCTAAGAACCCCTTGACTCATCTGTCGACATTTCTCTTTCCTGTACCCCACATTTTTAGCAAGTGTTTCATTTCCTGTCAAACGTCTCTTTGTCAAACTTCTTCAGAAAATGTTTGAATATGATGTGAGAGCGTCCTGCCATCCAGTAAGTGATGGGATCGATGATTAGGTGGGATAGTCGGAGAGGCAGGTCGGTGCTCTGTGGAGGTCTTCACAGCATGAAAATGCTTGCAGGGTCACACATACCACCAATCACTAGCAATTACAGTTAGTGGTTGAAAAGTTTTCTGAGCAGAAGAAGTGCTGCTGAGTGATGAAGTCACTGTGGTTCATGTACACCAATCACACACACACATATATATGCCTGAATATGGCCTAAGCGTCCATTATAAAAAAAGAGCTTTTCACTGATTGAAGTCTTGACATTCCTATCCAGTGCTGATTCCATCATCATTTCGCCTGGATGAGTGTCCCACCCTCCCTTCCTCCAGCCCACTAGTCAGTTAATCAGGCGGGTTCACTGTGTTAACGCCTCCAGCAGCTCCAGCCTGCCTGTGGACCAGGAGGCAGGCTGGGCGCGGCTGGATCAATGTCCTGATGTCTGAGGGAGATGAAGCCAGTCAAGACCCAGGGGCCCGCAGCCTCCCTGCCGTACTCTGTCAATTCCACTCATCTCCCTCCGCTGGCTCACCCTCGTGAGTCTCTCAGCTGAAGAAATAAGTGGATTCTTTCACCTGCTGGAGATCAAAATCACCTAGAGAGACAAGAGTCAGGGTGTTAGAGAAGGTTTAAGTCAGCGGACAGTAGTTACATATAGTAAATCACATGTATTGCAGCTTCAGTTATAAACAACACTTCTAATTACCACGTCATTAACAAAAAACACCTTTATAAAAGAGAAGAGGTTGGGACTAGGAAAATAATTAAACAATTGGATAATTGATCAGTATTACTGTTAAAATTTGGTTGACGACTAAGTTACGCTAGCAGCTCTGTGAGGCTGTGTTTAGAAATGGCAGTGCTCTAAGTTATAACAGAGTCCAGCTGAGGCTGATGGGAATGTCATTATTTTTCCGGGGTTAAGTCATAAACCAAAGTGCTGAACAAAATAAAATTTTGACTTCATGGTGTCATTAGATGAAAAGTCAGATGATCTCTAAAGATATTACAATATATTCCAAGAATAACAACTGTCTGTAAAAATTTGCTCAGCAATCCATCCAATACTTACAAAACATATCAAGCTTTTGTAAGCTTTTAATTCATAAGACTGTGAAAATGTTACATCTCAAGGTGTTTATTTATCCTGACAGAGAAGACATTAGCACAATCTGTACAGTGATTCTTCTGTTATGTATTCCTTGATGTGGTAAGTGATTAATTAAGGACAATGCTAAAGAGAGAGAGAGAATGTAGTTTGTTCTGACGTCCAGTGAAAGGACTTCATGAGAGAGAAGTTGATTTTATAAGTGGGTCAGATTGAGGAACTTTCAATTTTTAAATCAGATAGGACTTTTTAGTTTTACTGGGCACCAGTAACATTTCTATGAACTTTAGTAGACCACTTGAATACTAATTTTAGCTCTGGACGAGGCCCTGTCCTGCACTCTGTGTGCTCTTTGCCTCTCTCATAGCTGCCTACACCAGCAGGAGCTGCAGCCTGAATTATTGAGGAAAGGCCATGAAAAGTTTAAGAATGTAAAAACTTACTTTAGCTGGAAAGTGATGTTGATATAAATGCTTACGCTAACGTACTAACTAACCAACACAGATGTTTCGCTACGTGTCAAAACATTCACACGCTGGAGAAACTGATATAAACTCTGCCTCTCATTAATGCTCATTAACACACTAAACCTCACAGCAAGGAAACTTCATCTCCTCCATACAGCACAATGTTTACTTTCTATATTGTATTTTTCTAAAGTTACTCTGTATTGTGTAAGAATATTATGTCATCATGGAAACACACAGACAGAGTGTTACCATGATGACATAATATCTGCATTGTGTGCCAATGTGAAGGAACACAAAATGAAGAAACAGAGTGCGCACATCCAAAAAAGTTTTACATCTGCTGGATCAAAAATCAAACTAAGGCAAAAATCAGACAAAAGGTCCACACACTGCTGAAAGCTTTCAACAACTTTAGTAGTGCAATTTTTCTATCTATGGGAGATCTCCGTCACACCTTATCAAATGTCAGTTTTGACAAAGCCTGACGAAGATCTTTAGATTGAAATGTTTCACAATAAAAACTACTTGGAGCTTTTAATACATAAAAATAAAATGACATTTTTCTTTTTCTTTCTTGCCTTAGTGGTATCAAATGACACCAAAGTTAAAAATGCCAGCCTTTGACAGAAGTAATTAGTGAACTGAATAAGAGAATTTACTATCCTATCGGACAACTACACCCAGCAAGCAATAGTCGTGATTTAAACGTATTGGCTATATTTAGCTCTGATTTAGTCTAGCTACATGTAACCCAAAATTAGCTGATTTAATTTTGAAATTGATTAAATGTAATTTTCGCCATTGCAGATGGCGTGCGGTATGATATTCAACCACGTATGGAGAGTCAACAGTAATTAAAATATGTTTATCTCCATTTTTTGGACATGGTCTCTACATAGCCGTATAATTGATGACGTCTACACTTTGGCTATGGTTAGACGTCTACCAAATTTTCACTAACAGCCCAAATTCAGCCGTGATTTAGCCTAGACGTCAGGTCTTCATGTAGACGGCTATTAGATGTTTTTTAAACCAAAAAATGCTTGCTGGGCAGTATCATTGCTGGAGTCGACCAAATGTTGGTCAACCAGAAAGGTCATTAGTCGGCAAGATTTCATTGGTCGCTTAGTCGCAGAAAAAATAAATAATAAAGCAAATGTGAAACATGAAACTCTATTAGGAGCTGTGCCTTGTCAAAATAAACCCAAACCTATATGACTGGACCATGTGTGACTTTAATTTGAAACGCTCAGCAGTCAGACAGGAGTCAGGTTAATTTCCAGGGCTGGTACCTGCGGTTATTCCACAGGCTAGTTAATAACATGTTGGGCAGGAAATCCAAAGTGTGGGATCATTTTGAGAAGGTGAAGGACAAACCCAAGGTGATATGTAAACTCGTCTTCATTGGTCGACTACAAACATGACGTATCATCTGAAACATGGAAGTAGCTACATGCCCATTAGCCCACAGTGTCATTAACAGGCGGCTCGCTCAGTGTGTGACGTGCACTTGTAGATAAAATATAGGCCTATATTAATGAAGGATCATTAATACGGTTTTGTATTTCTCTGTAATGTAGCACAGTGTTAACAATGTTACTGATACTATTCTTTCTCACACCTTCAACTCAAACCATTGTGTTGCCCCGCCCAAAATATATACTTTAATAATTCAATTAACATCATAAACATGCAGCCGACTAGTCGACTAATGACGACTAGTGGTCGACTAGGAAATTCTTAGTCAAGGGCAGGCCTACTGGAGTCCGACCCCAGCCAGCTGCTGAAACACAGTAACAGCTCTAAGTTATTCCGTGTGCTCTCCAATCTTTCCGCCCTCTGTGGTCATAGATACACCTGATTCATCAGATCTCCTGCTGGATTACACGCAGTGAAACCCGATTCACCTTAAAAACAAGTTCAGGATCCATTTTAGTGAAGATTATGGTGGATTTTAGCCGGGATTCATTGAGTCTCATACTGAACATTGAGCACAGTGGGCATTCACAAACACACACACACTCTGAGACAGACACACACACACACACACACACACACACACACACACCCCTCAGGAGCACACCTGACTAATCTCAGCCACATAAGCTGATTATGCAGAGGAGGGACACAATTAATAGTAATCAATTTATACAACCCAGCTGTCAGCGCCAAGTAGACAGTAAGTGTACAGATGGAGATGGAGCGACGCGTTACATAACTGCAAAGCCTCCATCCACCTGACTGACAGAGAGACGCTGCCACTGTACCTCCACTCAGGACAACAATAGATAGACACACTCGCTGTGGCGTCAAAGGAAAACAGGGGAATCTGGATCTGCTAGTGGCCGTGCAGAATACACCACTCATGACAGGAGCTTGAGTGAAAATTGATTTTCAGCCAAACTGAATGTCTTTTCCTGTTTGAGTGTGACGGCTGAATACCATGTCTGGGCAACACAGACAGCTAGACAACCAACAACACACAATGGGATAACTTTACTGACAATAGGTGGTAACAATTAGCAATTATAAACCAGGATAGAAATACAGGACTGTGCAAGAACCCAATTTAATAACATTCCTGTCAGACAGAGCTTCAGGACATACAAGTCCTCTTCAATCCAATTAGGAAAAAAATCAGCATCCTGTATGTTGGTCCCCTCAAACAATATCCCAGCCTGAGCGAGGCCAGGTGTTTGGGAGCCAGACAGCTGCATAAAAACTGACCTGTCTGGGGCACTCTGGCCAGCAGCAGCATCAGCCTACTGTACTCCTGGTACTTCTTGTTCTTGGCCTCAGTCCTGCAACAAACAAGGAGAATAGAGAAAAGTTCAGTGAGTCTCAGAAGAACGTGTTTGTGTGTCTGTAGAAGTGCTGAGTCAAAGACAGTTGCACTTTCTGAGTTGTCTCTGGGGAAGCTTCGGCCCTCATTCAAGAGTCTTCATCTGTTCTGCTGACTGATGCTGTTCAAACGTCTGCAGGTTGCTCACACCTGGATGTCACATTTGAGTTGTTTTTGAGAACTAAAACAGCGAGTCATTGCCTTTGAATTAGCACATAAATAGTACTTATAATGTGTGGGACATGACTGATGCTGTACTGTTCTACCTGCAGGACGACAACACTACATAGACTCTGACAGACTGCCAGCTCTGTACAAAGTTGAAAGCATGCTCATACACTCACACTGACGATGCAGACATGCTGATGTTACCCAGGTATGATCATCATATTTTAGCAGGTTAGCATGCCACCACTTGCTAATTAGTACTAAACACAAAGTACAGCTGAGGCTGATGAGAATGTCATTCGTTTTGTAGATATTTGGTCGTAAACATATATCAAATTACTTGGCCTGATGATGTGCCAGATGAAAAGCTGAGGGATCACCGAAGCTATTAAAAGTGGGACATGAATGTTTGAGCCAAATTTTATGGTACTCCATTAGATAGTTGCAGAGACACTTAACTCTGAACTACAAATGTCAGTCTAAAGGCCTTTGCACACTGAGTCTGTTTGTTTTTGGGAGTGTTTTCTTAATACGTCATTTGAAAAAAATCGTTACGCACAGAAAGCTTGCGCACTGATTCAGACGTATTTTATCGTTCTATTCGTTGTGAAACGTTGCAATAAGTGACAAAATAAAAAGACACATTTCCTCCTTTGCCTCTCTCCACTGGAGTTACCTATCTGGCTGTCACCACTCCCTCCCTGTCTTTCATTTGGCAGCGCAGCTGCATGAAGGGGCGGAGCTGTTGCCCACATTCTGAGTGCGGTCAACAATCTCCGCCTCTTCATCATCATCTGCCTGAATATCACTATCTGACCTGTTGAAACTGAGCTGTCTGAGTTATGAGATGATTCTGTACACCCCATTTCTCTGTCTTGTCGTGGCTGTGTCCTGCTGCCACATTTTCTTTACAGATTCTTGGTCAAACATCTCTAAAGACTCTAACGGATGCGAAAGACGCAAAAAATCAAACCGTTCTGAACATTTTAATGACGGATGAAAGTTTCTGACTCAGTGTGCAAATGTGATTGACACAACATGAGGTCGCATTCATTTTTGGAAGAGCTGCAATTTCGGACAAAACATGACGCAAATGCACAAGAAAAAAGTTCAGGGGCCATCAAGGTCAAAGATTTATCCTGTTGGGACCACGAATGTCTGAAAAAAATTCAATGGCAATCCATTCAATAATTGTTGAGATATTTCAGTCTGGACCAAAGTGGTGGACCGACCAATCTCGAACCTATTGACTATCGATCTGTTGACAATTTAGCCTCTAGGAGCAATGACCAATATTTTGGTGTAGGTTTCGATTTAGCCAGCAGATATCCAGATAGCAGATATCCAGATAGCAGATATCCAGATAGCAGATATCCAGACCAAGACTTCCTTTCAATATTCATTGTTTACAGTCCAATTAGTAATCTCAGAACCCATTGGCCATCAGCCTGACGATAATTCAGCTTTTTATTGCCATTCTTTTTTTTATTCCTATTTTTATTATCTGCATTCATACACAGATATCTGTTTATAGAGATTAATAAAAAGCTGAATCCTCGTCAAACGATAGTCGATGGGCTTCAAGATTTGGCCAATGCGTTCCACTTCTCTTGCTCTCCACACGGACTGTTTATCTGCATTCATTCAGCACTCAAACTTGTTTGGTCAACACTAACCAGACTACAAACAGAAACTCAAACACAACCAAAATCTTGTCCCATCTGTATTTATATCCAGATTATCTGTTCATAGAGATCACTGACCGTCTGACAGACTGGCATTACCTAAAAACAGTAGTCTGGCTCTAACTAACTAAACACATTACAAGGGTCTAATTGGCTAAATCAATAAATTAATATTTAAAAAAAAAAAAGTCTGGCCTTAACTGCAGGGAGTGTTAAAAAAAATCAATTTAGTTACACATTGTGACAACTGAAGGAACCCAAAAAGTCTCTCTATTCCCACGTCTTTCTCTCTGGCGCCTACAAGAATGAATAATGTCCTTGCGAGGCTTAGGGAAGAGTAACGTGTCTGTGTGAGAGGGAGGGAGAAAGACAAAGAGGACGAAGGCTGCTGTGGAGTAAAGGCTGTTGAGAAGGTGTCCAATTATCCCAAAGAGAGAAAAACACAGTCAGATGATGAGCATAACCCAGCCTGAGGCCAGTAAGATGGATGTGCGGAAAGAGAGTGAGGGGGAATCATTTTTTATCAAATGTCACAGACAAGTGGAGGAAAAACTCTGGCACGCTGATAAAACTTTTACAATCTTAAAATCTCTTCTGTGTTTGTACCTGCTGTTTGGACTGTTTTATAATGGATGCACATGTAGGAGTTGCAGGTTTAGTTTAGGGTGGTGTTTGTCTGTGTCATAAAAGTCCATAAAGCTCCTGCAGTGTTGCATAAACACAGACAGACGAACAGAAACTGATGGCTGTGATAGTTGTTGTGTAAGAACAATTCAAACAGAAAAACAGATGCAGATTTTAGATGGTGGCCTCTAAATGTGAAAATATGACCTTCTAACTATTACGTAACATTTTGCTAAAATATAGATAAATGTAGACAATTACTTGTACCTGATAGATTACTGACCACAGTGTTGCTCCTGAGACCTAGAGGAACTTTGTGTGTGTGTGTGTGCATGTGTGTGCGCGTGTGCATGCAGAATCAAACATGTTCGTGCATGCGGGTGTGTAAACTCACGGGAGCTGGCTGCAGTATTTCTGTAGTAGGAAGTTGGACAGGTCTTGAAGGATTGGCTGACTGTGCAGGGCGACAAACTGTTCCCGACAGACCTGACACGAGGAGGAAGAGGCAGATGCAAGTTTATTTGTAGTTACTCTAGCCCAAAAACCTGACTGCCAAGCTCAAACAACTCTGCTTTGGCTGCACATCCATTCTTGCTAAGATTATGCCATTTCACATTGCACTCAGCCCCAGACTAATTGATCTGTTAGCCTTGGGTTAAAGGAACTTTTACACACTCCTAAATGGGCTAACCCCGACTTTAGCATAGGGCTTGCTGGCCTTGCTCCGGAGCAAGGTTAGCCTTGAGTTTGCAGAGTTTTCCCCTGAAAATCGACTAAACATGGGGCTAAAAGCTGAATATGTAAAATGGAGCTTTTGGAATTTGCACCATGTTTTTGTTGTCCAATCACACAACAAAACATTATAAACATTAGTCACACATTCCAACGGACAATTAACCCAAGACTAGTAAAGGTACAATGTACATTGCATAGTCTCAGGCTTAGGTTGAACCTGCGTTAACAATGCATGTGAAAAGAGGCTAAGTTAGCCCAGAGTTAAGGAAAGCCCTGGGCTAAGTATACGCAGTAGTGTAGGGTATATGCAGGTATAGGGGGTATACCCACCTATCAGCATAAAAGCCACTGAAATATACAGAAGACTTCCCATTTTCTCCTCGGTAGCCTACCCGTCTACCTATTACTACATCCACCTCATCAACTACCACTACTGCAGTGTGAAAAGACCTGAGTGAATGGAGATAACAATGTGCTGCAAAAGAAGAAAGGTTAGACCTTATATATGTAGGATTTAGCATGGATTTGATTAAGATCACTGTTGACAGTATGACACCTGGGAAAAAGAAGCAGCTGAAGGTTATCAGAACCTACTTAGCAGGGGTTAGAAAACATGTTGCCACAATGTTCTGATCTTGACATCCTGAGCATTTAGAAATATCCATCCATCCATCCATCCATCCATCCATCCTTTTTCTTCCACTTATTCAGGGCCAGGTCGCAGGGGCAGCAGGCCAAGCAAAGCACCACAGATGGGAGGCACCCATCCTGATCAGATGCCCGAACCACCTCAACTGACTCCTTTCGACGTGAAGGAGCAGCGGCTCTACTCCGAGCTCCCTCCGGATGACCAAGCTCCTTACCCTATATCTAAGGCTTAGCCCAGCCACACCCCCCAGGAAACTTATTTCGGCTGCTTGTATCTGGATCTCATTCTGTCGGTCACTACCCAGAGCTCATGACCATAGGTGATGGTTAGGACGTAGATGGACCAGTAAACCGAGAGCTTCGCCTTCCAACTCAGCTCTCTCTTCACCACAATGGTCCAGCACAGCACCGGCATCACTGCAGATGCCACAAAAAAAAAAAAAAAACGCCAATCCATCACACGCTCCAGTCTACCCTCCTACCCTCACTCATGAACAAGACACCGAGATACTTGAACTCCCTCGCTTGAGGCAGTTACTCATTCCCAAACCCAAAATATAAAATACACAAACTTGCTAAATTTGTTTGAGGCACATCTGGCGGCTCTGGCTGGCTAACATGACACATGGAAGTCTAGTGAGAAACAGAAGCTAGTAACTCTAACACAGAGTACACAGAGTCACTACCTCTGCAGGTAGTGAGCAATGATCTGTGGGTCTCAGACCATCATCGGACAGCAGGGACCCGCCCTTACACAAATAACATTACCATGAAAAACTGTAATGTTCGCATGTATAAACTTAACGTTTCTTCCTCACAAGTTTCGGCATAAAAATTATCCACCACCTTTTAAAGAGCTCTGACCATACCAGTAAAGCCAACAGATTTCCTTCTTGGAATATTGGACATTTTCCACGTGTTACTTTTGTGGTTCATGCAGTTTAAAGAACAAAAACAGACACATCTCATCTGATCTTCTCAGAAGCTCTCAGTCATTCTGATTTGTTTTCTACCCCCATGTGAGCACACATGTTGCGATAACATCACTCAGAAAACCATCTACACTGGCAGCCTGGCGGTTCAGAAAATGGGTAGATGAGGGAGGGATCAGGTGCCATTAAAATAAGGACTTTTTTCATGCGCTTAGGTGTTGACTAAGATATTGAATACCCCTCCTCTGCCGCCGTGTTCAATTACCTGTGTAATGAGGAAAGCGTACACTCACACATCAAGAGAATATGAGAGAGAATAAATGTACTGAGAGGGAACTGCTTCATTGCTCGTAACTCCTCTGAGATTGGATGAAGACATAAAACTGTGACTGTGCTCTGAAGCTACATCTACACAGAACTGGGACTTTATGGTAATTTGATCCATTTTATGCTACGCTGTGTCTAAGTCTGGGCCTGTTGACACGCGAGTTTCAGCAGGCGGGGCAGACAGTCATTTATTAAGCGACAACAGGCTCTGTCTGATGGTGCTACCTGCAGCCAGCAGCCTGTGAATGAATGAAACTGTGGAAATATTTAGTTTGTTCTACTGGCTTCACAAATCTGAGGCTTTTAATTCAGCAGAGGCTCGAGTGATGCTAAAAAAAGGCTGGATGTAAAGGCAGGAGAGACACAGGAGAATTGACTCACATGTGACACTTGAAGCTTCAATCAATCAGCACAAAAACAAGAATTCTAAACCCTGATGATATATGAGACAAGATGAAACAGCTCTGAGAGGATGACACAGGAGAGGAATGGTAAAGGAATCTGGACAGGTGGGACTAAAGACAAAAAACCATTGTATTGTGATTTGATACCTTGTTCATGGTGTCCACAGTGAGGGCGTGGGTCCAGAAACAGTCGTGAACTGAGACGAACGTCAGGCCGGCACTGAGCAGAGAGCAGCAAAGTCCACACGCAGCGATTGAAATCACAGACAGAACATAAAAGAAAGAGTAGACAGTCATTAAAAATAGGCAGACTTTGAAAAAAGGTGTATTACAGCAACGATAATTGCTAAAACCCTGGTGTACATTCATTCAAAGGCAGTTTGAGTTATCACACCTGTCAAGAGGCCCATTCTGTGAATTGAGCTGATATTACAAGGCATATCCTATAATGCTTATCTGAGGTGATAATTGGATTCAAGATGAGAGGGTACATTGTCATGCATACATGGATGGACTACTGAATAGACATAATGCCCACAGACCCAGGGGCCCAAGGTGTAAGTGTGAGTGCAAACTATCACTCAAATCAACATGCACTGACCAGGAAAAGATTCAAAATGACCACAGAGAGATGTAAAGCAATTAAAAAGAGACACAAAATGACTTTACAGAGGGACAAAGTGAACAAAAAAAAGGACACAAAATTAGACCCCAAAACACAAAATTAACTCAACAAGACACCCAACGACTACAAAGAGCCACATAATAAGTACAAACAGGGGCAAAACAACAAAAAAGAGATACAAAAAGACTACGAGGAGACACAAATTCACCAAAAAAGACAAAAAATTCCTTAAGAAAAGTACAAAATTAACTCAAAGAGACCCAAAACAACTACAAAGAGACACAAATAAGTGAAAAAGGGGACAAAGGAGACAAAAAGTGACCAAAAAGACACGAAATTACCTAAAAAAATGACAAAAGACACAAAATAACTACAAAAGTGGGCAAAACAACCAAAAGGAGACAAAACACTACAAGCAGCCACAAAATGACTGCAAAGAAAGAAAAAATTACCTATAAATTACAAAATTACCCCAAAGACATACAAAACGACTACATAGAGACACAAAATGAATACAAAAGGGGGCAAAACATACAAAAAGAGACACAAAAATGATGAAAACGATACAAAATTACGTAAAAAAATATAATTATCTTGAAGGGATACAAAATTACTACAAACAGACAAAAAATAAATTAAAAATGGGGCAAAACTACCAAAAAAAAGACAAAATGACAATGACGACACACAAACTGACACACAAAAAGAGGCAAAATCACCACTAAGTCTGTGTGTGTGTTTCCAGTCCTATGTGGGAGAGGTGGTGTGGCCTTTTACATGTGTGTGCCCAGGGACCCATTGTCTCATAGTCCACCCATGCATGCAAATATAAAGAGTCAACGTCAGATGCATATTTCACACTGTCTTCCGTCACTCACACAATAATACACAAGCAAAATGACTCTGCAGAAGGAAGAGGGATTACAAGGAATGTATCTCTGTTTTACTTCAGGTGTTACAGATATCCATGCTGTAAGCACTGTGTGTTGAACGATACCTGTAGCAATGGAGAGCAGTCAACATCATGTGTGTGGAGTCCAGTGAGTGGATGAAGTTTGGCGGGAAGGCATTCTTCTGTTTAACTGTGTCTGGCCTCCTAAGAAGGGACAGACAGCCAAGCAAACATATTAAAAAACACTCCTGTACTTTGCTGCTTTCTAATATTAAATGGGATGTTTCTTATCTCACAAGTCTGAAGTGGCCTCATTATGAACCACGCTGATAATTCCCAGGGAGACAGTTAGCAATCCTATATTTTGATTCTCTTTTTAAGTTTGTGCACCACTTGGAAGACAGTAACAATTGCACTGCAAACCACTGTACCACCGAGGATGCTCTTAAGTCTGATAATGTTACAGTAAATTTGTAGATGAGTAAAGGAGTGTTTGAACATACAATCTGTGCACTGAATGGTACAAACAGTAATATAAACTGTTTTACTGTACTTTACTGTACTGTACTTTAAAAGCAGTCTTGTATTTGAATTATTGTTCTCACAAAGACCATTAATCTGTGCTGTCATTCAGTGGGTGTACCTTTACCAAATGAGATGAATTCCTTGGTGACAATGGAATTTGTGGACAGGAAATTACTACAATAGGGACTTAAATCCTTTACATGTGATTAAATCTCTCAAAAGTGGTCATGGCTTAGTGAATACAGCATGATACAGAGCTGCAGTTATCTATGAAGCTTAAGAGGACCGTTGGCCTCCGACCCATCATATATCACTTTGCCAGCTACTAGGGCCGTAACGGTACATGTATTTGTGTCGAACCGTTCGGTACGCGACTTTCGGTTCGGCACGACCCTGTACCGAATTATTGGGCGCAGGATATTATTTTATTTTATTTTATTTTGTTTTATTTTAATTCCGTTTTTGCGAGCCGAACCATTTAAAATATCTAGTTCCCCGACGGACATAATTGAGTGACGGACCGAGTCCCGTAAATCTCCGCTTTCACTTTGTACAGCGCATTCTCGCATTTTGACAACATGGCAAGTGAGCCTGATGAACCTGAAGACCCACCCGCAAACCTTAAGTCCTTCGTTTGGGAACACTTTGGTTTTAGGGTAAAATATGAGGATGGAAATAAACAAGTGGACAAGACAAAAGCAGTGTGCCAACACTGCAGAACAGTGGTCGGGTATGTACTTGGAAACACGTCTAACATGCTAACGCATCTAAAGCGACACCACCAGTTTGAACGTTAACCGGCACGACTAGAAAAAGCAATCTGGTGCAAACTACGATATCGTCGTCTTTTAAAACGAAAAAGCGTTTCCCTGACCATCGCGCTAAAGAAATAACCAACACCATTGGAGCTGAGTAAAATTGTTTTGTTTACTGCACTTTAACAAAGTGGGAAAGCTAACTAAGTTCCTAGTAAAACTGAATCTGAGCAGGCTTTAAAGCTGATCAACTGCACTATACTTTTTATTTTAATTGAGTAAAACAGTTAAAGCAGAAATGTATATTTACATTTTTCATTCAAAAAATGTGTTAAAAAAACAGCAGGATTTTATTTTTCACTTTTATATTTCTATTTTCATTCAAACAATGTGAAAAAGCAGGATTTTATACAGTACAGGCCAAAAGTTTGGACACACCTTCTCATTCAATGCGTTTTCTTTATTTTCATGACTATTTACATCGTAGATTCTCACTGAAGGCATCAAAACTATGAATGAACACATGTGGAGTTATGTACTTAACAAAAAAAGGTGAAATAACTGAAAACATGTTTTATATTCTAGTTTCTTCAAAATAGCCACCCTTTGCTCTGATTACTGCTTTGCACACTCTTGGCATTCTCTCCATGAGCTTCAAGAGGTAGTCACCTGAAATGGTTTTCCAACAGTCTTGAAGGAGTTCCCAGAGGTGTTTAGCACTTGTTGGCCCCTTTGCCTTCACTTTGCGGTCCAGCTCACCCCAAACCATCTGGATTGGGTTCAGGTCCGGTGACTGTGGAGGCCAGGTCATCTGCCGCAGCACTCCATCACTCTCCTTCTTGGTCAAATAGCCCTTACACAGCCTGGAGGTGTGTTTGGGGTCATTGTCCTGTTGAAAAATAAATGATGGTCCAACTAAACGCAAACCGGATGGGATGGCATGTCGCTGCAGGATGCTGTGGTAGCCATGCTGGTTCAGTGTGCCTTCAATTTTGAATAAATCCCCAACAGTGTCACCAGCAAAACACCCCCACACCATCACACCTCCTCCTCCATGCTTCACAGTGGGAACCAGGCATGTGGAATCCATCCGTTCACCTTTTCTGCGTCTCACAAAGACACGGCGGTTGGAACCAAAGATCTCAAATTTGGACTCATCAGACCAAAGCACAGATTTCCACTGGTCTAATGTCCATTCCTTGTGTTTCTTGGCCCAAACAAATCTCTTCTGCTTGTTGCCTCTCCTTAGCAGTGGTTTCCTAGCAGCTATTTGACCATGAAGGCCTGATTGGCGCAGTCTCCTCTTAACAGTTGTTCTAGAGATGGGTCTGCTGCTAGAACTCTGTGTGGCATTCATCTGGTCTCTGATCTGAGCTGCTGTTAACTTGCCATTTCTGAGGCTGGTGACTCGGATGAACTTATCCTCAGAAGCAGAGGTGACTCTTGGTCTTCCTTTCCTGGGTCGGTCCTCATGTGTGCCAGTTTCGTTGTAGCGCTTGATGGTTTTTGCGGCTCCACTTGGGGACACATTTAAAGTTTTTGCAATTTTCCGGACTGACTGACCTTCATTTCTTAAAGTAATGATGGCAACTCGTTTTTCTTTAGTTAGCTGATTGGTTCTTGCCATAATATGAATTTTAACAGTTGTCCAATAGGGCTGTCGGCTGTGTATTAACCTGACTTCTGCACAACACAACTGATGGTCCCAACCCCATTGATAAAGCAAGAAATTCCACTAATTAACCCTGATAAGGCACACCTGTGAAGTGGAAACCATTTCAGGTGACTACCTCTTGAAGCTCATGGAGAGAATGCCAAGAGTGTGCAAAGCAGTAATCAGAGCAAAGGGTGGCTATTTCGAAGAAACTAGAATATAAAACATGTTTTCAGTTATTTCACCTTTTTTTGTTAAGTACATAACTCCACGTGTGTTCATTCATAGTTTTGATGCCTTCAGTGAGAATCTACAATGTAAATAGTCATGAAAATAAAGAAAACGCATTGAATGAGAAGGTGTGTCCAAACTTTTGGCCTGTACTGTATATATTTGTTTCATTCAAAAATTGTGTAAAAAGAGTTAACTGCTGTGGTGGTACGTTTTAATAAGGTTACCAATAAGTAAAAGATATTTAATAGTTGTCTATTTTTTTCATTACTGTACCGAAAAAAAAAACGAACCGTGACTTGTGTACCGAGGTACGTACCGAACTGAGATTTTTGTGTACCGTTACACTCCTACCAGCTACTGAGATCCCCAACCTAATAAGAGCTGTTTTATATGATGGGCCTGTTCAGCTAGTCGTCTCACACCACATCTGACTGGGTACGTTTTTGTGCTCCAACTTTAAGATGAGTAAACAGAAATATTACATTTTTTCAGAAGGAAACAGAGAAATTTTGATTAAAAAAACACTATTTTCTATTGTAGAAAACATGTTAATTCGTAAGCTATAGAGGCTGGTGGGCAGATTTGTTACCTATGCATAGTGCCAGGCCAGCAGTTTCCACTGTAAACAGTCATTGTGCTAAATCTAAAGTTGCATTCACACCAGCCTTGTTTAGTGCAGTGGAGCCAAACCCTGGAGCGTTTAGCCCCTTGGTGCAGGTCATTTGAGTTGGTTTGCACACCAGACTCAACCAGCTTTGATGCTAACCGAACAACAACTCTCCAGTGCGCCTTGAAGGGGTAGTCTTGGACTACTGTCAATTGAACTCTGGAGCGGCTCATTTCTGGTTCATTAAAACCAATCACAAGAAGCGTACCATTCTATGTGTCATTTCATTGGTTAAAAAAGTAGTCTACATGAGCAGTTGCAATATTGCTATCAAAATGTCGAATGGCAGGGGACAAACCTGGACTCATTATAAAGTGAGATGCCTCTTGAATTTTCGTTACTCAGTTCCTTGAAAAGGTGCATAAGAACACATATCCAGCATCATATCCAGCAACTGGGAGGGACTCATTAGGTTCTTACCCCACCAGTTCAACACATGGCTTTTGTTTGAGTTTTGGCTTTGTGAACTCAAACTGGACATTTGAAAAATTAAAAGAATGTATCATATCCGCAAAGATTCGATTCAGGAACTAGACCTTTACATGTGAACCCATCCTACAAGGGATTAAGCATGTTAAGCAAATTATGTGTTTTTTTATTATTTCAGTTTTAGGTCGGAGGTCTAACAAACATACACTGTTTATTTTTAAGGAAAAAAAAAAAAAGCAAAAAATTTTGAAATACAAGAAGCCTTTCCTTTTAGTCCAGTGCTCCACTGACTCAGTGAACTTTAGCGCTGCTTTTCAAAGTATTATTCATTTGGAGGTGGTGAAATTTCAATGTTTTGTGATGGAAATGTCTTGCCTTTTATCTTATTTTCAGTTGGCTTTGCTAACAGACAACTGGCTACCTGCATCAACATTTGGAAACACAGTGCTCACCCTTCGGTCTCTAATGGTTAGCTAACATCAGTCTTGGCTGCTCTACACTGCACACCACCAAGCTCGGAAAAGGAGCTAGCTAGCGCTGCTACTTTTTTGTCAATTAATGGTTGACCCGTACCTGTAGCTACTGGAAGATGGTGGCCACCCTCTGGTCTCCCCTCAGGTAGTACCAGTGAATAAGCGGCTTCATTTTGAGCTGCAAGACCCCTTATGCATGGTTAACTATGTTGGCAGCATTATTGGTGCTGAAATTGCTAATGGTGCTAACAGAGCTAACAGTGATAACATAGTTAACAATGCTAAGGGAGGTTTGCTGTTAAAAATTAAGCAGCTTAGGCCCCGATTACACAGACAGCGTTTTGCAACCTGCAATGCTTTCAGGGCAACCTGGAAGGAGACTGGAAGGTGGCGACCACTTCTTACTACTACTATTACTAGTGGTAATTGCAGAATGAGCAGTGAAGCTAGCTAGCTTCCACCAGACCTGGTCAGTGTGCAGTGCAGTAAACTACAGAGTAGCAAAATAACTTAGACATGTGTAACTGGTCAAAAATATTCAGTTAACTGATAAGCGGTTAACAATTGACATCCCCTGCCAGAGGCTTGTATAGGAAGTCTTATTAACAGACTACCAGGTGTAATTAATCCCACTATCAGTGACTGCATCACACCTTCGCCTTCTCAGAAAGTCTGTTATAAAACAGGTCTGTTTGTGTGCATGGATTTCAACATCAATATTTATTTTCCTGCTATGTGACCCCTGGGGGACTCTGTGGCTCTGTGCTTTCAAAACAACAGTCAATATGAGAGCATACAAATATAGAAGTGATATAAAAGAAAATAGTACAAGGTAATATAAATGCAGTGCTGTTGCTACTGATGATGGAACTGGCAATAAAAAAAAAAAAAAGCAGCATCCTGCCAATCTGTATCCCCGTATTCCCATTACCCTGAGCCTGTGCCATTCAAATCCTCTGGGCTGCCACAGACCAGAACGCTCTTCTAATGGGAATGGAGACAGAGCGGAGAGAGCTTGGGCCGAACCCAAAGCTAAAATACACACATACACACACACACACACACACACACACACACACACACACACACACACACACACACACACACTCACATGCACACAGGCGCATACTGTCTGTCAGTCTCGTTTACCGTCTGTCTGTTTTATTTTTGGCTTAGAAATGTTAGACTTTTATCAGAGTGTGTTTAGTTCTGCTGTTTCAGGCTTGAGCTGAACAAAAACAAGATTCCCTGAGATTTATTTGCGAGCTCACTCAGCTGTCTGCACTTAGAGCAAGACTGTCTCCCTCCCTTCCCTTTGACTCACACCAGCACTCACACACACAAAACACACACGTGACCTTTAACTCCCAGAGGCCTGACAGACTGGAAAGGTGCACTGTCAGTACTCTAAGGGTTAGCAACCACAGCTCTCTTAAGTGTAACTGTTCTCCCTATAGAGCTGATGGTTCACTTCATATTACCAGAGATGCTGCAGCTTGGCATAGGGCTTAGCGTTTAATGTTTTATTTCCCACTGCAGTTTAGAGGCTTGAATAATCAGCACTCGGCTAAAGACGAGAGAGACGGATGGAAAAGGAAGAAAATCGATGGCTTGAAGGCTGTCACTACTCCAACTGTGACTCTATTTACATATTTAGATGCTGGACAAGCTTTTTCGGGGTCTTTAATTACAGCGAGTGCAGTCGCGTGTGGAAGGGAAAGCCGAGGAAAATTGGCCGTGGCGATTGTGTCAAGTTCAGTTCAGAATGTCAGCCTGTGAAACACTGATGCTCTCTCTGACAGCAAATTTCTAGTTTCAGACGAGACAGCCTTTCTGAGCGGCATCCTGCCCTTTCTCTCCCCTCTCTCTCAACTTCAGCTCCCTCCACCCCTCCGTCTGCTTCGGCTAGTTTTTAAGTATTCACACTGCCGGATCTGTAGAGCACTGTAGATGTCAGATTGAGGACGGCTGTCAGTCTGTGTCATCTCCGTCTTCAGTGCTTTCACTCCCGTCTTCCCTCGACTGTCTGTCGCTGTCTCTCATTCTGTCTCTTTTTGTCTTCTCTACTCACCTCTATCACCGTTCCTCTGTCGTCTCTTTTAAAACTCTATCGACACATTTTTCTCTCACCTCTCCACCATAGCAGTCATTCACTAATCCCAAACTAACATTTATACAGAGAAAATCACAAATCATGGTTTTCATTTTCCCAAAAAGGTCAAATTATAAAGTAAATCACAGGTGCAAAAGAAGCCGGTGTAATAATTTCATGTGAAACGTCTTTAGTATTTTCTCAAGTATATTCTCCCCTGATCAACTTATTGGCATCAGAAGGAGGTAGAGTCCCTGTCATCGGTCAGGCATAACATCACTGGTTTAAAACAAATCTAAAGGTTGAAATATTACTTAAAGCAACTACAAGTAACTTTTATTTTAAGTTGATTTTGGCGGCTCCTGTGGACAAAAGCTCTAATGTTTTCCAATTTCCCATGAGCAACACCATGATCATGTGGTAAAGATCTTGATCTTGATAGCATGTGCATTTATTTTGGAAGCCAGTGAAACATCACTTTTCTTATTTAAACACATCTGTTTGCAGGATGCATAGCAGTGATGTAACATATCTATTAATGGCTATGTCAGATATGTCACCGTAACATGAAAATTCATATACTGACATAAAAACATGTCTCTCTATCTGTTGAATGACAGACCAAGGTTGCCTTGTGTTTTTGCTGCTGTGTTATTGTCCCTTTCAGCTTCTTTTTGGTCTTTGATCAGTTCTTTTCTCTTTTCTTTGCTGACCCTGCCGCAGAATCAGCCAAAACCACAAAATATAATGTCAAAAATAAAATTCTCTTGAGAAAAATCTCTTCCTGCTTCGTTTTAACTGGCTACTACTCATTGAAAAACCTTTCCCGTAGAGATGGAAACATAGGCATAGTATATCTACTGAAGTAACAGCTCTCTGTAGTATCTATCTATCCATCCATCCATTCATCTATCATCTATCCATCTACCTAGCTCTCCTACCTACTCATCTACCTACCCATCTACCCATATACCTATCTACCTTTCTGTCTACCCATCCATCCATCTATCCATCCATTTATCTACCTAGCTCTTCTAGCTACCCATCTACCATCCATCCATCCACCTAGCTCTCCTAGCTACCCATCTACCTACCTACCAACCAACCTACCTACCTATCATCTACCTTTCTACCTATCCATCTACCTATCCATCTACCTTTCTACCTACCTACCTATCCATCTACCCATCTATCTACCCATCTATCCATCTATCTATCCATCTATCTATCTATCTATCTATCCATCTATCCATCTATGTATCTATGTATCTATCTATCTATCTATCTATTTTGTCTGACATGAGGAATCGTACCTCAGGACAGGCTTTAAGAATAAATATATGGAATTAGCCAATCTTCATGCTGATGGTCTTGTTTACTGATGCAGGTCATGTAGAGTCAATAAATCGATATTAAATTACATAATCAAAACAATTTAATTAAATTGGGACTGTTCATGACCAGTTAAACTCCTTGTAGCTTCCTTAATGAGCTACACATGGACATAATCATATGTGTTTTTTTTGTCATGTTAAATAGTGACACATACTTTTCATTAGAAAATCTCATTCAAAATCTGTTGTTGACCACCTCTGATGTGTTTTTTGCTGCTGACTAAGTGTATCTGCCACTCACAAAACCTTTTTCTTGCATAATCTCCCTTTTAATGAGTGTATTTTGGCAGTAATATGATTTTGCAGTATATTGTGTTCAACATTTAGAAATGAAGGTTCTGGACAAAAGAGTCTGAACTACCTTTTTTTCCTGTTAGCAAAGACCTATTTCAACTTCTTCCATCTGAAACTGGAAGCATAAAATGATGCTTTCAAAGGAGTTTCCGAACACTTGTGATGGCATTTCCTACTTTATGACAAATGCAGAGTTACATCCGAGTTTGAGTAGGCAATTAGTGGGAATATCCACTGGAGACGGAGCTTTTGTGCAACTGAAGTTCTTGAAAATGTAAGCTAATTGCCTCCAGAGATCTCCACTCTCTACTTCCATTCACCTCTAAAAGCTAAACAGAAAGTTGTCAAGCGATTTGAAGCTACATTTTGAAAACTTGTGACAGTAAACTCACTGAAGCAACAGATAAAAAAAGAAATTACCTGCTATAAACACTATTTCTCTCATCAGCTATCCTCTGTCTTTGTTCCGGGTCACTAACATGACACCTCAGCACAAAATTTCAACGAGCGCCATGAGAGAAAAAAGACATTACATCCGATGTGGGTCAGATTCAGTAGGAGAGTGGAGAAACAGAGACAGATGTTGCTTGCAGGAAGACTTACTCTTTGGCGTCATGGTTGATCTGGAGGTTGATAATTTGTATGGTACTCTTCAGCTGGAAAGGCAAAACAAAGAAATGAAAGGGTCAATAATCTCAAATCCAGCTGGCTGCTCTAGACACATTTAAAAGTGTGTAACAATATGCTGCTATGATTATTATTATTTTTTAAATGCATTTCTCACAGGAAGAGTTAAAAAATCTGAAAAGGGGCTAAAAGCACATCTGCTGTTTCTCCCTCATCATGAGATTCTGGATCTGGCCTCCACCCCACCCACAACCGCTCCTTGAGATAGGTTTTCCTTTATGCTTTCTCTAGCACTCCTCATGCTAAGGTCGACTGGTGACAGAGAAATGTGCATCAAGATGGCTGGTGTTAGCGTTAGAGAAAACATTGGGAGAGATTCTGCCATACATGTTTGGGCCTCAGTCAAACCCAGACTCAGATGAGTCTGTAGCGCACAAAAATCGATGACTAGCATACAGATCAGAATGAAATCTCCTATTTTAGGGAAGTACAAAGACATCACCCCTTTCAGTAGAAGACTGTGGAAACATCTCTCTAGTGACAAACTTTGCACAGATACAAGTCAGTATAGTCAAGGTTAGACATTTCAGGGGACATAATCAGAACAAAAAACACATTTTTGAATGGAGGGGGACTATAAGGTACGAGGTCCAATTCATGATGTATAAAAAGTCTATATATTTGGTAATGCGGCAATGAAAAATGCCATATCAAGTTTTTCATCTTATTCCATACAAGCATAATACAGCCTAAATAAAGATTTGGACCAAGGAGATACAAAATATTAAGCTGAAAACACACTGGCGCCACTGCAGCTCATTGTATTTCCTCCACCTGTGCATTAGCTTAAAATCTTGTGTGGACAGCCACTAACTAAATGTGATTTCTCACCTGAAGAGCCAATCTCCAGAGCTATGACTTGCCAGTCAATATCTTTTTGGCCATTGCCTTTATAATGACGGATTGTGGGTCATTTAGCTCAGGATATTTCTCAACCTCAACAACGAGTCTCTCCTGATCCATTCTTTGTCACACACGACACATAGCAACAGCTACAGAGTTCTTTTTACATCAATGGTGAGGAGAGGAGTCGAGCTGCCATAGAAGCAGAGAAAAAGAGCTGCTATGAGAGCTGGTATGTGCAAGCAGAGAGCGAGTGGGGAAAAAGAGGGCAGAGAGAAATTTAAAAAGAGAGAGAGAGAGAGAGAGAGAGAGAGAGAGAGATGTGAAGTCAAGAACAGTACCACCAGTATGCAACAAAATTCTACCTTACTTAAAGTGGTAATCAAGGTAAAGCACTACTTCTTTACTATGGTGTACCAGTATATGTAGGACTATTATTAATACAACTCTAATGAGCAATGATCAGTGGAAACTAAGGATAAATTAAGCACAGCAAGACATCTGCCAGTCTGTGCACACTGAGAGGATATCAGGCGAATATCTCCCTTTGATCCCTGCTGTTTCTCCATTCTGTCATTTTTTCACACACACTCTAAGACCAACACCAAAGCCTTTAGTTCCTACTGGAGTGAAGACTTAGCACTCTAATCTCCCGAGCCTTAAGGGTCCATCCAATCAGCCTCACCAAGGCATCTGTGGCAGGGCTGTCTTTCCCTGACCCTTGGAACCGTGCCTGGGTGGGAACGAGGGGCTGCTATCAGGAGCAAGATATGACCGGCAACAGGCAGCCAACTGCTCGACAATGTGAGCATTAGTGTGTTTACCTTGCATTTAGCCAATACACTAATGTATCTGAGTGTCTCTTTGTCTGCTGATCTGCCTGAGCACATTTTATTTTTTCACAGATGGAAAGCTGCTTTGATGCAGAAACATTTCGCTGTGTCTGAGTGCTGCAAGCGCTTCGATCTGTCTGTGCTATGAATTATTAAAGTGCTTTTATTTTGAAAAGTCAGAGATTATTAAATGGGCAGAAAGTGTGTTTGAGTTCATTTGTCCCTAATTATGAACAGGCTCATATGAGGACAACTTTGCATTCATTTTCTTGTTTTTAGGTCAAATTACATTACAAGCAGGCAGAAAAAATAAATGAATAAATTCATATTGGGCAGTACAGCAGCTCAGAGGTTAGTCCTTACATGCCTTGTGTTTGTGTGGGATAGAATAAACAGAAAAATACAAATATGATTCTGTTTACTGATTTTAGTCAAAAATGCTGAGCTGGATGTTGGGACATCAAGAGTGTTGATCGTAATGACATCAGGTGACAGTTTCTTATAATTGGTCCACTAACATATTGACAGTCTGAGCACTAATTGAACATTTGTTTGAGATATTATATCAAAATAAGTTTACGAGTGACGAAAGTAAGACTTATGAATGTCTCCTTAATCCAGAAAAATCGTCATGGTAATGTCATGTGTCGTAATAGTTGTTCATTGTCTTTATATAATCTTATTACTTCAGTCTGTCTTTCAAATTCCGTCTCTTTTAGTTCAACAAAACAAAGAGTCCACACAAAATGTTGGACAAATGAAAAATCTGACCTGATGATGACACTAGTTGAAAGGTTACAGGGTTTTCAATTCACTTTGAAGAAAGCACAAATGTCTGCGCCAATTCCACAGCAATCAACACAATAGTTTTGGAGAGATTTCAAAAACACAAAAATCAACGTCATGATGACTCACCAAAATCACCAGAATGTATTGTCTGAGAATGATGAATGATTCATCCTGTGAGGACTCTTGAATATTTGGGGAAAAAGCAGCCAATTTTCACATTCAATACTTGTCAAGATATTTCAGTGCAAACCAAAGTGGTGTCTGAATTGAACTGAACCATTCCTTGAGTCACAGCACTAGCAGTATGAAAATAGTATTAATATAAAAGACCTCAATGGAAAATCTAGTTTTCTAAGTTGTTTTCTCAAGTTCATCATTAGTACAGATTAAACTTTTGTTAGATTTTAACTCCTACATAAGTGGTTCTCAAACTTTTATTAATGCACTCACTTTGAAACAGTACCCCCTGACCAGTGCAAAACACACCGTGAATAAAAGGTAAACATGAATGTGTTTGAGATTGTTGCAGCAGTTCAGTTTATGAATGCACTGAAAATGGGAAAATGTGGTTTTATTGAACTTACATTTACATTCTTTATTAAACTTACTACAGTATAATTATTTTAGGAACTATGCATGACAGATATTTTTTAAATTAAAAAATTTCACATACCCCCTGCAACTAAAAAGTGTCCAAAGATAACTTTTGTTCATTCAGGAACGAAAACTTTATTTCCATTTGCAGTATTATATTTGGCGGTATGGCTCAGTTCCAGGGGCTCTCTGCCTTTTCTCGGGCCTACACAGAAAGCCTCTTCCACGCGCCTACATGGAAAGCCTAAGATGAAGAGAGCACAGCTCTCTGCCCTTCCACGTACAAATGAGGAAAGCCAGCGACAGAGAGCGTAAACCTCCCTGTCCTTCCATGCGCCTACATGGAAAGCCTAAGGCAGAGAGAGCAGCAGCAAAGACCCCTCGGGAACAGAACAGAGCAGCATCAATGACAAACAGAAATGACACTGATAAGTCAGACACAGCATGAAAAGGAGGAGCTGGGGTGGAGGCAGGTTGCACAGTGGCTTGCAGAGGGAGCAGCAACAATAGGCAGGCCAGAGCAGTTTAAATAAGGCACCCTGAATGAGATTTGCCAAGTGGTTGCTAGCAGGAATCATGTGATCTATCAGTTGACTCCCTTCTATCAATCAGCTGCTCCATCAGTTGATTGACTGTTTGAGATCAGCTGATGTAACTGGGATGTAAGCTGAGCTTGACATCGTGTCTTGCCTGAATTAACGCTATGCTCAATTTATGATTTGGTGCTACATAAATAAAATTGACTTGACTTGACCATGCAGTACTCCAAAGAACCCCTAGGGGCACCCTCCCTACACTCAAGATACCCTATTCTACGTCAGTTACTTCTCAGAGCAGAAAAAAAACGTAGGTGTTTTCTTGATAATAAGGCTGAAATAATGCATTCTGTGCTCTGTCTGATTTCTATGACAGCCTTGTGAAAATCAAATACAGAAATGATTAGCATGCATTGAAAAAGGCATGTATATACAGGGATTAAAGTGACAGGTGTTGACATGGATGGAAGGACATTAAAGCAAGCTTCAAGGAGCCAGCGTGCTATTCCGTTTTGTGATTCCAGTCGAATGCTTGAAGGTCGCTGTGTGATGAATGACAGAATCGCACAATTATCAAGAAATGGTTTTAAAATAGAAGCGTCGTGTGGTAAAACCCCATTAGTTTCTGCCATGGCCGCTATCTCATCCATCATCACTCTGGGAGGACTTGTGCGGGGAATCTGTCCATCATCCCCCTCTTTACACCGCCTCTTTGTGAGCGAATGGACACGTTAGAGGGAGGGAAAGGAGAAGCTGTAACGCAAAAAGGTGTGAGGTTGAAAGAGATGGAGGTTACCTTTGATGTGACTAATGGACTGCCACACGGTAAATGAGGTCATTACACTACACCGTATCCCCTGTTCATTATAATGCATACGTGCATGATTTGTGTACAAGACCTGACTCAAACCCTGAGGCTGTGATGAATGAGACCTTGACTAACCCTGCTGTGCGTCTGTGGGGAATAGGCTCCTGTAGTCTAAATCATATGAGAGTTAGAGCACAGATGGTCATGGATACAACAGCCATCACTAACCACATATAAGCCACGCTGCCAAAAAGGGAATCCCCATTCATCACATAGTGGCTAATAACACAAGTCTCATTTAATTGAATAGAAGCAGTTCTGCGTTACACCTCCTTTCTCTGCTGTTCCGGGTCACCTGGTCCTCTCCCTCGCTTTCTCCCCCTGTAGACAGCTGCTGCAGACTCATTGTAAACACCCCCGAGTCTCGCCACACTTTCACTGACCTTTTCCAGACCTTCGTTCTACCAAACTTTCTTTTTCTTTTACTCGGGGGTGTCCTTGAAACTCAAACCGCATTCATTATTTCACCCCAAAATGCCACAAGATTCTGCAAGATCAACGAAACACCATGCTACCCCTGGGAACGGCTCGCTTCTGTTCCAAGGCAAAAGGAGGCATGGAGGGCATCACGCCGACATTTAGAGATACGTATTTCCCCTGAATTAGAAAAGCCGACCCACTCTGATTGTACAAGCCCGGAGAATGTCCCCAAATCTGCAGTAATCCTGCTTCTACACAAAGGAAAAGTAAGCCAGGCAGACACAGCATGTCATCCATTTAGCAAAGAGACGCATACTGACCACCGAGAGAAACAAAATGACCACAGAGATTTACAAAACTACAAAGAGACACAAAACACCTATGACTCAAATGGACCACAAAGAGACACAAAATGACCACACACAGACACAAAACAACAACAAATAGATGCAGAACAACAACAAAGTGATGCAGAACAACCACTAAGAAACACAAAACAATGAGATGAAGAACTACAAAGTGATGCAAAACAACCACATAGAGACACAAAACAACAACAAAGAGAGGAAAACAACCACAGAGACACAAAACAACATCAAAGAGATGCAAAACAACCACAAACAGACAAAAAACAACAACAGATGCAAAACAACCACAAAGAGACACTAAATAACAACAAAGAGATGCAAAAGAACCACAAAGAGACACTAAACAACAAAGAGATGCAAAAGAACAACAAAGAGACACAAAACAACAACAGATGCAAAACAACCACAAAGAGATGCAAAAGAACCACAAAGAGACACAAAACAACAACAAAGAGATGCAAAACAACCACAAAGAGACAAAAAACAACAACAGATGCAAAACAACCACAAAGAGACACTAGACAACAACAAAGAGATGCAAAACAACCACAAAGAGACACAAAACAACATCAAAGAGATGCAAAACAACCACAAAGAGACACTAAACAACAACAGAGATGCAAAACAACCACAAAGAGACACAAAACAACATCAAAGAGATGCAAAACAACCACAAAGAGACACTAGACAACAACAAAGAGATGCAAAACAACCACAAAGACACACTAAACAACATCAAAGAGATGCAAAACAACCACAAAGAGACACAAAACAACAACAAAGAGATGCAAAACAACCACAAAGAGACACAAAACAACAACAAAGAGATGCAAAACAACCACAAAGAGATGCAAAACAACCACAAAGAGACACTAAACAACAACAAAGAGATGCAAAACAACCACAAAGAGACACAAAACAACAACAAAGAGATGCAAAACAACCACAAAGAGACACTAAACAACAACAAAGAGATGCAAAACAACCACAAAGAGACACAAAACAACAACAGATGCAAAACAACCACAAAGAGACACTAAACAACAAAGAGATGCAAAACAACCACAAAGAGACACAAAACAACAACAGATGCAAAACAACCACAAAGAGACACTAAACAACAACAAAGAGATGCAAAAGAACCACAAAGAGACACAAAACAACAACAAAGAGATGCAAAACAACCACAAAGAGACAAAAAACAACAACAGACGCAAAACAATCACAAAGAGACACTAAACAACAACAAAGAGATGCAAAACAACCACAAAGAGACAAAAAACAACAAATTGATGAAAGCAACCACAGAGACACAAAACAACATGAAAGAGATGCAAAACAACCACAAAGAAACATAAAAAAAAAACATCAGAGATGCACAACAACCATAATGAGACATAAAACGACGACAAAGAGATGCAAAACAACAACAAAGAGACATAACGCAACAAAAAATAGATGCAAAACAACCATAAAGAGACCAAAAATAACAACAAACAAATACAAAGTGACCACAAACTGACAGGAAACAACAACAAACAGATGTAAAAGGTGTGTCTCTTCTGGTTTGGGTGTCTTGCTCGCATGTATGAGCAGTGGGGGCCTGATATGTACATGTCTTCAGGGGGTCATCGTCTCATAATCCGCTCATGATTAGTAAAGTAAAAGGTGTAAAGCTTTAAGCACATTATATTAAACCATTTTGTGATGTTGACAGTGGACTTGTACTACTGTTCTAAAAATAAATTACACACTGCCCAGGGAAATCACCAATTACCACCAAAAACCCAAACCTTACTGAATCTTTCCACATAGAGGACATTAGATCACTGAGCGTTTAGTCACGCTATAAACTCAGAAATCCACTCAAATCCAGCCAATCCCGCTGACGACTGCCTTGTGTCACCATCCCATGAGAGTGAGATTTTACTGTAACCTTGCCTGGGAGAGGAGAATGAAAAATAAACAAGGAATCTGAGCCAGAGTGACCTCTGATCCGATTAGTATCTCCCAATCCTGTTAAGCAGCCTCCCTGATGTATGTTCATGCTCCATTCAGCAACTCCATCCTACTCTAATTTCCTCACCTCCCATCAGCCATGGAAAATACTCGACTACACTCTGTGGCATTTGTACTCATCTCTGTGTGCGCGCTGAAAAGGGCCAACAAACAAAACCCAAAGATACACAGACAGGCACACACACTCCTTTCTGATTATGTGATGCTACTGTAGATACTTTCTCTTCAGCCGTTATTGGTTTTCTTTCTGTGCATCACACTTCATCTTCCTGCTCTATCTAGAGTCTAATTACTAATGACCCCCAGAATCATTTTGGCCTTGGATTTAAGAGGCGGAGAGGAGACTGGGAGATTGAATTTAATCCAGCCACGCAGGGAAAAGGTGACCTTTCTGCAAGTTTCATTTTTGTTGTCCAATGATGCAACTGGATTAGAGCATTATTGCAGGGGATGAAAAAAGTTATCTGTAAAAATGTGAGCCAAAACCTCATTCATCCATTAAGTCATCGCTTCATTCATGTATTCATCTTTAGGTTGTGGGAAAAAAAGCACAGGGTAATCAGATTCCTTGTGCCTGCTGGACATTAAAAGAAGTAGATCAAATGAAGGGAGCTCGCCCTACTATGTCAAGAGAGAGAGATGCACCCTCAGGGGACCCACCATCTGTCACCCTCGCTCTCTTGCACCTTCTTATGAGGTGTCACACCCCCTCTAAGCCAACATTCTGCTTGATGTCATACTGAAAGAGCAGGTGGCACACTGGGCAAGTCTCATAGACGGTGTGCTGTTTGCCTGTCCTAAACATAAAAAAAAATCCATTTTCTGGCTATCTTGGCTATATGTCCATCTCCGTCTTTCACTTACTTAATGAGCTTAAAGATATTAGAGGTGAAAATGGATTTTACATGACCACACAGATATAGACATGTGCAGACTTTCTTCCTCTTGCACACACATGCACACAAAAGCATGTTATCTGCAGTCATGCTGGCACAGAGCCATTTTATCTGTAAGACGTGCTACTGACAGGATCTCCTTAGTGACGGACAACTCCAGTGATGTTGCTGAGCTCCATTAAAGTTTGGCCACTCACAGAAATCACATTACACCATCAGTGACGCACTCCCGCACCAAACAATCAAGACTTGGAAAGCCCAACTGGGACATTCCACCAGCAAAGCATGCAGTACTTAAAGGGCGGGTCTGCTGTATAAACAATTTATAGACCCTCAGTCAGTGTATTACTAACAGTAAACTGCAGTTTGGAAGCAGACAGTAGTATCACTGCACAGAAGCTGCGCCATGCACTGCTGTGGACGCCACTTTAGTTTGGTTCAGAAAGTCACACATTAGCACTAACTCATCAATTGAGTATTTAAGATTTTCCTGCCCAGGGACCGCAGACAAAAATTTGCAATATACGTCACTCTGGCTCTGTTGAATGAACTAATGAACCAAATTAAACTAAACTAAGGGTTCTTTCACACCTGCCCTGTTTGGTTCGGTTCAATCGAACTCAAGTTTGTTTTCCCCAAAGGTGCGGTTTGTTTGGGCAGGTGTGAACCCAGCAATCGCACTTAGGTGTGCACTAAAACAACCGGACCAAGACCCTCTTGAAGAGGTGGTCTCAGTCCGGTTACAAACAAACACTGGTGTGGTTCGTTTGTGGTGAGAACATGTTCTGACCTCGATCTGAACCAACTGCAGTCACATGACACATTGTTTGGGTTAAACATGAGCATGTTACAGTCCTGGAGGATTATTAATGTGCACCTCCTCCTGTACTGCCTTAATATGCACATTCAGCACATCCAATGCATCAAAACATTGTTTTCTAGTTGGAGTCGCGCCTCGTTTTCAAACTGTATGGTTTGACTAAAATGAACAATGACAGCAATATAGTCCACGATGAGCAGCGCTAAAATCAACCTGCGTAGTTGTCCCTCCATTGTGACATTAGAAAGTGTCACATTTATCTTGCATGTGTACTCTTCTTCAACGTTTGGTTTACTTCCTGGCATGGAAATGCTGACCAATCAAGAGCAGCTTTCTCACGCAAGGCATTTTATCTGGTCCGCTTGTAAATGCTGCCGTGAGAACACGAACCAACTCTAGGCAATTATACAACTTTGCAACAAAATTAGTCCCTGATTTGGACCAAAGCAAGACAACTCTAGGTCTGAAAGCACCCTAAAAGGCAGCTGTAGACCAAGACCTCATTGTGTTTTGCAAGGTAAAATTGCTGTTTCTGTCTAGTGGTTGTGGATGTGGGCAGCAGCAACATGTATTTCAGCCACCTGAAATAGGACCACCAAAAATGAACAGCATCAGTTTAAGCGTACGCTATATTTATAATATTTTAACTGCTTTATCTTGCTATCAGACGGCCCTTTTTGACCATGAACTGAAGCTGCTTCAAGGCCACCAGACTCTACTGACAGAAATAGTAATTTTATCTCACAGTCCACTGAGGTGCTGGTCTACTGCAGCCCCTATTGTTTAATTTGTTTGAGTTATTGTGTGACTTTGGGTACCAAACTAATGTAGTGTCCACAGCTGTACATGGGTTGATATGTAGCAACCCCATTGTGCAGAAACCTACATCAGGTATCGTGGGAAAAACAAACATTCTGATACTACAACATACACATTTTAACCAAAATGTGATTTTAAAAAAAAAACAAAACAAAAACCTCAATAAATAAATAAAATAATATAACAGAGCTGCCCTGTAAACGTTCATGACAGGTTGAGTGTCCTGCACATAAGATGAATGAAACAATAATTATTTTAGGGAGCTGAAGAAGAAAAAGAAAGTAGGAAGGATGGGAATAAAGAGAGGGGAGAATAATTTAATAGAGCAAAAAACAAAAATAAGAATTACTTTATAAGAATTATGGTCACTTTATTCTGGTCTGTTATGAGTGACATGGTTTATTGTCTGTCTTAATGTCATTGTATTTTTCACCTTTTATTGCTATTGTATCTCTGTTTTATTGACTGTACATTAACATCAACCTGCCCAGGGACAAAGGATGGAAATTAGCCAATGGCTACAATCCTACATATGTACATGCAAGTGTCTATTAAGATGTACTGTCCCTGTTATTTTAAAAAATAAATAAATAAATAAATAAAAAAAAATGGGTTTCACCAAAAAATACTTTGAGGCCAACATAAAGGGATGAGCTGTGGACACACTAAAGCCAAAGCCAGACGACGGTGTATCTCACAAGCTCACTTTTTGCTTTGAGATTTTATTCTAGAGAGAAAAAAAAAGCCTTGACAGGTCGCCATCACAGAGCTACAACCAGAAGAGTCATCATTTTTTTCTGGGAAGAAATCCTAAAGCCTGGACAGCCCAGTGAGTGTCGAGTGTATCCAGTCATGTTCAAGTTTGAGCCGCAAAGAGCACTTGTCAATTTGTTTATTATTTGTAATTGTGTTATTTCTGAAAAAAGGCTGATCAAATTGCATGCAAAGTAGTTTTGGCCTATGCACATTGGCAGTAACCCCAATTCAAGCAAATGCTTATTGGGCCTCGCCAGACCACAATGAGTGAAACTAAATCTGTGGGCAGGCTGAGTGAGGACGACAGCTTGCTCCCAGTGGATTAAAACACTGAATTTTAACTAGATTTATAGTTGTTATAAAATGACAGCTATTTGGAGACATGCTGTTCTTAGTGTTGTTATATCTGTGTGTAAGTACTCATTGGACTCAAGTGTGTGATAGAATACTGCATACCTCTGACTTAAAACCAACCAACTGACTCACTGCTAACTGGCCACTCTGGTCTATTATCAGCTTCATCAGAAATTCCATCAAAGTCCAATAAAATATAATAAGTGGAAATTATACTGCAAAATTATGATTACAGTGAAAATGATGATCTAAAGCGCCTCGATACCTCAAGGAAATATTAGAGCAAAAAGACGATGGGTGGAATCTGACACATATAACAGCAAAAAGCTGGTGCCCACAGGCTTTCTATAATTGGTCGGTAAAGATAGGTGACGAATTAAAGGAAAAACAGACATAACCTTGCATGTGCCTTGTACCCTTTTTCCATTGTCATTCTTGGCCGCGCCGAGTAAAGCCATGCCATGCTGATTTGTGTTTTCATTGTTAGTTTAGACATGTTGTGCCATGTCAAGCCATGCGGGAGTTGGACCTTCTCAGGAGTAGGTCCAAAAGCCGGGCCGCCTGCCCTCAGACAGGTAGCAGTGGCGTTTAGTTTCTGCCCTGCGTCCTGTTTTTACATTAGATATCTGCTTTATTTTACTGTTTCATGTTCGCTGTCCATCGTATTAGAAGTTGTGTGAAGTTGCTGCTTGAAAACTCAACATTTCCTCATAATAAAAGTTTATACATTTGTTATTGTGAGGAATCTATAGGAAATTAAATGTGTTATTACTGAATTAGCGGAACCCTGTAGCAGCTTTCTTCAATGAAGGCAAGTACAGCAGGAAGGAAAATGAAAGCAGAAACAGCTGCAGACAACAGGCTCTTGCTGCCCCTCTGTAAACAGCAAAAATAACAGGGGATTTTGTGGATTAGCCCTCTGTTTTAAACGTCATCACTCTAGGCAAGCCTTCATCAGTTTAAGACACACCTTCAAGAAGGTAGCTCTGTTGTAATGGAAATGCAAATCCCTGCTGCACTGGGCTGACAGCCAAAACCAAACGAAGCCAAGCCAACACATGACTGTTGAAAAGGGGTATTAGTAAAGTGCTGGGCCACCATGTGACACCAGAATGGCTTCAGTGTGCCTTGGTACTGATCTGGTACTCCACTGGAGGGATGAACACCATTCTTTCAAAAGATACTGATGATGGTGGTGGAGGATGCTGTCTAACATGTCAGTCCAAAATCTCCCATAGGTGTTCAAGTGTGTTAAGATCTGGTGACTGCGAAGATCGTAACACATAATTCACATAATTTTCAGACTCATCAAACTATTCAGTGATCCCTCATGCTCTATGGATATGGGCATTGTCATCCTGGAGGAGACCACTCCCATCAGGATAGAAATGTTTCATCTAGAGATGGGCAGACTGATTCTTCATACATATAAAAGTGTCAGCCTTTCAAACTTTTGAGTTTTAATGCTTTCTGCAAAATATGGCATCACTAGTTTCATCAGAGGATAAAACTGATCACTCACACAACTTTTATTGATTTGCAGGGACCCTTCACCCTAGGGGACAATTGGACTAAACCATCGCAGCAAATTGTTCCCCACAATATAACAACGGCATCGGCCCCCTCACTGTAGGGGTCAAGCATTCAGACCTGTGCCTCTCTCTTCGTGCACTCCACACATGCACTTATGGAGAATATGGTGAAGGATGACTCAACTGGCCATATCACCTCTCTGTAGACCAGTGCCTATTTATTTTGCACCACTGAACTCTCTAATATGCATTCATCTTTGTAATGAGGGCTTTATGCACTGCAACACTACTATAATATCCCTCTTTATGTAATTGTCGCAGGGACTGTTCTTGCTGAGAGTCTGACCACGTCCTGCATTGACATTCTCAGTCACCGGAGAAAAAGTTTCTCTTTTCCCAGTATACTGCACTAATGCACGAGCATGAAGGTCATCAAATGTGCGCTGTTGATCACAATTCCAACCCTATTTACTGACGTCTTTCCCTTAGATCTAAATGCTGATTTCACTTTAGTCACTGTTCCTATTGACTAGACACCAGAGCTGACTTTGTGACTGAAGCCCCTGCCATCTGTGCCCCTACAATGAACCATCATCTAAGTCACTTTGATATTTTCTCTTTGCAATCTTGATACAAAAATCAGAATCATATGGGCCTGCTTGGCATTTTTACATGCCACAGAGCATGATTGGATGTTAACTGTATATCTGTACCATGCATTGCATCTGTGTGGAAGCATCTGCATTCACTATATTTCCCCACTGGGTTTTTCCTCTAACCTGTTACCTGTCTGTATGTCAACAGAGAATTAAATGAGCACTGTATGTGAGCCAAAGAAGTGTATATAGTGTGTGCTTTGTAAAGGTCAGTTGTGTTGTGTACGTGGAGTATTGAAAATGTTGTGAGAGAGCAAAAAAGAGCAAGACAAGCAGGTTAAGATACAAGAGGAGGACTTCAGAAAGGTCTGAAAATACAGAGAATGAAAACAGGCCTGTAATTGGCTACGCTGTCTGTCACACGGTGTATGAAACTATGGTGCAAAGAGTGGCTGTGGCATCAGGATAACAGGTAAGGCCTGCTACAAGTGACATTAATTCTAATATTGATGGTACAAACGTAGCCACTGGAACCGCACAGATGTGTGTGATAAATACAGATTATTAAAACTTTACTTAGAGAGTAGGGTTGCCACCTAATAGTCAACCAAATGTTGGTTTAAAAAAACAAACAACTTAGCTGTATTAGGAGCTGTGCCTTGTCAAAATAAATCAAAACCTATATGACTGGACCATGTGGGACTTTAAATTGAAAGGACAGACACAGGAAGTGGCCACGCTCAGCAGTCAGAAAGCAGTCACGTTACAAACCAATCACAGCCGACAGATATCTTCCCCTTCTGTAAATATTCAGTCTGATAAATACGGAAAAGTTCATCATTTTAGTGCAGGGTTACCGAGAGCTTTACATCTGTCCCACACACTTATAAACAGCGCCTGAAGATCAGCTCTGCACTCAGGATTTTAGGTAAACAGATTATACGATGCTTGTTAAGGTTGCTTAGCAACCTCAGAAGCAAGTTGCTGCTGTGCTGTTGAAAGCTGGCACAAAAAGGCACAGGAGTAGCACCCAGCGCCCGACCTCATGTTTTCCTGGCGGTTAAAGACGTGGCATGTGTACGGCCCCTAATTTCCAGGGCTGGTACTTGCGGTTATTCCACAGGCTAGTTAATAACATGTCGGGCAGGAAATCCAAAGTGTGGGATCATTTTGAGAAGGTGAAGGGCGAACCCAAGGTGATATGTGAACTCATCTTCATTGGTCGACTACAAACATGACGTATCATCTGAAACATGGAAGTAGCTACATGCCCATTAGCCCACAGCGTCATTAACAGGCGGCTCGCTCAGTGTGTGACGTTCACTTGTAGATAAAATATAGGCCTATATTAATGAAGGGTCATTAGTACGGTTTTGTATTTCTCTGTAATGTAGCACAGTGTTAACAATGTTACTGATACTATTCTTTCTCACACCTTCAACTCAAACCATTGTGTTGCCCCGCCTAAAATATATCATTTAATAACCATCTTTATATCATAAACATGCAGGTGACTAGTCGACTAATGACCCTAAATGACGACTATTGGTTGACTAGGAAAATTCTTAATTGGGAGCAACCCTATTAAAGAGACTACTGGTGAACCCCCACATATTCCTTAGTATGAGACTTACCACTTGGTGGCGTGTGCGGTGGTAGGGTTGAATTATGGGTAAACCCAGGGGTGTCACCCACTCCACAGTGTGGCCAGACTTGGAGATGAGCCTGGCGCTCTCCGTCAGCCAATCCTGCAACACATAGATGCCAGCAGAGGTGAATCGAGGGCACACACTAGATTGAGAAGCATACTCAGAAAATATCCAAAGCCCTTCACCAATCAAGAGTGTGAGTCTGCCTATTTGTTGTGTTTGTAAGAGTGTGTATTGGACAGCAGAGCAATCAAGTTCAAATCAGTGAATTCGGATGGTTGGGTGGTGGATTTAATAAATCAGGCTACAAATAAAAAGACCCTGTGCTGCATGTGGAACAACACACACAAAATAGGAACTTTCTCTCCACAGTGTCACAGATGATCTATGCATTTAGGTCTGATGTTCTACTTCCTGGAGCAGCAGACAATTGTTGCAAACTTGCCGAGGAACAGGTGAGGAGTTGTTGCTTCATTCTAAAAATTACACTGATGTTTGCATAAGTGTCTGGCACAGTTTATGTCCAAGAATAGAAGCCTTATTATAGTGCTTCCTCGCACATGCAGGCACACAGGGAGCTGTAAGAAAGATATACAAGTCCTAACAACTCAAGGCAGCAGTCTGGCCTAAAGCTGCCTCCATTCATCATCACCTCCCTCCTTATATTCTCAGGCACAATGAAATGAAGATAGCATGAAAGCAAAGAAATGGGAGTGAGATTAGCTGGGTAGCTGGAGAGGCTGACTGATCAATCAATAGATTGATAAGAGGCAGAGAGTGAAGAGTGGGCAGAGGGAGCAGTTTGAAGAGAATGAATAGCAGTGTTGACAGAATAAATGGGAAATGTACAGAGAGCGTAGGAGAGGTCAGGGATGACAGCACCAGGGATTGATCAGCTACCTCACTCTCACTCATACTTCAACTCACTGCTGTGAAACACCAGAGGATGTGACCTATTTAAAAGCAGCAGGTGCACACACACACACACACACACACACTCACACACAAGCATCAGGTCGGCACCAAGGTATGATGGGAAGGGGATTTTTCATCGCAGACTGGGCCATCCCCACACACTCCCCAAAGGACACACATGCACCAGCATTGGGTGGTGTTTCTATTTGCTCGCCAGACTCCTCTCTGCCTGTGGAGATAATATACAATCCCCCAGCAGGTGCACGTCCTTAATCTATAAATGGAGTCTATGTGATGAATGGGTGCCGTTGTCAGGGTAATAGTGAAGTAAACAAGCCATTAATAAAAATAAAATATCATCCTATGTGGAGTAGTAGGTCAACCGTCAGACACCACGTTTTATTCTACAGGTCTTTCCTAAGTTAACTGGAAAAGACAATAAAATGTTTTATTAAAGGTCCAGTGTGAAGGATTAAGGGGGATATCCTGGCAGAAATGGAATATTATATTTTCAGTGCATTTTCTTTAGTGTATAATCGCCTAAAAATAAGAATTGTTGTATTTTTGTTAGCTTGGAATGAGCTCTACATAGGGAGCAGGTCCTCATTTATGTAGATCACCATGATGCACAGCCATATTTCCCACAGTAGCCTAGAACATCCATTTACATTTTTGAATTGGCCACTGCATTTAAAAGCCCATCTGTGACAAACAGCGTTGGAGAAACACTGATTTTTAATGTGAAACTGCTTTATTCAGTGTTTTTGCCAGTTTAAATCACTGTGTCTGTACCATGTTAAAGCACCATTGTTATGGAGAGGAAGAGACCTCTCTGGATAATTTAATTAATCTGACAGACACTGATTTGTAATGCGAAACTACTTTATTCAGTGTTTTTACCTGTTTTAATCACATGGTCCATTTACTTGGAGAGGAAGAAACCTCTGTGGATAATCTGGCAACTGGTTAAAACCTCCTAACAACTGGCAATGAAAGAATTCTAACCAGGAGAAGCTTCAGCTGGTTGCAATCTGCAATCCTCGCCACTAGATACCACTAAATCCCCCTAAATATTACACACTGGCCCTTTAGTTACAGGACAAGTTCTATTAGCTAAGTTATCTTACTATGATTTAGTTTGAGGTGGATTTAAAGACAAATATACTTGAAAAACAACTATTCCATGTAAACTGGTCGGTGAAGATTCTCAGTCATCCAGGTCATGGTAATCTTAAGTGCTAATATCGTAGGTCAATGTATTCATTGGGGAGACAAAACAACTACTCCACAAGCTCATGGCACAGCACAGGAGAGCCAGCTCCTCGGGTCAAGACTCAGCTGTCCACTTACATCTACAGGAGAAGGGACACTCCTTTGAGGACAGCAATGTGCACATCTTGGCCAGAGAGGAAAGATGGTTTGAAGGAGGAGTAAAAGAAGCCATCTACGTCAAGCTGGAACGACCATCGTTAAACAGAGGGGGTGGCTTATGGCACTACTTATTCCCCATCTACAATGCAGTCTTGGGATCCCTCCCCAGACGACTTCACACCCATTCACCCCTGGTCCCACCTGACCCTAACAACCAACATGGTGGCCAGGTGGGTCAATGACTCACATTGTGACCTTAACGACTCTGAAACTAAGAGCTCACGTGACCCCTACGACTCTGCAAGGGTTCCCACCCACACAGGGTTTATAGCCTGCAACTTTGTACCAGTCATTTAGAACTGAAGAAGCTTCTTGGATGAGAGGTGAAACGTCTTCAAGAAACGCAAGCAAGTCCAGTTGCCTACGATATAGCACTTACGTATTCCATGTAAACAAAATGTAATATTTATTCATTATTGGAACCTTTACTCTCCATATATGTTGATCTGTGTATTTGTCTGTAGAGAACTTGTATAATTTTGCATGATTAGCTGACCTGCTGTGCACTTAAGTCTCTCTAGGTTACACTTGCAATTAATTGGAATTAATTAAGTTTAAGTGCGTTAGTTGACCACTGGCTCTATTTTCGCCATAATAAGTACCAAACTACACACATAGTCCTTTGTAGAAAATTTCTTGAGGATTTTCTTGAGAAATTAGTATTGAGAAATTACTATGTAAAAATAGCCAAAATATTTAAAAATTAAATATCATGTGATATCATGTTACCAATACACTCATGATAATATCACATAAATAATCCAGCACCTCTCAGATCATTTCCATGTACTTCCATTCTCGCTTTGACTCCTCTCCCAACACCATTTGGTTGTTTTCACTCTCCCTTAAGTGTAATTTCTGTTTTTGTATGATTTTTGTACAGTTATGGCTACAAACCGTCCCAATTATTGTATTTTGAGTGTGATTCATTTGCCAAAAAAGATACAAAATGCACAATAAACAAAGTTAAGGATTAATTTGCCTGATAGCATTATTTGTTTTCTGTACTTATTTTCTACAGATATTGCGATAATATTGTTATCATGACCTCTTTTGGCCATGATAATCATGTAGGGAAAATCTGATATCATGCCAGCCCTAGTGTAGATTTTTGTGACAATAAGAGGAGCAACTGTAGTTTTTAGACAATATTTTTACTGAATGTCCACCCTGTCATATAATAAATAACACACAAGTGTGAATTTACATTGGTGGTGATCTGCTGGACAAAAAAATGTATGTATGTGACTTTATGTAGGTGTGATGGACCCACCTGGATCTCTCTGGTTCCTGTAAACATCTCCTTCAAGCCACTGAACACCATTCGCACCAGGTAATGAGAAGCATCCCATATGTGTTCCTGGAAACACAACACGATTGTTGGTGTATTTTTTCGACACACATGACGTTTTTCGCTCCATTGCATTCTCTCATTAAAACATTTTTTTTTCTCGCTTATTTATATTTAGAGATTAAATATATAATGGAGTTATAAATGATAATGAATGAGCGTGGTATATTTCTTATATCATTACAGCGATAGGTTTGGAGCCTCCTCATCGCCCCCTACCCACCCCCCTGTAATTACTCACAATCACGCTTTCCACTAACTCCCTGTTTAAACAATTAGGGGTATTATGAAGAAGTCATTTAGCACAATCCTCTGGCTGGAAGATGGTAGATTAACTGGCAGCAGGATCGTGCCAATCCCATCGACACAGACAATGAGATTGACTCCAACTATTGTTAGGAACTATATAGCTATTTGACAGATAATAGGCACTACAGAGCTGTAAGAAGATTAAATGCCTCCATTCTCCTGCCGCGGTGTCGTTTGACAGACTGGGTGTGCCCGTCTAAGAACCATTTCTGTTCAACCAAATCGAAGTGCAATGGTTCTGAACTAAAAATAGATGCATAACAACTGTGTAAAGGATATCAAATATATCTGTTGTTGTATTACACTCCTGGCCTCGCTGGTACAACCAAGCAATATCTGATTCCACTGCAATAAGATAACACATAAATAAACTCAATTAAAAGAGGCTTTAAAAAGCTTCTGTTCTTGCTCCAAGCAGCTCACTTGGAGACAATGTGGTGGGACTCTTAAAATCAAGGTCAAAGCTAGTGAAATCCCTTTGGGTGTGCAATCAAATGTGCTGAAATTATACCGTATGTAGCCACTGTCAACTGCGTGATGAATGCCTTCATGCAGGATACAATGGAGCAATAACATCCAAGGAGGACAGACCTCAGCAGAAAAGACCCCATACTTCATTATGAGTCCTTCTGGACTCAGTGTGTGTATAATAATGTATAGCCTGAGAGGAAGATGTAACGGGAGCCCCATATAAAGGAGATCCTGTGCTAAATGGCTACTCTCCCACACCACGCTGATACAATGCTAAAAATAAAACAGTATGCAGTGCGAGGGAAGCCCCCTATCCACCACTGCTACTGTACCTTGGGGAACTCATCAATCTCCTTCAGTCTTTTCTCTATCTGGAGGCGTCCTCCGTAGCGTGTGACCCCGTATACCACAGTCATCACCGTCTGTTTGACCACCTTCCTGCTGATGAAGCCCTCCAGGACCTGGGCGATCTTCAAACCGCTCGCTGCATCCCGCGCTCGGAACTCCTCAACCTAAAACACATGGACATGTCAAAGTAAAATACAGAAGTTAAATTTACAGACTTGTTACAGAAACCTATCAACCTGCAGATCCTATCCTAACTCTTTGGTAACCATGGTAATTAGGGATAAACCCTGATTTAGGAAAAAAGCCATTACAGATAAACAGCTCCTAAGTCAAAGTTTCTATACAAACTTAAGATAACAAAGGTTTATTACACCAGCATCCTAATTTCCCAAAATTTTAAAATCTCCTAACATTAGGATGGTCATTAAGTTGTCCTAACCTTCACTTTGCCATCAGGTAGTGTTAGCCAACATGTTTAATCCATACAGCTGCTCTTTTATTGCTTTTATACAACCAACGAAATGTCGTAACTCATTCATTGAGAAGGGCTAATTAGGCTCTGGAGAGGTTGGGGGATGGCTAACGTTAGCCTCTGGGCTAATTATAGTCCTAAGTTTCTCCCTCGCATGCAGCGTTATAGGAATATTCATCATTAGTAATGGTATGTCGTATAGGACATCCACAAGCCCAGAGTTAACTTCGGTAAGAGTTCAGTATGTCAGATTGAGTGAGCTCATAACTCATCTGTGTTAAAGTTAAGTGCCCATTGTTTTTGCTCGATTTTTGTATGTTTCACTGAGACAAAGCGAGTTACAGCATTAGCTTGGTGACATGAGAAAAGTGGCGTTGGTTGCTAGGTAACAGTAACACTTGAGGAGGGAGGTTGGATTGAGTATTTAGGCTTTTCTTACTTGAGAAAAGATAGAATTAAGTTAGATAAGATAGAACTCCTAAAGTTAGTTTGGATTTGCTTCGGGAAAATCATATTTTAGACTCTTCCTATCCTAACTCAGAACATAAGATTTAAGATAGGAAGTTTCTGTAATTTGACCCCTGGTGCAGAATAAACATACATGCAAACATCAAACAGCCGACAGAAATTTCATTTCTGTTGGTCAGCTAATGGAGGAATAAGCTAATCATTTTAGCTCTACTTCAGCTGTCTACAATGATGTATGACTGTTGCCACAGTTACTTATTGTGCAGCTTATCTTGACGAGTTAACAAGATTCATTCATCCAGGTAGCTGCTATTTCACAGGCCTGATATAATCTACAGGATCATCTTACAATAACTGCAGAGGTAAAAAATACAACAGTGAGATAGTGTCCTGCAGGAAAGTGCACTCCACTTCCAGTCAGCCAACCAGCTCACTAACAACTCCACCATGTGGTCTGTGATTACAGTCACTGCCCTCGATATGGCCTGGGACAAACTTTTTTCCTCAGCACACTCTGTGCTGAAATGTCAGTACATAACAATTAGCTTCAAATTGTTTCTGCTTGGTTCACAGCAAGTTTGCTTTCTTTGATAGCATTGTCGGCACACTTGCCCCTTGAGCCTCTGGATATGGGAGGCAGTCTACTCTCACTGCACTTTGATGCAAGGCATGAGAAACTTAGCACTTCTTAATGCAAGACCTGAAGTGAGAAACTTAAAATATATTCTTAATCTGTCACTCACTGTGGGATATAGTGAGTCATCTGAATATTAACAGCTGAGTGACTGCAACGTGACTTGCAACTGAACCACAATTCAGTTATGCTGTACAACTCCAAATCTATGCAGTTCAAAGAAGAGAACAAAAACAATGCAAACCAAAAACAGCCCACTGGTGCTGACCTGCTGTGCTACACCGCTGTACACGTCCTGGGGCAAGTCGCAGGGCATGAGGTTGACCGATGTGGCACCAATAACATCTCTGCCTAGAGCAGCGTAGTGCTGGAGCCCATTACAGGAGCCGTCCTGGAGGAGAGGTTGGATAAGGAGAGGAAAGATTAAAGCGGTGATGTGGAGGAGGAGAGAACAGAGACAGAGAAAGACTTACAAAGATCAGCACAGGAAGTGAGAGGGCAGCATGGGAGGCAGGTTACAGGTGAACACAACAGAGAACAGATGAATTAAAGAACGTGGAAGTGAAAAGAACAACAAAGAAACTGAGGAGAGGAAAGAGACAACAGGAACAAGGGAGACGGAAATATAAAGCACATGAGCATCAACTCAGTAGATGAGAAGAAAGATTTGATTGAGGCTGTTAGTTCATAACAACGTATTGCTATGTCACACAGTCCAAAGCCACAAAGTGAATATCACATTTAATGCGAGGAGTGGGAATCTCCAATGGCCCCATACACAAGTCACAATACAATATCATTGCAATTCTTAACATGTAACAATATTACTTTTTTCCAAATGCAAATTATGTCAAAGAAAACTTCATTTCCAGAGAGGCAAACCTCCCTGCCCTTCCATGCGCCTACATGTGCTCACCTAAGATAGTACCAACATATTTCAGCTAATAATACCATGACATCCACTTATCAATTAATTAATTAATCTATAACTTGAGCACAGAGCTCAGATTAAGTTGGGTATGTCTTTGTTTCCCCAAAATACCGTGGTTACAGGGGAGCTGGCTGGAATTGATTCACAGTGAGAAAAGAACTGCAATAATAAATAGCATTTATGACAGTGATGAGATTTTGCTTTCTTGTTACATTAAACACATTCAACTTAAACACACCCAATTGTTGTCATTTTTCATCAGTCACATCAGTGTGTTAACTTGGAAAGAGTACTTACATGTGTGTCACACACACACACACACACACACACACACACACATCTATATAATTTCTATTTCCATTGTATGTTTGGTCTTACAAAGTCTTAAATTTAACTTGGTTATATCTGTAGACACCCTGTACCTGTGACAGCTTCAGATTATGTGCAAGGCATTTTACAGCGGACATCAACTGACATCACATGGAGCATACCATGGACTGTGTCTCTCCCCCTGACAGATCGTACTATTCCATTAGCCTTACACTGTTGGGCATCACTGTTATGACAAGCCCACTTTTCAATGATCAAATCAACATTCTCCTAACGTTGTATCCTGCCTTCTTATCCTGTTCCACTTGATAATGCGTCACGATACCAAAGCTAGATACTCTCGTAACGTCTTTTCATCTGGACTCTAAGCTGCCCACCAGACTGACTTGTTCAAAGGAGAAAAGCTTTATCTTGGTATTAATGTCTCCATCTTAAGCTCACAAAATTTTAAAACATATTGCAATTAAGTTGGCCATGTTCCTGCCAGCTGTAATGTGGCCTCTGACCTAAATGTCTCTCTAATGTACCTATATGACCCTGATGTTTCGACTGCAGCTGTAGCATCTGTGTCGTGTGGAGAAATAACGGGCACTCACAACACTGACGTTCTTTAAGTGCAATTAAAAGTCCCTTACACAAGTTTATCTTTTGGCTATTTAGTTTTTTCCTCTCCTTTATTTATTTTCTTCATCAGGGGCAGTACACATGAATTAACATCAATTTGATGAAAATGTGACAGACTTAGCTGAAAGGCTAATTTTCATCTCTGAGCAGGTTGAAGTTCAAAGCAGCGCTGAGTGAAAACCTCAAAGCTGTTGTCCTTTCAAAACAGCTGCAAGGAGGAGGAGGTGCTAAATACTCAGCCACATCAATTACACTGCATTTAATGTCAGAATATTTTGCTTAAATGCCCTTATTCTCATTGCCACTTGCATTACCTGCATTTTTTTTTTACTGCTGCACTTAAAGGGAATTTCACAAAATTTATTTAGTTTATTTCATTAATCATTCAAAGGAATTTTATAAAGTGGGCATTCCTAAAAGTAACATGCATGAGAGACATTTTCTTAAGTGCCAAATCAAAGCAACATTACACCGAGGTTATAAACAAAAGCCTGAGGAGTAGACAGTATTTTTACTAGCCACACATTATGCTTAAACCTGTCAATTCATGAATTTCTCACACAAGGCTGCACATTACTAGGACACATAGTGTACCAGTATACACCCGACACTAACACTATCCTAGATGATTTGTCTGTGGCTTTGGTCTGTATCTCAGCACAGGATATCTGAAGCTGTGGTCTGGTCGGTAAGGTTAGGGCTGCAGGTTTATGACAGATAACATAAAATGGCCCCAGATGGCTGCAGAGGTCTTGCCTTGTTAACTTTGATGTGCCCTCTAAAACAGCACTATAAAGCATGACTGAATGGCACACCTTATTTTTAGCAAGCTATAAAGTGGAGCTATATTTTACCTGAGCGATTAAATTCCTAAAAATAATCTGTGCTTATCATTGTATATTTTTCATCTCTGTTTCACCCGAGTGAAAAATAATGAATTCGCCTTTACATTTCTGGTTGAACGTCTTATGAAAGAACACACTGGCAGGAGATCCAGCGTGTGACTTAAATCACTGTGCACCTCAATAAACAGATAAATAATTCTTTCAAGTGCTTTATGGTACCTGGTGAACGGGAAAATGAGAGATGAACTGTGTTGGATCGGGAGATCTCACAGCGTTGGCTATCTCCATGCAGCAGGCCAGAGCCTGCCAAGGCTCATCTGCATTCATCCACCACTTCTTACCCTGAGAAAGACAAACACAAGCACATGGCACATTATCCTGCATACATAAACACTGCCAGGAAAGCATTTTCACTTTGTGTTTGGACAGATATTTATATCATATCCCTGTAGGGTTTGTCACTGCTTAAACTGACCATTCCCTCAGTAAGAGAGAAATGGGATATAATCTATAATTTCAGTCATTTACAATTTCAGCAGCTTTTGTATATCTGTAAAATGTAATAGTGTATACTTCAAAACGAATACATCATAACAATAAATACTACGTGGACCTATAAATCTATGGTTGGACTAAGCTATCAATGAACAGGAAACAGCAACAAAGACAAACTTACATTCAGAGGGTTGTCGGCAGAGTCCAGTATGTCCTCCATGATAGAGTTAGCGTACTCCAGCCGTCCATCTAGTGAGCTCCTCTTCTTCAGTCCTGTCAGATTGACTAAGTGGATCTTTAGCCAGTCCAGTCCTTTCGGACCGAGGGGCTTCCCCTCTGCAAACAGAAGGATAGCCCGTGTGACATCACTTCCTAGGTGATTAAAGTATGGAGGACAGGGGTAGGTACGTCCCCGGAAGTCCATGTTGTGAGGGAACCAGAAGATCTCATCCCGCATGTGGTTGGCGATGGACAGTTTATACAGAGCGTCCATACGCAGGCTGTGCATCTCACTGTATTTCTTTTTGGCATTCATCATCTCCCTCTTCATGTGGGCTTTCTCAGAAGGAGTATGAGTGGGATCATGGGGGTCGAAGTGGGGTATTTTGGGGGCCTCTGACAGAGGAGGAGGGATATCTAGCTTCTCACTACCCCGATCATTAAAGATGGAGATAATAATATCCAACAAAGGTTTGTTGATCCTCCAGGCACAGCTGCCCAGCTGGTTGAGAGAGTCCAGGACTGCATGGAGGTTCTGGCATTTCTTTAGCAACACCTCGTGTTGTGTGGCCCCTTCCACTGAGCGCATTAGCTTGGTAGGTGTCAGCAGGTAGGCTCCAAACTCGACAGACGTCCAGGGCACGGGAGGGCACAGCATCGGCATCACGTAGGAGTCAAAGGTCAACTTGGTCTCCATGGCCTCCTGCTGCATCTGAGTCAGGATAGGGTGGGGTTTGATGAAGCCGATCTGGAGGGTGAAACATCAGAAAAAATTTAATTAGAAGCAGAAATCTAAATGACACAAAATTAAGTGTAATTCTGATAAATAAATATTTGGAGATGAGACTCAAACATCTGTTAAATTGAAGTTTAAATACTAACTGACAGTGGGAGAGAGGCAGGGTCGCCAGACTATCACAGGGCTGACGCATAGAGACAGATAACCATGAAAGCTCACATTCACACCTACAGCCAATTTAGAGTCACCAATTAACCCAGCCTGCATGTTTTTGGACTGTGGGAGGAAGCCGGAGTACCCTGCGCAAACCCACACTGACACTGGGAGAACATGCAAACTACGCACAGAAGGGCTCCCCCACACCCTGGGTTCGAACCAGGAACCCTCTCACTATGAAAAATACCAACTTCTGCACCACCGTGCTGCCCTGAACTTGCTTTTCTTATATCTAATTGAGTAAAACCCTGGTCAGGAGTCAGGTTGGTTCACCAAGGAAGATATTTTTTCCTAGGCCATTTTCTTTGCTGTGACAGAATAAATGCGTCCTAGTTCTAACTCACAAATACAGCATGTAGGACTCGACATAAATACTATCACAAGAAAAGATACAGTAACCTGACAGCAAAATAAAACACCTCAGCACTGCTTGCATTAGTCAGACTGTCATGCTGTGCTGTAAAATCATTAGGATGCTCCCCTGATGAGCCAAACTCCAAAGAGAGAAAGAAAAGAGGAGGGAGAGAATAGGAGAAAAGAAAGTAATGGGAGAAAACTGAAAAAAACAAAAACACATGAGCAAAATTCTGCAACAGTGTCAAAGTGCATCAAGTCCAAAAGTCTCTCTCTTTCTGCCTCTTTCCCCTGACACGGTCGGTTCACCCTCCTGCAGGGTCCTGTGGCACCAAATCAGCGAGCCAATTAAGGGGACACTAAAAAAGGGATTAGCCCGGAACCTATTCATCTTGCTCGACTGTTCCCGCTGCCAATTCACACAAGAGGGAAATAGTTTTATAATTCACACTCTTTGGAGCTTCGCACTGAATAGGTGGGTGCACAAGTCTGTACGAGGCAATGGGCTTTAGAGTGACAGACGGTATTCTTGTCCAAAGTGAAGGTCAAGTGTTTTCAGGTATTTCCTTTGTTTCTGCTCCACTGTGGTTCTTTCCATATTATTAGAAATATTAATTATGCAACTACTTCAACAGCGCCTGACAAATCTTTTAATCAGGCTAATTGTGTGTGATTTCCAAAAAGTCACAATGAATACAATAATTTGATCTGATTGATGGAGGGTTCTTATGATGATAAGCTCATTGTAAGCTTTAATCCCTTTTGAATATTTTTTTTCAGTGTTAGTTTTTCAGGAGATCTCTTTAAAAATAATCCTTGACCATTTTTCCACGTAAATCTCTGTTGAAAGGATCTTTTGTAGTCTGGGTTTAATGCTCAGGAATCCTGTTACCAGGTTATCAAAGCCCTGTCTGTTTGGCAAGACCCTTTAGCATAATCGCGACCAACTCCAGGTTAGCCAGCTCCTTTGATATCCCTGCGAGCAACTTGAAAAGACCTGCAAATCCACTGTACCTGCCGTGTGCTACGAAAGGTGTACATGTGGTAGATGATGGGGATGAGCTTCCTGTCTAAAGCCGGGTTCAGGATGTCGCTGTTAATTTTGAGGTTCTTGACCATCATATCCACCATGTAAGTGCCCAGCTCCAGGCTTACTATGTACGGCCAGTGGGTCTCTCCTCCTCGCAGCACAGGTCCTGAAATCTGCTCTGTCTCGAGCTTACACCAGTGCTCTCGAGGAAGGACGAAATACTCCTAGAGGGAGAGGAAATACAAGTAGTTGTTTTCATTTGGTATGGATGGATTACTCACCACAATAAGATACAGTGTTTGGAAGGCATGTCGACATGCGTGAGATATCCCCAAGATCAGAAATTGTCAAACAGGCACTGTTTTTTGATCTAATCAAAAGATACCTTTCATGTTTCAAGACATATGATAACTATTGTAAAAGCCTGCATGCATTAAAATATCAGCCAAAACAAAAACCTGCAGCTAGGGAGCCTTAAAGAAAGCGATGATCCAAGAGAATAAAGACATTATTTAGTCCTCAGACCAGTAAGAAGTTGGATTAATGTTTGGTGTCCTAACAGCAACACAAAGCACAATAATAGGCATCATTTTAACTACAAAGGCTGCATGTAAACAAACACCTTAACTAACTTCTAGTATAACTAGCTGCTGCAGTATAATGAGCTGTTGCTCATTACAGTCTTGATGACATGAGTATTTTTCTCCCCAGTGTACCAGAAGCATCAAAACACTGGTGGAACACAGAGTCCATGATACTGGCTGTGGTGTTGTGACTCCAGAACTTTCCTACAAAGTACTAAATAACGAGTACATGACTCCTGAATCTAGATTTCATTTTTGATTCACTACAACATGGAACTTCACAGAGGCATCACATCTACGAGTTCAGAGTAAAACAGCTGAGTCATTCAGCGTGGTTTCTCTGACACAAAACAAAAGCAGCGCTTTGCAATTATGGAAGACCGACAAGACATGACAAGAACAGAGGAGATCAGCTCAGCTCAGCCCAACAACTGCAGAGCTGCTCAGCAGATTTTAAACTAAATGAGTTGTGAATTATTTAATTTTGCAAATCAGAATTGAGAGTCATGTACTGTATTTTCATATGTAATTAGAGCTGTTGCAATGAACTGCAAAGTCCTTCAGTTTGCACCTTTGCAGGTTATGCAGTGTTCATTGTGCAGTACAGCACATATAGTATGTCTATAGCTTTTATTGTGACATCATTCTGAGTCCTGAAAATGGATTGACAACTACAAACACAATTTAATTTAACAGTTATTTTGATTATGTGCAGGACTTGACATTAAGCTTTTAACTTGCCTTTTGGGCAAGTGGTTGAGATGATAAACTTGTAAAAGCGGAAAATGCAGGCCTATTAAAAATTAAAATCAACAGGAATAAGGACGATTATAACAATTTATTAAGGACCGACATATACAATTAATGGGTAATAATTATGGTCGCTTGTTATTCCTTTGCATTTGGAATCATTTGGGATCAGAGTTGTTATGCAGTCAGAAACACAGCTTTTGACATACGCCCAAACAAAGAAACAAGTTTGCCTCGCACTTTTTGTTGTAACAAATTTCTATTGTGTTGCAATGTGGTGCATTCAAAAGAAATCTTCAGATAAACTATCAGGGAATACATTTTCTGTGGCAAAACTAATACACATAAGAAGTGCATATTCGTAAAGAAATGTAACATGATGATTTTTCTACCTTTGTATCTTTGGCCAGCAGGTCTGCGTAAGCGTTGTAAATGTTGCCCAACTTTCCCACCATCTTATTTCTGTGCTTCTGCCGCACAGTGTACTTGGTGTAGACCCTGTTGCCCAAATCGCCGGCTAAAATCTTCAGTGACTGTCCACTGGGAGGCAGGCTGGCAACACTCTGGACAAGAGAAGGACACAGGTCACGCAGAAGAAAACATTTATGACAGTTCTGTCACAAACAGCAGATCTTTCGGCAGATGTGATTCAGTTTTAATGAAAAAGCAATCCTTCAGTCAGAGGGGAAATCAAAGTGAAAATGGTCTTTTTTAGAATTAACATCACATTCTATGTATTTGTCTTTGTTGGAAGCAGAGGTATCTGATCAAAGCATCCTCTCCTTTGCTGCCAAAGATAAAGCCTGATGCTTCTGCAGCTGTTGTCACCGTCAGCCACTTGATTTGTGTTTTGTGGTCTCCCAGATTGGTTGGGTCGTATTGCACAACAACAGTGTTGAGAAAACAAAAGAGCGTAACGGTGGCAACGCTGCAAATCTTTTTTTATAATGTAGTAAAGTAAAGCTGTCATCCATCAAATCTCTTTGACTCAAACACTGACAAGTCTTTGTTAAATCCAAGACTTCTGGCATTTTGGTTGAGTGTTAGGCTAGGTTAGGTGGTTTGTATTACCTGTATCATGATATCAACATACTCGCTATCCTCCAGCACACAGAGGTAGGGATAAAGGTTAAGCCTGTAGTCCTTGGTGTCAGTGTTAGCCAGGATCATCTTACTGTCCCTCAGGGCCTGGAGGAGGATCTTCTTCCACTGTGCCTGCTGATCCGCCAGCAGCTTCCTCTGAAAGGACAACACAACTGGAAGTCATCCTCATCTCATCACAGCGACTGCCAGCCAGAAACCTCTCAAAGAACGTATCGAATAAAATGAGAAATGCTGCACCGATGTTTGTTTATCACATACTGCACGAACCACATGGAACGTCATTATAAATTGTGAAACAGTTGATCGCAGGGCCGCCTCCCACTGGACGCCAGGTATTGTGAAGCATGAGCGTGCATTGTATTTGATGGTTAGGCTTGTTTGGCCCAGATACCTTCAGATGACAGGGAGAAAACAGACTATCCTCCTGAGAGGAGCACACCGGGCCACAGACTGATTCATCTAAGACTAAACTCTATGGGGAGGAAAACCCTATTCTACCTTTCCCAGAATCTTGGACCATTAAAAAGGTTTGCAGTTGGGATGTATACAGTTGATCAATGGTTAATCATCATTCGTCACTCACATTCCAGCAGAAATAAAACCGATTGTTTTCGCAAACATTTCGCAAAATACAGTACACTTAATATTCACTTTCCTAAGGAGAGGATTGATAGCACTTAAGTATAAAGCTAGAGTAGTGGTTCTCAAACTGTGGGGCGTCAAACACAGTTGAATGAATATGATTTACTGAGGGAAAATAAACAAATTAGTTTGCTGATGCTATCATGTTGACCTCTATTCACTAAAATTCATCATGGATCCTTTTTTATTTATGGCTTCCCCAATATAATTAATCCAGCCATCCATTTTCAACCTCTTATCTAAAGTTGGGTCACGGAGGCAGCAGGCCGAGCAAAGCACCCCAGACATCCCTCTCTCCAGCAATGCTTTCCAGCTCCTCCTGGAGGACACCAAGGTGTTCTCTGGCCAGATGAGATATGTAATCCCTCCAGCATGTTCTGGGTCTGCCCTGGGCCTCCTACCAGAGGGACATGCCCAAAACCTGATCAAATAGCCGAACAACCTCAAGTGACACCTTGCTAAGAAGGAGCGGCGGCTCTACTCCAAGCTCCCTCTGGATGTCCGAGCTCCTTACCCTATCTCTAAGGCTGAGCCCAGCTACCCCACAGAAGAAAATCATTTCAGCTGCTTGTATCCACGACCTCATTCTTTTGGTCACTACTCACAGCTCATGACCATAGGTGTGGGTTGGGACGTAGATGGACCAGTAAATCATTGGCTCAGCTCCCTCTTCACCATGACAGTCTGACTGATAATTTTTCTTTTGCCTTTTATCGACAAGATAGTATTTCAGTAGTGTGAAATGGGGAGAGAGGGGGCGACAAAGGACAGCAGGTTGTAATCAAACCCACGGCCACTGTGGCAAGGACACCGCCCCTGCAAATCTAACACCGGCTCCACCCACTGAGCCACTGGGTATTTTGGGTCTTTTAGCATTGCTTTACATAGAGTATTAAATGTTTAAAGGTGCAGTGTGTAGGTTTACAGGCATCTATTGGCAGAAATGGTATACAAATTTTATAACTGTTCTAAAATCACCTGAAATTAAGAATTGTTGTGATTTTGTTACCTTAGAATGAGCCCTTTATATCTACATATGAGTCCTTTTCCACAGATACTGCCATGTTGTTCTACAGTAGTCCAGAACAGACAAATCAAACACTGGCTCTAGGTAGGCCCATTTGCACTGTTGCATTGGCCACCATAGTTCTCCTCACTGCTGGATGCCACTTAATCCAACAAACTGGACGTTCAAACTACCACCAGATGACGTGGCTAAAGACAGGCATTTCTTTGTTCTGTGGCCGTTACATTCACATTTGGTGTTGGTGAATTTCCTGCTCTTGACTGTGATTAAAGTTACTTATTATTTATTTATTACTTATTTATTTCCTTTGTCAATAACTTTCACTACACAAAATGTCATCTCACAACAGCCAGAAAGAAGAAACCTTAGTACCTTTCAGCTGTGTTGATTATCTTCCTTTTTTATTTCAAATTAGACATCTAAACCAGTGCTCCGCTGTGCTCTCACAATGAGGTGCATATTTTGGTCTAACATGTTTTGAATGGGGGAGAAAACATCGCTTGTGACTAGAAAAAAAGCACCTGCCTCAGCAAGATGCTTCTTGGCTTTCATGATAAACATGAGATTAACTGAATCACAGAAAATGAGAATTAGTAGATGGGTGAGCAATTTGTTCATGCATGTGCCTGAAATTAAATGTATGTTCTGTGCACAACTGTGTGTATGTGTTCACTCTTCAGTTGAAGAGTTTTATCCAGTCTGACTGAAACAGAGACACAGTCTGGATCGTGGATGGAGAGGTGACTCTGCATCCTCTCCAGAGGCTTCCATTACAATACATTATTATTCTGGCCTGCCTGTCTGTAAATGCTTCCTGACCACCAGGGACTCTCAGCCTGCTCGCTTCCCACGTAGCCCATCTGCAGAGGCAGACGAGCCAGGCTGGACTGTAAATGCCAGAGTTGGAAAGAAGGCACACCACAGGAATATGACGTTTCTTTCTCTAACCTGTCCGGCCTAAATACATATGATACAAAAGTTTATTGGAGAAACTTCCCTCCGAGAAGACAACCTGAGATATAAAAATAAACTAGTGTCAATACATTATTAATACATTAATGGTGTTATATTAGTATAATCACTCCAAACAGACAACTGCCAAAATAAACACTCTACGTCTGTATTGTGAGCCAGCAGATTGGACATTGCAGGAAATCTACAGGATTGTTTTGCAGTTTCGAGAGGCAAAATTACAGCACAAAACAAGTGTTGTGTTGTTCTTCCAGCACAAACACACATTCATATACTGTTGGCTGAGGCTACCATACAAGGTGCCACCTGCTACTGAGGTTTTAACACACACACATTGATGGAAAAGCCATCGGGAGCAATTTGGGGTTCAGTATCTTGCTCGGCCCTACAGTCTACTGTACCAAGAGTGTGATGAAGATGATGAGAGGCAAAAGGGGGCTTTGTTTACCATTTTGGCCATCTTTTCAGTGACAGGCTTAGGATCCTCCACAGATTTGATGGTGATAGTGCAGGCTTGTTCCACGTTGAGCTGATGTTTGAAACGCTCTTGAAGCTCCTTCAGAGTGAAGTCTAGTTTGGGGTAATGGTGGTCCACCCTCTAAAACACACACAAACACAAACAACAGTGAGAAGGACATAAACATAAATAATAACAGCTCTGTCGTACTCAATGACATTAAGGGACTTTCTTGCCCCTGCTCAACCTCTAGAGACAGCAAGATTACCTTAATTTTAAGCACTTCTAACCTACCTAAATGTAAGCATTTGATTGTAGGAGGATGCTAGTACACAACCTGAGGACCTCATTGAACAGGATCAATTCAGGACAAGAAGTAAAGAGAGAACTTTCAGGCCAGTCAGCAAAGGCCAAGTCATAAAATCATCCCAGTCTGCTGCCAAGAGAGTTTCAATCTCACACGTTTTGGGTCAGTTTTGCAAAAGAGCAAACAACTAAACATGTTTATTATTTTCAAGATTTGACTAAACATTTAATAGTAGGTTAGCTGATCTGAAGCTTGGATTGAAGTCCTTGTTGCATGATAGGAAATAAATCCAGCAAACAAATTGGTCTGCTAAAGCCAATATTGATCGCTAAGTGTATGTGTGTGTGTAGGCTTAGTAAATCAGCCCTTCACAATTCAAACGCCTTGCTAACAGACCCATAACGCGCTGCTCCTTACATCTCACCAGATCAAAGTGGTTTGCACTGACAAGGTGACTAACTAAGCAGCGGACTTGTCAGACATCGCTAAATTTCTTGCTAAAAGTGGGTGCTTTAAAGTCAATTATTGTTTAAAGAGACAGTGACCTTGCCAAGAGCATATTAACTGTGCACGTCTTGGAAAGGTTGTAGGCATGAGTGGATGTAGTACAGCAGTAAGAACATTTATTAGCTCATAGACAGCAGAAAAGATAGACTGTAAATCAGGCCTCGGAGAGATGGAGCATGGGCAGCAGCCAGAGCGAAGCTTAAGGTATTGTGGCACATAAATTGCTCACTAGACAGCTCTTGTACAATATTCCAACTTCAGAACAATAAATGAGCAGAGAAGCCAACAGCACATTATCTTTGGGGGGTAAAATCAATAAAAAGCAAGTGAAAAATGTGCTGGCATGATTAGTTTGAAAACTGTGTACAAAAATAAAGCAAAAGCTCTATAAAAAGGACTGTAATAAAATATTGTTTAAGTACAGCTTTGTGATTATATTAGATTACTTAATAAAAAAACTGAATAAAAGGAGCATTGAGAGACTTAGGGGGATTTAATGGCATCTAACGGTGAGGATTGCAGATTACAAACAGCTGAAACTCCTTCCAGTTAGAATTCCTTCAGTGTTCATAAAATAGTGTACATAGTCATATAATATAGTTTTACATATTAACCGAACAATTTGCCTTGAAATATTTATTAAAAACTAGACACAAATTATCTCCAATTTCTTTAGTTTGTGAATAACAATAGTAACTAAGATTCTGTATACAATATCAATTGTTAAACAAAATAAAATCTACCACTAATTACACCTTCAAACAGCTCCCAGATATAAAAAATGTCCCCTGGGATCTATATACTCTATATGTAGATCAGCAGATGCTTTCCTTCTCTTTTAGCAAAATCCTAAACGATTGAGTTGGTTTTTATTTCCCACCTGGACCTTTATGTTCTGCCATTTCTCCTCTAATCATCACACTGTAACCTGTGACAGGCTGGTATGCTATGGTAACAATCGCACATTAACATAAAGTTAACATACTTTTTTGTTGAGCCATGAGGGGCATGTAGATTTACATTACCAAAGGTCTATGACAAAATCACTTTACGACACCTACTCCTGTGCGCGCATGGCGTTAGAGGAGAGGGAGATATGCTGTGCTGCTGCCGGAGGAGCCGCTGAATGAGTTCCCTCTGAGCGGTAAGTCACTAAAAGAGTCTGAGAAGTCTGGGTTGTTCATAAAACATTCAGGACGCTACCGTTTATTCCACACCACTGAAGCTGCTCCTCTTTTTGGAACCATCGCGGAGTCATATGATATTAAAAATTATACCGGTACCGGTACATCGTGAACAAGATGATATGGCACACCCCTAGTCTGACTCAGAATGAATCATGGAGGGACTGGTGGCCAAATCGAAAATGAAAATGGCCCCATCTAGAGCCAGTGTTTGGTCTGTCCGTTCTGGGCTACTGTAGAAACATGGCAATCCAATATGGCAGACTCTGTGGACATGGACCTGCTCCCTATGTAGATATAAACAGCTCATTCTGAGGTAACAAAAACACAATGATTCCCCCTAAATCCTACACACTGGACCTTTCATTCAAATGTTCAAAACCCATCATGTTTTTCCATCTTGTCCCAACTGTGTCAAACCCACAGTGCATTCACTGGATGGATTAACAAGATCTGACCTGGAGACTGAGGAGTCCACAAACTACTTTTAGTATTGCGAGGTAAGCAAAATTAAATGCTTTGATAAAATGAGAACACATACAGGCCAGTTTCCAGATGAAAAATATAATCACATGAAAGAATACCATACAATCTCTCTCTGATGGCAAGCTGAAACTAGATCAAACTGCATTTTGTACGAGCATCAGCTTAATCAAAATTCCATCTCACAACAACAAACAATATTCTAATTAGATTGTGTGTCTGCTGCTAACACTGATTTGAAATCCTCTAGAGACCATCCAGTCTGCTCCTCTGTTATCTAGTGGACCAGTTATTTGGACAGCCTTTCAGTCATTAAATCAACCTGCCAGAGAGTCACAGTCAGATAACCAGCCTTACAAACGCAATCAGAGGGAGCAGTAATGGAGCAGTCACATTTGACCTGTTTCACATTTCACTAAGTGGCATAGTTTCACATACACGCTCATGATAAAAATACACAACCTGCTGATTGCTACCATAAAGTAGACCGAAAATATGTCACTCAGATGAAGACCAAAGTGAATGTGGCGCAAGGATCGAGGCTAAAAATACTGCAATTGAACGAGAAGCTGTTAATGAATCATGTGAGAATCAGGAGGGGAAGGGAGGTGGAAAGAAAGGAGGAGAGGTGAGAGGAGGAGAGGCAAGGAAAGCGGAGGACCCATTAGAAAGCAGAGTTGGCTCACTATAAATAGGCCAGTGCCTGTCTGGCTGTGAAGGGGTGACAATCAAATCTTTCGTAGTCACGCTGGAGCCTTCTGACAACTTTCCCAGCTCTGTGATGCTTTGACTCTCAAAACATACACAACACTCAGGCTGGGAAAAAAACTCTTGATCTGTATTTATAGTCGTACATTATCACTCTTAAACATAAAGACCCATGTGGTATCTGAATAAATTTAGCTAATTTCTATCATGCACGTCATGGTATGGACGCTTATTCTACATCTCATCTTTTTAAAGTAACACAAACTGGGGTGAAAAATTGCTGATTACAACAAACATCTTGCATCAGAAGATTAGCATTTAGCAATCACTATTACATCCTCTACATCTATTTCAAGATCATTTGAAGCATGAAGACCAGCCGCCAACACTTAGATGTACATTATATTGGTTATGTGACTCAGCCATCTCTGCTAAAGCCTTATTTCCACGAAGCAGCGCGGTTCAGTTCAGTTTGGTTCGGTTCACATTAAAACAGTTATTTTTGTGTTTCCATCATAAACAGTTGTGGATGGTACCAACTGAACCGTTCAGTTCTATCCTGTTTTTTGTTACCCCTCTGTTGAGGTACCTCGCACACTGATCTGATACTAAAAGGTGGAGCTACCAAAATTCGTACATACCCACATATTTTAAAAGGCTGTGAACACGTGACCAGTGCCCTGATGGGAGTAAACAAGGAAGCAGTCCCAAGTGGTCTTTTAAGGAGAGAGGTTGGGTGGTGAATGAGTCACAGAAAACCTGACTTTCGTCCAGAATTTTCCCTGGAGACGAATGTTCGGAACCATCAAGGCATGTCCTCACAATGCTTCTTTTCCTAAACCCAACCACGATAACTTCACTTGTCTAAAGGCCCGAACATACTCGGGCGGAACGGACTCCGCGAGGAATGTCCGCAGTCATTCGGGCTTCCATAGTCGAGCGCACTTCTGCATTGTAGTTTCCTGTAAAAATGTCCGTGAAAAATCCCTGTGATGTGAAAAATACATGCCGAGCAGTCACTGGTTCGCGGAGTGGAGTCCGCGCGGTCGTAAAATCTGAGCTTTGTCCGTTCCGCGTACGTTCCGCCCGAGTATGTTCGGGCCTTCAACCTAACCTTTGTATCTTAACATCAATTAGGTAACTGTACTTTAAGGACGTAACTTCATTCATGGGGCACTAATTTGTAGGATATAAGACGAACTGTTCTATGAGAATACATTGGAATATCAACCAGTTTAAACAAACTGAATATTCTTTTTCCTTACTTGGAGGAAAAGAAAGTGGTGGAGCATCGTTCCTGTGTGCTCCAGTAGCACTACACCTTTGCTCTAAACACTCAAGCCTGTTCTGTTTTGTTCTGAAAATGTTGTGCAAATTTATTATATGAATATGATAGGTGCAGACACTGACGGTGAAAAGAAAAGAAACCGAAAGCTGGAAGCAGTGATGCAATAACTATCCGGTAACTGCCTACATTAAGAGTACTGTCTGCAGTAGACACACTAAACAGAACTAAGGTTTAGGTACATGTCCATATGAGTTACATACGGTTTTAAGGGTACTTTACTGAAAGTGTTAGGTGGAAGCGTGGCTTTAGTGTTTTGTTTTAAAGAATGATGCATGCTAAACTCTATGTATCTCTGAATGCTTAACTAGAAGTTCTTCCAACTGTACAAAAAATTAAGCCAAAATAAGATACGCTGCATCTTGTGCCACTGATGTCATTTGGAGCCAGAGTCTGCACAATAGAGATCTCTGTGGTATTGTGTTCCCGCCCACACACCCGTCAGACCAATCTCGAGCAGCGCCACTGATTGAGCAAACGAACTGACACACACAGCTGTCAATCCGACATCAACCCCCCTTTTAATAGCATTAAATAATTTGTGATAACCAAACTTATTAGAAAAATTAGCACTTCAACTGTCTAAAATGACAGAAACCATCTTTAGGATGAATTTATCTGATGTGTACTTCGATGTTTTGAGTCGGCCCAAGTCCTATCCACTCACACAGAGAGGAAGGGATTTATGACCAATACTGCAGCCAGCCACCAGGGGGCAATCAAGATGTTTTTGCTTTACTTTTGGGGAGCTCTCATGTCATCCATCCATTTACATGTATACAGTCTACGGTTTGATTTGATCAGATGTCATTGACAGTGGTCTGGCAACATGAGCAACCAACCCATCAACTGCTAAATTTTGATAACAAACAATGCTAAACTCTGACTGGTGCACAGAAATCTGAGACATAACCTTTTTACTAACAGACCCCGTCCACTTCAAGCCAGTGAGAAAAGAAATACAGAAATCTTTCATGTAAATAACCTTAACTGTTTGAACATTAGTAGAAAATTGTTTGTTCATGTAGGACATCATATCTCAAACACAGAAGCTGATTGAGAAAATAAGTCATCAGTGCCTTTAGGTAAACTACTACTGTGTACTGTATCACAATAACTACAAACACATGGTACAAGTTAGCCTGTGATACCTGTGTGTAGAAGTCCTTAACCAGTGATGAGGAGCACTCGCTTGTGCTTGATTTGATGCTGGGCTGGTAGTCGGGCTGGACGATGCGCACGGCCTTTAGCACCATGTCTCGCTCATCTTCCCGGAACAAACACCGGCTGAACAGGTCGTCAATAGACATGCCGTCCTCCTTCATCTGGTTCAGGCACCTGCACACACAGCAACATACAGTTGGTGCACCAGGTTTGTATTGGCCCTTAAGCAGCCATGTTACATCTGCAGGGACCTGATGCTCAACAGAACAAGATTATTTTAGCCATGTTCTGAAATTTGTGACCAGAATATTAAAGGGCATGTTTAGTATTTTTCTACCTGGACCCTATTTTCACATGTTTTTGTGTCTAAGTAACTAAAAGAAATAAAATTTTTGAAACTGGTCCAGTGTTGAGTGAGAGGGCTGCTCCCGGCATGGTCGCACTGTCAACTTACGTTCAGTGAAAGTGCTTGTTTTTGCCACTGATATGCTTAGATAATTATTATCTAAGCATATCGACATTATGGAAAGGACCCCTAAAGAGACAGACATTTCTGTTAAAGAGTAAGGTTGTTTTTGTTTAGCCAGAAACAGCCAAGAAATTGCTATCGCCATACCCACCAAACTCTCTTGACATAATCAGTAATTTTATTATCATAAAACACACTTCATTCAAAGTTGACAGTTAATTTAAATTAATCCTGGTGGGTTTGACAATAGCGATTTTGAGGCAGTTTGTGGTTTGACAAAAAGCATCTTACTCTTTAACAAAAAGATCTATCTCTGTATGGATCCTTAGAATACTATTTTGAGCCCGTCAGTGACAAAAACAAGCACTTTTAGTAGACGTACATTGGAAGTGCATATACCTCTAGTGGTTACACTGTAGCCTGTTTCGTGGCTGCCGGCTGCCGGCTGCCGGCTGCAGCGGCCTCACTCACTACTGGACCAATTTCATGTGCTGTTGTTCCCATTAGTCACATGGACATAGAAACATATGAAAATAGGGTCCAGACTGAAAAATACCAAAGTTACCCTTTGATGCACTTGCTGTGCTACTTAATACCCAAAGACATACACTAAAGGTGCAGAATTCCTTGACTTTACCTCCCATTCCAATTACAGTAGATTCACATAAAGATGCACTATATAACCGAAAGACATGCATTCAGTATTAGTTAGAATATACAGACAAAATTTCAACAGAATGTGCTGTCTAAATATAACATTATGGACTCTAAACAACAAAGCTCTGTACCTTGCTTCGTGATTCATTGGAAAATATATTTTTTCCCTCTGAAAAGTAAAGTCAGAATGTATGAATGAAAAATACCTCTGACTGTTTGGCTTTTTTTTTTTTTTCGGTCTTTTTTGTGTGTAAAAACCCTGCCTGCATTTTCCATGATTAACACGCATCTGTGTGCTAAGACTTTCATGTATGTGTAAACCCACATGGCTTGTTACATAATAACCTATTAGAGTTTCCTCTGCTGGGAAAATGAACATTTTCATAATGTGGATGATTAATTGGGTTCAGTTAATGTTCATTTTTCCACACAATAGCATATAAATACTGTTTAGCAGCCAAACTGGTTGTCCCAGACTTTTGACCTTCTCACCATCACATGTGCACAGTGTGCAATAATAATTGTGGCTAATACAACTGGTATATAATAACTATTAAAATGTAATTCCTCCATATCTGTGCAAGGGTATCAGTCCACTAAATGTCATTATTTATTTTTTCATATCATGCCAACAAAAGACTAACGGGCACATATATATACAGGGAAATTAAGAAAACATAACCTCCATACAACTCTAAAGGTACAGTAAGGTAAGGTAAAGTTCAAGTCCCCATGGGGCAATTTGAGATACAGACAGTAGTCGTGAGTACAACTAAACACACAGTCTCCAGTATCACACACTGTCAGGGGTAAATCATGGACATTAATGATCACTGCTGGTTAAGATAACCGATAGCAGACGGGACAAAGGACGATTTCTAACGGTTTGTGGTGCATTTAGGGAGGCAGAAACTCTGTTGCATAAAGTTATTACAGTACTTTTCCTTTCCATCAGGTTAGCTCAGTGTTCAGAAAGTTAGCTAGAGTACAAGCCCGCCAGAGCGCATGAGAAATAGATTTACATTTACGTGGAAGATTATGGTTATTATAGTGGAACAAACTTTTGAGTCTAATAACAAGTTCAGAGATCACAACCTTCTGACCTGCCTGTTGATGTGGGAATGGGAGTACGATAATCATATAACTTGCTGGGCTACTGATTAATTCAGCTTTTTAAAAACTCCCATGTCTATGGGATCATTGTATATGTCTCGCCCGCCCTGATCTACAGTTGCGGAATATCAATCCAAGTATTTGCATTGACGGGCCTTTCTGTCAGACTATGATTTTGATCCAGAGGCAGATGGGCACTGACGACATCAGTGAAATGTTTATTTAAATAGAATCTCCTAGAGAGAGCACGGTCTCCATGACTGGACTGCAGATAATACTAATGTGCAACCAGTCCCTGGAATACAAATGAGAGGTGCAATAACATGATTATATTATAACTCAATTTGATATATGTTACCTAAGAGGCCTGGTGAATTAATATTTTCAGCCTAGTGGATCTTTATTTGTCCATGATTGGTGAGACGCGGGGGCTACAGTGATACATATCTGTAAATTATTTATGAGTTTTGGTATGTAATGTTATTAAGCTGTACACTGATGTATTCTGCTGGTCATTAAATTGGGCCAATGCAATATTCTCCTGGTATTGTAAGCTATTTGTATGACCTACAGTGTGCACTTTTTCTTATATGTGTAATTACAGGTGTCACATGTCTTCAGGGGTAAAACCTTGTTAGTGCCAGGCACACTTTGGGGTAAAAAGCTGCTGCCCAACGATTGAGTAGCCTCAAGGCCATGTTTGGTTGCACTGCTCTCTAGAGGTTAACACAGAAACTACATGACTAAGCCAAGAGAGAGGAGCGAGCAAAACCCATTTGTCATCGACCACAGAGGATGAGAGTGCTCTGCTTCACCCTGCACACCTTTTCCTCAAGACAATTATAGGTAACAGCACGCTAATTACCATCTGGAGGAAACCTTGACTCAGCAACTTCCCCTGACTTAATCTAATCAGAAGTGAGCAGGGTTCTGCACATGAATGAATGAAGACAGAGAAGAAAGCATTGCATTATAATATTCTGTTGTGTTTGAAGTCATGAAGTGTATGTTTTATTTCTAAAGCAAGCCAATGAGGTCAATTTTTTTTTAGTATTTTCCGTCATGCCTCAGAGTCTCTTGTGATGCAATGTGCAATTTTGGTCTGAGTAAATGAGAGAGCCTTGAACAAAGAGAGGATTAGTCTGGGTGCTGGCACTGTGGTCCAGAGGAACAAAGAGCAGAGAGGTTGAAAGATAGAGCATAATCAGCCTGGTGACTGCTCTGCTGCACCCTAGGGAGCAAAGAGCTCTGGAGGACACAGCACTTACAAAAGGGAAAACTTAAAGGGATGAGTGTGTGCGTGAGTCCGTGTGGGTTTGTGCGTGTGTGTGAAAGAGTCAGAGGAGAGGGGAACAGATTGGTACATTGAGGGCAAGGATGCTGCAGGGGAGACTTCAGAGGCGAGAGTGATATTAGGAGAGTACAGCAGTCTGACCGTAATAAAGGGGAGACAACACAGAAAGAAAAGAACAGGCACTACAAACACACTGAGTAACAGAGCAAATGATGACAGTGAGGACTGTAGGAGAGGCTGCCTGGCCTGAGACTGAGCAGGAGTGCACCACTGCAGAACAACAATGTCATACAAGCATCAGCTTACAGTGATCAATGGACCAACCAGATACCTACACACAACCCTAACGCCCTGCCACCTGTCCCGCTATTGGACCATGCTGCATAGGGTGATGTCCCCTGACTCCAGGGGAGAAAGTATGTGTGTCCCTGTGTGTAGTTTGTGCAAAAGCACTTGACGTGACTGAGGCTGATGAAGCTCTCAAACAACTAATCAAGCCTGCAGTGACACGCGGGAGTGATGAAACGTCATCATTTCACTACATAATCATGTCCGAGAAGTGGGCTATTTTGCACGGTGTGATTAGAAACTACAGTAGCTGTGTCCCGGCTCACAAGGTGCATTCTTTAAAGGACATAACCTAAGAAGGTCAGACCATGAGAAGACTAAAGACTGTGGGCTGAACCTGCACTCTCTTTCCAAATGAAGGGGTGTTACGTCAAGAAGACCAAAATTTGTGGTGCATTCAGGCAACACGTGAACTCAAAAAACAAAACAAAATAAAGTTGTTCTGTACAATAATATGAAGTATCCATAAAATATGTCACATAGTCAGGGGTCGTCAGTCTACTCAATGATAGAAAAGGGGTCCGTTAAGGAAGAAAGTTGGGAAACACTGGTCTAGCTTGCCTACAATGCTGTGTTTGTAATATGTAGTTAGCCCACTAAGACTTGCCTGCTCTAGTCTTGCTTGGCTTGAATAGTTACAACCCACAGAAAAATGGATTAATAGGAATTTAGCACTCTTTTTGCTGGAGGACCAGATGACGTTGCAACACACAGCAGACACCGACACATCAGTGGGCTGAAAGGAGATGGTGTGTTGAATAAAATCTCATGGCTAATAAACTGCTTTTGCTGGTGGAAAAATCATCTCAAGATGAAGTTTTATGTGGCAGTACTCCCAAACAGGGGCAGAGGGCTTTTTCCTTTTGACTATGTCTGTGACATTAGCCCCTTTTCCACCAACATTTCCAGGAACTTTTATTACCGGGAATTTGTTTACCTGGGTAAAAGAATTCCAGGCAATCTGTGTGGTTTGCGTTTCCACCACACCTCAAAGTTTCGGATAATTTATTCAAATTAGTGTGATGACGTAGATGATTCGAAATGTGCCCTGTATTTGGCTCCGCTAGCTTGACTGGTTATGTGCTGGTAAAGAGCTGGGGCTGTTTGTCTCAGCCAGCAGCTAAGTTTATAAGTATTTTAAGATAAGTGTCAAACTAAGTTAGTTTACATACAGACAGCTGTCATTTGAACTTATTAGTAACTAGCCCATACCCATTGGTAGCTTTGTCACCTTCTACCTATGCCAATCCTCAATGCCTACATGTATGTGCAGTTTCACATAGATTGATCACGTCAGTGAGTAGAAAAACGTGGGACAGACAGAATGACTGACTGACAGAATGACACACTGACAGTTTCCGTGATTATGTACAGTACAGCATACCATACCATGACTTAGTCATACCAAAAATTAGAGAAAAAAACCCCAAAAACATTCGGCCACAGGGGGAGCCCTTGAGGTAAATTTGTTCCTCACGAGAAGAGGCATCTCTGTGCAAAGTTTCATGTCTCTACGTTATACGGGGCATGAGATATGCCCGTTCAAAGTCTGCAATTTCAATCAGTTGCTATAGTGCCCCCCTTAGGCCAATCGATATAATATTGCTTCATTCGTATCCTCCCATGACCCTCTACCACTGTGCCAAATTTCACATGGATTGACCAAGTCAGTGAGGAGAAAAACATGGAACAGACACACAGACAGACAGAGTTTTCATCATTTATAGTTAAGACAATTAGCGTGCTGTCCTTGTGTAAGACATAACCTTATTAGTGTCGGTGGATGAGAGACTGTGGATGGAGCATATTGAATATCACTGTCTACAAGTTTACATGTTCATGCTGCTGAACACATGTATTGATAAAGTATTGGCTTCTTACTCGCTAAGGTTTAATGTCACTTACAGTAATGAGTCTAGCTGTGGTCAACTCGAGTCATTTTCGAGTTATCTTCACTTTGTTTCCACCGCGTCCGCTCAGCTGTTCACTCGTTACCGTGTCGCGTAGGTGTGTAGATGTGTGTGTAGAGGAGATCAGCACCGGCACAAAAGATAATAAGAGATGATACCGTTAGCGCTGATCAATATTATGGTCTTTAATAATTTATCTCTGGGGCTAATTTAGTACCGGGATTTGGTGCCCATCCTTAATCAAAACACAAATTAAGTGAAGCCTGTAGAGATGAAAAAAAAAGTTTTCAGCCGCTGTCCGTACCAGGAAGTGCGGAACGCTGCAAGTGTGTGCTCCACCGATCAGTGTTCTTCGGCAAACAGCCATGCCCCTCAAGAATTCCGGGTAATCCGAAAAGTCCTACCCCCCTACTAGGTACTTTTTCCAGAGTGAATTTAGGGGTGAGGGAAATAATAATAAATAATAATAAACGCGCAGAGGTTTTTCAAAATTCCGGATAATTAATAAAAGTTCCTGTGGTGGAAAAGGGGCTATTATTCCCACCACTCGCTGTCTCCATCTCTCTAAGCTCAGCTGCCTGTTCCACCATTAGAGACTGACCTCTGGTGGCATGTGCTCTGCACTACATTGCCTCAATACAGCATTTCTGTATCAGTTTAATACTAAGAGAAGGATCTTTTTTTTCTGGTATTGAAAATCATTCCTTAAGGATTTCTAAATATCGCTGTATACCCTGTTACCTTGACACCACCTAGGCCTTGCGGGAACTAACAGGAGTAAACAGTCAAGTTTAATGTACAAGTTCTCATAACTTTCTCCCACAATGCACTGAGATGACAGTAAATATATGGACCAAACCAACAATGGATTTTTGAGCACAATGCAGATATCAATGTTTGAGAGTTAAAAGCTTTTAATGTAAGAGGGCCCTGCCAACATGTTTTGATATATTCTTGAAATTGAGACTGTGGAGAAGGCGACTGCTAAACTGGGACATGTCTAAGGTTGCCCAGTTCACACAGGGCATGAAAGTGCATTGTGCAACAGGGTCTATATATCAACATACATTAGGATAAATGAAACAGATACTGATTGTACCCTGTACCTTTTTCCTGCTATCATAACTCCTGACTAATGTCAGGCCTCTAAGACAAAAAAAGAAAAGTCAATATGGGCCCTGCCACTGTCTGGGCAGCAGGCCAGCTGATTGTATCGGCTGCCATCAAACAGGCGCACACAGTGTGGCACATGCAGCATTCTGCTGAAGCTGTAAGCTGTGCAAACCGAGTGTACACTGTATGTGCTGTATGTCATGTAATACATCTAAGTATAAGGCTGAAACAGTCAGTAACATAACAAAGTCATTAATAATACTTAACAGTGAGTTGTCAGGATGACCTAGTTACCACTGAGACACAACTGGGCTACCGGCTGTCAAGTTTGTCCTTGATGAAATAAAAAGTTGCAAAAACTTGCTGGGGTTGTCTGAGCAAAAATTAATTATATACACCACAGTGCATGACAGCAGAGTTCTGCTGTCACATTACAATTTAATTAGTCGAAGCCAACCTCATTAACACTGTGTCAGCATGCTGCCACAACCAAAACAACTCTAAGTGGCTTTGTGAAGCTACAATAATTATTACTCAAACCTCCACTATCGACAAAAATTTTAAGGGAAAAAAAGAAAAAAAAAGAAAGTGTGATGCTGGGTTGCCATGGAAACAATATCAGCAATGAGGGAAAGGAACAGCAAATGAAGTGCAAAGTGTGAGGAACACTTGATTCTGCTTAATACAGGAGAGACACCAAACACTGGTGCTGCTTGGCACTCAGAATAAAAGAACACGTCTTAATTTACAACTGAAACACAGGACAGTGAGACCAGTCAGGATGAAGCAGAAATAATAAAAAGGAACCTTTGACAGTCACAGCAGAGCTAAACTGATTTAGCACTTTAATTGAATTGTTATAGAATATAACCAAAGTGATAAAACCACCATCTGACCAACACCACAATCCTGCTACCCTCAGCTTCAAATCAACAACAAACCAACAATGCAAATCATGAAAAAGAGACTTTTGAGTTATTTCACTGTGCGACTTCTGATTTTAGGGAAAAAATGTTCACAATTTGTGACAATCACAGCTACAATCATAAAGAAATACTATATGCCAGAATTAAAAGAACCATGAGCACAGCATGACCCCTGCTGGTAAGTCTCTGTATTACCACTGCTTGCTTCTAAAATGTTGCAGCTCATTTTATCTGCTAGCTTAATGTGAGATATCAATCAAGTACAAGATCATTTCAGTTGTTGCCAGATCTCGCAAGAGGGTGTGCTGAAACAGAGAAAGGTCTCAAACAAAGTTAATTTTCTCCTAATTTGTCTGTCTCAAAGCTGCCATTTCAGTGTCGGATTGTTTGGGAGATATGTGGCTTGTAAAAAACTGGTTTCTTTATTTACTGCACTGCACTGACTATAAGGCGAAAGAATCAGTGATAGTCTGTGCTCACGTTAATTTTTCCCATTGGGATGAACAGACTCAGGACAAATGCTGGTCTCCTAAAGGGGCAACCCACATGATGCAGATACAGGAAATGAGTCTAAGGTGAGCTGTCTCATCTGTCAATGGACTCTGGTAATACCCGTCTTGTTAAAAAAAAGTGTTAACTTGTAAGTTGTTCTTGTCACAAACACAGCTGTTGATGAGTCTTGTTAGTGTGTGTGTTATATGTACATACCTTGTGATGATCTTCGGGGAGCAGTTAGGATTGCGGCCCATACTCTCCAGAGCAGCACAGTATGATCCCAGATTTGGCTTCAGGCCAGCTTCCTCTAACAGAATAAACATGCGTCCAATCTGGTTTAAAGTGCCCTACAAACAGAGCAAGAGATACATGGGAAGGCCATTAAACTTTGCTCGCATGTGCAATGTTTATACCAATGCTTACCCCAGAAATGTTTATTGAAACATGTGACAGTTAAATTCAACAAAATGTTTGATCAAAGATGAGACTTAAAGGTTCAGTGTGTAAGATTTAGGGGGAATTAGTGGCATCTAGTGGTGAGGATTGCAGATTGCAACTGGATGAAACTTTTCCCGGTTAGAATTCCTTCAGTTTTCATTGTTCAGGAGGTTTTTACCAGGAGCAAAATTATCCAGGTCTCTCCCTCTCCAAAACCAACAGACCCAGTGATTTAAACGAATAAAAACACTGAATAAGGCAGTTCACATCAGAAAGTCAATGTTTTTACAACGCTCTCATCACAGAGGGGCAGCTAACTACAGTGGCCGAAGCGAAAGTGAGAACCTATTCAGAGTCAGTGTTGGGTTTTTAGAAACATGGTGATCTCCACAGACGAGGACTTACTCCCTATGTAGATATAAATGGCTCATTTTAAGTGAACAAAAACACAATTACATTCTGTTTCTGCTGATATATGCCCTTATTTCTTGCACACTGGACCTTAACATTGCAATAATGTGCAATAGAGAGCCTACCAGAGACCCATAGCATGTGCAGGTATTTTTAATACCTTATTATCTCATTCACAAATAAGTTACCTTTCTGAGGACATTTGCCATCCGTCATAAACAGGAACAATGCAATTAATATAGAATTTAATATCTGGCTTGTCTTCTTTTTAAAGTTTCTTAAACCTCAGCCTCATATATCTTTGATAGTATTTTAATTGGTTGACCACACAAACACATAAAAACCTGCAGAAAAGTGCTGAACAAATGCTAGTTTTAATCTGTTTTAAAAATGACACTTGATTTTTTTTCATGGGACACACAAATACACAGCCTACCACACACACGCTCAGTTTTAAAACACAGTGTCTTAATTGCTGAACTCACCTTTTTGGCCCACACCCTCATCATGATGTTGTAGATGCTGGTGTTCAGAATTTTACGTCGACTCATGACTCTGTGCTGACTGAGAAGGAAACTGTGTGCCCTGTCAATGTCCCCAACAAACGCGCACGTCTCCAGGTAAGAGTAGATGCTCGGCTGGATGTCACCACATGCAGTTTTCTCAATATCCTCGTGTAGGTGCTCTGGTTTACTTGAAGATGTCCACTGATTTACTTGTTGACTAAGCCTCCTCTGAAGCTCCTCCACCTCAGCCAGCTCTTGGGCCCTGGTCTGGGCGTCAGCAACAGTCTGCATTTGGCCCTCCTTTCTTGATTTCTTAGAGCCCTTGTGTTTTCCTTTAGACAGTTTATGTGCAATGGCTGCTGTCCCAGCTGCAGAAGCAGCAGAGGTGGAGGGAACTGTTGAAGAAGCTGCAGCACTAATCTCATCAGACACTATCATCCAAGCTCTCTTGTTCTTAATCGAGGGCACAGTCTCTTTAGCTGTGGTAGGTATAATTTTGCGTGATGTACCAGGGAGCAACGAGCTGCCTTTGCTCCCTTTAGATTTGGTTGGAGGTTTCTCCTTTACATTCTTCAGTAGTTTCTGACGGAGGTGCTGCTGTTTTTTTAGCTTGTTTTTCTGCTCCTGAGTTATTTTTTCCATCCAGCGGCTGGGTTGAGATTTCAAAACCCCTTTAGCACCAATAGGTCCTGATTTAAGAATGTCAGTTGTCTCCTTAGGGGTGCTTTTGGGACCCTTACCAGATAAACTCCCACTTCCAGAAGAGGGGACTTTAACAATTTGCACCTTTGCATGCTGGACATCTAAAACGTTGTCAGACTGGAGTTGCTGGATCCTGGCCTCAAGAACTGAGAGAGAGAGAGAGAGAGAGAGAGAGAGAGAGAGAGAGAGAGAGAGAGAGGAACAGAAAGGGCATGACCAGTCTATTTCAGAGTAACAGACTGGAAAGTAGACAGAACTACGGGCTATCATCCCTGATTAGGCCAAGCAGGTACTCTAACATCTGACAGGCAGGACAAAACGGTAAACACGTGCAGTTTGAGCTGGCAGCATACAGAGTAGAAAACCAATGAACTCCAATGTATCAGTATTTTATATGAAATTGAAATTACTTATAACACGTTACTTAGTGATATTGGGGGTTAGAGATGCAGGAGCTTGACAACCAGCTGTCTAAGATAACATACCGTCTAATAACTGAAACTGTTCCTGTACACGTTTCTTTGCTTCTTCTCTCTTTGGGATTACAAATGAAACATTTCTTCTTTGAAGCTGCAAGGGTGTCTCTGAAACAACAAGAACAGTCATATACCATCAGAGATAATACAAAAATACAAATTAATTAAGGGTACAGCAGTATACCAGTTTAAAGTTATTCCATGGTATTAAAATTGGCGATTATCATACCTTGTACATTAGCTTATCTACGACATTGATAAAGAAAAAAGCAACAGAGAATCTCTAAATCTTCATTTTAGCTATTTTCAAAAGTGAGACTTTTTACATACTTGCAAGTTTCAATTTTAGTAATAAAGCATTTGTTCAACCATAAATAAATCCTTTAAACTGACAATAAAATTGTGTGTTGTCATCGTACCGTGAAACTGATATTTCCTGTGACAACTATCTTACTGAGAAAATCTCATATTGTTGTAAACCTGATAACAATAAACCACCACTTCCTAACCAATCACACAGTATTCAACAACTTTTGTTCAATTATGCAGTCTTTGTTTTTATCTTTTGATTATTAGGGGTGGGGGCAAAAGTCGATACAGCATAGTAGTGCAATATTTTTGTGTGGCAATATCGTATTGTCACACAGTGCCAAGTATCATGTTTTTTAGTATATGAATTATTACAATTACAAATACGAACAAAAATGTAGGTAGCTCCCCAGAATAATATCATCAATTACTTTTTTCAGTCCACTAGATAGGTCTTGCTGCAAAAGAAAAAAAAAAAAGAAAAAAAGGCTGATGAACAGACTGAAAACTTCATTTTATTAGATAAAACAGATGTTGACAAAGTTTTCCTGTGGGGACATAACTGACGGTTGAAAAAAGGTAATAAATTGCAATATATTTTATTGTAATACTCAGCATAATGCAACATATTTAAAATCACAATATTGTGTCGTGAATTAAGTATTGTGACAACATGGTATCGTGGATCCTCTCTGGTGATTCCCACCCCTAATGATTCTTGTCATTTAATAATGGAAGTATCTTCATAAGCCGTTTTTGACTTCAAACCTCCTCTGCACAATGCTTTTATTCTGTCTTTTCTACACACATGTATGTGTGAATAAATAAACTAAACATAGGGCTGGGCAATTTGTCCTGGAAATTGCATCACGATATTTTTAAGCTATATCTCAATTTATGGTTGATACAGTAGCTCAATATTTTCAATTGTCCTCAAAAGCACTTCATTATGTTCATGTTAGGACTGGGGGACAAAATCAAACACAATATTTCTGACCAAAAACCATCTCTAATGCAAAGACGTTATACGGATGACAATTGTTTTGTTTTTGGTTTTAAAAAATATTAGCCTAACAATTTTTCATCAATAATGTGGACGTAATGACTAAATGGGTTGAGGCAAGTGTTAAAACAGATTAAGTCTGGTAAGTTGATAAATTTACATCACTTTACTCTAATGCAGCCTTTAAAACCAGGGGGAAAACACCATTTATGCCTCATCACGACACAACAATATCTAAAATCTAAAACGATAGCCTATATAGTCTAATATCTCGAGAATGATAAAATATCTTCCTGCTGCCCAGCCCTAACTATAAATAATGCTTATTTCTTGTAATTAATAAACATTTGCTTATTTTATTATGCTCATTTTGCTACGTTTTCACCAAATTAAGACGAGGAGGATGTGGGAGTTGGACCAGGAGGAGCTGGGGATCGAACCTACAACCATTTGTGTGACCAGCTCCATCACCTGAACCTCAACCACAACACAACACAACGTGCCAAAATGGGCTACAATGGCGCCACTATGGTTATGTAATGATAGTTTAGTGAAGTAAGGTTCGTAATGGAGTAGTGATAACATTAGATCGGTGTAATTAACGGTCCAGCAGGTGTTACCAGACAGTTTCTAGCATTATCAGTGACAGTTATATCACCTGAATGGAGAAATACAACTACAAAGACCCGTCTGAGAAGTTTTCTCACTCACCGCAGAAACCGTTAACTGCTAACAAACAACATAACCTTAGGCTAAACTCAATAACAAATCCCCTTACCCAACTGCTCCACGTGCCATGAGCTCGTGTACTGTTACAACAACTATTTGGTGAACCCCATATTAGATAAACATGTTCGTATGTGGACATTTAAGACAAGTGTCCTCGATGATAGTGGAACAACTTGTCCATCACACTGTGTTGAACAGTTCAGGTTGGGTCATGAAGCTGAGACAGACTCACCTGATATCCGTCTGACTGCTCCGTTCCTCAGAGACACACACAGCTGACAATGTTCCGCCGGAGACACGCGAAAAGCAAACTTCTCAAATAAACCGCGACGGTTGAGACATTTAGTGAAGGCACATACTCTGAGAAGTGACATGTTGACATGTAATAACCGCGTTACTTCTCAGCACTAGGCCGCCATCTTAAATAAGACCAAGCTAGTCGCGAGGGAGCGATTATCGCAGTTTAAGGCCTAGTTAGAAGATCACAGATAAATCGAGCGGCTACATGTGACAAGGATTCTGGTGTAGTTGATCGTTTCTATGAGAGTTTATTGAGATATAATGTCAGCTTTTGACCTGCTGGAGTGCTTGTAAAGACATTTAATTGAAGTTAAGGTTATTTTATTGCCCCCCATGAGAGAAAGGGGTCTTGGATTTAAGGAAATTGGTGCAACAAGACCAAACATCACAATAAAACAAACAGAACACATGTGCTTGTGTGATTATGGTATGATTATATCACCAAAAGTAAGTAGACTTACCTGTCCACATAGCCTACTTTGTGTAGGTTACTTCTGGTAGAGGTTTTTTTTTTATTTACATGTTAAAATATTGAATTTGAGTTGGAAATTCAGGTGTCCACATATGTAACAGTTACATGGTGCATGTGTCTTGTATGATAATTTAAACATTACAAACTAGAAACTGAATAGTGATGTAATTCAATGTTACACACAATATTCAACAAATTGAGGCTCTGGTTTTACAAACGTTTCATATGTTGTAGTGGGTAAACAATCAAGACTTACATTTTCAAAAATATTTCTTAAAAAGGGTGACTTTTATTGTCTCAAAGAAATGTTAGAAGTGAACTAGATATGATAAGAAGGCAGAAAAAAATCCCTTAAATAAATACAAAAAAATAATGCTGCCACTTCCTCCTGTTGCCACAAACTGTTCTAACTGCTGCCACCACAAACACCAGGTTCACACAGGATCTATGCATGCATTAAAGGGAGAGATGCCAGAGTGAGGGGGCTGCCCATAGACAGGCACCCCGAGCAGTTGGGGGGGTTTGGTGCCTTACTCAAAGGCACTTTGGCAGTGCCCAGGAGGCAGGCTGGCACCTCTCCAGGTACCAGTTGTACCTGTGTATTTTAACTTAATTTTACATTCCTGTTTACATTCAGTTTATCCATTTACAAGTACTATCTACCACATATATTTTATCCCTATGTTTTAACTTGCACTGTTTTATGTCTTAAATTCTCATAATTCTTTTTAACTTGTGTCATTCTCTTTCTTAAACATACAGTAAGCTCTTGAGTCAGCCTTACTAGAGGGAGATTTAAAATTGCCATTGCCAATAACTGCTTCTCTGCATGTCATTGTTGTGCATATGAACTTCACTTCTTGTATAAGGATGATCATCATGGTTGACATCCACCATCTTGTCTGCGGCTAGTTTATTTTTGTCTCTCCTGCCTAGTTGGATATATTCAAATGGTCAGCAGTAATTTAGACAAGTTAGTTATCATCCACCTTGTGTTGAATTGACTTGCTGTATTTTATTTCTTCTCAATTTTATAGGTAGATCTGCTCTTGTTTACTGCTAAAAATGCATAAAAATCTTTCTTTTTTCCTATCTGTCTCCTCAATGACTCAAATGAAATGTTGGATGAAATTGGATGGAGGATAATCTTCGGCCTGCAGGTGGCAGTCTCATCACAGTCAACCACAGCAGGAACAGAGGTCAAAGAGGAGACTAAGGTGATAGTGAGTGTCCCACAAAGATACAAGTAACACATTTTGTATTATAATCTGACATTTGTATCCACATTTATGTTATTTTTCCACTCTGTTTACATATAATGTAATTTAAATGCAATGTTAATGTCACTGGTACAGTTTAAAGGTAAGGAAATAAGTTAAGTTTTAACTGTGTACCAGTTAATTGAAGTGGAAAATTGTCCAGCACTCAGATTTACTTCCTACACTAGCTTTTCTTTTGTGGACATAATTATTGAATTCACAGCAGCAAAGTTGTGAATACATTTGCAGAAGACCTTCAACATGAAAAATAAAGTGAAGAGAAAAGTCTCAATGTTTCAAGCTTTGTCAGTACAAAGATTTCCACTTAAAAAATAACAAACACAAAATTCTAGACAGGTGTGTGGGTGTGTGTGTACACTGTCTCAGGACTGTTACACAGTTATGGCTATTAATATCTCATTAATGGAGAACAAACGCTGCATATGAGGTCATATTTATTTCCATGGAAGTAATCTGAAGCTGGTAGCTTACACATGCAATGCGCACTCATGCTGACTCGACCAAAGTACTTGTTGCAGCCAATTTAAAATGACTGTCTTCTTCTTCCACTCGACTTTTAAAGTCCCAACATCGCACAGTTTAAATCAAGTGCGACTCAGCCCCAAACTGAAAGTTAAACTGAATGTATCTCATTCACATCCTGTGTACTTTCTGACCCCCACCAGTGTCAGCCTCCCCCGTCATGCATCCATAAAGCATTCTTAAACACTTTAGCGGCCCTTTGTGTCTCAGCAGGCTGGAGGTTAACACAAGCACTACTTGACAGTGAGAGAGGGAGAGTAGGGGGGAGGCAGAGAGGGAAATGAGGTCCAGGCAGTACATCTTTTCTCAGTGGAGGCAGTGGCTGAGAGCACAGCGGTGGGTGTCTGCTGCTGAGCTGTAGGTGAGGATCAGGAGGTGTTTGTTGCCACGGTTCACGAGCAGGGCCCCTTGACAGCCTCGTTTGATGTGGTTGGCCCCTGTCGGCGGCTGGCTCTTTGCGCTGGTGTGACAGTCATTGCCGGGTGAGTGACTGTCAATGCCTCGGCCGACAAAAGAGGAGAAGACAGGCATTCATGGGGCCTGATAATGGCCAGGCCAGGACAAGGCTGCCATTCTCATACACTTTGATCATGTGGATTCTTTTGCACACCTTTGTAGGGGCTCCCTATTTGTTTAACAGATGGAGAGAGGGCTGTTTTTGATGGAGATACTTCTCCAAGAGATGCTTGTGTTGGTAAATGCCTCTGGCATGTGTTTGTGTGTGTGCGTGAGTCTCTTGTGTGTGTGTGTGTGTGTGTGTGTGTGTGTCTGCACCACTTACATGGAATTAGTGACCTGTGGAAAAAAACCTTCTGAAACTCCCCGCGTGAGACTCCACATATGTGACATCTGAGAAGTCATATTTAGAGCTCACTTTGAAAACTTTATTTAACTTTTTCTTTTTTCCAAATCACACTCCTGGGCTCAAGCTGGGACGTGCAGCACATTAGTACTTTTTACTGTCTTCGCTAAACTTCCAGAGCACTGACACAAACATTAATTATGAAATATTACTCATCACATCACACACTTTATGTCCATTACTGTCCATTACAGAGAGATAGACATCAGACGGAGCCTTCGGGCTTCTGCACAGGCCTTTACTGGACAGCTGTGACTCACACAGCTCTTACTGCATTTAAAGATGGATTCAATTAGTGAGTCAGTTAAAATGTTTTAAGATGTGTCATGCTACTATTCACAAGTGCATCTTAATAGAATAATTCAAAAGAATCATGTATACTTCAGACATCAGTGATCCTCGGATAACCTCAACATTAATACAAAGCTACTGCACCCAAGAAATGCTGAGTCAGCAAGAATTTTTTTAAAGGTCCGGTACCAAGCTCATTATCAGGTTCATGTTTGTATTTTGGGTTGCTACTAGGACATAGTTACATGCTTTAAAGCTCAAAAACACATTATTTTTCTGGTACTGTCTGCCTGAATATACTTGTCTTCAGCCTCTGTCTGGAACGCTCCATTTAGCCCCTGTCTCTTTAAACTCCCCTCCCAAAAAAGCCCAGTCTGCTCTGATTGGCCAATGTTTCAGGGTCTTCCACATTTGCAGGGAAATGACTGACGGCACTGTAGCGCACTTTCTATCTGTATAGACGGAATCACAATATTTGTTCACAATAAGTTGTGGGTGCGAAACCCCTGTCATGTATATGAAAAACAACGGTGCTGAGCAAACGCTGCCAGAATTGGTTAGGTTTAAGCCACCTAAAAAAAGGACCACTTAAAGAAATCAATAGCAGTTTAAGTGTACATTATTTTAAGAATATTTTTTGCACTTCACCTTGCCGCCATTTCAGATGGGGAACTGAAAACATTATCTCAAAGCCACCAGACTCCACTGACAAAAACAGTACTTTTAGTGAAGATGGGAGTTGCTGGTCTAATGTTACAGCTGACTTGATTGGTCAGTGTGTAAGGTAAAGCAGAGAGAATATTCCAAATGTGGCATACACTTAAACGGATGCTTTTTAAGGTCAGTCGTTTTTGGGGATGTACACGTGCCGTGTTTTTTGTGCTATCAAATTCATTGTTTTCAATGATGATGCTCTGCAGGCGCGCTAAAAGCCAGAGCAATGACATTGCAGCGCGCGTGCATTCCCTAGCGCCTATTTTTCAGGGCCCGACAACGGCACTATGAGATAAACAGAATTCAACTTTTGGAACGCAACATGGACAGTTTAATTCCCTTTTCATTCGGAATGAAAGTTCATTCCTATTAAAAGTGATCTTGTAAACACCTAATTCGGAATGAAAATGGCCAATGCGATTGACAATTCATTCCGATGTAAGGGGCTGGAATATTCCGTTTCTAATTCCGAATGAAAGCACTGCTCACACTTGTATACACTCATTCCTCTTTAAGTTCATTCTGGTCTTTCTGCACATGCTCGTTTCGTTGCCCTTCTGGTGCGATGACTTATGTAGCGTGACAAGATGGCAACCTCTAAAAACAAGAGATGGTCCCAAGCGGACATATAATTTTTAATTTCTACGTTAGAAGACTAGCAGATTAGCAGAACAAGGTTGTTGTCGTAATGCTGCTTCAAGAATATAAGCAAATCAAGCCTGAAAAAGGCACTAAGAACGGTGACAGATATCTTTCCCTTCCTCCATAAATATCAGTCTGTGATAAACACGGAAAAGTCGATCATTTTGGTGCAGGGCTGCCAGAGCTTTATATCTGTCCCATGGACGATATGCCCACACACTTATAAACAGCGCCTGGAAGAAGATCAGCTCTGCACTCAGGATTTTAGGTAAATAGACTATAATACGGTGCTTGTTAAGGTTGCTTCGTAAGTTCAGATGCAAGCTACCACCTCACTCTTGAAAGCTGGCTCAAAAAAGACACAAAAGTAGCGCCCAGTGCCCGAACTCACATTTTCCAGGCGCTTAAAGACATGCATGTGTACGGCCCCTTAGGTAGCTAAATACATTTTTCTGTGGCCCCGGTTCACAGCACTACATTGCCACTTTATCAAACATGCTAACAAAGCAACGCAGTACATTAAAAAATGCTCAAATAAGTCGGACCATCATGTTAAACATATCTTTTTAAATGCTACGGTCTAGGCTAAAAAATTACTACAGAAACAAACAAGTTTGCAGATTTCACATATTTCCACATTTGATTGGCCATGACTGTTGTGGTTAGCCTGATGTCACAGTGATTCTGTCTATAATACAGTTGTGAAATCACAACTTCACGCAAGTCATGACGGTTCATTTGAAGGCAGTTTCTGAATACTGTGTGCATTTCTCTGTGGATTAAGCATTTTGATACTTGCACGGTATTTATTTAGCACCTATACACACTTAATATACATTTAAAAAAAAAACATGAAAATTTGACTTTATACAATATGAGATCTCTAAAGTTCTTTTTCTGTCATCACCACTGCCATCCTGTTCTGTCTGTGTCCTCTGTTGAGTTGATACATCAGATTAGCAGTGCACAGATGTTAAATCACCCCGACAAGTCACATTTTTTCATCAAATGCTATCAGACAGTTGGATCTCTGCCTGCTATCAGGAGAACTGGGAGGGCTGGATCTCTCAGAACGTTTTGCAGCATCAGATAGACGACCCACTTATCATAATGCTACTGACAATAGACAATAGTCACAAGCAGGATATGCAAAAGACCACGTCCTCCGTGGGGCTGAGTTGGGGTGGTCTGGTCAGTTCCTTTAACCACGTCCGGATGTTTGTTGGCCAACCACAGCCGACAGCTCAAAGATATCAAGCACACCTGTGTCGGCTCTGACGCAACAACACAGGCGGTGTTGGACACGCTAAAAGGATAAATTGCCTAATAGCTGAAATTATAAGAACGTACTGCCGTAAATAATGTGATTGAGATAATTTCCTTATGTGAGTGTTGTAACTCATTGGAGTTTAGCTTATAAAATAAAGAGAAATCAGACTGCTGTCTGGAAACAGTTTCATTTTAAAAACAAATGCCTCTCTACCACTAAGTTACAAACTGGCAGAATGTCAGTACTCTTTAAAGCACAAGGTCATGGGTGAGCTAAAACACAACTACAAGAGCAAGAGGGGGAAAGAGAGGGACAAGGACTTAGCAGGCAGGCAAAACAATTAATAATAGGGAGCTATTACTGAGGGATTGTCAGTGCTAGGAGGGAGGTCGGGTTTCAGACCCTTTTGAAGACTTTGATGGTACAAAACAGGCCTCATTATAGAGATATTATCTCTATTCATACACTTACAGGGCCGCTTGGATTCCTGCTGGGAAAGATTAGGTTCCTCCACTTGAGAACATCCTCCTTGGGTGCCTGGCTCACAGAGTGGTGTTCTCAGCTCAGGGCACACCCACACAGCTCAGCTTAACTCAGCTCAGTCTGAGAGTTGATCACCGCCATGTTGGTCCAGACTGAAATATCTCTACGACTGTCAGATGGATTGAGATGAAAGTTTGTATAGACACTCATGGTCCCCAGAGGAGGAATCCCAATGACTCTGCTGATTGTCTGACTCTTCCTCTAACACCACCATGAGGGTGACATTTATGGTTCATGTTCTCCTCAGGATGAATTATGATAACTTGCTGATCCCTTACCAGTCCCTCTACTGGCCACCATCAGGTGTTTTTTTAAATTCGCACAGCACTCTTATTATTATTAACCATAGCTGTAGTTTGCAGAGTTGTGTTTGAGTCACATGACTTGGACTTGAGCCAGACTTGAGTCACAAATTTGATGACTTTAGACTTGACCAAACATGGACTTTAACACCAGTGACCTGTGACTTCACTTGGACTTCAGCCTTTTGACTTAAGAACACTTGATACCTTTCTCAAAGCCAGTTTGGGAGCATTCATTTCATTCATTAATTTTCGGGGGGTCGGGGGGGGCTGACATTGGGCGAGAGGTGGGGTACACCCTGACTACCCTGTCAGACTATCGCAGGGCTGACACACAGAGACACGCTCACAATCACACCTACTGGCAATTTAGAGTCACCAATTAATCTAGCCTGCATGTCTTTGGACTGTAGGAGGAAGCCGGAGTACCCGCAGAAAACCCATGCTAACACAAGGAGAACATGCACCCTGGGTTTGAAACAGGAACCCTCTTGTTGTGAGGTGACAATGCTGACCACTGCACTACCATGCCGCCCAAATCTTTTTCTGATCTATAAAATCTGAAGTTATGCAGTGGATGACACCCTAACTTGATTGTCAGTTCTCAACTGGACACACAATCCTCAGGATGTGTTACGAGGCTGAAATAATGTAAATGACGTTAGTTTTCGACATCAAAGACGCATGCTGTAAAACAGCTAGAGATTGCACTTTATGACTTTTAACAAAGAAATTCATTATGCCTGAGTCTGCTCTGGTACTGAGCTCAGAGCCCAAACATTTGTATCCAGGACACCACAAAGCAATCTGCTGCCACATCTGACACTCACATGAGGCCCAAGCTTTGTTGTTGACCTCAGGGGGCATTCTGATTTTTGAGAAATTATACAGTACATAGAGTGATTGTATGATCTTAATTATGGGGAATTTCAGCAAAGGAAGGAAAACTGGAACTTTCTCTGTGTTTCTGTCTCTCTTTGTGTTGTTTGTTTGCATGTGTTTGGCAGAGAACAACACATTCTCACTCCAATATCATCACATAGACGTCACTTTAGCAGAAAATTATAAAAAGAACTTGCAGCTCAGTCGCCAGGAGATGACAGGATTGGACGTTTCTTCAAACCACTGATATGTTACATTTGTATGTTTCATATGTATCATGTCAGCGTTTCTAAAGTGATGTAGTTCTGATTACATGCATGTGCGCTGACCTTGTCTTTGGGAAGTGGGAATGGAGGGGTCGGTGGATGCTGTGACGCAGCAGTGAGACAGCTGCCAAACTATAGACCACTGTTCAAGACCAACAAACAAAACCACTTTTTTTTTTTTTTAGCAAGACAGTGCTGCATTTCCAGCAGCGATTGTGCCACCAAAACCAGGTATTATAGGCAAAAACATGATATTTTCCTAACCATAACCAAGTGTTTTTGTGCCTAAACAAAACCACCTTAACCACAGTGTTGTTGAAATGTTACGAAACATAAAGTTTTAACATATCTGCTACATGATAACATCCATTTAGTTTGCAAAAATGTTCAATGCCGACTATTATTCTGGTGATTGTATTGTAATAAATTAAAATAGGAGTGATTATTAGTGTATTTTATTTTATTTTTAAAAAGAACACCACATCATTTACAGTTGTCAGTAGATAAGGATAGCACTTTAATACATCTGTGGTATTTTAACACAAAGCAAGGCTCTATATTGCACCGTTGAAAAGGTCGACCATGTCCCCACTGGTTTTCAAAGAACTTGAAATACTTTTAAATTCAGTCATGATAAAATTACAAATTTTCTAATATAACTCATACACATGCAAAATACTGTAACATTTGATTAATAGTGTGCACAAATCTAAGCATTTAAGTCATTTTTTTTATTTCAAGTATTTTGAATTTATATCCCATCACCGTAGCTAAACAAGACATTGACAGACATGATTTTAAATATTAAAGCTAATACTGTATTTTTTCATATACTGTAAAATTTCTGTATTTTTCATCTGATTAGAGAATACCTGATTGTAAAGCCCAGTTCAGACCAGTGATTCACAGCGAGACAAAACTGTTTTCGGACACTGCAGAGAAACTGGCCAGTCTGCCGGTGGCTGGCTTTAGAACGTAAAGCACGTCGGCTGTTTCAACACCCAGTCAGCTTGTAGTGAAGTCTGCTGGTCAAGTTAAAATGACTGCAGACAGTGTGTTTTCTTGCTGCGGGAGGTGCTCCGTCCCCACCAAGTCCTCTGTTTCTGTCCTCAAGGTGTGCCGATAGGTCGTTGCTGCTGCTTGCTGTATGTGCTTATGCCTCACATTCTCACTGACTGTTTAATTGGCGCTGGTTATTTATATTATTGTGGCGTACTTATTATGATTACAGTCAATCTGATACTTGTTTTGTTTATGTTTTTCACCATTTCATCACTACTACAAATGTAACTGTAGCCATGATCTCACTATCACTATCCTCATTCATATTTTAAGAAGCTACAAATTATATTCAGCTGGAAGAACAAAGAGTCGTTGCAAATAGATGATACACCATTTCACCTAGTTGCATTAGTGTGAATGGGCAGTTTTTCAGAACGTAGCAGAATGGAGTGTTGCATGGAGTTGTCTGTTTCAACTTGTCTCCTCGCAAATCTTTGGTCTGAACTGGGCTTAAGGTAACGAAAAAAGTAGCACAACTTCTATGACAAGAATGAAAACAGTTGGCAAGTCTGCTCTGAACATTACCAATTTCATACTGGGAAAATAAATGGCGAGGGCTAGAGAGTTTATAATTGACAGGTGGAGTCTGTTGGGACTTTTAGCTGGAAGCATCATCTAAAGCAAGCATGTGCAACAAAACAATCAGCGTCAATCAACATGGGAAACAGAGAGAGCTGCACCTTGTATGTAGGATTGATTTTCACAGTGAGCTTTAAATGTATTACTTCTTAAGAACAATAATGCCTCACTTACTAACTGGATAAGTTTACCAAGAGTTCAGGAGTAGCCACGCTGATGCTGATCCATCAATGTTTTACACGCTTGTTAAGTATCATAGAGCAAAGGCAGTTGCTATCCAAACACCTTATATAACTTCTTCATGAGTGTTATTTCCTATCACAGTGCTGATAGAGAGAGAACAATAAATGAAGTACCGAGCCAAGCCTGCAAATACTCAGATGTCCTGATGTTTTTGTAGTTGTTGAAGATGGGGAAAGAAGTTTATACAACCCTAACAAAAAACACATTTACAATCATCTCTGCCCCTCTCTCTTGCTCTGCTTTGTTTTTGGTCCTGACTCCTATCAGTTCCAGTGATATTGAAAAGCTCATGTGTTGTGGTGACTAAAAAGTGCAGAAGAGATTTGACATCCGAGGACAGAGACAGGAAGAGAGAAAAGACGCGCTAAGAACCTTGAAGCGGCTAAAGCCAGAGGAAGTTAACAGACATGGCAGCGTGGTTTAATTGAGGGTGAAGGACTGTGATTTTTACGAAGAGCCCACATACAGTAGATCTATGCTGAAAGTAGCTTTGATGAGGAGCCTGTCGGGCACCAAGGGCTAGAACATACCGGCAGGTAGACAGGAATGGCTCGGGGGGAGTTGTGGGGCTGGAGCTGGGAGTTTGGAGAAAGAGGTGACTGGTCTCTCTCTCAAAAGTGTTTCTTTTATGATGGGAAGGTTTAAATAGGGGCTAGGGGGACAGCAAATCTCTGGGGGGCAGTTAACAAGCTAAAGAGTGTGAAGTGACTGTCACCCTCTCTGAGCACACACTCCTCAAACACACTTCCAGCACCAGACAAGCGTGGCCTTAGGGTGGTACTCATAATTAAAACAGGGACTCTTTTAAAAAGCAGGTAATTGCTACCACTGACAGGACAGCCCCACTTCTGCGTTTTCTCTATTTCTCTCTTTTAATCTCACTTCAGAAATGAAAAATTTCAATAAATAGTTTGTCATTTTGGTAAAGCAGTTATTTCCTTTTTTTGCAGAGGGTTAAATGAATATTTCACCCACAAAATCATTTTTTGTATATCAATTACTCACCCTGTGTGATGTTGGAATTGTGAAGAGAACTGTGTTTTTCTTGTGTGCCTCCGGTGAACGAATAAAAAAACAAAAACAAAAAAAAAACAGAAAAGTTTTGATGAATTAAAGTCATAGGGGTCCGTGTTAACAACAGCAAAATTATATCAAAACATTAACTTGCATTTATGCAGATTGTCAGACGACATCACAATCATCTAATAACTAGAGGACCAAGAGTTTTAGGTTTTCTGTTGCTTTCTGTGGGCAGTGGTCTCCTTATTCACTCCTCCATGGGGAACAAAGAATCCAAAAACAAAGAAAATATATGATAAATTGGAGTAAAAGGGTGTTTACAAATTCCAACACAACTAATGCAGTATAATCCAAATCTCATTTATCCAGGCGTATGCTCAGTACTTCCCAAACAGGCAGCACTTCCCGACAGGGAGCTTACCTAAAAGTGAAACTTATTCATGCTCTCCTCAGAGCCAGACTTCACTGACAAAACAGTAATTTTACCTTGATGAAGGAGTTGCTGGTCTACCACTGGCTCAACCAGTAAAAATTGTGTCTGTTATTGTTTTTAAAGGATAAATTCAGGTTTTGCAAAGTCACAATATAACCCAAACAATCTCCTAAGTAAGCCAGTGGTAGACCAGCAGCTCCCGTGTTTGTAAGGGTAAAATTACAGCTTTTGTCAATGGAGCCTGGCTTTGAAGAGAGCATAAAAGTTTCAGATTACAGTTACAGATATTATAGTGGTATCAACCTTCTCATAACATATATCCCAAAAAGGCAAACTTTTCTTTTTAAATTCTGATCCACACAGACAGTATTACATGTTTTTTGTTGTTCTTCTTCTTATTAAAATTAAGAAAATTAAGAAAAATACTGCATAAAAGCAAATGCCTGAAATAAAGGGGTCATCACCGTTGACTGGAGTGGGCTGAGCTTTAATGCCTTGCCTTAATCAGGCTCATTACACAGCTTGTAAAAAACAGACAAGAGTGTGGGAAGTCACAAAAAAGGTGTTCTTCATTTCCGTCCTGCTGTCTCAAATTAAACTGCAAAGATCAGAGAGGGTGTTTCATTGAAATATTAACACAGGTGATCAGAAAGTCTCTCAGGCTTCATCTGGACTAACTCTGCTGACACTCCTGCAACCTGCTCTGTGTTTCCGACTGCTTGATGATTCAAACCAGCAGCAGTAAAAGAAAAAAAAAAAAGAAAAAGAAAGGCTCCCCTAATTTGCCCCATGTGGCCAGAGAGAAGAAAAGAGAGTGAAGGTGTCAAAAAACGGCCTCCTCGCTGGTTCACTAGACAGTAATGGAGCTGATTTGACCGTGTTACAAAATGCTCACATCAAGGGGAGACAGCAGAGGTCATGGGATAGGAAAGGGGATGTAAGTCTTTCCAGGTGTCTGTGACCAAAGAAAGGAAGATAAAGAAAAGAGGACAATAAAATCCTCAGGTGAAAAGCAAATGACTTGTTTCTAACAGAGTAAACTTTTCTGAGAGAGAGCAGAAAGAGGACGGTGCTTGATGCAGGCTCTCTCATTTGTTTGAAATGGTTATGAATGAGTGCGGTGGCCCCACCCCCCCACCTCTCTCTCTTTCAACCCCCTAGATGCTGGCCCTGCCCAGGATAAAATGCAGGACAACTCAGCCGGTGCCTCCACAGAACAGAGGACTGACTGACTGACTGCGCACAGCAGAGCGTGAGGCCGTTCACTGACTGCTTCACTGCCCCGTGCTAGCTGCCACACACTCGCTGACTGCCGCTCACTCTGACACACACAGACACACTCTCACTGCCTCTCTCTCTGTCGCAAACACACACCGGCTCTCTCCCTCCCATACTCGCTCTCTCCTTTTCTCTCTCTCTCTCTCTCTTTCTCTCTTTCAGTATCACACACTCACACATACACACACATACGTGCACGCAGTCAGTCACCAACCCTCATTCAACTCCCTCTCAGCCACGGGTCAGCAGCTCAGACAGGCACCTTGTTCCTATTCAGCTGGAAAGAGTAGAGCATCGCAAGGTGCACACACACATACTTAAACACACTGAAACACACCTATCCATACACACAGACAAACACAAATACACACACACATGCGCATCCTCATACAGCCAAGGACTTTATCTGTGGTACGGGAAAGAAGACCTCAGTCCAAGGAGGACAACAAACAGGAGCAACACTAAAGAGGAACTTTCAGAGGTGGATTCATAAATTTACAACACTCCATGAAAGGATCGGACAAATAGAACCAAAAACAAGACTGAAGATGACAACTGGAGAAACTTTGACAAGCCTGTTGCTGTAGGAAGGCCTGCTGTCAGCCTGAAGTGGAGATTGGTCATCTGTGACATCCAAAGGATCTGCTGTGAGTGCCATTTCCCACCCTTCTCTCTTCAGGACTCCCACCCTCTTGTCATCCCTCCATTTGGACATCTCGCCATCATCAGCATGCCTACAGCTTGCACAAGGTGCACCTTGGGAGTCTGACCCACCATGTGCAGATGGACGCCGTCCGTAGCTCATCTCCGTCCTGAACCTGCCCTTGGCACCACCACTATCGCAGCCTCTGCCGGGCGACCTCTCCCCTTACCCAGCGCAGCCTCCCTTTGCCTGGCATGCTTCACCCTGCTCCTGGTCACGGCTGGCACCGCCACAGGGGCCTGTCCTCCTGGGGTTGGACATGAACCCCTGCAGGTGCTGGCGAGTGGCATCAACTGTTCATGGACGTTGGAAAGGCACACTCGCAGTTACAATCACCTAGAGGGCGATGTCCGACTACGGCGACTTTACTCCGCCAACAAGTTCTTCCTCTGCATTGACAAAACAGGCAAGGTGGACGGCACTCGGCGGAAAAACTACGCAGACAGTAAGTGCATCTAAGTTCTGTAGCTCCTATGTGTGTCAAAGAGAGGACAGGATGCCCTGTGACGTTCTCTTTTTTATTTTTATGGCTGGACTCTTATCTTTTCACTTTTATAGCAGTTCATAGGGATACCCTATGGTTCTATCACTGCTGAGCTATTTGTGTTGTGTTTGGAGCATGAGAGACTCGTTGCTAGGTAAGAAGGGAATACCCTAGTGTGGATTTAGACTCCTCATGGGAAAGCCGGCACAAGAAAGCTGACTTGAGGAGAGACATTGAGCATCAGTTGGCAATGCAAACTGGGCTTGGAAAAAAAGTTTCACTGGGGATTAACTTGTCAAAACTGTGACGAACGTGCTACAGTTTTAAGTAGCAGGTGTAAATGAGAACACATTCTTCCGACATATGCAAACACGGATGAAGCGTTTTGTTCATGGTTTGATTTGTCTTAAATAATGAGACAGCAGACGTCAGATTTAAAGTGCTGAGAAAAAAAGCTTCAATTTAAAGCCTCATGCAATCTGCATTTGTATTTGTGCTTTCTTTGTTGAGCAATTTACTGTTTGCCATCATAGTTTTTGACACTCACGCACACAGCTGTAAATCCCTCTACAGAGTCTCATATGATTGTGGCTCTCTGTTGCACCACACAATAATAAATCTTAGCAGCTTCTCAGGCGGGACAACATTCAGCGGGCAATGGTGCAGTTCCAGAAAGGCCCACATAGGTTATTGTGTAGTCTGTATCTGTGGCTCAGAGACACCTGAGTAGAGGTTGCTCATGCAGCAGCCGTGCCTCTTCACCGTGTCCATCAATGGACGTCTTTCAGATGCCTGACCAGGTCAGATGAGCCGAGTCTGGTCGTGATCTGACCTCCTCCTCCTCCATTAGTCACAGGCTGACTGACTGACTGGATAGCCCTTAGAGACGTTTATGCCTTTGACGGTAATATTTATGCATTTGGTCGTTAATGCCTTTTTATACAAGTGGGTGAGTCAGAGTTTTTCCATACGGCTACCGGGGGCTGGAGCAGCTGCTGCGTCCAGCCAACAGGCCAGCCAGTCTGTTGCCACTGTTTCAATAAGCTCCAAGCTGCAGACTGGATGACATTTGTTAACCTGTCGGGATTAGTCACCTGGCAGAATCTTTTAAAACCACACACACTGGTAGAAATTCAAGTTGAGATGAATTATTACTGTGTTAAATCTGGACCTGTGGGCTTCTCCAAGTTGGGACATTATTCTCTCATATTAGTGGTAATATATGTCAGCTACCATAATAAAATATTGCTCCCAAACTGTGCTTGAATTTGACACTTCAGAGGTCATGCTGGAAGAGTGGTAGCAATACCAATCTGGCAACATGAGGGAGTTTGAATTGAAACAAGTGCTCAGAGTCTTTGGAAAGCAGCAAAAGTTATAAGTTAGAAATCCATGCTTGTTCTTGCCATGTCATTAATGCTTATGTGGTTGCAGTAGCTCTCTGTGAAAAAGTGCAGTCCTCTTAAATATAATGTCCTCATACACTTTAGCCATCATCCTCTCATTTCCTTTGGTGGAAAGAACGATTCTATCTGCTCGCTCGCACAGAGCGAGGGTGTGTACCTGCACCCTGAGCTGAGCACAGCGCCAAACCAGCAGTCATGTAGACTTTGTGGTCAGCCTGTGGTTGCGCCTCACAATGGGGCAGATCTGGTTTAAGGCCGTTTTGAGGTCTCACTCTGTTTCTGTGTGAGGCTACCATTACTGCCATCACATAAGGAGGCTTTCAATCAGACTTAAAGCCTCCTGACCCAGACAATTTCTTGATACTGATACGGTGGCCATGCTATAGATTAGAGTGGCAGGACAAGCAGGAAGTTGTGCATATTTCATGACAAGAGCGGTGACGCAGAGTGCAACATGGGCATAAAGTCTCACACAAGAAAAAGGACACATTTCTTCTCAGGATGTTAGCTTAACTTTTGACATATCTTTTTTTGTCTAATATGAAATAAAAAAAGTTTGAGATTTGAGTTTTTGCACTCAAGCACACACACACACACACACACACACAAATAGACAAATGCAGACATACACATTGTTGGAGGCACAGCTCTGTTTTGGCCTGTTTTACAATTCCCACATTCTTCCATTGTGCAACATTAATCTACACTAGCTGACCCTAGCATGCAGCTTCCCCGAGCGCTGCCCAGCAGTCTGGCCGACCCCTCCTCTGTCCTCTGTGTTGCCCTTACACTCTTGTCGACACAGCTATATTGCCCCGACAGCTCTGCCTGCTACACCCAGGCCTCGGCCCTCACCTCCACCCCACTCAGTTTTTCCAGCCCCAACTCCCAACTCCCTCTCAGGTGCAAAAACAGTTGGAATTAGTCAACAGGCTCTCTGCTAATTGAGGTTGGAAAATATTGTATCAATCCCAGTGGAGCAGGGGCATGGAACAGCTGAGGGAAGAGGCGAGAGGGAGAAAGACATGAGAGAGTCGGACAGGGTTGACGGGAGATAGAGAAAATCACAAAACACAAATGGTACATAGATGCGTATTTGTTTGTCAGTCTTGCTTTTTAGTGCATGAGGAATTAGCTACAAGTATGACACGCAAAAATATTGTTCAGCAGTTTTTAAAAGGCCTCATCAGGTGCTATTAAAGGACAGATAAGAGATTAAATGCTGTCTGAGTGATGAAATTCAAAACTTCCATCCGCAACAGACAGATCAGGCTGAATGTGTATCAGTTCCATCTCCAAAGTGTCCTGAGAAAAATGTCCTGCCTTGAGAACACACATGCAGAAACATACACAAGCATACACTCAAACACACAAACACTTTAGTTTCAGGTGTCAATTCATGATGTCTGTTCTGTAGAATCAGGCACTCTGTACTGTAAGCTTACCATAAGCTTCAATACATTTGTTAATCAAATCAGACAGACATCAGATAAGATTCAAGACTTAACTATCATCCGCATGTGAAACTGCTTGCTCTAAATATAGATCCAACTCCATACAGCTATCATCAAAGTTTCTAAAAATAACTCATTGAAATAGCCACGAGAAGAGACAAAGTACAGAACTTTGAGGGAGCGAAGGGGAGGGCCTCGACATGTTTTTCTTTTGACCTATGGCAAAGCAGAAAATGATCGAGGGGAAAAACACACCCAAATGTTTACAAAAGCTCCAAAGGCAGGTACGCATCATATCCTGTCCTGGGTCATCGGTCATTGCCTGCTAATTAGACAGTGCTGCAGCACAACAGCTGCATGGGCACACCCAGCAACCATTTCATAATCAATGTAAATCATAAAGTACAGTAGTATGGACTAGAGAGTAGAGTCCAGGGGGGGAATGCTGCATGTACAGTCACTAAAGTCGAATTCAGATAATAAATGAATGCTAATTAAAATTTTATGGCTTTAATTACAAGCCTGTTTTTTATTTAACTCCATCATTCTGTTTTGTTGTACAAATTCTTAGGTGTATTTTTTGGCATGCTGCACTGCATATATTTAATTTAATGTTTAATTTTTTCATCTCATTTTAAAGGATGGGCTGTTAAATTTTGGGTGTGTGTAGCTGAAGGCATCAAACGCTTGTGCAGCCTCCAGGTAGTGACAGCCCGTTCACCCTTAGGAATAAGGTCACCTCGCCACGCCGCTATAATCGCAGAAGTCACTGCGGCCAGGCAAGCTCCATTCTGCCTCTACAGCCGCACAACTCTCACAGCCAGGGTGTGTTGTGTTTACCAAATTTCCCTTGGTGTGCAACATCTTGCTGTTTGATGTGAGAGTTTTCCTAGTTCATGAGTGTATTTGACTTGGATGGGACCCATGGGAAGAAAATCTTCCACCCTACTGAAATATGTTGTGGAAATTATTCAAACTTGTTTTAGACAGGGGAAACTGTCACACACCAAGGAGAGACTGACTTGAATTTGAAATGGGAAAAGACAGGACGAGTGCTGCAGACAGATGACTAAATCCACCAGAAAGGTTTGACTAGTTCGACAGCGTTGGCAGTAATGAAGAGTTAAACCACTGGTATGTGAATTTCAAGTGTGGGTGTTTTTTAATCTTATCTCCTCATATTTGAAGATTTGTTTAATTCATGGGTCAACTGAACTTAAAGGGAGAGTTCACCCACAATATCAGAAACACATATTTTTCTTCTTACCTGTAGAGTTATTTATCAGTTTAAATTGTTTTGGTGTGAGTTGCCGAGTATTGCAGATATGAGCCATAAAGGTATCTGCCTTCTCTCGAATATAATTGAACTTGATGGCACTCGGCTTGTGGTGCTCAAGGTGCCACAAAAATACATTCGATAAGCTCAACAGAAATGTCTCTTTCTAAAAATCATGACCCAGTTACTCAAGATAATCCACAGACCTTGTTGGGAACAAATCATGTGGGAACTATTTTCTTTGAGCAGGTAAAGAAAAGGCTCGCACACTGCAGGGCTCCTCTTCAGTGCAATTTATTCACAGAGTAAAATGACGACGTTTCGAGCTACCACTCTTCATCAGGTCAACTATTTTTTTTCTACCAGACTACAACACTAACCATATCATATCATATCATATCATATCATATCATATCATATCACTCATGGACGAGAGGCTTGTGACAGTACGAGATGTAAACATTAATGGCATCTGCCTCAGCTGAACTCAAACGTTACTTAGCTCAGTAGTGCAAGGTCTGCTAGCAGCAGATGCACACTTCCTTCTGCGCAGTTATACGGTTGGCGGGTGTACAAAGAAAACAGTTCCTACACGAAAGTGCTCATGATAAGGTCTGTGGATTATCTTGATTAACCAGGTCATAATTTCTGGAAAGAGACATTGCTGTTGAGTTTTTCCAATGCAATTTTTTGGGGCTTTGAGCACCACAAGGTAAGTGCCATCTAGTTACATTATATTCGAGAGAAGGCAGACATCTCTACGTCCGATATCTCCAACATTGAGACTGATAAATAGCACTACAGATAAGAGGGAAAATGTGTATTTTTGATTTTGAGGTGAACTGTCCCTTTACCACTGAGCAAAAAACCCACTGCTATCATCTTATGATCTTACAATCAGCATTCGCTTGTGGGTCAAATGACTCTGCAGTAGTCATGGGTATTCATTGTCTCCAGCTACGATTGGCTCCAGTCAGCAGTGATCCACCCAGGTGGGTGGATGCATTAATTTTAGCCTTCTTCCCGGCTTCACGCTATGACGGGCTGCCAGAAAATACCATCTGTCTCTGTCCAAACAGAGCTTGAATATCATCCTAATTTAGTTGGCACTGAGTTTGAGAAAGACTGAATAAGTAATAGAAATAACAAAACAAGTAACCACCTTAACATTTTCACTGGCCTCCATGCTGTTTTCTACTGTTTACTATCCTGACTGGACACGGGTTGTGATGTCAGACATGACATACCAGGAAAAAAAAAGAAGAAAAAAACACAGAAAGGCATGCTTGTCTGCAGATCACTGTACATGGTTCTGGTCTACTGACAGTGAGGAAGCACTCTAACGCCATATTTTCATGGGTTTTCCCTAGTTTAAAAAACCTGCATACACGCGCTTATTTTGGCGAGAAGGTGGTGTAAGTGTAGGCGTAAATGCTGCTTCAGTCATACCTCATTCTCAGGAAATAGTACCATTATGTACCATTTATGAACAGTCATATACAGTTAAGTATTCTCCAGCTCTGAAGTACTCACCATCGTAATATACTAAAACAGAAAACACTTAAAACTATTTTAATTGGATACAATATATGCATACAAAGCCCTCATCTTTTTTTAAATTAATATAAAATCAGACTAAAAATACCACTATTCTCCACCACCAGCTCATGTGTTATCTCGGCTGCAATTTAAGGACAATGGCGTACACATGCCAAAGTCACAGACATTACAAAATGTCTGTTCCGCACTGTCTGCCATTTTAAAGGTGTAAGAAAGTTTATTCTGTTCTGGCCATTCTACATCCCCACCATGACTCACCATTAGTTCTGGTAGAGCTCAGACGAGGACGTGTGACTGGATCAAGAGCACCGGGGGCTGGAGGGGCTAAAGAGGGAAGCACCTGGCCGAAGGAAGTGCTTTGGTGTTTTGAATCGGGAGAATACACATGTTAATGAGGCTAGGAGAAGGGCTGGGGCGTGCTCTGCTCAGTATTGAGGTGGAAATTAAAGGCTAGAAGGAGTGCTGGAGCGTTTCCCGTTGCTCATTAGGCATTATGTAAGGTTTCCTCTGGGTCGTCTCAACTGAGAGGGGATTCGTGGACATTTTGGATGCCAACAGGAGGGTAAAATCCCACGAATCATGCATTTATTATCCCCTCAATGAGGACAGTGCATGGCCTCAGCATGTGGGAGACAAACGAAAATCGACCCTTTGTCAGTTGTTCCTCGTATTAAGAGGCCAAAAGCTAAATAAAACATCACTGGCACACGCATGCATGTTGAACACTCATGTTAAATCTCTCTCAAACACACACACACACACACACAGCCACACACACATACACACACATACACACTATTACCATCCTGGGAACATCGCAGGACAAGAGTGTCAGTGTCACCCTAATTAGCCGAGGATCCCTGGTTTATGCCACCAGGGTTTGATATCATGAATGGGCTCGAGAAATGTAGCAATTAGTAGCTAACAACCTTTAGCAGTCTGGCTCCGGCTCCTCTCTGGGATTTACTGGGTTCATCAGCAGGTTTATAGAGTCTGACTTTGGCTCCAGCAGCCAATTCCTTTATAGCATCCCACAGCTCTGGACATCCTGTGGGTGTGAAGGGAACACAAAGGAGAAGACTTCACAGTGCCAGTAACCAGCTACTTGGATCTTAAAGCCATTGATAAAAGATGTTTGCACTGATGTCCTGAAAAGCTTTTTTAAAATCAGAGAATGACACTGAATAGGTTCAAGTATATCCATTTCTAAATACTCGAAGGAAGAAATAGTGTGAACATCAGAAAATGATTAAAGAGTGTTATGGAGCAAGTTTAGGTTTGACCTTTAAATATTCTTCGGGCCAGTAAAAATAACCATTATACTTTGATTTTCTGTCTCTTTCCCATAAGCAGATGATCTGTTGCCTTCTAAAAGCTGCTCCCTCAATGATTTAGGTGCTTAATACATCATCGTAATGAGCCACTATTAATTACCGCATGGCAATGTAATATTGAACATGGTCACAGCCAGGCAGTAAGTTTTTAAAATGGGGGTAAAGAGTTTGGCCTTTTCCTCAATGAGAACACATTAGCTCTGTTATTACTCTGTGTGCTTTTTTGTGAAAGGTGTAAAATGAGTATTAATTAGATCAGATGGGAACAGTCGGCCAGCTAGTCTTACTCATGCAGCACCACATGTTTGAAATCATTCGCAAAAGGAAATTCTCACCAAGGAGCAGCCGCCACTCACATCTCGGACCCTACACGCACACACACATATGCGCTGACGTAATCAGCCCATTGAGTCGAGGGAGACAGGTCTTGCCTCAACCCTAGATAGACCAAGACAGATTAATGGTTTTGTTTTGACCCTTCCAATAAAGCCTCTCACCTCCCTGCTCGAACTGAGCCAGACATCATGTCTTGGAAGGCGTTTAACCACTGGCCCAGGAATAAAGAAGCTGAAAGAGAACCCCTGGTAGACGGGAGGAAAAAAACAACTTGGCATCCCTAAATACAGCTACGGCTGACTGGCTAAAGCTACAGGAGTTTAAAGGTGTTCAAATTTAACCTAAAATCACAAGGAGCCCGGGACTAGGAAGCAATAATAGCAGGAATGTAAAGCACCTGTTGCCCTGAGGACAGATATCCCTCCCTGAAGGATTTTTCTTCACAATCATAAAGGAAGCAATAACAAGCAGTAAAATCTGGCATGTCTTTCTCATAGGTGACATTCAGGTAAATCTGGGGCTCCACACCCTTTTTTCCCTGTGAAGCTTTCAGCCACAGGCGCACATGGGAGCTCCGTGGACTTTCAGCAGACTTTAATCTCAGCCACAAACAACTGACACACGCAAACGGAGTGACCACAACCTGTGCATCAATCTGTGTGGCTAAATATTGACTCGCTGTCAGGCAATTGGGTCATAAAAATCTAGTTTACAACACCTGGCGATGTGTAGAAGACTGGAATTCTGTTGAATCACGACACCTCTGTGGAGAAATGGTGCTGACTAACTGGAAACAACATATATTTATATTTAACTGATCGCACTCAGCACCAGAAAGCCTGCAACAAACAAACATTTCTTATCATGCAGACATTTCGTCATGTATTTCCCTGTGAGTTAAGAGTTTGTAAAGCTTACACAAGTTTACACAAGAGTCTACAGCCAGACCAGCTGCTGTGTGAGGCTGTGATACTCACTGTAAACAGATTATGGCACTAGAAAAAAAGTCAGGGGATGAACAATGTCATTAGGATTCAACCTCTGGGGAACATGAATTGTGTTCCGGAAATTTTCATACAAATCCATCTGGTAGATGCTAAGATACCAGCTGGCACCTCATGTCAATATGACGTTAGAAAGACATTAAATTTTGGTTGCGATGAAGACTGAGTTGCCAACATTTTAAATGTCTACTGAAGTTAGAATTTCATCTTGTGTGGATATTAACATTATGACATTATGGCAAATGTTGGGTTTTGTTCTTCATACCTTACAACTAAGTGTTGTCATTCCACGTTGTTTGGAAGATTGGCTGGTTGGATTCTGATTACTTAACAACACAATTTACAACCAACAAGATATCACTATCATCTGTTGGCAGTATTCTACATTAAACTGACGTTGGCATTACAAGTTGTTCTGAAAGAGAATTTTGGTCACCCGACATCACAAGCTACATTCAGCTAAACATCAGCGTCTAAAGATGTTAATGGCCAGCTGGGATATTTCACAGAATAAGTGAATACTTTGCCTTAATGGTAGCACTATATAAAAAGTCATAAAATTAGCATTCATCCTCTGGGCATCATAAATGTAGATACAAAGTCTGACAGAAATCTGTCGAGATATTTCAATTAAAAAACAAAAATGGCACCAGAAGAAAAACACTGTAGGAAAAGCAGCTCAGACAGCAGAATAAAATCTTGGCATTGTACGTTTCTGCACACTATGGATTTGTTCAATCTCTGTTAAAGAGGAGGAGGTGACGGTGGATGACATGACACTTGGGTGAGACAGCTGCCAAGCAGCATGCCACTATTTGAAACCAACAAGAGTGGGTACTTTTTAAGAAGAGGTCAGGACATTTCCTGCCATATTTTTAGCAACTGAACCAGATACTACATATAGCTACATATGGAACGTATAAATGTACAGCATCTGTGTGTGGTCAGTGGCGTAAGGAACTTACGACGGGCCCCAGTGCATACTATCGTGCATGTATTGTGTTGACAGAAATACAGACTTGACATTTAACATCAACATACATAATATTACCTGGCAATCATCACTGCATATCTGACAAAAATATCAAAGAAAGTAAGAAATGAATCATTTAATTGAATAGTTTTTATGGTTTATTTATAGATTTTATAGCTTATATAGAAAAAGCATAAAATTTCGTATTGGATAGCTACTATTTCAAATAAATAAAAATGAAAAAGTAAATCATGATGTAGATTGGTTTGCCTTTTTGAGGACATATACAGCAAATGGTACTGTTTTTAATTTAGGACCATCCTTTTTTTTTTAATCAATCCTCTTTGAATGCGGGTTTTTATTCAAGGTACCAATCTGAATCAAGGGCCCCCTCTCCTTCACAGGGCCCTCCACCCCACGGGACCCAGTGCAACTGTACTCCCTGCACTGTCTATATTTAAGCCCCTGTCTGTGGTTTGCAGAAACGTACAATGCCAACATTTATTCTGGCAGTTGGGTTGGAAAAGTCAGGGGATCACTAAAATCATTAAGATTGCTCCTCCAGGGACCATACATTTCTGTACAAACTGTGATGACTATCCATGCAAAAGATTTTTTTTTTTTTTTTTTAGATATTTCAGTCTGTAGCAAAGCCATGCTGCTCACTTGGCTAAAAAAAGTTAACCAGACAGAACAAGATCATGAATGTGGAAATCAGACTGAAGAGGTTGTGAGCTTAAATGATGAATGACTGTGACGGCTTTTATATAGAATATATGTGCCAAGGATTTGCAGCTTTAAGTGTTAAGATCATATAGCAATTCCGTGAACTTCACTCTTAAAGCCCCAATGTGAGACTATAGTAAATTTAGTTTGCAATTTGTTGCAGTCCATGAAGTGGAGTACAGATAGTGCATATCTGAAGATAGACCATCCACATTCAGGGGAAGTCTCTGTCTGGACTGAATAACTTGCGAATACATTTCCTGAAAGTAGAATAATTAATGCAAATGTGGAAGGCTAAAAACAGCTGCTCGGACGCAGGTCTGCGCAGACCAACAGGTTGAGACTATAAAGCGTCTTCTCTGAACCGCATTACACACATTCAGCCGTACCTGCTTTTTATCTCTAAGGCCATTTCGCTAAACGACCACGAGCAGGATGTGAGTATCGTGTCAGGACTCTTTTGAATGTGTGTGTACTTTTTAGAGAGCATGTGCCTGTGTTTATACTTGTGCCATTGTGGGAGCATGAAGTGGACCCTAAACTGAAAAAGATGTGTGTTTCCTCTCCCTAATGGCTAATACGAACCAGACCTTACCTTGCACTCAATTCAGAAGCGTGTGTGTGTGTGTGTGTGTGTGTGTTTGTGCGCAAGCCGTAATGTGCAAGCTTGTGTGCACACGGGTGTTCTTCCCGTCTGGAAGGCCGTGTTCCTCATTAGAACACAGAGGGTGGCACAGAGGATTGCAGTGATAAAGCTGAAGCAGGACAGTACAGTCCACATCACACATCAGGCCACTCCTGTATGGATCTTTGTCCTTGAACGCAGCGTCTGTCTTGCTGAATCATTACTACAAATTTCATCTTGCGTATTTAGTTTCTCAGAGCATGACAAATTGGGTGTACTATCATAACATTCATCTATAAAATTACCCCCCTTTTCATCTATTTCTGAGTGACTCAAGAACAAAAGGTTGCAGCTATAAAGTGTTTTCCTGCAGAGAAATATTCAAGTGCATGTTAAACACCAGCTTTTCATCTCATCTTGGCACAGGTAGAAGCTGGTTTGATGTGAACCTCCTGCCTCTCTGTACCCATTTCTCTTCATATATTTTTTCCTATACACATATCTTTCACCTTGATTCTTTCTTTGTGTCTGTCTGCCCCTTTTTACCTATCACCATCCCTCTCTTTCTCCTGCTGTCTCCATTTCCCCCTCTCCTCCCCTGCAGTGGATAGGATTGGGGTCAGGGCCCTTTGGCCAGTGGAGCAAGTGACAGCTCTGACAGGGCCCTGATTTCACTCTTGTGCCTTCTGTCACCTCCCTGTACGCCCATCTCATTTTAATAATGTAAATATGGGGCAGGCTCAGGCCACAGAGAATATTCTGTGTCCTGGTGCTCATTCACTGGAACCTTGCTGCACACCTGAGCTGCACATGCACACACTTTTAGTCGGCAGTATTCTCCAACTCAGATTCAGTGGGTTTTCAGACTGCTGCTGAATACAGAACTACTGACAAAAAAACCCCCTGTATTCTGTTTGTTTAATGGCGTCCAGGAAAGATGGAGCTAACATGGTAGACAAAGTTCTGAGAATAACAGAAAACATGCAGGGAGGGAGTCACAAGAGACAGATTCAACGAGGAATGGTCAGATTTGAAGCGGCACAGGCCGAAATATCTAATTTTGGTCCCAAGTTTGGGTCAAGCTCCAAAATCACAGCATCCTACATTTTCTATAATGCGACTGGATAGTTTATTAGACCTGCCCAGCCTCCTACATGCCAACTTTTTCCCAATCATCACACCTCCAATTAGTAATGCACACGTTATGATTAAAAAGTCTCAGGCCAAAGTGAAATATGACATGATCCCCTGTGGGTATATGAGACCCCCAGAAAGAGGAAAAATCACAGGGAATACTACCGGCTGGTCCAGGAGCTTCACCTGGATGATGGTCAGTTCAAAGCTTACTTTAGAGTTGGGGACAGCTTACCTACGTCTTGCAGCTTACCTAGGGCAACACTGAGAGTGAGCTAACATAAGCTTCACACAATCCATGTACGCTATAACTTGCTGTCAATTGCCACCACACAAGGCCCACCTTTGAATTAATCCAACTAGACAATAGGCTGAAATGCTAATGAAATTGGGCACTTTTTTTTTTTTTTTTTTTTGGATTCAGGGCATTTAGGGCACTCCTGCAAAAACACAAGGCGCATAGAGCAGAAAAATGTGAGACACTCAGCAACGCAAAACCAGTGAGTAAAACTCTCATTAAAAACAATTACAAAAGCCGCCCAGGGCTGCTACAATGTGCTCTGTCTGTCTGGGCCTTAAAAGTGATGTGCATTGACAATATTTCTCAATATCCACAAAATTCAGGTTTAAATACATTTACTACATTTACATTTACATTTACTCACGATAACTTTGTATGTTATGAATGCAACATGAGTGAATATTTCAACACAACACAACCACCAGAAAAAATGGTGGCACTGAGCATTTCCGAAAACCACTGATACGTTACATTTCCATGTCATTATGTAGCAAATATGTTGAAACATTACATTTTAACAACCCATGTGGTTAAGTCAATCACAGCAGGAAAAGCAGCGATGTCTCGGCAAAAACAGACGCTTATCGTCAAGTTTGGAGCCAAAACATTTGTTGGAAACACAGCAACGACTCGCAAACACACAACCAGTTTTGTCGTCTGTTGGTCTTGATTGGTCATCTGAAGTGGTCTGCAGTCAACTCATATATTACGTCACTTTAGAAAAATTGATATGATACATATGAAACATGCAACTGTAATGTATTCATGGTTTGAAACATATAATGCCAACATTTTCTTCTGGCAACTAGGTAGTTTGACAAATTCAGTTAGTCAGCCTGCAAAATCATCACCTAAGAGATATCTGAGCCCATTGTGCTTGAGAGGAAGGCACTACAAGTGGCTCACTGGGCTTACTCTAATTTAATCTAAAAGTATAAGAGTATTTGCCAGTGTAGACACAGATTCACTGTGGTTAAAACTGTCAGGGAATGCTGGTTTGGCTCAGATGCAGATGCTCTTCAATAACTACCAGAGAAGATGAAGATAGGAAACTGTAAACAAGGCCTTTGTTTGGTCCTGATTATGTTTCCACTCAGGGTGGCTGAGTCTGGTCTGGACGGCCAACCAAACCAGCCACAGATGGAAGACACCAGCCTACTGCAATTTAGTGGCACAGGAGAATGACCTCAGTCTAATGTGGATCCCGCCATCCCCAGCTGCCCCTCCCAAGGTACCAAAGCGCAGGAAACTGCAGGAGCCGTGAGTCACAAAGCTCTCGGCGGGCAGATCTGTTCGTAACTATCTGTGAAGCCTTTGATAGCCTGCTGTTCGCTTGTTACGGATGTGATGCATGATTTGGAGGCAGTTTGCCCTCCTTGATTAAAGAAAAGGCCTCTTGGTCGGTAAGACAGCGGCCCCTCAGTACCACACAGACGCAGACGAGCAAACCGTGGGCTTCGTTAACCTTTTTCACCTCTGCTATCCCTCAGCCTCACTACACCAGCCCTACACCCCACCGCCCGCCCAATCCCTCAGGTTGTCCTCTAGTGTTACCTTTTCTGGCTGGCTTGCCCCCACTGTGCTTGTAAATTTGGGGTTTGATCAGCGGAGGGTCTTTTCCCCTCTGATTCAGCATCCTGGAGGTCCCTAATGAACTGACTGATGTTTCATTACATACAATCACAGCTTAGCATGTCCGAGGAAGTTAGTGTTCAGTGGTATAACTACCATGGGGTGCATGTTGACAGGACATGCAGATACACTAATCACTGTTAGATGATGGGAAGTGTGTATGTGCGTGTGCGTGCGTGTGTGTGTGTGTGTGTGTGTGTGTGTTGAAACTGCTCAAAGACACACAGCCGCCTCTCTGCACACATACACAGATATATCCAGACGTGGGTGGTGATTCTGGAGTACTAGGTCAGTCCGTCTGGGGATAAATCAGACAGCCTAATCTGTCCTGTGAGGAGATGGAGGGTAATTGGTCACATTTGACCCCCGGCCTGGTGGACTGTGGGAACGCGGGCTTTATCTACCAGCGGTAATTGGCTAATGAAACACTTCCGCAACTCCTCCACTAGATTGTCATCCACCAGTCGGGATTGGGTGAGGCATGCGTGTGTGTATTTGTGTGAGTGCGGCCGGCGCAAGTGGCCAAGAGGCATGTGTGTGCGGGCGAGAGCGTGTGTGAGTAGAGAAAATGGCAGGATGCGGAACTCCCTATGGCCATCTCCACAGCATTATCAGCAGCATCAGTCTCATGATGCCTGCACCATACTGATACATTGACAGAACACACATTAATGGTTGTGTGGTTGCCATTACAATTTAAATTTAGGTTTTAAATAAAAATGGTTAATGTAATTCAAATCTTTGGCCCAAGGCAGAGTTTTTTATGTGGCACATATTGATAGCGTAGCCATGAGACGACATAACTGAGTGTCTGCAGCAGGTCATTCTCTCAATACCACGGTCGATATGAAACAGCCCTGTGTCGTATTTTATTGAATTTTGCTCATGTTTTATAGCTGTTTTGTGTGATCAGTTATCTGGGCAAAACCGTGCCCACATCAATCGAAAGACGAGAAAACCAGGGTGGGGAGAGTGAGTCGTGGGGGTGGGTGGAGGGGTACTGAGAAAAAAAGGCTAAAGTTACGGTGGTGAGACAATGTCTCTGAGGTCCCATCAAGTGAGCCATTCATAGATGCAGGCCTACCAGTTTGTGGAGCCAGGGAGACACTCCGATAGAGTGGGGCCCAGGGTGGCCTTGTCTTTTTGTCCCAAGCTGACCCCTGCTCTCCCGCCTGGCCTCTGCGCCCCTCACCTGGCCTGTCCCAGCGCACTGGTAACAGGATACCTGTAATTTGCTCTAATGGCCTTTGAAAGACCTGGCTGGGCTAATCCCTGGAGTACTTCTCCCAGCAGCACCGTATGAAAGGGTGGGGGTAACAGGGCCGAGTGCGAGTCCTGAAAGAGGACCGGCCTCTGGATTGTGTGTGAGAGAATGTCACCCCTTGCGGCCGGGGCTGGGGCCGAGGGAGTGCGGGAGTCAGCTTTCAGCAGATCACCACCATGTGGCTTGTTCACAGGCTGAAAAAAACCCGGGCTCGGCTTGTAGAGAAGAAGATTGTCTCTGCTTTACACCTCCCTCAGTGGCTCAGTCTGGCAGGCGGGGGGAACTGGCCGAAGACCAGCCTGCACACAACTCTGAGAGAGTGCACTTCAAATTGTTTCCAGATTTCCTTTTGTAATTTGTGCTAAGGTACTGCTTCATGACATTTGCTCATTCAATATCAGAAAAGATTGATATCCCTTGTATTGCAGATTGCAAGAGGAGCAGAAATAAAGACGGAATGGTTTGACTTGAAGTTAAGGCAAAGCTTTTTCCATGACGAGACGTCATCTGACAACTGTCAGGTGTTAGAATGGAAGACGTTCCTTCCGACAGCAACCTGCACGAAAAATTGGTGAACGGCACAGATTTTCTGAAATCATTACTACATGCCAGTTAAAGGAATACTTGATCCAAAAAATGACCATTTGTATAACAATTACTGCATGTTACCTTGAATTTCTGAGAAAAATTTTGTTTTTCTCTCATGCCTCCATAGTGAGTATCCAAAAGAAGGTGAACATTCTCCATAAATTGAAGTAAACAACGACAGCGTTAAACAGCTAAACTATATCTAAGCATCCTTTACAAACTCTCAATTTGTGTAGTATAATCCAAGTCTCATTTATCCAGTTGTTTGCTCAGTACTTCCCAAACACAAGCATTTTCGCTAAAACATTACAAATTCCAAACACATCTGTGCAGGCAGTCTCATGCATGGCCAACAGGATCAGACTGGGAACAAAATGATTGTCTGGCAATTTTCCTTGAGACCAGCCCCATCGTTGCCCACAGTAGCCATTGCTACTCTTTCCTCCGCTTTACTTGGTGCCACAAACAGAGTATTTTTTATAGTTATAACTGCTGCTAATATTAGAAACACTTTGGAGCATCAGCCTCAAGTACTTTTTTCCTTTTGTCTCTGACCTTTACTGTTCAACGTATTGTTTTTTAGCTCCTTTATTCTTCTAGGTTGTATTTTCATTCAACTTACTCCACTCTGTCTTAATCTTATTTATTTTCTTCTTGACCTCTGACATCACATGATGGACCGATTCACTTGAAGGTGTGAGGGAAGGTGATGATGGCTGGTACCACTGCGCATACCTTACAGTATAGGTACTCTGCTGACAGTCTAAGGACCGTGTGATCCCTAATCAGAAAGGCTTTTCCAACATCAAGTGGACTGCAGGCAGCAATTTTGTTATACAGCATTGTTGGTGGTGGCCATGCGGCACACAAGGTTGGCTAGCCCATCTGGCATGTGCCAGAATTGCCCAATGGCCTGTCCAAGCCTGACGGCTGAATGCACAAGCTTAACGCACATGCCACTCATAGGTGGAAGTATTTCATATTGTAATATTTAAGCGAACATACATGTGTTTGCAAGGTACTAAGCATACTTGGGCTGCACCCGGCTAAGAATTTTCCTAGTCTACCACTAGTCATCATTTATGGCCATTAGTCGACTAGTCGCCTGCATGTTTACAATAGTAATGTAATTATTAAAGTGTATATTTTGGGCGGGGCAACACAATGGTTTGAGTTGAAGGTGTGAGAAAGAATAGTATGAGTAACATTGTTAACACTGTGCCACATAACAGAGAAATACAAAACCGTACTAATGAACCTTCATTAATATAGGCCTATATTTTATCTACAAGTGCACGTCACACACTGAGCGAGCCGCCTGTTAATGACCCTGCAATGTTTGCCTGCAGAGTTTACATATCACCTTGGGTTCGTCTTTCACCTTCTCAAAATGATCCCACACTTTAGATTTCCTGCCCGACATATTATTAACTAGCCTGTGGAATAACCACAGGTACCAGCCCTGGAAATTAACCTGACTCCTGTCTGACTGCTGAACGTGGCCACTTCCTGTGTCTGTCCTTTCAAATTAAATTCCCACATGGTCCAATCATATAGGTTTCAATTTATTTTGACAAGGCACAGCTCCTAATAGTTTCACATTTGTTTGTTAAGCGACCAAATGAAATCTTGCCGACTAATGACCTTTCTGGTTGACTAACATTCAGTCACATAGGGGGCAGCACTAAAGCACTCCACTGGATAAATGAGACTTGGATTTTACTGCACAAGTTGTGATTGTTTGTTAACGGATGTTTTGATGAAGTTTTGCTTTTGGTAAATGTGGTCCCCAATGACTTCAATTTATGAAGAATATTCGCCTTTTTTTCTGAGGAGGCACGCGAGAAAAATGTTTTCTTCCTGAATCCAAGGTAACACAGGCTATTGCTATTCAAATAGTCATTTTGCGGGGGAAGTATTCTTTTAATAGCAAAACTAATGATAATAAGGATAACGATGATAATAATAAAACCACCGCTGAACAAAAGGCACTGGCCACTGAATATGGACTGAGATTAAAAAGACAGGAGGAAAATAATCTTATCAGTCTCATCTTGTCCCCCCAGAGATTTTAATGGAATGCAGGAACAGCAAGTGATATGTGGGCAGGGAAGACCAGCCCTCTGCCAGTCTTTTCTCTCCTTTCTTCCTGTCTTTTCTATCCATCGTCCTTGTTTCCTTGACAGGGCGGGCCGCGTGCGAGGGACTTCACTCACAAAAATACACAACACATGCAGAACAGCCTTTCCTGCGTCCTACTTCCTCAAGGTATAGAGGACATTGATTGTACGCAGTCATATTTAAATGTCAGCACACATGCACACCGTGTGTACAGAGTGAATTAGAGAGTGACAGTGTGTTTAGATCTGCAAAAGTTCAAGTGTGTGCAGAAAAAAGAAAGGTGCAAAAATAATCCTGTTTCTTATTTCCTTTGCTGTTACTTTAATTATGTGCTTTATAAATTCTGTTTGATCAAATATGAGTCGAGTTGAAGGATCCCTAACTGTCCAGGAATTCAGAGCTAAATTAGGCAAGAGAAACACTGTTCAGACCTCCAGACAGTCTGAGCTCATTTGAGGTACTGAATTACTTGGCATGTTGGCTTGAATGTGCTGCTTTGACAAACGTGGTGGGTGATGAGAGCGAGGGCTGTTCAGTTCATTTCATTTCTTGTTTTTATCCTTCGTAGGTTGTTTTAATCTTGCTTTTATTGCAAAAAAAGTGACGAAAATTTGATATTTGTAACTGCAGACTGGATATTTTGCGTATTTGTGTGCGACCAGTCCAGCCCGGCTCAGCTCGTGGCAGACATATCTCATAGCTGTCGGTAAGGGATGAATAAATCATCCCAGTCCTGTGAGAGTTAATAGGTATGATGCATGTCCGGAGACCCGCTGCAGACAGGCTGGTAGGGAGGGAGGGAGAAGAGGGGTGACCCAGGCAGGGAGAGAACCAGACTGAGACAGAGAGACCTAAGAGGTGCGAGTCCGACAGAGGAGAAGTGAGGGACAGACGGGCAGTGAAAGGCTAGCTGGCAGATGGGAGACAGGAGGAAGGAGAGAAAGACAGGTACAGTTTGTCGTGAGGGAGGGAGAAGCTGCCTGTTGCCCGACAGCTGCTCTGCTCTGCAACAGAGGGCCGCTCACAAACACACATGAAATTGCACGTGAGACACACATATATACACACACACACACACCAAAATACGAATCTCTGCTGGAACAGTAGAGCTCTCAGAGTGGCCGTCAGAGCTCCTTTTAAAGAGACTGTAAATTTTTATATTGCTGTCCAGAACTGGTTGCTCAATTAAAACCAGTAACAGCATTGCATCATATGTATTTTGAGCCTGATCACACTTATTCAAACAAAAATAAATGTCATAATTTCATCACTATGTGTGTGAAACATTATGGACAGTGACTCAGCCAGGGTGTTTTTACATTAATGAAAGGGAAATCCTGAGCAAACCCTCAACTTTAACCAAAATAATAAAGTCTAACCTTCCTCAGAGTAAACTTCAGAGTAAAGAGCATAAAGTATAATCCCCTGGCCTTACCCAGAATGTTTCAGATGGGCCTGAAACATCCTAGAAGCTGTATTAAAACTGAAAATGGGGATCAAAGAAGACCTAATTTATAATGCTGTTTAAGATACAGGGCAGAAAATCATCGTGGCACTCCAATCAGTCAAAGCAGGTAGTCTGGCCTTTAAAAGCAGATGTAAAACACCTGCTCTGACATCGCTCGTTGGGGTGTGGGCAAAAGTCCCTATATTCATTAGTCTGTTGCACTCAAAACACCAAGTCTCTGTTCAGCATCACTGTTGATGTTTTGGAATACAGGTTTGCATAAAAACTGGCAGCTGACCACCAAGTTAGAGATGTCCTTTACAGTGACATCATCCCGGTGAGGACCCAAGTCAAGTCGTTTGAGATAAACTGCGCCTCGCCAAGAAAGTGGGCGAGAGCAGGCGGCTGCAGCAGGAGGCGGTGACAACAAGCCGCTGAGTTTCCCCGACAGTATCCAACAGCCTTCAGTCTGTACGGGAAGTCACACAAACGCTCACATCCTGTTAGATCTGATGCTTATTTATTATAAATGTTATCATGCCCATATATCAGTTTGTTTGCAGTCTCCAACTGTTAAATTATGACACAGTACTCTATATAAATGCAATAAAGGCGATCTGTAATTTAGGTTCATGGTTGAACCCCCATTTTAAATGAGCTGCCACTGCGGCCACCTCGATCCCACGAGGTTGTTTCTGTCTACTTTTGTATGACGTCGGAGAAAGTTGGGATGAAGTCAGGCACAAATCTAACCGGCCACCGCTGGTGATTGAATCTGCGCAGGCCTGTCTCATCTCAAACAAGCCTAATGTTGAAGGCTGGCTGCTGTGTGTGGCTGCAGGAGAGGAAATGCAACTTGGTCAGGGTTGCCCATAAAGGAGGGGGTGGGCTTTCTTGGCCACAGCCACCAGGTGGGGACCCATGAGGGCCAGCAATAATCATGGTTATCCTACATATACTCACAACTCACATGGTGGCCAGGTGGGTCAACGACTCACATTGTGACCTTGACGACTCTGAAACTAAGCGCTCACATGTGACCCCTACGACTCTGCAAGGGTTCCCACCCACACAGGGTTTAAAGCCTGCAACTTCATACCTGTCATTAAGAACTGAGGAAGCTTCTTGGATGAGATGCAAAACGTCTTCAAGAGACGCAATCAAGTCCAGTTGCCTATGATAGAGTACTTACGATTGTTAGAAAAGGGGGCGTGGCTCTACTGCAGTCCACTTTAGATGATGTAGAACACCATGATTGGCTTACAGAAAACTCATCAAATAAGTTTGTGCACTTGGGCAGAGTCTGATGACAGTAATCAGACGGAAACATTATGGCCATTGGAATAGACATGGAATCTGAATGGGTTAAACTCATACCGACCCCCTCAGCACTGGAAATAGCCATTTAGGGAATTCCACACCAACGTCTAATCAAGGGCTGTCTGCACATGGTGGATTTATCCCAGGGGTCAAAAGTTTGGTTGATAAAGTATACTTTACCAGGGGAGACTCAGTCAGCCACTGAAGTCTTGGTCCACAAGGAGGATCATGTTTACTCTTGTCTTTGACTCAGTTTGAGTGTTTTTCGTATATATGTTGTGCATCTGTGTGTTGTGATACATCTCCAACTTCTTTGAAAATACTTAAGTCTGAGACCATCTCACATCTTAAGACAATGTCAGCTTTTGGTCACACACTATCAGATGTTACAAAAACAGGGGATCTTATAGGATCACTCTTTACAAGACTACACCTATATTCCTTTTGAAGGTTATTTCCCATCCTGCTCCTGGTGGAACACATTACAGCAGACTCTCTTTAGGAAAAATGACGCATTAACAATCCCTTACATGTCCGCAAAAAGACATAACTCAAGAATAACAAGACAAAAATCATCATATGTCTACAGCATTCTTGTCAATTCGGCATCACCATATTTTATCAATATTCATATCATCAAAATTTGTCTGCGACGGTGAAATCACTTGAAAAGTTGTTTGGTGTAAGGCCTTAAAAATCATGAGACTTAATCATCGTCTTTGTGAAAGAGTAAAATACACAATAAAATTCAAATTGCAAACTATTTCAGTCCAGCACACTGCGTTTCCTGTAAATCATCTCTCTGCCTCAGCAGCACTGTCATATCCCACAGCAAATTGAAGATCAGCTTTCCTATCAGCCACTCACTGCAATGAGATCATCACTGATCCAGTATCATATGCCACAAAGTAGATGTATCAGTGTATTGATGACTGTGTATAAGTAACCATCAGCCTCTCAGTATACGAGTCTCCTGACAAGACATTTCTTCATCAGCTACCAATCATTATAAAGTGTCTGGATTTTTCTTCCACTCACACCAAGAATTAGGAAGGTAACACAGATATGTAGTTATTGACTGAAACATATGTTATGTTGATATTTCATTATGTGTATACATTTGTTAAGCATATTTCTCAGACAGAGCATGTTTAAAAGTGAAAGCAGAGCACTGATTCTGCTCTCCGCATGGCCTCTGACCCACTGACACAGAAGCTGTTATTTTTCTGCTGACACACCACTTGCTTTGGATTTGATCTGTCACCACAAGGGCCGTGATCAAAGTTATTGTGGCTCAACATTATATTGTCAGGGCATAAACAGTGGCTTCTGCCCCAAATCAAAAGTCATGATTACGCTTTATGGACTATTAAATTAAAGGGCAAGCGTGCATGTATGCTTGTTTTTCTTTGGCTGCCTTTCAGACTGCAGGTAAACCTATCTCACATCAGATTTTCTTTTCCTATCAAGTGAAACACATCACTTCTTAATGGCACCACATTCAGAAAAAAATCACAATGGAACCATTTTCTGAGCCACTTTTTATATGTGGTCTAAATTCATGTTTAAGATTTTGATTAAGATTATGTTTAAGATCAATTACTCACCCTGTGTTATGCTGACTTTGTAAAGAAAACTGTGTTTTACCCACACGCCTCCACAGTGAACGCAGAATCCAAAAACAGAGAAAATACTTGATGAATTAAGGTAAAAGGGGGTCGTATTAGGAACATGCATTCATTCATTGTCCGTAACAGCTTATCCTGGTGGGGGTTGCGGCAGTGCTGAAGTCTATCCCAGCTGACACTAGGCAAGAGGCAGGCTTGACACATGAAACACACAACTATTCACACTCGCATTCACACCTATGGCCAACCTGCATGTCTTTGGACTGTAAGAAGAAGCTGGAGTACGCAGAGAAAAACCACGCTGACACAGGAAGAACATGCAAGCTCCATGCAGAGGGGATCCCTCACCGTGAGACCTGAACCCTCCACCCCAGGTTCGAACCAGAAATCCTCTTGCTGTAAGGCGACAATGCTAACCAATTTGTTTACAAACTCTCACCCAACTCGTGCAATATAATCAAAGTCTCATTAATCCAGTCGTATGTTCAGTACTTCCTACACACATTTGGGCTAAAACCTCACTATTTAAAACACTTCCACATACAAGTAGCTCACCTGGGCAAGCGTGTGCGATTGAACTCTGTGAGTGCATTCTACTGAGCAGTTCAAATGCACGTGAGACTGTTGATGTAGTTTTTAAATAGTGAGGTGACGTGTTTGGGAAGTACTGAGCATATGACTGGATTAATGAGGCTTTGATTATACGGTACGTGAGTAGTGTGGGAGTTTGTAAACAGAATTTTGTTTGTTTTTGGATTCTTCGTTCACTGTGGAGGCATAGCCTTATTCACAAATTCAACTTAATTACTCATGGGTTCAGTAACGGATGTACAAAATATCAATTTATGGTTGAAGCATCCCTTTAATATCTTGGTTGTTTTGTATATACCTAAAAGCCTCTGTGTGCTATAAATAAACTGGGTTGTACGATGTGTCGTCTGACCACATCTACAGGCAAAACTTAGTGGGGAAAGTGGGGAAAACCCTGCCATCACAGCCTCCTTCTGACTGCACCCCACTGCCACAGAATCTCTGCCCAAGAACTCTGTTTCACTTTCACATCACTGTAATCACAACACAAAGTCTGTGTAATGTTTGGTTGAGCTCATGTGTGAATATAGGGGTTCACTGTCCGAAAATTCGTAGTGAGCAAGTGGGCATATTGGTGATGTTTCTATCATGCAGCTCAAAACCAGAAGAAAATAAACATCCAAGGGTGAAGAAGACAGGTAATTTAAACAAAGACAGAAACGAAATGTTTAAATGGAGAGATGACTTCTGTCGGTGAGGGCAAAAGCCAAAATCCCCAGACAAATTCAAGGAACGGCAAGACACCGTTGTTTATGGCCAACTGGCTACGTGACAGCATTGTAATCCGTGTCTTGTTCTGCCTCCTGCACGCTCAGCCCATGCACCATCCCTTGCCTCAACCAAACTGAGTATTTCCAGTAGGTGAGAACGCATGCAACACAGATAATCTCATGTTGTGTGCTACACGTGTGACGTGCAAACTCTGGACAATGTACGGACCTAATCTCTGGACATTTTCCTGAGTTCATGTGAGAAAACGCCGAAAGAGAGAAGTTCAAATCTTGCCAGCATCCACACCTCCAGACAATCACTGCGTTAATTTGGTGTGATTGTCAGATCGTCTCAAACATTTCTGAAATTCTGCATCAGTGCAAGCAACACTGAAAACAACATTTTGACTGATGTTTCTAACTGTAATCTATATCAGAAAACACACCAAGTGGATTACAGGTTGGCTTGCATTTAAAGCCCGTAGTGAGTGTAGCTTCTGTTTAATTTTTTGTCAGTGGAGTATATGTTGTCAATAGTTTCTCAAAAACCAGTGAAAACTGTGCAGTGGTGTCCATGAGCCAAAGATGCGTAAATATACTAGAATATACCTGAGTTTGTTTTTTTGGTGAAAACATAAATTGTATGCAGGTTCTCCATAAGTCCTTGCTAGTCATTGGTTGGTACTGTACTGTACATTCAAGGGTTAATGTCCAAGTTTCCATATCACAGCACCTGTGATGGCCTCCACTAGAGCGCCTGTTCTCATGGTAATCTCTCAAGGTGTTTAAAGCAATAGTGAGTGATGCAGCCTTTGTCTGTGCTGATACACACAGGCGGCTGCTTCGCCCAGTACCAGACCCTTCGAGGGGGTCATGGCAGATCAAAGGTGCTGGTCACAGCCATTAGGCCCGGCAGCCCAGACCCGACATGAAAAGCTTGTGTTTTGAAAAGGAGGGCAGAAGGAAAAAAACAACAGGGCCCTCTTCGTTTAAAAAGCAAGCAAACTGTGAAATAATTGAAAAGGTATGTCAATCAAGAGCAGGAGCACAGCGGGAACTCCAAGATTCCCAGGCTCTGCTCTGGTCGAGCACTGAGCCATGGAGGGCTGCTCAAGGGGGCAACCCAAGAAATTAAAGACCTGGGAAAAGGAACAAAAAGAAGACAGGAGGAAAGGAGCAGAAAAATCTCTTTTTCTCACTCTCTCTTTGCTCAGTCTTTCACTCTTTTCTGCTTTAAATTTGCGATGAAAGGAACCATTTTGCCACACTTTGTAGAGCCCCATTCAAAACGCTTGGTCATTAATAAGATCTTGTCTAGCTCTTCACCTCTCAGGTGAGTAACAAAGACTTATTTGGGGGAGCAGCCATTGGAAGCGCCTGCCCCCACCACCGAAACCCCCATCTTATAACCAGCACCTTCACCCTGTACTCACTCCCTCCTCCTCCCCCATACCATGAGTCTGACAAAAGGGAACCCCGTGAGAGTGTCTCTCTCTTTCCTTTCTGCCTTTTTTTTTTCAAAGTCAGAAAAGGCTTGAATGATCTGACGTTGGGCTAACGTCCAAAAAATGGGGGACGGAAAGAAAAGAAAGAGTAAACAAAAAAAGACTGGGTAAAAGACTTTTTTCTATGCTTTTAAAAATCCCATAGAGAAGAAATAAATGGCAAGTCCACAGTTGACTAGACATGTATAGTGCAGGATTTGCTTGTAATGGCAGCTTGAGCTTATTGACAGTCCCAGCCAAAACATGTCAAAGGTTAAGAGATCTTGCCAATTGCAAGTGGGAAGCCAAAAGTACCTTTTTCTTGAGCTCAATAGGGCCATCAGTTGATACTTGCTCAGCAGAACATGGAGCGGGAGTGACCCTCAGTTTCCAATGCAACTCAGGAACAAAGAATTAATTTGTCTCAATTGTTACTCTCTCTCCTTTTCAATTGTGATTTTGTTAAAGATTTGAAACAGTTCTTGAATGAACATTATTCACAATTTTAAAAACTTTAATTTTCTCTAAACATAGTCAAACATTATACTAGAATAAGATCATTTTATATGAGCAAGCTAAATATTCCTGTCCCCTTGTGTAGATTACAATTCTTTGAATTTACACCAGGCCATATGTTACAAAAAAGGATTATTAAAGAGAGGATTACCCCCATAATGCACTTAAAATGTGAGATACAACCAAAATTTACGTTGGTTTGCAGGGGGCTACAAAAAATCCAGATAAATCATTTTAGCATTTCTAAAGAGCTGCCATCAATCAAATCGGTGGACTATATTTTTAAAACCCTTTTATAATAACGTAAGTTTCAGTCAAAAATATATACTTCTAGAAAACATCTATATCACAGCAAAGTCCAGAGGCTAAACTCAGCACACAGCCTTTCCCTCCAGTAAAGTGACCTTTGGATTTCAGCAGTTAGGAAAACCCTCTAATAGCTTGGAATACCTCGCTCTGATTTCTCAGGCTTCCAGCACAATGGAGTGACTTTTCAAAGGGGGGACTGTGAGTTATATGGATCTAACTGGTCTTTATAGATGTGTGGTCAAGCGTCCAGAGCCCGAGTGATTCCTCGAGACAATGTGAAATCCCCATTTCATGTCCTCAGATCTTTTGTGTCTGCTGGCTGCTACAGCAGCATGTATGAATGAAATGACATGTAGGGTACCTATGAGACTCGAAAAGAGACTGAACAATATTTAATGTGCTACAGTCTTGTTTTTGCTGAAAAGCTTTGCAAAATTATTGCTAACACAAACTTACCTATCAATACAGATATTAGCTAGTAGACTATTCTAAACTGCGATTTGTTCAAGACTTTTTTTTAAACACTTAAAACCTGACTTAACTATTCACGGCCAACTCTTTGCAATGTCTCAGATGTGACAAACATCCATCCAACACACCTACTGTGCCTGGAACTCAAACCAGCAAATAATGGCAATGACTGCTGGCACCACTTTCAGGCACCAGCGGTTTTCATTGGCCTGGACTAATCCCCCATAAATCCTTGCAGCACTCCAATCACCAGCCGGGCCTCAGCTAATTGCTTATGAGTCCCTTGCACGCTCCAGGTGCCACCGTAGCACACCCGGTGTTTGTAAACACAGCTCGTAAAGAGGAGGCTGCCATCAAAGTGTTAATGTTTCCTCGGAGGATCAGAGGCAGCGCAGGAATGATGGGGGTGCAGCTGGGCTGGTACCTGGATGGACTCAACTGAGGCATTCCCCTCCCTTCCCTGCAGCTGCGGCGAGCGGAGAGAGGGCTTCATTTACACGGTCCTGTCAGAGAAGAAAGACACTCAACAGGAGTTTGTGTTTGTTTACCTTCCTCGTCTTTTCTTTCCTCCTCTTTACTCTCTGTACTTCTTTGTGCATAAAGTAGATGACCTCACTTGGTAAGCACGACTGGGGATGTTCAGAGCTGAAAAAAAAAAAAGAAAAAAGTTTGAGATAGTTGTGTTTAGAGTGATGGGACCAGCAGATGTGTGTTTTTAAGTTGTGGAGCTCTTCAGATGTGCTCTTTGAAACCAGTGGTCTGATAATATTAGCAGCTAAGCTGTAGAGAGCGGTTAGTAGCACCTTTGTTTGCAGTCGCATTTTCAAGACTGTTATGAATACTCACATGCCCCAAATGGAAACTGTTTGTGTCGCTGTAATTATTGTTCCTGTCCATGCTGGCTGTAAAGAGTTTTTTTCCCCATCTCTTTGCATCAGATTACTTCAGAAGGGGATCTCTTAACTACATAGTAGTAATGAGAGGTACAAATACAGAAAACCAAAAGCACTTTCAATGCACATATGAGCATCTGAGTTCTGTATTAGACACTAGGGCTGCCCCCTAACAGTCGACCAAACATTAGTCGACCAGAAAGGTCATTAGTCGGCAAGATTTCATCAGTCACTTGGTCAAAGAGAAAAAAAAACAAAATTTAATTTGAAAGGACAGACACAGGAAGTGGCCATGCTCGGCAGTCAGACAGAAGTCACTTAACCTTAAACTCAAATCACTGTGTTGCCCCGCCCAAAATGTACAATTTAACAATTACATTAATGTCGTAAACATGCGGGCAACTAGTCGACTAATGGCCCTGAGTAACGACTATTGGTTGACTAGGAAAATTCTTAGTCGGGAGCAGCCCTGCTAGAGACCCAAGAACAACACCACCAGTTGTTTCAGTGTGAGCCTCAAAACATCTGTTTGCTATCAAGTGACAAAGACCTCCAGCAGCTGTAGTAATGAAGAGGGAGCAAAGGAGGAAGTCAGGTGTTACATTAGAGTAAAACAGTCAGCATAGGGAGACGGTTTGCATGGTTGAAATAGTCAACAAAACATCAGATTTACAACCGACAGTCAGTGTTGTTTTTTCTAAGCAAGGCCACAATCGTTCCCAAGCCTTAAGTTCGTCGCAATCGAGGTGTTTTCACTGAAGGGGGCCATTACTGTACCCTGGAAATCCAGAGTTCTCGCGAGAGCGCAATTTGAATTTGCTCAGCGAGTCACTCTGGCAATCAGTAATGATGCTCATTACCTATGCCCATGAAACCGAGCTGCATCAATCACATCGGTGTATCCAATATAGGCGGACCAGAGGCGAGCTAAACAGATGACGACAGCGCTGCGACGACGAAGTCCGGAATCAGTGAGTAAACATTGCAAGATGGCTACGGATGAACACCAGTTGTTTGAAACGGCTTTGGCCGCTACAATGAACGAGTTAGACTTGGCTTTTTCTCTAAAAGAGGAACAGAAGACGGTGCTCGAATCTTTCCTTTGCAAGAAGGACGTTTTTGCTGTTTTGCCGACCGGTTAAGGCAAGAGTCTAATCTACCAGTTAGCTCCGCTGGAAACTAAGCGTATACGTCATCCCGTGTATTGTTCTGATTGGTCGTAGTGTTATCCAATTGCGTGCAGTGATATTTACAAATGCATGCTTGGTGCCACCCCTCAAGTTGGGCCATTTTCATTATTCATGGCCAGACCCTAAATCTTTCTAGATTTGGGTCTGGATTTCCAGGCTACCATTACTGTGTATTTACCTAAAATCCAAGATTCAAATGTACACTGGGCAAGCTAGACTAGATATGGCAAACATATTGGTGGGGGAAAAGAGTTCGACACAACACCGGCAACTGCCAGCACAGAGCGGATTTGTCAGTACAGAGAGTAATAGTTCGCATTAGCATGGTGTCAGTTTTGACAGCAAATGATAGAGTGTTTAGTTTTTGGGTGTAAACTACACCTATGTGAACACACTGTAACACCTTAGCACAGTGGTTCCCAACTGGTCCCGCCACGTGTTCCAGATTTCTCCATAGTCATTAGTTCAAGGTCCACACAGAGAGAGTTATACTTGTGTTTGGCAACGTCATGAAGCTAGTTTTCTGTCTCTGTTGAGTAGCTGTCCATTATTCACTCTCTCTACAGCAGGAAATGGCACTTTAAAATGAAAGCTCTGTGCTGGAAATTTACTGTACCAATTGCCTTAGCAGATACTATTGTGTGTTTCACAGACAGTAACACTGTGTCAGCCACTGCCAGTTACAAGCTAACAAGCTAAAACACAACATCAACAAATGAAAGATGCTAACTCCACCAACGATTATGATCGACTGCTAACTGCTGATTTTGGTGCACAGCAGACTCCTAATGTTAGCCACTAGCTAATGTTAGCCATCTTGATGCACACTGCTCTTCCACCAGTCAACCTAGCACTAGCCTCACATAGTCAGACTTATCTCCACACTTTGTTTTAGCACTGGAGAAAGCAGAAAGTGAATGGAACAGCGTAGGCAGAGGCCAGATCCAGAACTTCTCAAACAGGGATAATTTTCTTTTTTCTTTGTATATGGTAAAACCATCTCAAACAAAATGTTAATTAATCAATTAGTATTTCTACACACGTTGAAACATGTCTGGAAGGGAACAGTTTAACCAGGTGTTTACTATTGTGGCCATGAAGCCGAAGCATCCATAAGCTTAGCAAAGTAGTAATTTAAGCCTAAACCACAATGTTTCTATAACCTTACCCAAGTACTCATTTTAAAACAAACCATGAACTTTCCCTAAAGTTAACCAAGTCATTGTTGTGCTTAAACCTAACCAAACGTAAACTATGAAACAGAGAACAGATGCTTCTGGCAGGTACACTCAAATGATGTCATCTCGCCAATAAGGGTAATAAAATCAGGATGGACAAACAACTTATTTTGCCATTTAATTCAGAGGACTTGTGTATTAAGACAGACTTGGAAAAAATGTGAACGTACCCTTTAAAGTTCTAAAACAAATACATAACTCATTATTTCATGCAACAACATATTAAGTCAAGCCTTTGTGCCAAGTTCAGCTTTACTCTTCTTTCCAAACAAAATCTGAATTTGCACAAATAAATAAGTAGAAAGGGGGGTAGCACCTGCAAAACCCCTGATGTGAGCGTTTATTTTTCATTGCTGGATGGGTTAGACCAGTGAGACTGCTCAGTCACTGCCCTGCACAAGACTTGCGGTTGTACCAAAGCAGCTGGGGGTTGGTCAGTTGGGTGGCCAGTGGCCCACTGCTGCTTTTATGACTTGCGTTTCCTACCAGCTTTGGATCACCCTGTCCGTCAGCACCTTGATCTGGTGCTATGTTTACAGCATCTATCCAAAGCCAACAATCCCCTTTTCACAAATATACTGCAGTGCCTAGCCCTTGAGCAGCAACATGTTTTCTCTGCACAGACTTGGTTTTCAGGGGTGTTAAAAGATGATTCCGTGCTCTGATCAGATAGCAGGGCCACATCAGGGCGCTTTTGAAGGTGTAAGTGGGTGAATAAAGCCAGAAAAATATCATCCAGAAGAGAGCTTCATCTCTAGCAATTAGCTGCTATTCAGAACCCTGCGGTAAGCCCTCAGGTCATCTCCCAAACATCTCCTCGTCGTAGCCATGACAATGGGTGTGTGCCTTTATTTTTGTGTGCAGACAAAAACCAGATCAAGAGTGAACCACATGGGACTTGTTTGCAATCAGTGCCCAGAGGAAACAATTAGCCCACAAGCTTGCCAGCTTTTTCATGGGGTGAAGTGAGTTGGAGTGGCTGCTTAAGTGGCCCGCAGACACTGGTTTTGTGTCCCTCAGTAAACAACACTGGGCATCATAAGGATGGAGTGTCACATCTGGAGTCAGGAGGTTTGAATGGAAGCATACTCAGACAGCATGTATGTGTGTGCTACAGAAGTGTGTATGACAAATTTTATGTAGTTCAGGATGTGGTCCATAGGTGTGCATTGGTAAAGTTGCTCAATTAAGCTTCTATGAGAAAATAATGTTAATTTTCTGCCTTTTCTGATATGATCAAACCTTAAAATGATGTTAGAAATGCTAAGCTTGACTTGTCTTCACACAAAGGGAGCTCTCTCGGGCCATTGTGCATGTCCTGTGTATGTGTGTCTCTTTTTCTCTCCTCTTGGACTCCCTCTCCCCGGAGCATATGGCTGTCTGGTATCCTAATCGCTAATGATAGAGTGGCTTTTTGATGGGGAAACTCCCAAAGCTAGATGTTTCTAACCCAGACTCTTGTTCCCTCTTTTATTTTCCAGGCCTGATGGAAATCCGATCTGTCAGTGTGGGAGTTGTTGCCATCAAATCTGTCAGCACCGGGCTGTACTTAGCTATGTCCAAGAAAGGCACGCTCTTTGGATCGGTGCGTATACAACCTGGCAACATTGTTTCTGGAGGTCAAGATGGGAGGGCTGTGAAAGGGGAGGAGGGTGGCGAGGGTAGGGGAGGTATATGTGTATAGGGGTCCCAAATGAGTGCCTACCCAAACATGTTTGATTCTGCTGAAGAGAAGGGAATCTTCTGCCGGGAAGTCCAGAGAAAGTTCAGAGTGTTACAATCAATCATGGCTGTACACCTGGGCCCACGGCTGATGATACCTGCAGCTTGAGTTGGCTTGTTCCACTGTCAAAATAAATAGCAGAGAAGAGACACCCAACCAGCAGTGACAAAGAGCCAGCTGGGCTCCTTTAAAGGTCTTCGCGTGCCATCTGCCAATTGTTGTTTCCCACAGCAAGCTTTCAAAAGTAATCACCTCTCTTTGTTAAAATCAGCCACACATCAGACCTGAGGTGTGTGGTGTCTAGCTCATGTATTCACATCTTGGAAACGGAGAAATCAGGGACAAGCAATCAGTCAGCAGCAGTGATAAGAGAAGTGCCTTTACCGTAGTAAATAAGACATAAACAGATCTGAAGACCCAGGTCTGAAACCCCACATAATGAGAAAAAAGGCAGGTGAATCATGGCAGTCTCATACTATCCTGATGCTATCACAGACAGGGCCTCATTATGGCAGATAAGGATCTGGAAAAGGGAATGCAGCAGAATCTCTTGTCACTACAATATCTTTCAAGACTCTGTGACTGCCTGATAAGAGGTGGTAACCACCCATGGAAAAAGTGGCTGTTGGGTTACCTTCACAGATCAGTATACCTGTAAAAAAGGCCCGTTACTTAAAAGAAGACTTGGATCAGAAAGGAGAAACAATGATTTTCACATCAATTGTTGATTAAAAAGGTATTTTTCATTAATAACTTTATTTTGAGAATACTATGGGTTTTGTTCACTCAAATTATTCTCAATATTTTATCAATTTTCGCTAGTAGTGTGTAACATTTAGGGGGATTTAGTGGCATCTAGCAGTGAGGATTGCAGACTGCAATGAGCTGAAACTTCTCCTGGTTAGAATTCCTTCAGTGTTCATAGTTCTGAGAGTTTTTCCTGGGAGCCAATTTATTCGCAAAGGTCTCCTCCTCCTCTCAAAAACAAACAGGCCAGAATAAAACCAGTAAAACACTGAAGAAAACAGTTTCAGGTTAAAAATCAGTATTTCTCCAAAGCTGTTTGTCATGTCTGAGTCTGGCTCCTGTTAACCTCTGTTAACTTCATGTTTGCTCTATCTCCAGCCAGTGTTTGGTTTGTCCATTCTGGGCTACTGTAGAAACATGGTGGTGCAAATGACAATCTCCATAAACGAGGACCTGCTCCCTTTGCAGATATAAATGACTCATTCTAAGGTTACAAAAATACAATTCTTATTTTCAGGTGATTATACATTAAAGAAATGTACTTGTCATATCATATTCCACTTCTGCCAATATATCCCCCTGACTCATACACACTGGACCTTAAAGAGCATTGTTCACCCTAAATGTTCTCAATATTTTAGGTTTAATTTGTGGTATTCTGATCTCTTTTGAGGTTTTGAATTTGTGTCTGCTGCTGAAACCGTTAAAGAATGTAATTCAAAAATAGCAACATTTTATTCCAGTAACAATGTCCTGGTTACTCAGGATATATCACAGACCTCATTGTGATCAGTTTCAGTCAGTGATCAGTTTTCAGAGGTCAGTCCCAATGAAAACTTAACTGTGGATTATTGCGAGTAACCAGAACATTGTTTCTGGAAAGACATGCTGCTTTTGGGTTTAAATTCTTCAATGCTTTGAGCAGCACAAACAAAATTCCACCGACGCAAACTGTATGGGTTGATGGGAAAAAAGTTTCAGAGGTGGACATCTCGAAACCTCAAAACTGTTTGTTTGGCTAGACACAAAATTATGTTGGTTTTTTTTTCAGTTTGGGTGAACCAGCCCTTTGATTCTGCTTCTACTGTAGCATTAAAAAGACAAACCAGCTTAATACTTGATGCAGAACTCTATCAGCTACAAACACCAGGCAGGTCTTTTACTGCAACAACAGATATTAACCTTTGTGCACTTGGAAGCTGGCCTAGCATAGCACAGCAGGAATAGCAGTCAGCTGTTTGCTATTCACTCATCTGTTATAACCTCTTTAACGTCTCTGTCTTCCTCCCTGTGATCGCAGGTGAAGTACAACCCGAGCTGCAAGTTCAAGGAGCGCATTGAGGAGAACGGCTACAACACGTACGCCTCCCTCCGTTGGAAGCACGGTGGCAGGCAGATGTTTGTTTCGCTGAATGGGCGGGGAAAGCCACGGCGAGGCCACAAGGCTCGTCGAAGACACCCGTCTACTCATTTCCTGCCCATGCTGCCCTCCTAGCTGCCCAAGCCTGAACTCTGACCGGCGACTGGCCGGCTCACCTGCCTCCTCGCACTAGTGTTGATCTAGCCATGACAGCAATCTTTATTTTTATTACTCCATCCTCCTGTCACATAAATGTACATTTGTTGAGGGTTGTAACATTTGTAGAGTTAGTATAATATGTACTTTTAAGTTATTTTCTCCATTTTCTAATGATGTTCAATAATACAGTAAATATACAGTAGAATTATACTCCAGGCATCTGTCTGGCCACAGTATCTGTCTGTGTGTCTGAACTGCATGTAAAGCAATGTTTGGGTGAATTTAAGAGGCTATAAGAGGGCTGAAAAGGGACAGCAAGGCTAAGAAACAACAAAATACGGCTCACTGGTTTGTTATTTAGCCTTTTTTTTTTTTTGATGCTCAGCTAAATATGAACGAAAGCATCAGGTACAGCAAAAATTATATTTTCAAGTTTCACTATTAAAACAAAAATAAGCAACTTTGAAATAACTACAAGCCAGGGCCACAGCTCCGACTGAGGATGCTGATGTTCTCTGTATTTCTGGTTGACTTTTAGGTGGTTGGGGTCCCCAGTATTTCACTGAATTTACATATAGACCAAATCACCATGTTTGTTTGTAATGACTTCCGGGTAGGAAAACACACCCACATCACATACATAAAATGAAACTGTGCTGAGCAAGCGCTGCCTCAATTGGTTAGTTTTTAGTTACCTAAAAAAAGGTCCACCTAAAGTAATCAATTTTAGTTTAAGTGTACATTATATTTAGAATATTTTCACTGCTTTACCTTGCTGTCAGACAGCCTATTCTGGGAACTGAAGCTGTAAAGTCACTAGACTCCACTGACAAAAACAGTAATTTTACCTTGCAAAACACTGGAGTTGCCACTCTCCACTGCCTCGATCAATTAGTGTGTAAGGTTAAAGCGGTGAAAATATTCCAAACATAGTATTTACTTACACTGATTTAAAAAAAAAAAAAGCAACACAAAACATAAAACAAGCACAGCAGAAATGTCAGATAGGTTGGACCACCATGTTAAACAATATATATTTAAACCTTATAGATAGGGTTAAAAAAAAGACAACATGAATAAACAAGTTTGTGGATTTTATACATCTCCACTATTTAATAAATCAATTACCAGTTGCCTGCTCGGAAGTGATTGTTTTTGTTCACGCAAAATCATGGTGAAAAAAAATCGTTTTTTAGACATTTCATACATGAAATGTGATAGTGAAAAGTTTCACATGCTATTTTTTTGTAAGGCTAAATATGACTAGACCAGGTGTCGGCAACCTTTACTATCACAGGAGCCATTTTTGACAAAAATATTTAAAAAACAAAAAACAAACCTCTGTGTGGAGGCGCAAAACATATTTGACACTTTTAATGAAGGTAAAACAGCCTATTAAGTCCAAATTAGCCTATACTAATAGAACTAAATGAGCATTCTTTCATGTTTTACCATAATGTGGCCGCTCTGCAGGGCTCTATCTATAATTACTTGGTACTTTAACTTTGCAGAGCTGGCAGTGAAAGCAAACAAATCTGTCCATGCACTACTAAAGTCTCTACTTTATTCCGAGACTTTTACTTTTTTTGGATTTGGCATCCATAGCTAACCAGCTAGGAAGTCTCAAGACTAGCTACTGCTATTGAGGTTCGGCAAAGTTTCAACTGGACTACATACATTTTAGTTGTCTTTATTTGGTATATAGGCTTCATATTTTTTACTATTGGAAAATGTAAGAATTTCTTTGAGCCTACAACACTGGCATATAAAATCAAAATGTCGAAAAAATAACTATTATTCATTTCCATTTTTTTGTCAAAGCCACAGGGCGCCACTGGAGAGGGGCTAAAGAGCCACATGTGGCTCCAGAGCAGGTTGCCTACCCCTGGACTAGACCAACAGTAGGCCTAAACAAAACAACTCAACAACAGATTTTATATAATGTGGAGTAAAGTGGTGAGGGTTCATATCATTCAAAAACAACATGACAAATAACTAATAAAAGGGGGGATTTGGACCTGTGACCCGAGTATTTCTAAAATCCTGGCTATGGCCCTGCTGCAAATCCAAAACCCTGACTGTTGCTTGGGATATACCGTACTGACACTACTGGATAAGAAGAGACACTGATCTGCACCTGAACTGCACAGAGGAGATAAAATCTCTGCTGACTCAAACACATTGATAAATGTACTGTTCTGTCTGTATATGTCTACGTATGATAAGAACACAACAGAAACTAAGCTAACTACTGGGATAATATGCTGGATGACCTTTTACATGTTTGTGCATGCTTCTGTCGGACTGCTTCTCTCATTCAACCCACAGCTAATAGATTAGGAATCAGTATCAGAAAAAAATGCATTGTGTCTCTAGTCTCTGATTCTTGGTCCTTAATTCAGTCGTGAAATAATAATATACATTTTGAGTCATTTAATGCATTATAGCAGCCATAGGTAACGCAGATGTCACATAGTGACAACTTCATTAATTTTGTACACAGTAGTAAATGGTTATTACATACTGCCTCTCTGTTAAGTCTAGCTAACATTTTCTCAAAAAGGCTGTTGCTAATAGAACATTTAATATATTTAAAACATTTTGTACTCTTTAACTGTTTGAAGTTGATGTTTATTGTTATTGTCAACTTCTTGTGTTGGATTGTAGTCATACTGTTAAAAAAAGAAGAAGGGAAAAAAGTAATCGTATTCAAGTCCATATTCAGCTCATTTTGTATGGTATTACTACTGGATATCGGTACAATTGTGATCCACTTATCATAAACAGCTGTCAGCTATATAGGCCAGTAATAGTAGGTTGTATATAAGGCCAACGTCTCAGAACAAAGTCTTTAGATTGATTTCAGCAAAGTGAAATCATTCGAGTGCCTTGGTCCATGCTGAGTTTGGTAAACTTCAATAAAAAATGTGGATGAATCATGAGTCATGGCTCACTCCCTTACGCTAGCAAGCCTTTTTAGAATCTAGTCTGAAAAAGTATGAAGTGCAAAGACAGCATTTTAATCTTGTCTCGTGCGTGGCACTGATTGTTAAGTGTTGCTAACATCTCCATCAGAGCTCTCCAACATAATCCCCCTCCTCATCATAATCATGACAAAACTCACAGCAGGAGAGGCGTTGATGTGGAGGATCTCCCCGTGTCTGATGAAAGGTCTGCGGTTATGAACTATGCACCCAAGCATCAAGGTCATTTACACACAGACGAGCCCTCCAGTGGCACAGGAGGCCACTCGGTCCTTTCAGTGAACAGAAAGGAGAGTCTGGGATGAATAGTGGCTGTTTGGGGTGAATAAAGGCCAACCTTTCAGCCTGTCATAATGTGAGATTACTGTGACGGGGTACATGTCTGGTCAGAATGGCGTGAAGTCACACTGTAGTGCCGCTCCAAAAGGTCTGGGTGCAGCACACAAATATCAGTATGGGGGGTCTGCCAGTACTGTTGCCATGCAAATGTCTTTGTTCTCAGCTGTGAGGGATTGTTAAATTTTAAACTATTTGTAATTGTTCTGTTTGTTGCTGTTATTTTTAAACTGTAAAACACAGACATGTCATCTAAAAGAGAGGTTTGGCTTTTTTGGCCTCTTGCTTTTTTGGCTAAAAGTTAAGTGAGAAAGACGATAGCACTTTCATGTCTATACGCTAAATATGAAGCTTTCATTAGCAGCCAGCTAACTTAGCTTAGCAGAAAGACTGGAATTGGGGTGTCTAAAGGTAACAAAATCAGCATAGCAACACCAAAGCTCACCAAAGAAAACACATATTGTTTGTTTTACCTGTACAAATGCCAGAGTATAGAAATGGCCAGTTGCAGAAACTCCAAGAAGTCACTGGGCCCAACCAAGAAATAGTGGTGCCATGCCGTTGTTCCAACTGCCCAAATTTCCAAAGCCCCATTAGTCCATAAAATGTACAATTGGAGCAAAAGCCCATTTCTCCTACAACCTGTTATCCCAAAGACAAACACCCATTGCTCCGAAGTCCTGTTTTTCTGAAAGTTACACACTCCTTACAGTTAGTTTTAGTTTTCCAGCAGCATCTCAGCCACTGATCCTGGGTGTATTTAATGACCCTTCGCAGCTTTTTTCTGTAGCATATGAGCCACCAATCCATGGTGTTTTTACAGACTTTTCACCGTGTTTCTTGGCGGGATTTGAGCAATCACTCTGTGTTTTTACCAACCCTTCGCTGCGTTTCCCTGCTGCATTTGAGCCTCCAATCTCTGCATTTTTACCGAACCTTCACTCCGTTTCCCAGTGGTGTTTGAGCCACTGAACCCAAGTGTTTTTCGCTGACCTGTCCCTGCTTTTTCAGCATTTTTGTGCCACCAAATGTGGGTGCTTCAAGCTAAAACATGATCTTTTTCTATCCATTACCAAGAGGTTTTTGTGCCTTTACCTAAACACACATTCACTACAGCATTGTTGAGAAACTTACAGTTTCAACGTATCTGCTTTAAAATAATGTACAAATGTAACGAATGATCTACCGAAATGTAGCTATAAGGTGAACATTTTTTCTGGTGACTTGGTTGGAAAAACAGGATTTGGGAGCAATGGGCGTTTCTTTTTTGGATAATGGGCTGTCAGAGAAATGGGTTTTTGGTCCAATGGGACATTTTTTGGACTATCAAGGCTTTGAACTTTTGGGCCATCGGAACAATGAGCAGTCCCCAGAATAGCTCCCTGTTAAACAGCATTCTTGTTTTTACATTTTGGTTTTCGAGACCAGTTTTTCCTAGCAGTTTCCCTGTGTTCCAAGTTGTTCTGCTCAGTCAAGTTTCATCAGAGAGAATACGTATAATAAATATTTCAGTCTTTTTAAGAAAATACTCCTGTGTGTAACTGTGCCAAATACAGTGCATTTAAGTTTTACAGGTGTCTCTGAACATATGATCATTATCCAACCCTCAGCTGGCAAAGACACACTAAAACATGCACGCCACAAAGTAATCCCATTTTCTGCCTGTTCTCTCGATTGACTCGCCTCTTTGTCAGTGTGTCCTCCATGTTTTCTCCTCTACCTCTCCTCTCTCCTTTTTTAACCGTCCAAGAATCTCTCCTTTCTTCTTGGCCTGAGGGTGCGACTGCCTGTTGGTGCCAGTTCCAGGGACACCAAATGGGAGCTGTAATTATCATTGCTCCACCACTGTCCTGTCAGTGTGCTCGCCAGCAAAACAAGAGGGATCCTTTGGAAGTCCTGATCAAAAGCTTTGGCCTTTGATCACGAAGCAAAAGGAAAAACCTAAACACTGTGTAAAATCAACGAGGAATGTCCAAAAGAGAACCCAGGAGAATGGAAATGACAGCCATCCAGAAGACATCCTCTGCTCCTCCTCTGCCATGATGTGTTGATGTCAGGAGCACAGGTGTTTGGGCTGTGTTTGATCTGATCGGTGTAAGCAGAGGACTGAGAGAGTGAGTCATGCAATGATGTTGTTGCTGAAGTGTCTGTCAGACAGCACCTGGTAAGCTGCACAGCGCGTCATGTCTTCTGCAGAGGCCTTTTCAAAATCTTAAGTTGCTTGAATTGTCATTTAAAACACCATAAAGCACAACACATCTTTACAACTGCACATGCATGAAAACATTACTTGGATGAAGGTATTCTGCATGACCCAATAAAAATAGTGTTTATAGAGAAGGTTACTTTGACTGCTTCGAAATTAATTTGCAGCTGAGTGACAGAAAAAAGTAATAATAGAAGCCCATTTTGAGGGCCTTAGCCAAAATCTACAGGGGCACAAGTCATGCTGCTTCAGCGACAACAAACCACAGCCTCTGGAACCTTTGAAACCCTGTGTGGTCATTTTCTCTCACAGTGACTGAAAAGAACTGTGGTGGGTGGGAAAGAAAAAAAGAGCCCCTCGCCACTCATAATACCAATCTTATGTATGTAGACGAAAATGGGAGGGATGGGAGGGGTTGGGGGGTGGCAGACGGACTAAGGCACAATTTTAAAGCGCTTATTGAATTGCCATTACAGCTTCTGAGACTAATTGTGGCTGTTGTGTGTCTCTCGGTGGCCTAGGGGGCTCTGGAGTGGCCCTGTATGCTCTTACTCAGTGGGGTTTTCAAACCGAGTGGCCCTGAAAGAGAACAGGACCACCGTAGATCAATGGCAAACCTTTCACTCTTTCACAGGCCCTCGCTAATCCTTCTCATTTGTCTGCCATTTGTTGAGGCACATTCACAGTTCCCTGAATTTAGGATTAGGCCTTGTTTTGTTACAAAAACAGCCCAAGTTATAATGCTGAATAGATGGACTAAAGGGTGGACGACGGATGAGTGTGTATGTGAGTTTGTGAGCATGTGTGCATGTGTGTGTATGATTATCAGGTATACACTATGTTTATGACCAAATTCATGAGAATACAGAAGCGATTCAAGGTTTTGTCTTTAATTCAATTTCAGTGATACGTGGTGCAAAAATGATAGTTCGTAATTTTCCTTTACAGAGGGTTTGCTGTAGCTTTAATGTGCCTGAACACTGCATTGAGTGATTTGAAACAATACCATGTTTTACAGTACAAAGTAGGACAATTTTATCTTTATCTGGGACTATCTGAATCTGACATTTTAAACTTTCTAAACACAAGTGGGAGCATCGTTATCTTGTATTATAACAGAACACAAGGCAAATTTTAGAGGAGGCACGATTGCATGCTAGGTCAATAGAAAGATGCAGGCTTGTAGGAATGGACACATATTGGTACAAACTAAGATAAAAATGAATGCTTGCAATTTGAGCAAAAAAGTTGCACCTAATCATTGGCTTTATGAATCTGCTTCAAAAACACTGACAGATGAGACAATTAAAGAGAGACTGGAGGGAATGAATGAATGGAAAAAGGTCAGTCTGTCCATTTCCACTGTAGTTATCTTACTAATATCTGTACAGTGAGATGATATTTGCTGTTTGCATGGGTTAAATTGGGATTTGTTATGTGTGGGGGCTGACTGAGAGGATCCTGCAGTTCCCTCTGCGTCCCCCCACCACTAGGAGACTTTGCCGGGTGGAAAGCAGAGCTCCAGAGGCGGCTGTAGCAACTCAAATTCAGCCAGGACAAATCCCAGCACTGGAACAGATCCCAGACCACTCTCACTTCCCAGATCAACAAAACTTTCTGTTGCTGCCATTACACATATTAGACCTAGTACTGCCGCTGACCACCAGCCTGCTGTGATGACTGACTGTTTGACTAGTGCACTGAGATCACTACTTGTTCTTTTATTCTGTTTTTAGGGCGGGTGGCCAACAGCATTAACTTCCACCTAAACTTAGGTACAAACAAAAAAGTAAACCCCATAAAAAAAAGTCCCTTTTACACTGCCTGTTCAAGGCAGGAATGTCATTCCATAAAAAAAGATACAATTGCGAAATCGGGGGAAACAGCTGTCTTACCCTTAAGCCAGCAGCGGAGGTAGTAACAGTGCCGTATCATCATCTGTGTAAAAGGGACAGCTGGCAGAGAGAGGCAACTGTAACATCTTCACGACATGTGTGCAACCCACCACCGGGGGACCAAAAAAGCAGCTAGCAGCAGTAAAGAGAAGCTAACAAAAATGTCCGCAAGAAAGGAGGACTGTGATGTCCAGGAGCTGCTAAACCTCTGAGCAAAGGAGGAGATCAACCTCTATATAGCAGGGATGGTAAATGATTGTTATTGCCATGTTATGCCACTGTTGTTATAAAAGCACTTCCCAACAAGTATGTTACATGTCACGCTAGAGGCTGATGTTCCAAATCAGGCCTCTTTTGCTTCTGGAACGCTAGCATGCTACTGAAAATCACACACTAGGATGGCATGATGCCGCCATTGTTTGGTTCTCGGTAAAAAAAAAGCAAAGGCGGCGTAATGAAGGGTCTTCTTTGCAGTCATATCACAGGATCTCTGTTTAACAAGGGCGTAGGCTTATGCACCATGGCTGAGCCCCAGCCTGCCCAAGCCCAATTTAACCCCTGGCTGTTTGGGGTCATTAAACATGGACTGCACAATGTATGATTTGCTCTGTTCAAACTCTTAAAACTGTCTTTTCCAGACATCAAATGTCATGCTGTAGCAGAAAATACAATGCAAATAGACTCCTACTTGACGTAATGGCAAAAACCTTGTGTAAAATGTTTTTTATAACTTCACAGCTATTTTAGGGGGAGTGAAGTGTTTACTGACTTGAAGAGACTGTTACCATACCAGTGGTATCATTTACCATGAGCATGCTCTTTCAGATATGAAAACTTAGGCCTTCTAATAGCTCCACATGCTGCCTTTTCATATGTCCTCTACTTCATCTGAGAGCAAAGACAGAGTTCACTGTCCCGTGTCTCCTTTTGAAAATAAATATTTCATAAGAGAGAGGAAAAGCATGAACAAATTGATTCATCACAGTCAAATACCTGCAAAGGAAATGCAATTTCATTAAACTTGCAATGATTCCCTTTGAAGCCTCCAGTTTGTCCCCATTGTGCTCTGTCTGAACCTGAGTGTGTGCTCGGACAGTCTTGGCAGCCTGTAGCAGAGCCATCAGACTGAGGACTTCTCATCACTGAGTGGATTAGTGTTCATGTCTGAAGCCACTTACTGGACATTAGACAGGGCTGCTGAGTGGCACATGCGCCACATTTCTCCTAAAGCCCTGCCATGCCACGCCGCAGGTATGTGGTGCCGACCGGCCAAACCCCATGTCGGGCATTCTCTGGATGCCTGCAGTCGTGCCAGACACCGGGGGACAAGGTGAAGAGGTGGATGGAGGGATGACTGTGTGAATCAGAATGGATGAGAGGAAAAGTAAGGAAGGTAAATGAGTGTAATGTAACATGGGTAAATGAACAGGAAAGAGTGGTATAATAACAAGATGTATGTTACTTGAGAAGAAAATGAGAGTTACTTGTTGGGTTTAAAGTTAGGGAGAGACAGCGCAGACAAAGACATCATAATTGCGCCCAAATGTGTGGAAACATTAGACTAAATTGCTATACTGGAGGCACAGGTGTCCAAAGTTTTGTTCAGTTTTTCAGTTCCAGTACAAACTTCTGTCTCAAAAAAGTACATTTTAAAGAAAAGAAATGTAATGTTTTGCTTTGCAGGGGTTAACAGCTAATCTGGCTCTTTGCTAAGGTAAAAAAATCACCTACAAGCACCTCTACAGCTCACTTATTCACAAATTATATAAATTAAGTTATATAAATACATAGGCTGAATTATTTCTTGGCCTGGAGCGATAACTTCCCACTGTCACCGTGAGGTTGCCAAAGAAGCAGTGGAGACTCAAGACTAACCAAATGCGATATAATGTGTTAATTAGTGAGCTTTCGAGATGCTGGTCACAGTTTTTATTTTTCAACTATGTACAGAGCTTGGCTAGCAGTTTCCCCCTGCTTTCAGCTTTAATGCTAACCTAAGCTAACTAGCTGCTAGCTCCAGCTTCAATTTAGTGTACAGATATGAGAGTGCTATTTGTCTTCTCATCCAACTCTTATCAAGAGAGCAATTATATCCTTAACCTTATATAACCCTTATATCGTTACCCACTTTAAGATTTGCAATTCTGTCAGAGCACACACGTTAAAAAAAAAGAAAAATCGAAAATAATTTGCATAAAGATTTTAAGTGCATTTCAAGGACAGGCCTGTATGAGCCGGCAGTGAAGGTAGTAAAGGAAAAGAGGGACAGGGGCGAGTGTGGCGTTTTGACAACATCTTATGTGTGCAACCCACCACCGAGGGACTTAAAAACCAGCTAGAAGCAGTTGGAAGCTAACTTTAAGAAGAAGAGCAGAGCCCTGTACAAGGATGTAGGACACACAATGCTACATTCAAGGCTTTGGTGTAAGGGGCTAACAAAAATGGTAACTACACTGTTATACATATATGTCTGAACTGTAATAATTTTTCTCTGTTTAATGATCATTTCACTCAGACTCAGTGATGCCAATTTAGCTATTTTGATGCTAGATTTAGCAACTTTTCAGACTACCCGTGTGGATGTACTGTATGAAGACAACTGGACACAGGGTCCAACAAAACATGTACTGCCACCTATAAAATTATCCGGATGATTGGCACTACTTTCACACTGTGCAACCCACAGAGCAAGCTCACTAAAGACTTCTTGTCAGTGGAGCCAGCTGCTTCAGATATTGCCTTCCTCTTAATTGATTTGGGATAAAATGATTCAATTGCCCATCCCTTCTAGACTTTCCAAGTCTTGGCTCAAATCCCGATAGTGAAACAAGTCATTTTATGGGTGATGTGACATTCAAAAAATGTATTGACTGATTTACAGACATCTCTTTCCCCATGTAAGTCAATGGGAAAAAGTATTTTTGGGCCAGAGGGCATCACCTGACGGTGTTTGGCCACTACAAAAATTGACTTCAAAGCCAGATGTCCTGGGGGTCTGGACTACCCAGGGAATGTTTTTTTCAAAAAGCACATGGCAAAAAAGGTAGCTATTTTTAAATCTTGTTGGAAACTTTTAGTTGTCTACGTCAAAACACATGATCTGTCTTTGCTTGGCTGCAAAAGTGCATTGTCAGGTACGTCAGCAGTAGTGAGGCTCAGCTCAATAGCCCAGCACAGCACGCGTTCAACGGGAGGTCAAATCATTTAAACACGTTCATTTCAGAGTACAATTGCTTGAGATGGTTCATTAATTTTAATAACTGTAATGTATTCTGTGTCATTATGTAATGATGTCACATCACTTAGCAACTTCTGGCAAAACATCAACTTGCCTGTAGCAACTTAGCCTGAAAATGAGTTATGTGCAGTGTTATGTTAGGGCACCACCATTCTCGGAACCCATCGGTTGTATTCAGCGTCTGACTTCTGGCAGACGGCGATACAGCCTCTGGGGGCAGACCCCCGATATTTTGGCATTCTGGTTTGATTTGGGCGGAGGAGGCGAATTTCCGTTTCCGACTTCCGTTTATATTTAAGTAAATATGCTGAACCATTGCGATGGATTCAGAGTTTGCAGTAACGCCAATTATGTTCCGCCTTGTTAGTTCACCGCACGGAGCGTTTAACCTGGCAACAACTGCAGCCGGCTCAAACGTGATTGATCAATATCACATGGACTACAGACAGCCTAGCACCGGAAACCAGGGCTCTTCCGCTCTTCTTCCGGAGGCAAGATCTCCAGGGTTTGCCTACAGACTCTAAATTCACTGAATGTAGAGTCTGTATATAGAAACTAGGGCACCACAAACCAAAAATCAATAGATTTCTTTATATCATGTTATTTCAGCTACTGGCTGTATGTTGTAGCCTGTTGTAGCTAGTAGCCTATAGCATTACAATGCTATGATCAACAGACACAGACAGTGTTGCTTCTGTGTGTCACTAAGACACTATAGAATCAAATACCCATCGTGCCAGCTGGTCACACTACTGTGAACAACATTTAATGACACTGGACAGAAGTTTTAAAACAGATGAGAAAATAAAACCACTCCTGCGATTGGTAAAGTGTCAAAATATAGGAGCATAATCAAAATAAATACAAGCAATCAAAATAAAATCTAAGAATGTAAGCAGAAGAAGATCACTGAAAAGGTGGTGGAAGCCTAAAGGGGCACAGACCATCTCCTATATAGTGTGGCCAGCTAAAGCAGGCCAGCCACATGTTGGCCAATGTCCCAGTCAACATCATGAGGTTGTCTTTGGCTGTTAGTGACTGGAAAAGACCAAAGTCAGTGCCGCTTCATGCAAAGTTTTAGCCGTGCCAAAGCCTATCCACCCTGCCCCTCAAGCCCCGCTGTGTGAAGTAATTCTTCATGCCAGCGAAACCAGACGGACTCTGTGTTTTGTCACAGCATGCAAGGTGATACTTTTACAACACTGCAGTTTTTAAATTCAAAGATTAACAGGTGAGTGTTCTTCCTTAAAAACACATTTTTTTTATGAACTATGTCAGAATCTGCTTTCTATTTCCTGTAAGGAGATTTGAAATAAAGCAGGTGAGAGGGTTTTTATTGGATTAAAACCCATGAGCTGTATCAGACAATTAGCATTTCCTATGTTAAGGTCTGTCATTATGTTGTAGGAGAAAGAACTTGACACTAGCTGGAAAACTGGACACTAAATCTGATCTGACTGAGTCTGTAAGGGAACAATATTCCACTCAAATCCTGGCTAAAACTAGGGCTTAAAAAGCAAGCTGTATATAATGTTTGTTGCAGACTCATATGTAGACAGATTGTGTAACTGTAACAGTGAAACTTAGACAAAAAACATTCTAGCAAGACAGCTGTGTCTAGACAAGCTGTGGAGTTCATCTGCAGGCCAAAGTCAGGGGCCTAAAGGACCAATGACAAACCCCTCCAGGCTCAACACCTCTGTACATTACATGAAGGTTTGAAAACACAACAGTGTGACACAGCGCCTCTAAAATCTTTCTCAATGTTTCTGAGCAGCAAAGAGCAGCTCATAATTCCAACTACAGTTATATTTACAGTGTCTGCCACGTCTCTAATAACCTCTAAAGGTTTTCTGCTCGAACACAGAGACAGTCCACCATTAGTCAAAGACTTTAGAGTGTGAAAGAAAGATTAAAGCCAAAATAAAAAAAAAACATGGCATCACAGGAAGATCTATCGCAACCCTATTGACATTTAAATTAAAACCAAAATGAGCACTAATAAGCTAGAAAACAGAACAATACACTAGCTGTCTAGTGCCATGAGTTGATTACTCCCATCCTGTCCTGCCTCAGCACCAGATTCAGTGGCTGCAGCCAGGAGGACTTAAATTGATTGGGCCTCTGATGCTCTGAGGTCTTGGGTTTCATCCTTAAACCAGGAAGATTCTGTTGCTGTTTATCAGGGATGCATGATGCATATCAGGCTGACAGATTATTGGCCAATAATAGGATATTAATCATATTATCTATTATTCCGATGACAAAATTATGGCCGATAAATAGACCTGATAATACAAAGCCAAATTGCTTATATTAACTTCAGTAGCACAGCATTTACGTCGCCAATAAACACAGAGAAGGAGAAGAAGAAGAAGACTCCAGCAAAGAGGAAAACCTTGCTGAATTGTGATAGCAGAAGCCTTGCCTGTATGATGTGTCCTCCAGCTCTTACCACGATCGCGTAAAGCTGGATGAAGCATGGAAGGACATAGTGGCCAAGTTGCAACCTAGCAGCTGGCAATCACAAACACAGACGCAGCGCAGTATAGTGGCCACAAACTTTAGGTTACTTAATAATGTGGCCCTCTATGTTGTGCTTCACAGTTGGAGAAATAATAACCCCTGCAGCATCCCTGCGCATACACATAGTATGGGAAGCTATTGCATCATACGTCATAGCCTGCAATTCAGGAAGTGCTGTCATCATACAGTCTGCATATATCAAACTTGGTGTTGTACCCAAGTTTATTAGATCCATGTCACACAGTGTCACTTGCACTAAACTTATAAGACTGAAAATTCTCACAGTCTGTACGAGGCCTTAGGCACACTAACTAACTATTTTGGACCTTTTTGTCTTTGCTGCATGCTTCTGTGTGAAACCTATTTGATACCTTCTTGTAATCTGGGAATCATAACAGACAAATGTCTATTTTCTATTTAGAGTACAGTCCACAAAAGCATGGCTCCTTTTCAGACATCACTGTCCCACTTAATAAACAACCTCCAGGTCACAAACTGTGAGACACTACTCCTTGAATTTGTATTGGCATGACCTGCTCGCTGTTTTGCATTTAAGTGAGTGAGTTGACTTTGTAGCAGCACAGAAGGCAGACAGATGTTGTTAGGAAGATTCATCAGACAGCTCAATTTGGGACTTTACATTAGATTTGCACTGATAGAGAAGTGGCACCCTCTGATGGTCAAAAAGCAGAGCAATTTTTATACCTTGTTGCGAACTCTGGCACACTCTGCTGGATTTCCTGACGTACTGACAGAGTTACAGCGACACTGTAGGTAATATATTCTGTATGCAACGTAACACTTGATGGTATCCATATATAGATATGTTAAGAGACAACATAATGAAGTAAGACTCACATGGTGCAGCAGACAGTAGCTTTTGAATATATTTATCAGACCAATATTCCAGCAACTGACTTGGAGACTGTTGGAAAATAAGAGCTTTATTGTAAAATTAGGCATTTTAGTTCTTGATTCTGTGTCTCCAGCTGTCTACAATGAAATATAAAGCGTTGTATATTACCTTCACACAATCAGCTTTTCTAAATAAAAGCATCACTACTGCTACTAAGGTTTCAGCTACGTAACTGCTGTGGTAATAGTCACAGTTCTGTTTTTCAGCCACGTACTCGCACAAAGAGGTGGCTTTTCTCTGAACTAACATTTTTTTGGTAAAGACGACAGGACACACTTCACTTAACATCAATTATTTCCCTTACAACAGGAAAAAAAGGCCAGGAGACTATCTTCAACAGACACACTGTACACAGACAGATGGTAACTCGCTACCCTACTTTGGCTGCAATCAATAACCCATACCCAAACTAACAGGTTAACGCTGTTAACAGTGGATACAGAGATAGCAGCTGCAGAGGGGCAACAGGCATAGGTGTGGTTGTCTCTTTAAAGGTCCATTGTAGAGGAATTAGGGGAATATATATTGGCAGAAATTATATAACATAATAAATATGCTTTCTTTAGTGTATAATCACCTGACAAAAAGAATAGCTGTGTTTTCGCTACCTCAAAATGAGCCATTCATATCTACATAGAGAGCTGGTCCACTGGGGAACTCTATGTTTTCATGTCAACTATCACAGTTTGCAGCCCCTCTGCAACACGAGGGTTGGGGAAAAAAAAAAAAAACACTAATTTTTTAGCATAAATTTGCTTTACTCAGTATTTTTACTGTTTAAATCACCATGTCTGTTTGTTTCGGAGAGGAGGAGACCTCTGCTGATAATCTGGCTCCCGGTAAAAACCTCCTGAACATCTGGATCTTAAGTTATCAGAGAAAAAAAGGTGTGCAGGTGCTAGGCTAGAAGCCCATTTCCTACATGCCAAACAGCATCAGAGAAACACTGATTTGAATGTCAAACTGCTTTATTCAGTGTTTATACCAGTTTTAATCACCTGGTCTGTTTGTTGTGGAGAGAAAGAGACTTTGAGTATAATCTGGCTCCAGGTAAAAATGTCCTGAACAAAGAACACTGAGGGAACTTTAACCGGGAGAGGTTTCAGCTGGTTGTGATCTGAAATCCTCACTTCTGGATGCCACTAAATCCCTGGGACCATTAACCTATACTCTTTGTAGGGGCACCTTCTTATAGTCAGACTGTAAAGAAACTATAGAAGTACTCTGCTGTGTGATGTGTTGTGACCTATGTGCTTTCAAATGTTCAATTCTGGTCAATCTAAACATTAACAGACTGTATATGCTTCCTTACAGTGCTGTCACTTTATGATCAAATAAACTAACTGACTTATGCTATGACCTGATGCTAGCATCTTTCACAGCTAAAACCCTCAGCAGCACAAAGGTCACAACCAGAGAGCAGATCCAAGCACCTTCATTCTAAATCTATTTTCTAAGAAGTCCAAAGTGAGCCAGAATAAACAAAACACAGAGACAGAAATCAAAGAAGAGGGAGAATGCATTAATGTAACGGACTGTGTAAAAATCATAAGCAGTTGGTACACTGATTATAACAAAGGCAACACTGCCTCTCCACTCATCACTACAGATTAGTTGAAACTAAATCAACACAGAGAGGATGTAGCAAAGGAAGTCAAGCTGAAGCAGGTGATAACCACATGGTTGCTTAGTGAGAACGCTGCTATCTAAAAGGGTCGACTTGACAGCCCCCCAGACCACAGGTTGAGTGCTGCCAACAGGATGCATAGTGTGCACAAGATCTTAATCTTTCATGTTCTGACATGTTTTGGAGGAAATGGTAAGATTACAAACAATGAATTATTCTTCTCGTTGAAAAAATGAGACACTAATTATTCAAATATTTCCTTATCCTTTTAGCACTTGGGAGTGAAATCATAAAAGGTACAAAGACCACGGACAAGTCGATGCTGTATATGGCCTCGATACAAAACCACAGTGGTCATGTATGTGGAGGATTCCTTGTCAGTGAAGACTTTGTAGTCACTGCTGCACATTGTGATAACCTGTGAGTGACCTTTGCTCTTCAAAACAACCTAATTTCTCCTAAATATGCAACTCCAATAATGCTGTCAACTTCTCAATCACTATTCATGCAGGAATCCTACAAGTGTTGTTCTCGGCACCCACAATCTCAAGAATGTTGATAATAAAACAATGAGATACAGTGTGAGGAAGTGCAAACACCCATCTTTTGTGAAAACCTCATCTGGGAATGACATCATGCTCCTCAAAGTAAGTAGATATCTATTCAACCCTTTAGTCCCAGGTGACGTAACACATCTTTACAGTCAAATTATCTGCATTTATTTTACGTTATCTGACAGTCCATAAGGTTCAATAAATAAAAAGATGTTATTTCCAGAGGGAGGGTAAATGTAAAAAACTAGTAAAAAACACAGAACTATCAGAACCATTCAGCAAACTACTGACTATAAAACACTGACAGCATTAACAATAATCATTCACCAGCTAGTGCAGGCAAAAAACACAAATGGATGATTTTTTTTGTACCGATTTTTTTTCTGAGTTTGATACATATTGAGTGTGCACTGGTACGTGCTGCCTCCAAGAAGTAGCTACAGGTTTGCACTTTAAGTCCAGCCGACAATAACAAAGTCCTCCACCATCTCACTTAGCTTTTATATTTTATCAAACTAAGGACCAATGATCAATGGAACGGTGTTAAAAACTCAGTTGAGTACTGCGTGACAACATTTAGCTTAAGTTTAAGCAGTACAAGTGGTGACTGACTCACACGTCTCCCTTTCTGGGTCTTCCACTGCGTCTTAGCAACTCATGCACTGCATGCACTGGCTGCTAAGCTGGTTCAGTGCCAGATTTCCTTCTGTGCAGCCCACAGCATGTGTGCAGTACTGTTTCTAATGCCCACTATTAAAAATATAAAACCCCCAATGACTAAAAAACCATAAGAGAGTAATAACTATAATGGCGGTCTATAGAAAAAATGCTTTTTGGATCGCAGGGGATTTTTTTGGTTGCTGTACCATTAAGTAGCCAATGGGACTCATTAGCAGTAATGCCACATGGCAGCGCAGTCTTCAGTTCTTTTAAAACAACCATGGCATATACTCACTGCCGTCAGCACTTCCTGTGCATGCCTCACTGCAGCCTGTGTGCTGAAGAATGCCAAATAACTGCATGGGTGTTTTTACGCTCGTCAGATTCTTTCATGTACTGTGTATGTATGTAGCTTGTAAATAATATGTCTGGCTAGCTGTGGATTTTTCAACCCAGTCACCAGAATAAATGTTGGCATTGGTATGTGTCTGCAAACCACGGACATTTTGAGTTGGTATGTTTTGTATGTAGTGAATATGTTGAAACATTATGTTGCAATTTTCAATTTTATGTTGACATCGCTGTGTGTTAACAAGTGGTGAGGGTTAAGGCAAAATCCCACTTTGTTAGGGTTAGGACAACATCATGTTTTGGCTTAAAAAAAAAAAAAACGGGTGGGTGGCCACAACCACAGCTGGAAATGTCTGCTTTTATCAGCATGTGGCAGCCTGTCTGGCCTATGGTCTCACGCCATTCACCATCCCCTCCTCCTCCTGCTAAGAAACTCACTTAGATACATAATCACAATTATAACTATAATCACTTTTGAAACATTTATATGATACATGTGAAATGTACAAATGTAACATATCCATGGCTTGAAGAAACATACAATGCCAACAAAGTCTTAGTGCCTGTCAGTGTTTATATTGTTTAGCATATCGATTTTAATACATTTTATCATCTCCAGTTCATTTTTTATTTCTGCTACTGTCACAACTCAACAAGCACTGTAGGTGATGCACACTTTGCATCAACACAGTTATCACAGTAAGGTAAAAGACTTCCTGATTTCATAACTTATCAACTTAAAGTTGCCTACAGCTCAGTATTTTGAGATAACGAAGGATAAACTCCTTTACTTGCACTTGATACCCACATTTCCTGTTTGTGTATTCTGCTTCAGGCCTGAGAGGTGCGCAACACCAAATACTAGAAAATGTAAAATACTGAAGGGTTTGACATATTTAGATGTCCTGACATAACTAAAACTTCACCAGCTCCATCTTCCAGCAATTATTTGTTAACTGGAAGTCTCCTGAAGAAAAAGGCAACGTTATCAAATGAGGTGTTGCCACTTTTTAACTCTTTCTTATGTTGTGTCTCCAGCTGTCAAGAAAAGCTCGCCCAAGCAAAAAAGTACCACTTAAGCCAATTAAACTTCCAAGTCATAAACAACACCTTAAAGAAAAGAAACTGTGCCTTGTAGCTGGATGGGGTTACACAAGAACTAATGGTACAGTCGTTGATGAGCTGCAAGTGGTGGATGTGCCCATCATTGACCTGAAAAAGTGTCAGAGGATGTGGCATAATGCCCTTCCTGCCAATGTTATCTGTGCAGGTGGATATGACACAAACAAAGGATTCTGTCAGGTATGTTTCTGTTTATAATAAAACATACCAACTGGTTTGTAAGTTCAAAATGGTATACACATATTTGAATAAACAAATAAAGCTTCTCCTCCTCACAGGGTGATTCTGGTGGCCCTTTGGTGTGCAACGGAAAGACAGCAGTTGGTGTTGTTTCCTTTAACAGCAACTATAACTGTAACTACCCAGATGTGCCCAACGTCTATACAGACCTATCTAAATTTCTTCCCTGGATGAAAAAGATTCTCAAGAAAGAGAACTGTTAAAATTGTTTTGAATTGTGGATGTCTAAAATGTGTCTTTGTCAGCAAAATGAAAAATGTGTCTGTTTCCTTCCAACAAAACATTCACAAAAGTAGTGCTTATATCTTCTGACAATGTAGTTTCCTGTTGCCCTCCCATCACTGCTCTGGGTGCAGAGGCCTGCACATAAAAGGCTGTACAGAGTGCAACGCAAATTGAAACAGTGTTTATGATTTGCATAAAGCCAAGATGGAACTTCAATTCTGGGTATCAACAGCCTTTTTAATGATGCTCATTTAGACTGCTTTCAGTTGAATAATGATAATAAAAACATTACTGAGCTCTAGTTTCATAATTGTGACTGTGGAAACATCAATGCTCAGATCTGTAACTGGAAACTGGTTTCTCTTTTTTTCAACATGGTCTAACAGCTCAAAGAAATGTGTGCATTGTGGCTTGTGTCAGGTAGATCCACACAAAAAGAACATCAGTTTGTATTTCACTTGATATATTTATATAGCTGAAGTTAATTAGATGTGGCAGTATGGTACTATGAACAAAAGGTGAGAGGAGAACCAACAGGGTCCACAGTGAATAAAGGTCAAAAGCTGTAAGACACTAAACCTGGTATTTGTATTGTGATGACATGCTCACTGTTTTGGCTAATGTGAGGGACTTGACTTAAATGCAGTACAAAAAGCAGAGAGGTGTTGTTCGAAAGATTCATCAAGCAACTCAGTTTGTGACTTTACATTAGATTTGCACTGATGGAGAAGCAGCACCCTCTGATGGTCAAAAAGCAGAGCAATTTTAAAGTCTTGATGCAAGCTTTGGCACTCTATGCTGGATCTAATTAAGCACTGACAGTGCAAACAGCTGAGATAATATATTCTGTATATAACGTTACACAAATATAGATATGGAAAGAGACTACACAATGTAGTAAGACTTGCATCCTGTCATCCCTCTCCCCCATCAAATCTACACTCAACTGTACCGAAGTTCACCAAGGTAAGAAGTGGTACAAGTGTTTACTGTGATATTAAGTAAGTTGTTTTTGTGTGGCATATGTACATGTCATTTTGGACTATATACTGTAATTCGGAAAAACAGCGTATTGTGCCAATGTATAAAATTGGTATGATAAACAGGTATCCACTGTACAGTGGATGGCAAAGTTGAGCAAGGAAATAACAGCACAGGACACGGTTACCATAGGTTGGTACTTAACTGTTAATACAATAGAGTAAATCACCATCAAGGATAATGTGGAAAAATTTTGCATTCCATTACATTTAATTAATAAGAGATACTCTTGAATATAATATAATGTTAATGTTAATGTTGTGGGATGTTTTGTAGGGCTTTTGTACTTGGATGTAATTGATTTGATTTGTGTCGCTTTAATAAGGCCATGTGTCCACCAAAGCGTTTCTTTTCCCAGCAGAAAAACGACAGCTGTTTTTGTTCAGCACTTGTATTTGTCCACTGTGAGGATTAGTCTTTGCTGTTTGTCCTGGCCCTTCTCCACTGTGATTGGACGGCTGGTGACAGTGACAAACGCAGCATTTTACCCAAAGTTAAACATCTTTCAACTCTCATTTTTAATTGGAAAAACAGGTAAATAATCACACAAGACATACGTTGTCGGACTTATCACTATTAGTTTACTTTACTAATCCTCCAAAAATACACTGCAGTTCAAGGCTGGATTATAAGGCTTCTGAGAGGCCTTGTTGTAGTGGCAGGATGGCTATCATTAGCTTCTGAGCTAAAACTAGTAAGTCTCTCTCAAACATGCAGTGTTACAGAGATATTTAACATTAGTAACATTATGTTGTTTATGACATTGTCAGCCCCAAAGTTAACTTCTGTAGTGTCCATTATGGCAGATTTTTCTCATCAGTCCTTTTCAACAGCAGACTGACTCACACAATGTACAGTTTTTTGTCGGATAATATGACGATGGAGATCACATTTTTATTTCACTCAAGACATTCCACTTGCCTGAACAGAGTTAACTTGTCCTGGGTGAGTGTTAATGTCGAGCCCTTTGACAGGGAAAAACACTTTGGTGGACATACAAGGAACCAGGTAGAGTGTATTGAATGCACTAAGGTGCTTTAGTTAATCTAGAGATAACATGCAGATTGTTTTACCCCCTCATCCAGTCGAATGGTGGAAGAGTAGGTAAAATTTCAATTCACCAAGATTTTCTTTAGTTAATTACAGCCCTACTCATCAGCTCACTGTCTAGCACCCATAGGTGTAGCAGCCTGCTGTGGAGCATAATCTGTTGTCGCTGCATCCTGTGGTACACTCTCAGGTGTAGCAGCCTGTTTTGAAGTATCTGAAGGTGTAGCCGACTGACTTAACAATTGGGGGAAATAGACAAACACTATATTTACTGTAGTCTATTTAAAGTTTGTGTTGCTGCCAGTAGGCCCCACTTTAGTCTATACATCATTATTTGTACATTATAAGTGCTTAAAGTAATATTTACAATTATTAAATTGGTTCAGTGCAATCTGAAGTGGCAACATGTTACAGTAAGGTAGCCCCAAACCAAATCATCCTTGGGGTCCCCTGAAGTCGAGGGCCGGCCCTGCTCCTTGCTATATAACGCTGATGTCTCCCCAGTTTCTGTTATAATATAATATAATTATGTGTAACAGGCCTTTTTCATGGCAGACATTTTGACCTTTCATAGGAGGGAACAAATTACAATGGCTCAGTTCCATCAACTATCCCAGAAAGCCTTTACAGTGAGCAAGCATGCACAGTACCAGGACTATGGAGCTACATTTGTTTCTTTATTATTCAATCAAACAAAGCAGGTTTTGCAATCAAAAAAAATTTTTGAGAGCAAAAGTATCAATATCGCAAGTAAAAAATGACTGATTAAAAATGCAAATCCTAAAGTTTTGTTTGCGAGTCATTTTTTTTCATTTGCAAGTCAAAAAGTTTTGCGAGTAAAAAGTTGGACCTGGTGGGCGGGGCCTAAACTGAAAGCTGTAAGACACGTCTCTATTGGCCAGTCTTGGTCGGAATGACAGCTTGCAAAGCAACATGGGAGTTTTGTAGTTCACAGGGAATTCAGTGCGAGAGCTGTGGCGAAAATCAATGAGCAGGTATGTTTATACATAACTGATAAAAGCAAGAATGTTTTATTTGAACTGGTGCATGTAGATTGCTTTTGTTTAGCCAGGGCAGTACTATTTGACGGTGTAACGGTCAGTACCGTCGATGCCCTGGGGTGTGGCAGTAATGCCGACTGTAGAGCGTTTCCAGTGGGAGAGAGGGAATCGTGGGTGTAGCCCACTCTGGAGCCACGTCAAACCCACCAATAGAAACTCTTCTCTCATCCATCAGCATAGGCCCCGCCCATTAAGTGCAGTTGAACTTGCAAGCAAAATTTTAACTCACAAGCAAAGAGGACTGATTTATAAGCAAAATGATCACACGGTTTTACTTACAAACTTGATTTTTGATTGCAGTTCAAAAAATATGCTCTCAAAACAGTTTTATATGATTGCAACAAAAAGACACAAAAATACCTCCATACAGGACAATCAAACAAGCTCACCTAAATGGAATGCAGTCATTTTAATGTCACCACTTACGTTTTTCCTATTATGACATGCAAACTCATTACATAATATACTTTCTTAAAAGAAGTTGCACCAGACATTTTCCCTTTTGCATTAACCATATTGCATGAGATGTTAGTTGGTTTGTAACTTCCTTTCTCAAGAGCATGACACTCAGTCATCACTCTCACTATCAGCAGGGTAACAAATAATCAGAGTTGCTTCTCACTTTCTGCCTCGGGTGGAGACTCACAACCACATGCAGAAGGATCAGCAGACTCCACAGATGTTTGAGGCAGGTCCATGGTGACCTCAGAATTGTTTTCCTTCACTAGGACTAGATTTAGAGCTCCTGAAGATACTGCATTTGTTTGTGGTTGTGTCATTTTCTATATGATACGTACTAGCCTTCAGTAGTTTAGGGGTCTCTGGCGTGAAATCTAATCCTCAACCTGGGAAAATGTGAGGTTGATGTTTCAAGTGCACAAAGTAGCACTGGTCTCCTATTGCTCTCCTATTACTGCATGAGGAGCACAGACTCAGACCTCTGCCTGCACCTAAAAGGTTGTACAGAGCGCAACACAAATCAAACAAGTGCTAAAGATACATTTTATGGCAATTAAAAACACGTTCTGCTGTTTGTGAAACAGTGATAAAATTAATGGCCTCTAGTTTCACAGCTGCGACAGACTGTGGAAACATCAGTGTTCAAATATGCAGCTGGAAACTGTGGTTCCTGTGGTTCTTCAAGATTGTGACACGATTCAAAGAAATGTTTGTGTTGTGGGTCATCAGGTCGAAACACACCAAAAAACATTAGTGACATGTGTTTTCCGCTTCATCTGTTTCGTCAGCTAAAGTTCATTTGATGTGGCCCGAAATGCGAAAGGAGAACCAACATGGTTTGAAATGATCATAATAGAGGGAATGAAAGTGTCAAAGATGCAACATGAACATAGCTGATCAGGAAAATGGATTAATGCAAACTAAGTCTGTGTTAATGCCCATGGCAACAAATAATTCAATTTATAAGTTATTGCTGATCGACTTGCTTCTCTCTGCTTCCTCCATGTTTTGAAACATTTCTCATGTGTTCCTGATATGTGGCAGTTATTAGTCCGATTCATGCATTTCCTTGCGTGTTGCCTTCTTTTCACATATTACTTACTTTGTCTCACACTTAGTAAGCCACGTCATTTTCACACATTGTCCACTGTGGTCTGGCGAAGCACCAACTGATGAGTCAAGATGCTTCTTTATACCTCTGGCTGTCAGTCAATGATCACATGATTTCAGATTATTTACATTCAGACTCTGAGAATATCGACACTCAAGCCTGAAGGTGGTTACTGCGGATTGTGTTACCCATTTAGTTTTTGGTGCAACATCGCAGTGACAAAAGCCAACTGCAGCCCAAAGGTCACAGTTCAAAGGTACATCCACAACAAAGATTTTTGTTTTTTTATGTCAGTTTATCTAACTAAATGTAAGAGAGAGGAAGGTCCAAGAATTCAAATAAATAATAAAATATAACAAAATACAGAGGCTGACAAAGACTTAAAGTACCATAGATACAAAGAGAAAACTGAAAATACTGAATCACATCAGCTATAGAGGGGAATAAATAGGTAAACGTAACACACTGTGTTAAACTCATCCCATAATGTGTACGTGCCTCAGGCTGCTAGAGCAGAACCACACGCTTTACATTTACTGGAACAATGACAATACTACATGATGCCTCATTTCTTTACTGACCACACACACTCATCACCATGAGACAATTAAAGTTTGCACCGACCCACAGAGGATGCGGCTTGAGCAGTCTTGGTGAAGCAGATGAAAACCACGGGGTCTCTTACAGAGCAAACTGCTGTATAAAAGCGTTGACTCGCACAACAAAGACAACAGGTTCAGTCTGCTGCCGACATCATGCATGCTCTACACGGGTTTCTGCTTTTTCATCTTCTGACATGTCTTGGACTTCATGGTAAGATTCCAACATCTGGTTATTAGTCTCTGATCTACAAATGCTACATTAACTCATCACCTTTTCCTCTTATCATGTCAGCACTTGGGAGTGAAATCATAAATGGTAAAAAGGTCCCTGAGAACTTAATGCTGTATATGGCCTCGGTGCAGAACAACGAGGGACAACATGTGTGTGGAGGATTCCTAATCAATGAAGACTTTGTGCTCACTGCTGCACACTGTGATGACGGGTTAGTTACCTTTCCTCTTTGAGCAATCTTTGATTCATCTGATCAGAAATGAAAAGAACTCAATCCTCACCACTAGATCCCTTAAAATCCTTTTAAATCTTACACACTGAACCTTTCAGAAACCATACTAACAACTTTTTTAAATGATCATTGACTCAGGAAACCCACAAGTGTCGTCCTTGGCATCCACAATCTCAAGAAGGTTGATAATGACACAATGAGATACAGTGTGAAGACATGCAAGCATCCATCTTATGAGAGTGTCTCAAAGGGGGATGACATCATGCTCCTCAAAGTAAGTGGATATTTAAACAGCCTACCAAAGTCAGTGAAGCATTTTTACAATAAAATCTCTTACTTTCATGTCCTGTTTAATACAGTTCAAATCCCCCCATAACTCTAAAAACAAAATACTGTCAGTATTTCAATATTCAGTGCACCTCCATCTTCAAGCAATTCCTTTTGAACTTGAGGTCTGATGGAGAATATCAGTGTTTGCTCATTTTAAATTTCCACTTTGTGTGTCTTCAGTTGTATGCTTTAAATCCACCCTTACTCATTTTAAATTTTCACCTTGTGTCTCCAGTTGTCAAAGAAAGCTCGACTGAACAAGAGAGTACAACTGATTAAACTTCCGAAGAATGAGATTAAAATAAAGGATAAAGCAAAGTGCCGTGTGGCTGGATGGGGTTACACAAAGACTGGTGGTAGAGCGGTTGACGTGCTGCAAGTGGCAGATGTGTCTATCATAAACCCGGAGGTCTGTAAGAAAGAATGGCTTAAAGTTCCATCTAAAGTTCAAGTTCAACTTCCTGCCAATGTTATCTGTGCAGGTGGATATGGCACAAAGAAAGGATTCTGCCGGGTATGATTTCTGTCCTTTCTTTAAAATAAAAAAAGTCAGTTTGTTTCTAGTCGAAAGATTTCTAGTCTCAGAAATTGAATTAAAAAAAATTAAATTTCTTTGTTTTCACAGGGAGATTCTGGTGGTCCTCTGGTGTGCGGCGGGGAGGCAGTTGGTGTCGTGTCTTTCAACATGAACGGCAACTGTGACTACCCAAATGTACCCAATGTCTACACGAATATATCAAAATACCTTCCCTGGATCAAAAAGATTCTCAAGCAAAGAAACTGTTAAATGTAACAATTCAGCATACTTTTACTGTGTTATACTGGCTCCCTGGCTCCACTTCCACATCAGGTCAACTGATGCTGTTACTGCCTTTAAATCTTTTTTTTGTGTTGTACAATAATTATTGTTCTCTACCTACTGTTACTGTTATTAAATCCATTATGGCTTGTAAATTTCCAAACTTCAAAACTGTGCTTTTTGCTTTAAAAGTGCTTTATAAATAAAACTATAATTTTATCATTACTATCGTGGGGGTATTGCTGTCTTTAAGATGCTCTGTCAGTGTTAAGCTCTTTGTCTGAGAGGAAAATAAAAGTTTAATGTGAAATGTCAAATACTGTACTTCCTATGGTTACACAAAAAATATATATTTATTTAAATATAAAAATATATTCATTCATTGCATGTACAGCCATACTTTCAAACATTTTGGTGACATCTCAGCATCCTGAATTGCCAACTCCTTCGTTACAGTAACTCTGCACTCCACTTCACCACATTACATGTTGTATGGGTTGTAGCTGCTGTGCTAGTGGGCCAAACAAGTGTCACATTAAACTGAAAAACACCTGTGGTGACTGACGATGATCAAAACATTCAGATAGTCTTTTTCTTCTCGATATGGGTACAGAAAGGATTGAACGCAAGTGTCATTGACTGAAGAGGTTGAAATACTACTTAGTACTGGATTACTTCAATCGATACCTCTATGGTATTGAGTATGAATGTGCAAAAGAGTGTCAGAAATCTGCCAGACAGACAAAATGAAGCTTGGCTGAATTTCAATCAGAACTGATCCATTCAGCCACAAACTGACTGAATGATCAATTCTCCACTCCGCAACTCAAACTCACCAAACTGCTACTGAGCACATGGATCCAGACAGACCCCTAAAAATCTATGAATACAGAGAGGGACCGCACAGTGATCATAAAGCGACAAAGTTTGCTGACCTGTTCATCTTTTTGGGAAACTCAGTTTACAGTACCACATCATTGACACACACGCTGGAGCTCATTTTAGGGCTGAACAACGTGAGGAAAATACACAATGTTGAATATTGCACTCAAAATATTAGTTGTGATAACTAAACAGATAATAAATTTTTCTCAGTTCTGTCGTCCTGCTGCTTTCAGTATTCTGCTAAAATACAAGACATAGCTTGCTGAAACAAAATAAATGAAAGGAAATTATTTCCCACATTTTTTATTGATTAAATTGAACAATAAACTGAATATAAAAAGGCACCAATAAAAATAAATGATATACTTTAATGTCCAGTTTCTACTGCTACTGTCTTTCGAAATCCATAACAAAGATTTGTGTGTGGAGGATTCCTAATCAATGAAGACTTTGTGCTCACTGCTGCACACTGTGATGACGAGTGAGTTTCCTCTTTCAGCAATCTTTGATTCATATAATTAGACATCAATTTAAAAATACTTCAAGATATATTAACAAACATGTTAAACACAAGTTAAAATTTATTAGTATGGGGGTGACCTCTAGCTCGCTGGGTTGAGTTTGTGTACTATGTCCTTTGCAGCGGCTTTGCTTCAATTCCAACCTGCAGCCCTTTGCTGTATGCCATACCCCCTCTCCCACTTTTCCTGTCTTTATTCAGTTCTATTGTCCCCCCCCCCCCCCCCCCCCCCAAACCACCAAAAAAATGTATTAATATTCTTCTTGCTACGATTTGAGAAAATTCACTGACAACCTCTCCATGATCTCTCAATCAGCAGCATTACACGTGTTGTTCTTAGCACCCACAATCTCAAGAACATTAACTACGGAAACATATGATACATTAAAGAGAGATACAAACACCCATATTATGAGACAGTAGGAAAAGGAAAGGACATCATGCTCCTCAAAGTAAGTACATATTCTCAGGTGACATCATATATTTTTTGGTCAAATGATTTATTTTTATTATCAGCTCCAACACTTGTTAAACTGAATTCCGGTGAATTTAAAAAAGTTATGAAATCAGACATTGCTACTTTTGAAGTTTTACTTTCTGATGTCTCCAGCTGGCTAAGAAGGCTCGACTGGACAACCGAGTTCAAACCATTCCACTTCCCAGACCTGAAACAAAGAAACAAACAAACAAAGAAAACCAAAGGTGCCGTGTAGCTGGATGGGGTTCCATAAAAACTAATGGTAGCATTGTTGATGATCTGAGAGTGGTGGATGTGTCTATCATCAACCTGCAAGTCTGTCAGGGGATATGGTCTGGTCTTCCTCTTCCTGACAGTGTTATCTGTGCAGGTGGATATGGGACCAACAAAGGATTCTGTCAGGTATGTTTTCTGTCTGTTTGTAGAAAATGTCAGCTTCTGTGGAAACATGCTGCAATCATCTTCAGTCAAATAATGAATGAAGAATTTCTTCCTCCTCACAGGGGGATTCTGGTGGTCCTCTGGTGTGTGACGGGAAGGCTGTTGGAGTCGTGTCTTTCAACAACAACAAAAACTGTAACTACCCAAATGTGCCCAACATCTACACGGAGACCTCAAAATATCTTGACTGGATCAAAAGCATCATCAAACCCTATGAGTAAAATCATGCACGAAATTTTGCTTCAGCAAACATTCATTGAAATATGCAGGTTTGTGGTGACTCAGATTGCTCTGTCAGTGTGACTAAAATTCAAAATAAAGCTTCATTTTTAAAAAAAAAAAACATGTTTAATTTCCTTCTGTAACAACCTCATCAGAACACATAAAATATGTAATTTTGAATTTGTGAATCTGTGCTGACATGATAGCAAATGACATGGACCTCATACTGTCTCGTCCATGAAGTTATTATAATCAGGAGAGAGTTAGGTGTAATGACTGTAATGACTGGTGAGTTACCTTTCCTCTTTCAGCAATCTTTGATCCATCTGATCAGAAATTAAGAAAAAGAACGGAAAATTTTGTGCATTTTTCTTTGTTTTGTCGCCACAACTTAAAGGTCCAGTGTGTAGGATTTAGAGGTATTTATTGGCAGAAATGAAATATATTATACAACGGTTAGTTCAGACCGAGTAATTTGATTGGACGAGAGGCATTCCGTGAGTGCTGATATAGGGCCAGATCTACTAAAGGTTTGCGTGTATAAAAAATGTGCAAACTCATTGCACACACAAGAAAATGTACAAACTGATCTACTAACAGTACGCACTAAGGGTTGCGTCTTTCAAAGGTGCAAAATAGAGCGTCTGCATCCAGTTAGTACGTTTGCTGCAATGAATATGCAATATGGAGCATTTACACGCAATTGTGCGTGTGCTGGGAGGAGAAAATGTAAATATATTCATTTAGCACACGCAAAGTGATTTATCAAACCTGAAAGCAATTTTGCTCATAGAAACTGCATCTACATTTAACACGTGTCAAAGGGAGGTGCAAACGGTTTGTATGCGTAATTGCGCACACATGGCTGCGGTTATTGTTGCAAGAAGGAGGCATCAAAACGATGAAAGAAGACATAGAGAATGCATTTTTCACCCTTGTGTGAAGCAAGCAACACGGGCTGGAGCAGAATGCCATGCCGGAGGCACACACACACACACACACTAAACACGCGATTGAATGAATGAATGAACATTGGAAGTGGTTCAGCCGCAGTCCTGCCGGCTGGTGGGGTCACTGTTGGGATTACATTCGTTTTTTATTATTAACAAAATGGTTTTTTATTGACCGTATGAATGAGTTTTGCAATATGTATAGCAGCCTATTGTATGTATCAAAATGTAACTTTAAGGCTTCAGAAAACATACAAGACACATTTTTAGGAAAAGTCATAGGAAGAGAAGCTTGTGGGTTTTATCTAAACAGAGTTATTTGCATTATAAAAACCCAAACAGACCGTCGTGGCGGTTCTAGTGTTAAACATAATGCTGTAGATTAGAATACGAGTGCTAGTGTGACCCAATAAACTGCAGAGCATTGCAAAGTTAAGCAAATCAACATTTACTGAAAAAAAGATGATTGAAGTCACTTTCTAGATTTCAAATATTATTATCAAACGAAATTTACAGTCTCATTAACGTCTCATTATGTTAAGCCACGCAAAATCATATTAAAGACACATTCTTTCAGTCACAACATTACAACATTTATCGTGGCAAAAAACAGTTCTTTATCGTATAGCCTATTTTACACAAAATGAATATTCACAGCCAATATAAGAAAACTTAAACGTGACATTTGAGTGTATTATTTGTGTTTCCTTTTACACAGGTGGAACTCGCCCGCCATGCGCACCTCTCCTCCCTCTCCGGTCCCTGGCTGTTGGTCACAGATTTCTTCCCATATAGCGTTCCTTTGTGAGACAGTCAGGTTTCTTTGCTGTAGCTCATTTAAGTGTTTATTGGCCTCATCTACCAACACCTCTAATTCCATAGGGTTGAATTTCACTTTGCGCTTTCTCTCCTAACTCGCCATGCTGCAAACCATAAAACACGCAAAACCCTCATTTAAATAGGGTGTCTCCAACACGTTTGCACCTCTTATCATTTACGCAATCACTCTTAGTAAATCACCCGCAGCCCCACACGCAAAATTCGAGATTGCACAGGCAAATTAGTACAGGCAAAATGGGATCTTAGTAGATCCGGCCCATAGAGTATAACATTACTGGGACATTTAACAGTAAAATCACTCTGCTCACAGGTGTTATAAATATAAATACAACCATTAATTAACCAACTGTCACACACGCTACATTGACGCAAACTGACACTATAGCGTTACACCAAGAAGATGGATATTTTCTCCAAAATTACATTTGAATTAAATTATGAGTGGTTGTCAGGAGAGGACGAGGAAAAGGAAAGCCAGGACTCTACTGTGCAGACCTCCAGGTGTGTTTGTGTAACATCAGCTGACCTCGACAAACTGGAGAGGAGCAAAAATGAAGCGAACACAGTCAGGAATTATCAATGATCATCTGATGAGGTACTGATGAGTATGAGGAAGAGTGGAAGCTGAATCCGGCCGTGCCAACATCCAGGTTTGCCAACGTTTCATCAGCTGAACTGGACGAAGTTACACAGCTGCAGATCAATGTAAATACAAAGTAGCGAGTTCCTGGCATGTGCTGCGTTGCCTGGCAACAGACTGGGGGAACTGTTTTTTTTGCGGAGCTACATAACATAATTAAATAATTTATTTTTTCACCTTTTGTTAACATTTCCTTACTCAGCATTGCTGTTTAAGCTGTTGTTGAACTTTCGTATATCGTCACGGCTATAACTGTCTTCGGCACTCAGCCTGCGGCCTTGTGCCTATGACGGAATCACAACCGTGATGATATACAGTACAACATCACTCCCTCTCATGTGATAGTGCTTAATTATAATAAGGATGTTTTCGTTTGTGTATAATAACCAGAAAATAAGAATTGCTGTGTTTTTGTTACCTTAAATTAAGACGTTTACATCTACAAAAGGAGCAGGTCCTTGTCCCATGTTTGTACAGTAGCCCAGAATGAACAAACCAAACACTGGCTCTAGATAGGGCCATTTCAGTTTTTGCATCAGTAACCATAGTTAACATCGCCCCGCGACAAGCAGAATCTGAAAAACACAGATTTTTTTTTCACATGAAGCTACTTTATTAAGTGTTTTACCAGTTTGAATCACCTTGTCCATTTGTTTTGGAGAGGAAGAACTCTACGAATAATTTGGCTCAAAGTAAAAACCTCCTAAACAATAAACACTGAAGGAATTCTAACCAGGAAAAGTTTTAGATGGTTGCAATCTGTAATCCTCATCACAAGGGGCTCTAGTTTCGCAGACCGGGCGAGGCGGGGGTGCAGCGCACCTGCGCTTCGCAAACTGGGTGTGGCCAGGTGGATTTGGCAAGGGTCAATCAAGGGTGATTCTGGTGGTCCTCTGGTGTGTGACAGGACGGCTATTGGTGTTGTGTCTTCCAACAAGTTTGCAAACTGTAACTACCCTGATGTACCCAACGTCTACACTAATATATCAAAATACCTTCCCTGGATCAAAAAGATTCTCAAGCAAGGGAATTGTTAAATGTAACAATTCTGCATACTTTTACTGTGCTGCACTGGCTGGCCGGCTCTGGAACAGCCTTCCACTCCCACATCAGGTCAACTGATGCTGTCACTGCCTTTAAATCTTAAATCATCTGTTTTACAATAATTATTGTTTTCAACCTCCTGTAACTGTTATTATATCCATTATGTCTTGTAAATTTCCAAACTTTGACACTGTGCTTTTTTCTTAAAGGGGACATATTATGCAAAACTCACTTTTTCGTTGCTTTAGTATGTATATTTGCATATCCGGAGTGCCTCCCTACCCCTTAAGAATGATTTTCGACCACTAAGTCAATGTTTTGTAAACTTGCTGAGTCAGGGAATGTGTCTCTAGAAGAGCCATTTAGATTTCACCCGCACTGTTACGTAACAGTCCGGGTGAAATCTGAGTGATATGAATACTCCCACCCTCACGCTGGGTATCTCCTCCCATATTACGCCGGCTACCTGAACGAGGATCCGCCACGACAGCCTGACCGCTACCATGTACAACCCGAAAGCCAAGCACTCCTGCTCTGTCGTCGGATGCACGGATCCTCATGTTTCCCTACATCGCCTCCCTGCCAAAGAGGATATCAGAGCGAAGTGGCTAAATTTTATTTTTCAGGGAAACGTCCCAGCTTCAGTGAGCAAAAGCGTTTTTGTCTGTGCCAATCACTTCACGCCGGACTGTTTCAGCAACGAGGGTCAGTATAAGGCTGGACTGGCAACGAGATTGCTCCTAAAAGATGGATCCATACCCACTGTCTGTGGCGACGCCACAGATGAAGGAACTGTAAGTATTAAAAAAACAGTGTAGTTTGTGTTACTTTGGCTGTTTAGCACATGAGCTAACGCTAACCGTTGATGTAAATATGAGGCTGAACTAACGTTACAACGTTGGGCTTACTGGCCATAGGATTCACGGTAATGTTAATGTTGCCAAACGTTAATTTGTCATATCAGCACTCTTAAAATGAATTAGGATATTGAGATTTGATGGCTTCTAACCAGCTGGTGAACCACTGCGCGGCCGTGAACATGCTAGCTGGCGCTAGCTAGCGCTAGCTGCTAGCTAGCTCACCGTCCGCGAACAATTTTTCAGTTGTTTGCTGCTGTTCCGACGTGATCATGCATGGGAGACCGTCTCCTCCACATGCTCACGGCCGAGCAGACTGTATGAAATGGTCTCAGTTGTTCACGGACGGTGAGCTATTGTTCCGCCGTGAACACGCAGAGAGGACGGCATGAAATGGTCTGTTATTCACGCCCAGTGAGCTACGTTAATTAATTAGCATGTTGTGCTAAAGGACAGTGTGTTAGATGCCCAGGAGCACCTTGGCAGTCGAACGACTTCCTTTGTGTTGGTATGCATGTAACTACGTGTGTAGTGTTAGCTGCTGGCATGAGAGACCCGATCTGAGAGTACCAAAACGTTATCTGCAGTAAAGCAATCACTACTTTGTTTTGGAGCCGGAGACAGGGGTTACCTGCCACATGTCTGCTGTGTTGTGCTACGATTAACGTTAGTTATATGCAGGCACGGACACAGAAAAGTTGCTTCGCAAATGTGTATTGCTCACTTACTAAATCTAATGTGAAATGAGGGATTTGCGTGGGTTTGCTCGGATTATGATTTGCCAGATTTTGCCTTATCAAATTGATTCTTTAATCATCATTTCTATCTACATAGCTTTGACACATAACATATTATCTCCTTTTGTGTTTAGCCAAGCACATCTGTACAGCAGCCTGTGGTGCATCATGTTGCCTGCCAGACAGACCAACCAGTGACATGCACAGTTGGCACACAGCTTTCCATGAGAACTCTCCAGCCTCACTTCAGAAGCACAGGTTTGTTGAACAAAAGCATATGATGTAATGTTAGTCACTATGTTACTCTAATATGTAATTTTTGTTTTACTCTGTTATGAATATGGATTGGCTAATGAAAATTCTGTTTTCATCTATCAAAGGCACACAGAAATCAGTGTCCTGTGCTGATGTTGGAGTTGGCACCTCAACCATTGCCTTCTCAACTTCTCAACCATTCTTATCATCAACCCCAATAAAGAGACCACGCAAAAGGGCTCGCTTGGAACTGGAGGAGGAGGAAGAGGAGAATCCATTGGAGGGCAGTTCATCCATGGACATTCCCGACCCCAAGGATTCTTCGTATGATCCTGAGGACTCTGTCACAGTTTTGTCTGAGTCAGCAGATGTGACGTGAGTAAATAACCTCAGAATTTACTTCTTTTTTTTTTTTACATTATTTGTTTCAAGTAGTATGGGAGTTACTAATTTATCTTTGCAATTTTTGTTTTTCTACTAGACTGGAGCCTTCCTGCCCTGTTCATAAGACACCAGCATATATTGTCTATGAAAAGTGTCTGATGGAGCTGTTTGAGGTGTGCCCTGTCTGTCAGCGTGTTTTAGACGTGCAGACAAGAAGGATAGGCACGTTCCTCTCTGTAGAACAGACATGCCCACATTGTCAGTTCTTCAGAAAATGGAACAGCCAGCCAATTCTGGGAAGCACACCTGCAGGAAACCTCCAGCTTTCAGCTGCAGTATACACCACAGGTGCATCTTTCTTCAAACTTGAAAAGGTAATGGATTAAGACTTCACTATGTAATTTTATTTGTTTTGCACATCATATTGCTAAATGTTGTATAGAGCAGTACTTATGACACATCTTGTCTGTCTGTCCTCAGATCTTCCGGGCAATGCAGCTGAAGATGTTTCAGTATGACACTTTTCGCCGTCATGCACGGACGTACATAGAGCCTGCCATCATACACACGTGGAAGACTGTGCAGGACGCCATGATGGAGCAGCTTAGTCAGCAGGAGAGTGTTATCCTAGGTGGCGACCTAAGGGCTGACTCACCAGGTATACAAGATTCTCTGATACATTTTACTCTAATTTTTTTGTTTAGAAAAGTGGTTACTATGAAGTACAACAAAGTGATATGTAAAATGTAATTTTTGTGAAATGATGCATTTATTTTTGAAGGGCACTCTGCCAAGTTTGGCAGTTAGTCAATGATGGACCTGAGGAGCAACACTATTATTGACATACAGCTGGTTCAGGTGAGTTCAAAGGTGTGATCTGTATTCAAGTTAACTAATCTGTGTTTAACGAGTGCTTTTAAAAATCATTTTGTTTAATAGACTTTTATGTTCTGTTTTTGTGTTCTTCTGATCAGAGCAACGAAGTTGGTGGAAGTTATCACATGGAGAAAGAAGGTCTGAAGAGGAGCCTTGCTCTCTTGGAGGCATGTGGTGTTGCATTGGACAGCATTGTCACAGACCGTCACCCTCAGATCCAGAAGTTCCTGAGGGAGGCCAAAGTGACACAGTACTACGATGTCTGGCACATGGAAAAAGGTATTCGTTACTGTGTTTGTGTGTTAGACGGTGAAAATCAGGATAAAATGCCCTTGCTCACAGGTCCACACACTATATTTTCCTAGTATCATAATTACTAATGTGTTACATGGGTTAGGGTTACGTGTTTTGTTTTCAACATATACTGTTTATCTGAATGTGACTGAAATATTGTTTTATTAGGACTGTCCAAAAAACTGGTCAAGATAGCCCAGAACAAAGATTGCGCGAAGCTGAAGAAGTGGCTTCGCAGCATAAAGAACCATGTGTACTGGACAGCAGCCTCCTCTATGTCAGGGCCAGAGAGAGTGGCTAAGTGGACCTCCATTCTTAACCATGTCCAAGACATCCACACACATCAAGATCCTGCTTTCCCCCAGTGCTTGCATCCGCAGCGCACCTCGAGAGACAAGAGCAAATGGTTGACAGCAGGTAGATAGACACACAAAATTGTGTGTAAAATGTGTTTTTTTATATATCTAAAAGATGTTTAAACCATTTGAATTCATGTGTTTTGTTTTGTTTTTTCAGGAACACCAGCTTTCTGCAGGCTAGAAAAGGCGTTGACTAATAAGAGAATTCTGAAAGATGTGGAAAAGCTCAGCCCTCACTATCAGACCTCATCGCTGGAGGCATTTCACAGCATCATTCTGCAGTTTGCACCCAAGAATGTTGTCTTCCCCTACCTTGGAATGTTATGCAGGTGAATAAAACATCACTATCTGTTTAGTTCATTATAGTTTAGTGTGCTTGCTATGATTTTTAAAGTACTATTTTTCCACCCAAGACTCTACCTGGCTGCCCTGCATTACAATGAAAATACTGGCCGACCACAGGCAACATCTACAAGTGGAGAGCTGCTGTACAGAGTCAACTTCCCCAAATCTAAACATGGAGAATGCACCGCAAAGCCTGTGAAAGCAGAGCCAACATTCCGTAAGTTTTAAAATCTTTTATTTGAACCCAACAAATTAAAATAAACATGAACACATAAGCATAACACAAAAGGTTGAAAATAAACACAAATAAAATCTGAATTCTTTTTAGATGGTTTTCAAAATAAATAATAAATAAGGAGAATGTATAAATTAGGAGAAATAAGAAGAGACACTTTACAACACTGCAGCACAAGGCTTTTTGGTTCTAGTGCAATTTTCTTGTAAACATTAATTTTTGTTTATTGCACTGCAGACTACGTTGATGCACTGTTGGACCTGATCTTCGAGAAGGTTTTCCAGGACCCTGCCCCATATGTGAATGAGGTGCTGAAACTTACAATCCCTGAAGACCTCTCTGCTCAGTATGAAAGACCCGACAAGCTGTATGTTATAGCCAGTTACGTGTCAAGGTTCAACCAAGGACAGGTCTGAACCCAACATACTGTCCTTCTGCGTCAGGGAACTCTGCACGAATCCTTAGCACCACGCAGGCAGGCAGCACAACTCTCACTCTCCGCCCCAGAAAGCCCCAGCACCAGCTTACAAAGCTTCTGTAGGCTAGGTATCTATATTGGCTGGACACAATTCAATAGAAAGTCAGCACTGAATGTTCACATCCATGGCAACTGGCAAGTTCAACTGTTCCACTTCAGATATTTATTTTGTATGTTTACAAATGTTTCTTGCAATAAAACATCTTTACTAACTGTTCTGTGTGTTTTCATTGTTTGATATGTAGTTGTGTTACCATGTTACCAAGTAAAAAATAGTAAAGATAAACTATAAACAATGTAAGATAGGGAAAGCAGTTATGTACTTTTCATCATAACACTTTTGCAATAAATTAATAGTATTTATAGGACTAAAAGCTTACTGCACTATTCCCCTCAGACGTAAAGGTCCATAGTCTGCCCGATAAATGTTCAGTGCATTCTGCAGTGAAAATACATTCAGGCAGACAGGTTCTAGGCCAGGATGGTCCACCATGCATGATGGTGGCTCAGGAAGCTGCTGTAGTCTTCGTGTAACCTAGAAATTATGAAAGGTAAGTGAGTGACAATGGATAACAGAAAAGAGAGACTGTAAAATGACAACCATGTTTGCCCAGTGTTCACACTTGTGGTATTTCCATACAGCAGATATTCTCGGGCTCGGTAGGCATTTGTTCACAATTGCCACAGGAACACCTGTTTTTAAACAGAATTTGTGTTATTCATTGGAAACTACATAGCTAATCAATCACGTCGCGTTGTTTCTTTTGTAATATTTATTTAAAGTTTATAAACTGTTGGAACCGGTTCAAAAACAATACTGCTGGTAGAGAGGTGATGGGAGGCAACTGGCTCATTGAAAACTACAGTTGTTGAAAATTGTGGCAGTAGCTATTTACAGGTTGTCACTGCAAATAAGAGCAGGTTCTTAACAGACTTACCTGGCTACATAAAGGTAAATTAAAATAAATAAATAATATGGGGTTATGCTTTTCTCTAGTATGGGCGAGTGCTCAATTGCATCCGCGTTACTGCAACTTAACAGCAGTAAACGCCAGCCGAGGTTTGGCGAAGATTTATGATGTAAACACTCTAGGCAGGAGAAGGGGGTTGTGATCTGTAACAACATGAGAAGACGGCCACTAAGCCAGTAAAACTTTCGTTAGTCTATGCAGTAACATAAAAGTAATGTCGAGGTAACAAACTTAACTACTAACCACTGAGAAATATCCATGTTCATTCTTGGCTGCTGACTTTCTTCTGGAGCGTCTTGTTGTTCAGGGTCGGACTCCGGCTCGAACATGTACGGTTGCACCGCAGTCTGTTGTCCGGCAGCCATTTCTTTCACAAACTCAGCCGTTGCCATGGTCACACGGTGCCGGCCTCACGTCTTCCACAGGCAGGAAAAGGTGGGCGGCGCAAATACCGTCTCTGGGCGGCGCACACAGTAGCTCATTAGCATTTAAAGGGAAAGGCACTGAAACCGGCCATCTGGAGCAGGGCTGTGAAACTGGTGTTTCAAGAACCCTGCTGTGCTCAATCCTTCAGCTTTTTCGACCAAAGCACGTTACTAACGTACCATTTAGACATCAGGGAACCTTGTCAGGAAGCAGAAATGAGCATAATATGTCACCTTTAAAAAATGCTCTATAAATAAAACTGGAATTATTATTATTACTATTGTGGAGTTACTGCTGTAGGGCTGGTACCTGCGGTTATTACACAAGTTAGTTAATAACATGTCAGGCAGCATGGGATCATTTTGAGAAGGTGAAGGACGAACCCAAGGTGGTGTGTAAACTCTGCAGGCAAACATCTGCCTATCATTGGTTGACTACAAACACGATGTATCATCTGAAAACATATAAGTAGCTACATGCCCATTAGCCACTTAGCACAATCATTACTTTTTTGGTGACAGCATCTTTAACAGGAGGCTCGCTCAGTGTGTAACGTACACTTGTAAATAAAATACAGACCTATATTAATGAAGGTTCATTAACATTAACATTAGTATGGTTTTCTATTTCTCTGTTGAACTCAATCTATTGTGTTGCCCTGCCCTAAATATATAATTAAATTAATATCGTAAACACGCAGGCAACTACTGGACTAATGACCCTAAATGATGACTATTGGTCAACTAGGCAAATTCTTAGTCGAGGCCAGCCCTAATATCAACACAACACCACTTTATCCTGTTAGAACAATATTCACTTGGATTAATTTTTATGAAAAACACTTTTGATTCTTTCCTCGGTAAACAGCATGAATAGCATACAAGATAATCGAGGAACAGGCACATATTCTGAGTTTGTAATAGAGGCAGGGGTGCTCATGGTTATATATGTATGCGCAATCTAAGCAGTTAACTAACATAAGCTCAAGTGGATAGCCAACAACCCGGCTTTATACAGTACAGGCCAAAAGTTTGGACACACCTTCTCATTCAATGCGTTTTCTTTATTTTCATGACTATTTACATTGTAGATTCTCACTGAAGGCATCAAAACTATGAATGAACACATGTGGAGTTATGTACTTAACAAAAAAAGGTGAAATAACTGAAAACATGTTTTATATTCTAGTTTCTTCAAAATAGCCACCCTTTGCTCTGATTACTGCTTTGCACACTCTTGGCATTCTCTCCATGAGCTTCAAGAGGTAGTCACCTGAAATGGTTTCCACTTCACAGGTGTGCCTTATCAGGGTTAATTAGTGGAATTTCTTGCTTTATCAATGGGGTTGGGACCATCAGTTGTGTTGTGCAGAAGTCAGGTTAATACACAGCCGACAGCCCTATTGGACAACTGTTAAAATTCATATTATGGCAAGAACCAATCAGCTAACTAAAGAAAAACGAGTGGCCATCATTACTTTAAGAAATGAAGGTCAGTCAGTCCGGAAAATTGCAAAAACTTTAAATGTGTCCCCAAGTGGAGTCGCAAAAACCATCAAGCGCTACAACCAAACTGGCACACATGAGGACCGACCCAGGAAAGGAAGACCAAGAGTCACCTCTGCTTCTGAGGATAAGTTCATCCGAGTCACCAGCCTCAGAAATGGCAAGTTAACAGCAGCTCAGATCAGAGACCAGATGAATGCCACACAGAGTTCTAGCAGCAGACCCATCTCTAGAACAACTGTTAAGAGGAGACTGCGCCAATCAGGCCTTCATGGTCAAATAGCTGCTAGGAAACCACTGCTAAGGAGAGGCAACAAGCAGAAGAGATTTGTTTGGGCCAAGAAACACAAGGAATGGACATTAGACCAGTGGAAATCTGTGCTTTGGTCTGATGAGTCCAAATTTGAGATCTTTGGTTCCAACCGCCGTGTCTTTGTGAGACGCAGAAAAGGTGAACGGATGGATTCCACATGCCTGGTTCCCACTGTGAAGCATGGAGGAGGAGGTGTGATGGTGTGGGGGTGTTTTGCTGGTGACACTGTTGGGGATTTATTCAAAATTGAAGGCACACTGAACCAGCATGGCTACCACAGCATCCTGCAGCGACATGCCATCCCATCCGGTTTGCGTTTAGTTGGACCATCATTTATTTTTCAACAGGACAATGACCCCAAACACACCTCCAGGCTGTGTAAGGGCTATTTGACCAAGAAGGAGAGTGATGGAGTGCTGTGGCAGATGACCTGGCCTCCACAGTCACCGGACCTGAACCCAATCGAGATGGTTTGGGGTGAGCTGGACCGCAGAGTGAAGGCAAAGGGGCCAACAAGTGCTAAACACATCTGGGAACTCCTTCAAGACTGTTGGAAAACCATTTCAGGTGACTACCTCTTGAAGCTCATGGAGAGAATGCCAAGAGTGTGCAAAGCAGTAATCAGAGCAAAGGGTGGCTATTTTGAAGAAACTAGAATATAAAACATGTTTTCAGTTATTTCACCTTTTTTTGTTAAGTACATAACTCCACGTGTTCATTCATAGTTTTGATGCCTTCAGTGAGAATCTACAATGTAAATAGTCATGAAAATAAAGAAAACGCATTGAACGAGAAGGTGTGTCCAAACTTTTGGCCTGTACTGTACATCCAAAAATTTCTATAAAAATGAACTGCCTGGCAACCAGACCAGGCATTTAATCAAGACAGACATTTATTTGTTTAAGTGTGGCCACACCAGGCTAGTAAAAGGAACTGGGCGTTTATTTGAGACTAGGCTTTTAGCTGAAGTTTTACAGTATATGAACCCACATGGAAAGTGTTTGTTCAGTACTCACTGGTCCTTGGGAACTCAGGGAACAGTTGCAACTCATACAGCTCAGTCCAGGCGTGTCTGGTAGGTGGGCTCTTCTGGCAAATCCTGAGCACCTAATAATAATAATAATAATAATAATAATAATAATAATGATAATACAGTCATAAACACCACGACTGCAGCAGTTTGTGTGGTAGCATCCAAAACACACCATTTAGAAATCCAAACACCATACTCACCCAGAAATTCGATGAAAAAGGTGTTTCCTACAGTCTCTACAGCTGTCCCAATTCAGTTCCTGTTACCTAGCAACCAGCTGCGCGTGACAAGAGGAGTGAGCTAGTTAGTTAGCCGTTAACCGTTAGCTAGTGAACAACTGTCAGTTAACATTGTTTAACTATACTACTAATGTCATTTAACTGACAATATTAAAAAAAAAACATCTTGTCATCATCTAGCACATATTCAGTACACAGATAGATTATTTTCTTTTTCCTAAACCAACCCAGACCCCTGTGCTGCAGGTTGAACCTGAGTGTTCCTGTGCTGGACAGATTCAGATACACGGTCAAACTAGCACAGACCGTAAGCTAACGTTAGCTAATGAGGGTGACAGCTAACTAGCAACAGTCCGCCGCGTTTGCGTCAATTAAGTGAAATTAAAGCAAACAGCTCGAAACAAGGCTTACTTTACCGCTTTACAGGGTAACAAAACAATGTAAAACGTCCGGCTTCTAAATTAATTAATAAATAGTTAGTTACTAACTCACTTACTTGAATAGTAACCGGCCGCATCCGTGTTTTGGCCCAACGGCTGTCAGTTAGCTTTTCACACTCGCTCACTATAGCCCCGCCCACTCATAACGGTTAGCTTACAGCGCTCGTCGCTGATTGGCTAATACAGAAGTCTGACACCTGGGTTGCGTTCAGGTTCAGCCTCAACAACACGTAGCAAAACGTCTAATTTAACAGTGATGATGCTGCGTTGAAGACCCTGTTGTGTTAAGCAGGGGCATTGAAGGCACGGTTGAATTCAGGTTTCAGACTTTTTTGGGCTGGTCATCTTTAAACATCACATTCTGTGAATCTTGGCTTCTTTACAGATGACTCTGTGTGGTCTAAAGACACCCGGAGACACTCATTAGCAGATTATTTCCACTGTGGCAACAAATCAAACTAAGAGAAAGATGTTACATGTGGCTTACTGGCATTTTTAGGAATGACTATCACATTAAGACTCATGGTAGAAAGACATATTTGCACAAACATCGAAACACGAGGCTACAACGACCCAAAACACAACTCAACAGACTCACTCAGAGAGATGACAGACTCATTGTTTGACTGTGGGAGGTTTGTGAGGCACTGCAGGGGTCAGACATGAACTGATGGAGTGGCGCCCAACAGTGGTCAAGAAGCAGAGTTGCTCTTTGCTGTGACTCTGGCCCTCACTGCTGGGTATAATGGTGTTATATGACAGGACAGCAGCAGCTTGCAATTATGTATATCAAATAGTACATTTGCTGGTGTGGTATCTGAATGTAAATCTGTGAAGAAAAAACACTGAATAATGTAGTCTTGTATAATGCTGCAGACACTGAATAAATACAAATGTGTGACTTATTCCATGTGAAATCATTTGCAACGAAAGTCAACTTGTGAAAAGAAAATAAACATGACAGAAAGAGTTTCAGATTCACAACATATTATATATTCATATATATAATATATTTCCCTCTCTGGATCTGTGTACTTTTGTGCTCTCATGTACTAGAGCACTAGTTTCATAATTTGTGAGAACAAAACTCAAACTTGAACCACATGGAAACTGTGGTTTTGTGGTTTGTCTAGTTTGTTGCGCATTTCGGAGAAATGTTTCAGTGGGCTGTGCCAAGTATTTCCACACCAAAGACTTCTGGTGTTGCGTATGTGTTTTTCACTTGAGAGATTAATGGAGCTAAAGCTCACTTGGTGTAACAAAGTTGTATCCACACACAGGGAGATGAGAAGGTTCAAAAAGGCCCCAAAATAAACAAAATAAGGAGAATCAAAGCATCTAAAAAAAATTTTTAAATGAGGACGAGAAGGAAGAAAATATTCATGCAACAGTCAGTCACGTAGTAATTATACATATGTTTCACCTTTGCTGCACTACCAGATCTGCAAACAGTTGTTTCATTAACAGTATCTATAACATCAGTGCCTGAACCCATGACCCTGATGCATACAAGATGAAAGATAAGACAGAAAAAAATAATGCATGCTCTTCACAAATCATGTTCTGACATGTCTGGGAAAAATGTAATTAAAAAAATCTAATTATAAGTCACCAGCCTACAAATGGGATATTAACCTAACTCATTATGATATTTTTCTTGCTGTTTCAGAGTTTAGGATTGGAATCACACATGGAGCAAAGCTGTACAGTATATGACCTTGGTAGAGGACAACAGAGGTCATCAGAATCAGAGTGCCTTTTATTGTGATTGTATCATTAAAACAATAAAATTAGGAGTGCTACTCCTGTAAGATGCTGACTGATAAGCAGAATTTATACATGTGCAGCAGGCCCTATGTACGTTACCTATGCCACAGTGAGCATTTATACTTGTGCGGTGGTGTGTCTGTGTCACTCTACAGTTACACCTCCTAAACACTAATCAGCGACGGGGTTTCTGTAAAGTTTAGCTGATTCAAAACACACATTAAACACACATTAAACATGGCTTAATAGAGACAGTTTCAAACACAAGTACACAGCTTCACTATAACTCGCAGCATTCACAGACAAACACTTGTCTTTATCAGGACACATTTTCCCCACAAATACAACATGCTAATGTTATTAGCACAAGCCTATGGCATTTTACATTGTATAAATTAGCCTAGCAGCTAGTGAATGTTTCCTCTTCTCATATGAAACCAGGGACAACAGCAACATTTAACAAAGGTGACGTTACAAAATTCTGCTCCATTACAACTCACAAGGTTCACTGACAAAACAACGGTCTTATACACGTTTTTCAAACAAATATAAGATGCTAACATTATCAGCACAAATCTATGGCATTTTACACTGTGTAAATTAGCCACATCCTCCATACATTCAACCATCCAATCTACACAATGATAAATAATAAACAATAAACAAGTGTAATAGGTAAAAAACTACACAATGTACGTCTGTGAAGGCCCGTTTCCACTGAAGAAGTTCCTGGTACTATTTGGGGGGCAGGAACTTTACAGGAACGTCCTCTCGCTCAACCGCCATGTCTCCACTGTGCGGTGGAGTAGGAGGAAGGTTCCTGTAAAGTTACTGGGCTCTGGATGTTACGTAATCGTTGCGCGACCATTTTGACCGGAGCAACGCGGCAAAGAAACAAACAAAGAAGAACAACAACAAAGAAGAAGAAGAAGCAGAAGTAAGAAGAAGAAAGCAGACATAAGAAAGACGATTATCAACATGGAAGGAGCTGAGGTGGTTGCTGGGTTTCTGGCGTGTCTCTTCGTTTACATGGCGGCGGTGGAAGCTATGAACGAGAGCTGCTGTGTTTTAAAAATGCCGGCTATTTTGTCACTTTCTGTTGACGTCACATCCCACCTTGAGTATATCCAATCAGCACCAAGTAACCCCCAAGCCCCACCCAGGAGTTTTTCGGGGCCGTTCTGAGTACCTACTCCGAGGCAGGGACTTGTTTAGCCCCTGTAAAAGTTCCGGAACTGTGTCCTTCGGGGGCGGTTCCTGTGGTGGAGACACGCACCAACAGCCCCAGACCCGTAAAATTACCCCGAAGTTCCTGCGGTGGAAACAGGCCTAATATTGCACATATAACACGTGCACATGCACTCATCAGTAGATTCTGCAGTCTTGTGATCTCCATGAATTTGTACATTTTTTAAAGTTCTGGCATGTCAAGCACAAAGTCAGGGCTGGATTTACCCACTCAGGGGCCCTGGGGAAAAAATGAGCTGTAGGCCTCTCAACAAGGCAGACTACTTCAGTCCGTTGCACGTATACACTACACATTCTGATAAGGCATAACGTCTGCAGATATAAATCTAAGTGCTACACAATCTAAGTAAAATGTTTTACAGCTTTAAAACTTGTCGTGACTCTCCTTCAGACCACTCGCTGTCAAATAGCAGGAAACTGGCTTCTGTGGTTAAACTGGTTTGTTGCAGAATTCAGACGAAATTTGAGTGCGCTGTTTTCCCCAAGACTTAAAACAGTGCAGTGGTGACGGCTGAAAATCATTAGTATCCGCTATCTTAGTAATTGTATTATTTAAATTAAATAGATAAACAACAAGGTGTCACTGACTCACCAAATACACAATTTAAGTTTGGTCCACAGTGAATAAAATCGAAAGAATCAGAACGTAAATCATGAATGAGCTAACAGGAACAGGATCAACTAGGATTAATAGTGTAACCCAAAATAGAAACATTTTGACCTCAACATTAAATAATCTTGGTACTGAATCTGCATTCAGCAACGAAAATCAGTTCATGTAGCTGAGTAATGTTCATAAACGATGAGGAGAGGAGGTCTTAAAGGGCCCAGAATCAACTGAATTAAGTGTCCTAAATATAAAATGCAGTGATAAATGACATAATGATTAAGAAGGGGGAGAATCCAGTACCTGTAAGTCCTCAGCTGTGCTTGTTGGGCATGTTTCCAGATAGTTTTATCCTGCCTGGCAGAGAGAAGGGAAGGTTGACCTCAGGGCTGTGCAGTGACCTTTAGAGGAGCAAGTGCTCACAGTTAAAATGGAGCACATGGGACAATATCTTAAAACACCATACACTGATATACAGTAATCTACAGCTGCTATAGAAAGCTATAGTCAAACAGAGTGTATCATGGACTCTTACAAAATACTGCATATACCTGTCCCACATCTCTTTAAATTTCATTTTTTTTTTTTTAAGATTATTTTTATGGGCTTTTTGCCTTTAATGGACAGGACAGTATATGAAATGGGGAGAGAGAGCGACACGCAGCAAAGGGCCACAGGCCGGAATTGAGCCCGCAGCCACTGCATCAAGGCAATGCTTCTGTACATGGGGCGCCAGCACTATCCACTACGCTACCAATGCCCCCACTTTAAAATTCTTAAACACTGTACAGTAAAATCACATAAAATATGACATGTAGCCTGAAATTAGGGTCATTCTGTGCATGAATCCTTTTTAAATCTCATATCACCTTTTAGGGATTTTGTTTTTAATAACATTTATAATATGAGGAAAGTTTTTTAGTTTTAATTTGTTAAATTTCTGAAAAACTCAGGATCACATTAAAACCAATGTTACATAACCAATGCATGATTTGACTTGGACGTTGTGTAACTCTAACAACTTAAGGACAAGGAGTAATCAATCACACAAATGAAACTCACCATCGAAACACTGGCTCTCTGGGTCTGTCAGCAGCGTCCCAGGGTGCAGCTGCAAACTTTGGCATAGCCGAATGTAGGGCAAGTCACGGGTAACATTTGACACAAATTCCACAGATGAAAGGTTGTCATGTGACATAACATAACATAATGTATGCTTGACATGTTAGATGTTTACAATTAATAAAAATATGATGTACAAAAAAGAAGAGGAATAATTAATTAATGTGACAGATTATCAGATACTGATCATATACTGTATGTGTGTCATGCTCTTGAGACATCAGATGACATGAACGAACATGATTATGCAAAGATAATACACACTGCAAAGGTGCAAAAATACATTGCACAGTGAGTGTGGTTAGAGGTCAGGATCAAAGAGATAATAATCACACCATCCAACAGGGCGCACTACTGCATAAAAGGGTGGACTTGAAACCCCTCAAGTTGACAAGTCTGTTGTCTTGCTGGCATCATGCACGCTCTGCACAAGATTCTGCTTTTTCATGTTCTGACATGTCTCGGGGGAAAAGGTAAGACTACCAAATCTGGTTATTGGTCTCCAATCATTTAATGGTCATCAGCTTTAATTTGTATTTGTCTTTGCAGCACGTGGGAGTGAAATCATAAATGGGGAAAAAGCCCCGGAGAATTCGATGCCGTATATGGTCTCTCTGCAGAACAACATAAAACATGTGTGTGGAGGATTCCTCATCAGTGAAGACTTTGTGGTCACTGCTGCTCACTGCGACGGCTTGTGAGTTACATTCCCTCTTTCACCAACCTTTGATTCATGCAATAATCAATTTAAATGAGCATATATTAGACCTCTAGCTTGCTGCGTAGAATGTGCACCTCATGTAGGCTCAGTCTTTGCAGCAGCCCTTTGCTGTGTGTCATACCCTTTCTCTCTCTCACCTTTCATGTCTATATTCAGCTCTATGATCAATAAGGGACAACAAAATATATTGATATTCTTGTTCTTACAATTTCAGAAAACATACTGACAACCTCTCCATGATCTCTCAATCAGCGGCATTACACGTGTTGTTCTTGGCACCCACAATCTCAAGAAGACTGACAATGGAAACATACGATATATTAAAGAGAGATACAAACACCCATATTATGAGACAGTAGGAAAAGGAAAGGACATCATGCTCCTCAAAGTAAGTACATATTCTCAGGTGACATCATACATTTTTTGGTCAAATGATTTATTTTTATTATCAGCTCCAACACTTGTTAAACTGAATTCTGGTGAATTTAAAAAAAGTTATGAAATCAGTTTTACTTTCTGATGTCTCCAGCTGGCTAAGAAGGCTCGACTGGACAACAGAGTCCAGACAATTCCACTTCCCAGACCTGAAACAAACATAAAAGAAAACCAAAGGTGCAGTGTAGCTGGATGGGGTTACACAAGTACTGGTGGTAGTGTTGTTGATGATCTGAGAGTGGTGGATGTGTCTATCATCAACCTGCAAGACTGTAAGGAGAAATGGTCTGGTCTTCCTCTTCCTGACAGTGTTATCTGTGCAGGTGGATATAAGACCAACAAAGGATTCTGTCAGGTATGTTTTCTGTCTGTTTGTAGAAAATGTCAGCTTCTGTGGAAACATGCTGCAATCATCTCCAGTTAAATAATGAAAAAATAATTTCTCCATCCTCACAGGGTGATTCTGGTGGTCCTCTGGTGTGTGACGGGAAGGCTGTTGGAGTCGTGTCTTTCAACAATTTTGCAAACTGTAACTACCCAGATGTGCCCAACGTCTACACGGATATCTCAAAACATCTTACCTGGATCGAAAGCATCATCAATCGTTATGAGTAACATCATGCACAAAGTTTTGATTCAGCAAACATTCATTGAAATACGAAAGTTGTTGGCGATTCAGATTGCTCTGTCAGTGAGACCAAAATTAAAAATAAAGCATCATTATGAAAAAAAAAAAAAACGTGTTATTTCCTTCTGTAACAACCTCATCAGAACACAGGAGAAGTGAAAATCTGAATCTGTGTGAACGTGAAACCAAATAACATCTACAAGATACTGTCTTATCCATGCACATATGAGTGACCCTTCTCTTGGCTGGTAGTTGAAAGATTAAAGAGCAAGTTTGGCCCTTAAAAATTACATACTGAGAAATAAAGCTTCTGAGTTTATTGATATTTGGGAGATGTTGTAATTTGTTCAAAATGGTAACACTGAAGATGCTCTGGAAATAAGGCAGTGTGCCATAGTCAGTCCTATACATGTGCCTGTATTTTTATTGTATTTTTGATTCATCACTTTTTTAAAAAACATCTCAGTGTTGACTTCATAGTTTCTCCTTTGATCCCTTAGTTATTTTATGCATGTTTTGTCTTATGTATGTAGATTTTTTTAATATAATGCCATGTAATCTAACCAGGGGGGAGTAATTATGTGTGCACATAACTTGTTAGATGTTTAAAGTCTATACAATGTGTACACCAAAGAAGAAGGAGAATGCATTAATGTGACTGACTGTGATAAACTCATCAGATAATTATATAATGTATGTGTGTCATGCGGTTGAGACATCAGATGACATGACCGAACATGATTATGCAAGATAATACATTGCACAGTGAATGTGGTTAGAAATCAAGATCAGATAGATAATAATCACACCATCCAACAAAGCGCACTACTATATAAAAGAGTGGACTTGAAACCCCAAAAGGTAGACAAGTCTGTTGTCTTGCTGGCATCATGCATGCTCTGCACAAGATTCTGCTTTTTCATGTTCTGACATGTCTCAGGGGAAAAGGTAAGACTACCAAATCTGGTTATTGGTCTCCAGTCATTTAATGGAACATCAACCTAATTTAATTTTAACCTGTCTTTGCAGCACACAGTGGTGATATCATAAACGGGAAAGAAGCCCTGGAGAATTCGATGCCGTATATGGTCTCTCTGCAGAACAACGAAAGACAACATGTGTGTGGAGGATTCCTAATCAATGAAGACTTTGTGCTCACTGCTGCTCACTGTGACTGCTTGTGAGTTTCCTCTTTCAGTAATCTTTGATTCATATAATTAGACGTCAATTTAAAAATACTTCAAGATATATTAACAAGTTAAAATATATTAGTATGGGGTGACCTCTAGCTAGCTGGGTTGAGTTTGTGTACTATGTAGGTAGAGTCCTTTGCAGCAACCTCGCTTCAATTCCAACTTGCAGCCCTTTGCTGTATGTCATACCCCCTCTCCCACTTTTCCTGTCTCCCAAAAGAAATGTATTAATATTCTTCTTGCTACGATTTGAGAAAATTCACTGACAACCTCTCCATGATCTCTCAATCAGAGGCTTTACACGTGTTGTTCTTGGCACCCACAATCTCAAGAACATTAACTACGGAAACATACGATACATTAAAGAGAGATACAAACACCCATATTATGAGACAGTAGGAAAAGGAAAGGACATCATGCTCCTCAAAGTAAGTACATATTCTCAGGTGACATCATATATTTTTTGTTCAAATGATTTATTTTTATTATCAGCTCCATATTCCAACACTTGTTAAACTGAATTCTGGTGAATTTAAAAAAGTTCTGAAATCAGACATTGCTACTTTTGAAGTTTTACTTTCTGATGTCTCCAGCTGGCTAAGAAGGCTCGACTGGACAACCGAGTTCAAACCATTCCACTTCCCAGACCTGAAACAAACATAAAAGAAAACCAAAGGTGCCGTGTAGCTGGATGGGGTTCCATAAAAACTAATGGTAGCGTTGTTGATGATCTGAGAGTGGTGGATGTGTCTATCATCAACCTGCAAGTCTGTCAGGGGATATGGTCTGGTCTTCCTCTTCCTGACAGTGTTATCTGTGCAGGTGGATATGGGACCAACAAAGGATTCTGTCAGGTATGTTTTCTGTCTGTTTGTAGAAAATGTCAGCTTCTGTGGAAACATGCTGCAATCATCTTCAGTCAAATAATGAATGAAGAATTTCTTCCTCCTCACAGGGGGATTCTGGTGGTCCTCTGGTGTGTGACGGGAAGGCTGTCGGAGTCGTGTCTTTCAACAACAACAAAAACTGTAACTACCCAAATGTGCCCAATGTCTACACGGAGACCTCAAAATATCTTGGCTGGATCGAAAGCATCATCAAACCTTATGAGTAAAATCATGCACGAAATTTTGCTTCAGCAAACATTCATTGAAATATGCAGGTTTGTGGTGACTCAGATTGCTCTGTCAGTGTGACTGAAATTCAAAATAAAGCTTCATTTAAAAAAAAACATGTTTAATTTCCTTCTGTAACAACCTCATCAGAACACATAAAATGTGTAATTTTGAATTTGTGAATCTGTGCTGACATGATAGCAAATGACATGGACCTCATACTGTCTCGTCCATGAAGTGATTATAATCAGGAGAGAGTTAGGTGTTAGTTAGATTAAATTAATTTAGTTTGAGTTTGAGTTTATTTTCGATCAGCAAATAAACAGAACGAAAATATCCACACACAAAAAAAAAGGGTACATAGCACCCTGACCAAAAGGGTTAAGGCTGAAGCTCAGTAGCTTATTAGATGCCCTAACCTTTATACCTTAAGTCATATATGTAAACATATATACAGTACATATACATACATATAGATACATACATGCATGCATCTACACACATATATAGTGCACATACTCATATACACACATATATATATGCATACACATATACACATATCTTCCACCTATACATATAAATACACATACACAGCTAATACCAAACATAATACTAGAAATTCAATTCAAACTTTTTTTTTTGAATTGCACAGAATTTTTACTTTCTTTGATCTCGTCAGGCAACTTATTCCACAGCTTCACCCCTAGACAGATACGCACATGATTTTCAGAGTAGTATGAACCATCGGTTGTTTGAAATTCCATCTCCCTCTTAGCTCATATCCCCCTTCTCTATCACTAAACATTTTTGGATATTACCAGGAAGTAAATTGTACTGTGCTTTATACAAAATTTGTGCAGTTTTGAATTCTACCAAATTCCAATATTTCAGCATCTGTGATTTTAAAAACAGTGCATTTGTGTGTTCATGGTATCCTACATTATTCACTATTCTTATTGCTCTCTTTTGCATGTTGCATATTGTCTGTAGAATGACACACTGACAGTTTCTGTGATTATGTACAGCATATCATACCATGACTTAGTCATACCAAAAATTAGAAAAAAACTTTTTAAGCATTTTTCTGTTGTTATAGCGCCACCCAGTTGCCAATTAGAGTTAAATTTCTCCAGTCACCTTGAGGCGTCCTGTTCTACATATCTACCAAGTTTAGTAAAAATCGATATGGAAGTTAGGCCTAGGTAAGAGATTAGCTCTCCAGCGCCCCCATTTTGTTTGCTCGGGTCAATAATGTAAAAATATAGATATTCCACAGGAAGTGGCAAAATATTACAAACAGGAATATTACACAGTATGTACACAGTTTAAATATAAGGGATGTGGATAAGGATATGTATTTATATATGTATACAGGCCAGTATACGTATATTAATGACATAGCATAATTATATGATAGAAATGTATTATTACACAGTATAACTATGTATAATGTATAACATATATTGTTGTCTGCCTTGTTTACATATTTTAGGCTTTCCTTACCTTGGTGAAACTTGGTGAAATATTGCTTTTATTGCTTTAAATTATTTTTTCAATTCTCTCCTTAAGTCTTGTATGGTTGTCAAGAGTAGTCACATCTTAACATTTATTGATAATGTAATAATCTTGTAACTAATGTTATGATCTTGTAACTAATGTTATCTAAATGACTTTCAGTGGGACAGAAGGAGACCGACGACAGGTGACTACCAATGACTGTCAAGTGACAGCACAATGGGTCACTGGGCTAGCAGCAGCAGCAGCAGTTTATAGACATATACAGTACAGGCCAAAAGTTTGGACACACCTTCTCATTCAGTGTGCCTTCAATTTTGAATAAATCTCCAACAGTGTCACCAGCAAAACACCCCCACACCATCACACCTCCTCCTCCATGCTTCACAGTGGGAACCAGGCATGTGGAATCCATCCGTTCACCTTTTCTGCATCTCACAAAGACACAGCGGTTGGAACCAAAGATCTCAAATTTGGACTCATCAGACCAAAGCACAGATTTCCGCTGGTCTAATGTCCATTCCTTGTGTTTCTTGGCCCAAACAAATCTCTTCTGCTTGTTGCCTCTCCTTAGCAGTGGTTTCCTAGCAGCTATTAAACCATGAAGGCCTGATTGGCGCAGTCTCCTCTTAACAGTTGTTCTAGAGATGGGTCTGCTGCTAGAACTCTGTGTGGCATTCATCTGGTCTCTGATCTGAGCTGCTGTTAACTTGCCATTTCTGAGGCTGGTGACTCGGATGAACTTATCCTCAGAAGCAGAGGTGACTCTTGGTCTTCCTTTCCTGGGTCGGTCCTCATGTGTGCCAGTTTGGTTGTAGCGCTTGATGGTTTTTGCGACTCCACTTGGGGACACATTTAAAGTTTTTGCAATTTTCCGGACTGACTGACCTTCATTTCTTAAAGTAATGATGGCCACTCGTTTTTCTTTAGTTAGCTGATTGGTTCTTGCCATAATATGAATTTTAACAGTTGTCCAATAGGGCTGTCGGCTGTGTATTAACCTGACTTCTGCACAACACAACTGATGGTCCCAACCCCACTGATAAAGCAAGAAATTCCACTAATTAACCCTGATAAGGCACACCTGTGAAGTGGAAACCATTTCAGGTGACTACCTCTTGAAGCTCATGGAGAGAATGCCAAGAGTGTGCAAAGCAGTAATCAGAGCAAAGGGTGGCTATTTTGAAGAAACTAGAATATAAAACATGTTTTCAGTTATTTCACCTTTTTTTGTTAAGTACATAACTCCACATGTGTTCATTCATAGTTTTGATGCCTTCAGTGAGAATCTACAATGTAAATAGTCACGAAAATAAAGAAAACGCATTGAATGAGAAGGTGTGTCCAAACTTTTGGCCTGTACTGTATATTTTATGCATCTTTGTTTTTTTACTATGTACTTATTTACTATAACAAATTAATGTCTAATAAACTCAGAAACGTGACTTGGATGTCAAGCAGTTTGTCTGTGCCCTTCCTTCAGGAAAGGCTTGCAAAATCCAGGGAGTTGAGACTCTGAAAGAGAAAAAATAAAGAGGAGAAGGGGTTAGGCACATCTATATGTACCTGGGTCTGACGTTGCCTTGTGAGATAAGGTGTGGTCTTTGTTCCCCAACTTAAGGAACTTCATTAGTTGTGAATGTTTGACAAAGTATGACAAGTGGCATCAGTTTTAATTTAATTTGTTTGAAGTTGTCTCATGGATATGTAATGAGTGTATACATGTTCAGTAAGTACAAAGTGTTCCCGAATACTGTATGCATTCAACCACGATGGGATATGTCTGTGGGTAGACAAAAGTGACCAGTTTGCCAAGACCAAAAAGGGCAAGACTAAGCATAGAGCAGATTTAATTCCAACCATCTTTGTGCATCATGCTGTGAGTGCATCACAATGCACCCCTGGACCTGTAATATCAATGTTATTGCCACTCCTGAACTGTAACATTAATGGCCCTCATCCTGCAGCACTCCTGTTTCATATGACTGGCTCTCAAATATTTATCCCTGTCTCATAAGCTATCAGACTTTGATCCTGTGTCTGCTCGACCCTGTGTCCACAGTTATCTGTTTATTTGAAAAGGTCTAGGCTGTTTAATTGTTTTATATCATCACACTGTTATTTATATAAGCAGAGGAGAGCCTTCATTAGACTATACAATATTGACCTCTACTGGATTTGTAAGTTAATGAATTAAGCACAGAGAGCTTTAATTATTAAGTAACTTGCCCACCACTGTATATCATATATTACATATTCAATATAATTACTTATATAATTAATATAAAATGCAGTATAATGCATATTAAGTATGATTCCTTATCTCTGGAACTATTTGAAACACACCTTGTTAATTAAGTTTTATGTCTCATCAAGGTCGACTATCTGCAGCGTTCTCTCTCACACAGTGGTCCTGCAGAATCACTGCTCCTCCACCACCCAGTGCTCCTACAGTAGGTTACAAATATACAAGATTACATATCTAATACTGTTATACAATATATGTTTAGCATGATCATATGCATAATACAGTAATATACATACATTTGGTATTTAGAATAATTCCCCATTTAGCCTGGTATGTTTCATTTATCAAAATTACTTAGCTTGTGTGTTAAATCTCATTCAGGTCCTCAAACTTCCTTCATATTATAGACAGGTATACTCAACAGAATCACAAAGCCTAAAAACACACACCCATAAGTTACGTTTTTGTTTCAAAAACCTCTTCCACTCAACAATCACACAGCAATGTCATATTTAACTGAGCTAATATCTAACTCAAACTGGCTCGCAAAAAATCAGGACTGGAAGCCCTCTAACTTCCCAATGTTAGATAAAATGGTTAAGGAGAATACAATTTAAAACTATCTGTATTGCGTGTACAGTATGTACAGTGTCCTAGCCTAATCTGTTATCTTATCTTTTAACATTACATAAATCCACTAATTTAATGGGGGATAATCCACTAACAAGCTTTAATGCACATGTTAATTTAGATAAGTTGTGCTGATAATGTAAAATTTGAGTCTTTGGACATCTTACCTGTTAAAAGTACATCACAGCCGGTCTTTTCTGCTGTAACTCCATTGCGCTTCTAGCATGTGCCGCTTATTTTCGGGAACTATTGAGGCTCCGCGATCCGCCATTGCTGTGAAAAAAAATGGCCCATTGGAGTGAACGGAGATGACGCGACTCTCTATGCAAAGGCTCTGGACATACATAGCAGTCAACATCAGCGATTTTACTCAGGATCAACATGGCAATGATGGTCCTGGATCAACACGAGCAACTCTATCCAGGATCCAAATGTCAATGATGACCCTGGATATACACTAGCATTGCAATCTTGCAAAAAAGGTTTTGAATAGGCTATTAAAAAGGAGGGGAAATGTGTCCTTTGCAGGTCTTTGCAACTGCAAAATGACATTATCCTTACTCAGTGTAAGTGAAAAATATTTTAGCCTACTGGCAAGCTTACTTGTTAGCATGGCCCGCCTAGTTTGCAAGCTAACATGCTAATATTCTCGTCTAACAGCAAGTTTACTCGTTAGCATACTTGCTAACCCGGCAGTAGCTTATAAGGTTTTTGTTCAGCGTCACTGAGGATTAGTTGTTCAATTGTCCTGACTTAAATTTGGAAAACTGGCTTAGCTCTGAAGAAGGACAGGAATTTTGAGAGAAGCACAAAAGCAGCACGCTGATGATGTCAGAGGGCTGCGATTGGTTAGCTGTGTGTCAATTCAGGGGTTGCAGCCTTTGAAGGACGAGGCCTTCAAGGTCGACGTTGGCCACGTCCTTTGAAGACCGCATCAGCCAAACCCAACGGTCTCCGAAATGGGATGGTCTGGTCTGCGGAGAACGTCCTAGTCGCCCTGACCTGTTGCCATTCCTTTTACCTAGCAACCAGCTGCGCTTGACGAAAGGAGTAAGCTAATGAGGTAGTTAGCCCTAAATCATGGACCCAGAGATTGTAATTTATTTATTTTTTAAATTTTATTTAATACTTGAGGAGATGATTCACAGTCAGAGTCACCGCTGTTTGATATACAGTACAGGCCAAAAGTTTGGACACACCTTCTCATTCAATGCGTTTTCTTTATTTTCGTGACTATTTACATTGTAGATTCTCACTGAAGGCATCAAAACTATGAATGAACACATGTGGAGTTATGTACTTAATAAAAAAAGGTGAAATAACTGAAAACATGTTTTATATTCTAGTTTCTTCAAAATAGCCACCCTTTGCTCTGATTACTGCTTTGCACACTCTTGGCATTCTCTCCATGAGCTTCAAGAGGTAGTCACCTGAAATGGTTTCCACTTCACAGGTGTGCCTTATCAGGGTTAATTAGTGGAATTTCTTGCTTTATCAGTGGGGTTGGGACCATCAGTTGTGTTGTGCAGAAGTCAGGTTAATACACAGCCGACAGCCCTATTGGACAACTGTTAAAATTCATATTATGGCAAGAACCAATCAGCTAACTAAAGAAAAACGAGTGGCCATCATTACTTTAAGAAATGAAGGTCAGTCAGTCCGGAAAATTGCAAAAACTTTAAATGTGTCCCCAAGTGGAGTCGCAAAAACCATCAAGCGCTACAACCAAACTGGCACACATGAGGACCGACCCAGGAAAGGAAGACCAAGAGTCACCTCTGCTTCTGAGGATAAGTTCATCCGAGTCACCAGCCTCAGAAATGGCAAGTTAACAGCAGCTCAGATCAGAGACCAGATGAATGCCACACAGAGTTCTAGCAGCAGACCCATCTCTAGAACAACTGTTAAGAGGAGACTGCGCCAATCAGGCCTTCATGGTCAAATAGCTGCTAGGAAACCACTGCTAAGGAGAGGCAACAAGCAGAAGAGATTTGTTTGGGCCAAGAAACACAAGGAATGGACATTAGACCAGTGGAAATCTGTGCTTTGGTCTGATGAGTCCAAATTTGAGATCTTTGGTTCCAACCGCCGTGTCTTTGTGAGATGCAGAAAAGGTGAACGGATGGATTCCACATGCCTGGTTCCCACTGTGAAGCATGGAGGAGGAGGTGTGATGGTGTGGGGGTGTTTTGCTGGTGACACTGTTGGGGATTTATTCAAAATTGAAGGCACACTGAACCAGCATGGCTACCACAGCATCCTGCAGCGACATGCCATCCCATCCGGTTTGCGTTTAGTTGGACCATCATTTATTTTTCAACAGGACAATGACCCCAAACACACCTCCAGGCTGTGTAAGGGCTATTTGACCAAGAAGGAGAGTGATGGAGTGCTGCGGCAGATGACCTGGCCTCCACAGTCACCGGACCTGAACCCAATCGAGATGGTTTGGGGTGAGCTGGACCGCAGAGTGAAGGCAAAGGGGCCAACAAGTGCTAAACACCTCTGGGAACTCCTTCAAGACTGTTGGAAAACCATTTCAGGTGACTACCTCTTGAAGCTCATTGAGAGAATGCCAAGAGTGTGCAAAGCAGTAATCAGAGCAAAGGGTGGCTATTTTGAAGAAACTAGAATATAAAACATGTTTTCAGTTATTTCACCTTTTTTTGTTAAGTACATAACTCCACATGTGTTCATTCATAGTTTTGATGCATTCAGTGAGAATCTACAATGTAAATAGTCATGAAAATAAAGAAAACGCATTGAATGAGAAGGTGTGTCCAAACTTTTGGCCTGTACTGTATTTCAGGCTGATGGCCTGTTTGATATATTTCAGGCTGATGGACCATTTTCAGGTAAACGTAGTAAATTAAGATTGTTTAAGCTGTGTGCTTTTAGCTAATAGTAACGTTAACTGTTGGCTTGTTAGTTAACTTAATGTATAATCATCACCGGCGCACAATGCATGTTGGGATAGGCTGGGCCACGAAGGATTCATCGGTTGCATCCTCCAAATTCTCAAAAAAGGCTTCTTTTAATCAGCTGCATTTGAGGGACCCTCCGAAATAGGACAGCCTTGATCGCGCTGATGTGACGCAATCTTCAAATGCAGCTTTCGAAGGCTGCAGCCCCTGAACTGAGATACAGTTATTGATTGCAGTTTTGGCCCTGGAATGCAATATGGGATGTTGATCCAGATGCATGTCCTTCTTGGTAAAATCACGTCGTGCCACTCCTTACTCATCAAATACCAATGTTTGCTGACATGCAGCATGAGATTTACGTGTTTAAGGAGCAGAATCTGTACTTTTCCAGTGAAGACACAATGCATGTAACAAGCTTAAATTTACATGCTATCACTGTGTATCCAAAATCTGCAGGAGGTGTATCTATCCCGTCAGTGCTTGATGTGTAGGGCCACTGACCAAGCGTTGGCATTTGACGAATAGGGAGTGAAAGTGTCTTGGAATATTCCCCAGATGGAGTCTGGACACTGGTTCTCATCGTGATGTTGAAGAGGTGAAGAGAGTTCAATCAGGAGAGACAGAAGAATGAAGTAAAGATAATAATTAATACAGAATATGAGTGTGCAGATTAATGGATGATTTGTGCTGATTAGGATTTAACAGAAGTCTTTGGTGCTTGGCCACCAGAGGGAGATATTTTGTGATCAAGGGACATCTGAGCAGCAGCAAGATACATCCAGACACTGGTGGTGGCTGCTGACTCTGAGGCTGCTGACTGCTAAGAGAGATGAGGCCCATGAATCCATAAAGGCTAGATGGTTATGGAGAGATGGAGGGCGCAGACAGCAGCAGCAAGAAAGAACTATGGTAGAGAAAGAACCGTATTTAACATGAGGAGCAGTAAGATTATCGCCTGACAGAGAAGGTGTGTCACTGTGCTGTTGGTTGATTGTGAATTGGTTGATAGTGAGTGAGCAAGGAATAAATGGTAGGGTGAGAAAGAAAATTTATAGCCTGAGCATGAAAAGTATGGTCTGCATTTGGCTGAAGATCTGAATGGATGAAATGTGGAGCAGGGCTTCCGATAAGCTCAGTGGAAGAAGCCCTGGGTCCTGGATGTGATATGAACTAGAGGGGCATGGGGCTGCATTGATTATGCACTGAAATGACAACGAACAGCAGCAGAGAAAGGAGACGGTTTAAAGCTGGACAGTAGGAGGGATTGTGCAAAGATTTCATTGGTTTAATTGAAAGAATGGACGCCCACTCATCTGATAGAAGCAAAAGATATAGAGGGAAAATGAATGAGCGTGTAAAGAGTACTCAGTCAAAGTACACAGTCATAATGTAAGGAATAGATGTTTAAATGGTACAGGAAATGGTGACAGGGACACAACGCCAGTCTATCCAAGGTCTCAAACTTGCCAGAGATCACCATTCATTAAAAAATGTACTAAGCCCCTGCAGTTTGGTTTTGCTTCTCCCATCTCCCCTGGTTCAAACTAAATGCCACATTCTGCCCACCTAGAGAAGTCAACACAGAGAGGACTGCTTAGTAAGCAGCAGCCTGACATGCACATTATATTTATTACTGTAAATAAAAATAGAAAGTGGAAAACAAAAACAATTAGCGTGAAAGAAGAGGAGGAATGTATAAGTGTAGCCCATGTTAACATGTACTCATCACATGGTGTATGTGCTTTGTACGTGCTGTCACACAGCCATAGGATGTGGCTGGGAGTCAAGATAAAACAGATCGAAATCAAATCCTGAAGATGAAACTGTGCTGTGTGAAAAGGGTTGACTCAAATTCCCCAACACAACAGGTTGAGCATCCTGTCGCCACGATGCACAGTCTGCACAAGTTCCTGCTGTTCAATGTTCTGGCTTGTCTCGGACGAAACCGTAAGTTGCACAATCTGACTACTTCAGCCTGCAAATGAAATATGGTTTTAATTTGAACTCATTTTATTTTTCCTGTCATTTTTTAAGTATCTGGAAGTGGAATTATAGGTGGAGGAAAAGCCCCAGAGAACTCGATGCTGTATATGGCCTCCATACAGAGCGACAATAACCATGTGTGTGGAGGATTCCGCATCAGTAAAGACATTGTGGTCACTGCTGCACGCTGTGATGTGTGAGTCACAGAAACAAACAAACAAACAAACAAACAAACCAACAAAAAACAATGAATGTTTACAGAGTTGAGAAAATCCACTGACATCATCTTTATTTGTTTTTTTCAGGAATCTGGATGCAGCAAAAGTTGTTCTGAGCACCCAAAAACCTGGTAGCGCTATAAAAACAGTGAAATACATCAGCAAGAAGTGCAAACACCCCTCTTATGAGGATTTTACAAAAGGAAATGACATCATGCTCCTACAAGTAAGTATTCATTATTTATTCAACCGCAGTATTCCCAAATGACGTCGTCAAATGATTTTCATTCATTCTGATGAGGAGTAAAACCGTGCTCACCGTGACAGTCAGATATTGATTATTACTTTCTGATTCTTTGTGTCTCCAGGTGGCGGGGGAGGAGGGAATGAATGTTGGTATAACAACAGTTGAATTGACTGATATTCAGGTAGAAGCAAACAAACAGTGCCGTGTAGCTGGATGGGGTTGCACTACACCTGGTGGTAACACTGTAGATGATCTGAAAGTGGCCGATGTGTCTATCATTAACCTGCAAGACTGTAAGAAGAAATGGCCTGGTCTTTCTGCAGATGTTATCTGTGCAGGTGGATATAGCACAAAGCGAACTCTTTGTAAGGTATGTTCTCTCTCCTGTTATATTGAAAAATTGTGGTTTCTAGTCCAAAAAAGTATTGACATCATGATGAATGAGCAAATGAAGATATTTTCTCCTCACAGGGGGATTTTGGTGGTCCACTGGTGTGTGACGGGAAGGCTGCGGGTGTGGCGTCTTATAACAAATGTGGCAACTGCAACAGGGAAAATGAACCCAGCATCTATACGGACATCTCAAAGTTCCTCCCATGGATCAACAAAGTTGTCAAGACAAATGACTGGACAGATTGTAAGAAATAACAATCTTACACACAGCTTTGCTTCAGCATCTTTGTATTTGTATTTTGGAGGAGCAGTTGTGTTTGAGTTGCTCTGTCAGTGTTTGCTCTTTATTGGAAAGGCAAAATAAAAAAAATGTCTTAAATATCGTTGTTTTCTCTTTTTTTATCAGAAGATGTAAATGGTATTTTTTAAAATACATTTTAAAATGCAGCACAATAAATTTTTCCAGGAGACGTGTTAGGGTAAGTTTGTTGTAGAGCCACTGTGAGTGTCTTGTGTTGGCAGCAAGGTCGTAATTATAATATATATTGGTGGAGACACAAAATATCTCCCTCCAACATATTGATGAAAAGTAGAAATAAAAAATAAGCTATTCTACAACAGCCAACCACGCACCACTGTCTGAAATAATCATCAGCAAATGTAATTATAAACATAAATAGCTTCTTAACAATGTGCCATTATTATGAAATATGGTGTATTGCAGTTCTGTGTGTGGTTTGTCCACATGGTGTTGCCGTACCCCAGTAGAACATGGTTCACGGGTGTATTCAACAACATTAATGTCTTTATTATGCTTTATTTGTCAGATAGCCCACGTGGAGTCTGTCATTTATGTGCATGTGTAATTTATGCGTCAAACGTGTCGTGCCGCTTCTTCAGACCACTCGCTGTCACATAGCAGGAAACTGGTTTCTGTGGTTAAACTGGTTTGTCGCAGAATGTGACATACTGAAAATCATTAGTATCTGCTATTTTAGTAATAGTTTTTTTTTCTTTTCATCACATAGATAAACAACAAAGAGTTACTGACTTACCACTAAGAATGAAACTGAAAGATGCAGAACGTAAATCGTGAATGAGCTAAAAGGAACAGGATCAACTAAGATTAATAGTGTAACCCAAAACAGAAACATTTCGACCTCTACATTAAATAATCTTTAGTATTGCATCTGTATTCTTCACTTATTGAATTAATCTAACAAAAGTCAGTTCATGTAGCTGAGTAATGTTCATAAACGATGAGGAGAGGAGGTCTTAAAGGGCCCAGAATCAACTGAATTAAGTGTCCTAAATATAAAATGCAGTGATAAATGACATAATGATTAAGAAGGGGGAGAATCCAGTACCTGTAAGTCCTCAGCTGTGCTTGTTGGGCATGTTTCCAGATAGTTTTATCCTGCCTGGCAGAGAGAAGGGAAGGTTGACCTCAGGGCTGTGCAGTGACCTTTAGAGGGACAGGAGCTCACAGTTAAAAAGGGGGACATGGGACAATATCTTTTTTTTTCAACAATATGTTTATTGCATTTTTCATTCATTGCGGACAAATGTGGACTAACAGGCCAGTTGAGATTTCAACAAAAAAGCGAGCTTTAATACAGCGGATAAAAAACATCGAGATACAGCAGGTAACTAAGTCCAAATGAAAGTGGAACAGATATAAACTGAAAAATATAATACATATATTGAACTCAGGTAAAAAAAATCCAAACACAAGATATCAGGCAGGATACGGAGCATGGACGGCATCAAGAACGCAGGGACGAGCGCAGGAGGCCCGCAGGCAAGAATGCAGGAACAACCACAAACAAACTGACAAAGAACAAAGGGAAACACACAGGTATATATAGACACAGAAAAACATTACCAGAACGAGACACAGCTGGAGTAGGAGGACATGGGCAAAAGGAGGGAAATGGAGATTGGCCAACAAGAAGGGTGGAGCAAACAAGACTAACACAGAACAGGTGTGAAGGGAAGACTCTGGGAACAGGGAGGGACTAACGAGACTGATGGAGGACAGGTGTGACAGAAAACACTCAAAGAAACAAAGTAAAGAAGAAGAGAATCTACAAAATAAAACAGGAAGCAGATTAAACATCAATGAATAACATAAAACAAGGAAGAACACAAACAGAAAACTCCAGAACAAAGTCCATAGGATAACACAATATAAACAAAAACTAGGATCATATAGAAGATGCTCTGGAAATAAGGCTAAGTGTGCCGCAGTCAGTCCTTTACGTGTGCCTGTATATTGTTACTATTTCTCATTTATTCGTTTTTTAAAAACGTCTGTGTTGACGACATAGTTTTCCCCTTCCTTATGCACCTTTTGTCTTATGTATGTGGATTGTTTTTAATATAATACCTTGTAATCTAACCAGGGGGGAGCTCTTATGTGTACGCATAACTTGTTAGATGTTTAAAATCGATAAAAGTATGTGTACAATAAAGAAGAGGGCGAGTGAATTCATGTGACAGACTGTGATAAACTCATCAGATACTGATTGTATAATGCATGTGCTGTTAAGACATCAGATAACAAACAAGATCATGCAAAGATAATACACACTGCAAACGTGCAAAAATACATTGCACAATGCATGTGGTTAGAAGTCAGGATCAAATAGAAAATAATCACACAATCCAACTAGTTTTGAAGTTTTACTTCCTGATGCCTCCAGCTGGCTGAGAAAGCTCGACTGGACAGCAGAGTCCAGACAATTCCACCTCCCAAGTGTGAAACAAATATGAAAGAAAACTAAACATGCCGTGTAGCTGGATGGGGTTCCACAAGTACTGATGGTAGTGTTGTTGATGATCTGAGAGTGGTGGATGTGTCTATCATTAATCTGGAAGTCTGTAGGACAAATGGTCTCTTCTTCCTGCCAGTGTTATCTGTGCAGGTGGATATGAGACCAACAAAGGATTCTGCCCTTTCTGTCTGTTTGTAGAAAATATCAGCTGCTGTGGAAACATGCTGCAATCATCTTCAGTCAAAGTACGAATGAGGAATTTCTTCCTCCTCACAGGGGGATTCTGGTGGTGCTCTGGTGTTGTCTTTCAACAGGAAGAGAAATTGTAGCTACCGACATGTGCCCAACGTCTACACGGATATCTCAAAACATCTTCCCTGGATCCAAAGCATCATCAAACGTCATGAGTTAAGTCTTGCACAAAGTTTTGCTTCAGCAAACATTCATAGTAAAATGGAGGTTTTGTGGTGGAGATACTGCCTCATCCATGAAGTTATTATAATCAGGAGAGAGTTCGGTGTGAGACTGATTAAATGAATTTATTGACATGGTGCAAAATAAAGTTAAGAAATATGAGGCAGCTTTGGCGAGTAGACCCCTTTGTGTCGTATTCATTTTGGGAAGGTACTGATACTATGAGAAGTACAGGATTATTCAACACAGTCTCACTCCCAACTCATCAAATACCAACACTTGGCCAGTGACCCTCAGCTTCGGAGACACACGAAGGCCCAATCCCAAACCGGCCCCTATCCCCTCGCCCTATTCACTCCCCCTCCGTTTGCGCGGTCACGCGGAGCTCCGCCATATTAAGGGCCGTCCCAAACCAATTATCGCTGAGTGTGAGTGGACTGCTCAGCCCTTAGATAGCTAGTGTGCATCAGTGCAGGCTTCTGATGAGCCCAGCAGGAAGCGCAACATCACAATGGAGGAAACAACGTACAAATGTAAGAGTTCCGTCTTTCTACTTTGTAAAATATTTTAGATCAAACACACACATTTGTTTTCCTCACACTGACTTTTCAGTCTCAAACAAACTCACAGAATGTTTGGTGTCAAAAGATGAAAACCTCCACGTCCATATGCTTAAATGAACTATTTAAAACTGTCTTAAAAAATTCCTCATCCCATTCTCATGATTTTTAAAAAATATATAATTATGTGTTCACAGGGACAGAAGAAAAAACAAAGCAGTTAATCGATCTACGGATTAAAAATGAGTCTCTTTACTAAAAAAAGGAATGCTGCAAAGCAGGGATGGAGATAAGATTGCCCAGATTAATTAATAAAGTTCATCTGTGAATGTGTAAACTGTGTCTATAAAATATGAACAAGTTAATTACTTTGATTACACTGCACTGTATCTCTTATCTGACTTATTAAAGTTTTTTTTTTAATTTAACTCATTTTAATTAATATTTAAATGTTTTTTTTTTAATAGCCCATTGCTCTATTTTGCTTTCACAAAGCATCTGTCTGTATCCATGGTTACATCTGCTTCCTTCTTCCGGTAGAGTGGCAAGGGCGTCCCATGGTTTGGCTTCTCTTTGATACACTTCCCCTTAATCAGGAGTGCCCTCCACAGCTGCGAGTGTAACTTGATTTGGAGTGACACTCGGTAGTGAAGTGGTAGTGGGTAGGGAGTGGTTTGGGATTGGGCCAAAGACACCCTTTAGAGGCAGTGGTATGAAGAGTGGGAAAGTCTGCATACGGCAGGTGGGAGGGGAGGAGTATGGACCAAACAAACTTTCAGCCGGGAGCCCGCTGTCCGTGTCCCGTGTGAGACCAAGTCAGTTGAGTTATTTTAATAAAAATGCAGTGTGCTAGTATGTGTAGAGTGCTATCCTGGTAACGTACCGGTATGTCACGAGTCATTACATTACATTAGTAACAACCATACTCATTTTAAGCCAAGTGATGATGATTTTTTTTCTAAACCTAAACCTTTTTCTAAATGTAGCTGACGTTATCACGTACTCATTACATGCTGTATGTGCTTTGCAAATGTCACACGGCCATAGGATGTGGCTGTGAGTCAAGATAAAACAGATCGAAATCAAATTGTACAGATCAAACTCTGCTATATAAAGAGGGTGGCCTGAAACCCCCAACACAACAGGTTGAGAATCCTGTCGCCACGATGCAGAGTCTGCACAAGTTCCTGCTGTTTAATGTTCTGGCTTGTCTCGGACAAAACCGTAAGTTGCACAATCTGACTACTTTTTTTTTTTTTCCTCTCTGAAATATGAAATACGAAACTAATTTGAACTCATTTTATTTTAACTGTCATGTTTTTAGTATCTGGGAGTGGAATTATAGGTGGAGAAAAAGCCCCGGAGAACTCAACGCTGTATATGGCCTCGATACAGAAAAATGGACAACATGTGTGTGGAGGATTCCGCATCAGTGAAGACACTGTGGTCACCGCTGCACGCTGTGATGTGTGAGTCACAGTTCTTCCTCCAGCAATCATTGTTTTCATTTGATGTCATCAGAATTCAAATAAAAAAACAATTAATATCATACAAACCCACTGTTTATAAAAGACATGTATCATTTGTTGCTTTGTGTGTGTGTGTGTTTTGTTTTTTTTTTTGTGGCACAATTTGAGAAAATCCACTGACAACATCTTATTTTAGATTTCTCAGGCATCTGGAAAAAGCTAAAGTTGTTCTGAGCACCCACAGACCTCATAGCGCTATAAAAACAGTGAAATACATCAAGAAGAAGTGCAAACACCCCTCTTATGAGGATTTTACAAAAGGAAATGACATCATGCTCCTACAAGTAAGTACATTTATTCAACCTAGCAGTCCAAATGACATCTTGTATTTTTACAGTCACATTATTTTAATCTGGTGGTCTGATGAGGAGTAAACCCATGTTCTGACAGACAGTCAGATATTGATTATTACTTTGTGATTCTTTGTGTCTCCAGGTGGCGGGGGAGGAGGGAATGAATGTTGATGTAAAAACAATTGCATTGGCTGATATTAAGGTAGAAGCAAACAAAAAGTGCTGTGTAGCTGGATGGGGTTGCACTACACCTGGTGATAACACTGTAGATGATCTGAAAGTGGCCAATGTGTCTATCATTAACCTGCAAGACTGTAAGAAGAAATGGCCTGGTCTTTCTGCAGATGTTATCTGTGCAGGTGGATATAGCACAAAGCGAACTCTTTGTAAGGTATGTTCTCTCTCCTGTTATATCGAAAAATTGTAGTTTCTAGTCCAAAAAAGTATTGACATCATGGTGAATGAGTAAATGAAGATATTTCCTGCTCACAGGGGGATTTTGGTGGTCCACTGGTGTGTGACGGGAAGGCTGTGGGTGTGGCGTCTTATAACGAATGTGGCAACTGCATCAACACAAGTGAACCCAGCATCTATACGGACATCTCAAAGTTCCTCCCATGGATCAACAAAGTTCGCAAGAATTGGAAAGACTGTAAAAAATAATCTTACACACAGCTTTGCTTCAGCATCTTTGTATTTGTATTTTGGAGGAGCAGTTGTGTCTGAGTCGCTCTGTCAGTGTTTGCTCTTTATTGGAAAGGCAAAATAAAAAAAATGTCTTAAATATCGTTGTTTTCTCTTTTTTTATCAGAAGATGTAAATGGTATTTTTTAAAATACATTTTAAAATGCAGCACAATAAATTTTTCCAGGAGACGTGTTAGGGTAAGTTTGTTGTAGAGCCACTGTGAGTGTCTTGTGTTGGCAGCAAGGTCGTACTTATAATATATATTGGTGGAGACACAAAATATCTCCCTCCAACATATTGATGAAAAGTAGAAATAAAAAATAAGCTATTCTACAACAGCCAACCACGCACCACTGTCTGAAATAATCATCAGCAAATGTAATTATAAACATAAATAGCTTCTTAACAATGTGCCATTATTATGAAATATGGTGTATTGCAGTTCTGTGTGTGGTTTGTCCACATGGTGTTGCCGTACCCCAGTAGAACATGGTTCACGGGTGTATTCAACAACATTAATGTCTTTATTATGCTTTATTTGTCAGATAGCCCACGTGGAGTCTGTCATTTATGTGCATGTGTAATTTATGCGTCAAACGTGTCGTGCCGCTTCTTCAGACCACTCGCTGTCACATAGCAGGAAACTGGTTTCTGTGGTTAAACTGGTTTGTCGCAGAATGTGACATACTGAAAATCATTAGTATCTGCTATTTTAGTAATAGTTTTTTTTTCTTTTCATCACATAGATAAACAACAAAGAGTTACTGACTTACCACTAAGAATGAAACTGAAAGATGCAGAACGTAAATCGTGAATGAGCTAAAAGGAACAGGATCAACTAAGATTAATAGTGTAACCCAAAACAGAAACATTTCGACCTCTACATTAAATAATCTTTAGTATTGCATCTGTATTCTTCACTTATTGAATTAATCTAACAAAAGTCAGTTCATGTAGCTGAGTAATGTTCATAAACGATGAGGAGAGGAGGTCTTAAAGGGCCCAGAATCAACTGAATTAAGTGTCCTAAATATAAAATGCAGTGATAAATGACATAATGATTAAGAAGGGGGAGAATCCAGTACCTGTAAGTCCTCAGCTGTGCTTGTTGGGCATGTTTCCAGATAGTTTTATCCTGCCTGGCAGAGAGAAGGGAAGGTTGACCTCAGGGCTGTGCAGTGACCTTTAGAGGGACAGGAGCTCACAGTTAAAAAGGGGGACATGGGACAATATCTTTTTTTTTCAACAATATGTTTATTGCATTTTTCATTCATTGCGGACAAATGTGGACTAACAGGCCAGTTGAGATTTCAACAAAAAAGCGAGCTTTAATACAGCGGATAAAAAACATCGAGATACAGCAGGTAACTAAGTCCAAATGAAAGTGGAACAGATATAAACTGAAAAATATAATACATATATTGAACTCAGGTAAAAAAAATCCAAACACAAGATATCAGGCAGGATACGGAGCATGGACGGCATCAAGAACGCAGGGACGAGCGCAGGAGGCCCGCAGGCAAGAATGCAGGAACAACCACAAACAAACTGACAAAGAACAAAGGGAAACACACAGGTATATATAGACACAGAAAAACATTACCAGAACGAGACACAGCTGGAGTAGGAGGACATGGGCAAAAGGAGGGAAATGGAGATTGGCCAACAAGAAGGGTGGAGCAAACAAGACTAACACAGAACAGGTGTGAAGGGAAGACTCTGGGAACAGGGAGGGACTAACGAGACTGATGGAGGACAGGTGTGACAGAAAACACTCAAAGAAACAAAGTAAAGAAGAAGAGAATCTACAAAATAAAACAGGAAGCAGATTAAACATCAATGAATAACATAAAACAAGGAAGAACACAAACAGAAAACTCCAGAACAAAGTCCATAGGATAACACAATATAAACAAAAACTAGGATCATATAGAAGATGCTCTGGAAATAAGGCTAAGTGTGCCGCAGTCAGTCCTTTACGTGTGCCTGTATATTGTTACTATTTCTCATTTATTCGTTTTTTAAAAACGTCTGTGTTGACGACATAGTTTTCCCCTTCCTTATGCACCTTTTGTCTTATGTATGTGGATTGTTTTTAATATAATACCTTGTAATCTAACCAGGGGGGAGCTCTTATGTGTACGCATAACTTGTTAGATGTTTAAAATCGATAAAAGTATGTGTACAATAAAGAAGAGGGCGAGTGAATTCATGTGACAGACTGTGATAAACTCATCAGATACTGATTGTATAATGCATGTGCATCATGCTGTTAAGACATCAGATAACAAACAAGATCATGCAAAGATAATACACACTGCAAACGTGCAAAAATACATTGCACAATGCATGTGGTTAGAAGTCAGGATCAAATAGAAAATAATCACACAATCCAACTAGTTTTGAAGTTTTACTTCCTGATGCCTCCAGCTGGCTGAGAAAGCTCGACTGGACAGCAGAGTCCAGACAATTCCACCTCCCAAGTGTGAAACAAATATGAAAGAAAACTAAACATGCCGTGTAGCTGGATGGGGTTCCACAAGTACTGATGGTAGTGTTGTTGATGATCTGAGAGTGGTGGATGTGTCTATCATTAATCTGGAAGTCTGTGGGACAAATGGTCTCTTCTTCCTGCCAGTGTTATCTGTGCAGGTGGATATGAGACCAACAAAGGATTCTATCCTTTCTGTCTGTTTGTAGAAAATATCAGCTGCTGTGGAAACATGCTGCAATCATCTTCAGTCAAAGTATGAATGAGGAATTTCTTCCTCCTCACAGGGGGATTCTGGTGGTGCTCTGGTGTTGTCTTTCAACAGGAAGAGAAATTGTAGCTACCGACATGTGCCCAACGTCTACACGGATATCTCAAAACATCTTCCCTGGATCCAAAGCATCATCAAACGTCATGAGTTAAGTCTTGCACAAAATTTTTCTTCAGCAAACATTCATAGTAAAATGGAGGTTTTGTGGTGGAGATACTGCCTCATCCATGAAGTTATTATAATCAGGAGAGAGTTCGGTGTAAGACTGATTAAATGAATTTATCGACATGGTGCAAAATAAAGTTAAGAAATATGAGGCGTCTTTGGCGAGTAGACCCCTTTGTGTTGTATTCATTTTGGGAAGGTACTGATACTATGAGAAGTACAGGATTATTCAACACAGTCTCACTCCCAACTCATCAAATACCGACACTTGGCCAGTGACCCTCAGCTTCGGAGACACACAAAGACACCCTTTAGAGGCAGTGGTATGAAGAGTGGGAAAGTCTGCATACGGCAGGTGGGAGGGGAGGTGTATGGGCCAAACAAACTTTCAGCCGGGAGCCCGCTGTCCGTGTCCCGTGTGAGACCAAGTCAGTTGAGTTATTTTAATAAAAATGCAGTGTGCTAGTATGTGTAGAGTGCTATCCTGGTAACGTACCAGTATGTCACACGTCATTACGTTACATTAGTAACAACCATACTCATTTTAAGCCAAGTGATGATGATTTTTTTTCTAAACCTAAACCTTTTTCTAAATGTAGCTGACGTTATCACATACTCATTACATGCTGTATGTGCTTTGCAAATGTCACACGGCCGTAGGATGTGGCTGTGAGTCAAGATAAAATAGACTGAAATCAAATTGTACAGATCAAACTCTGCTATATAAAGAGGGGTGACCTGAAACCCCCAACACAACAGGTTGAGCATCCTTTTTTTTCTGAAATACGAAACTAATTTGAACTCATTTAGCGACAATAAACATGTGTGTGGAGGATTCCGCATCAGTAAAGACACTGTGGTCACCGCTGCACGCTGTGATGTGTGAGTCACAGTTCTTCCTCCAGCAATCATTGTTTTCATTTGATGTCATCAGAATTCAAATAAAAAAAACAATTAATGTCATACAAACCCACTGTTTATAAAAGACATGTATCATTTGTTGCTTTGTGTGTTTTTTTGTTTTTTCAAAATCCACTGACAACATCTTATTTTAGATTTCTCAGGAATCTGACAAAAGCTAAAGTTGTTCTGAGCACCCACAAAACTGATGCAGCTATAAAAACAGTGAAATACATCAAGAAGAAGTGCAAACACCCCTCTTATGAGGATTTTACAAAAGGAAATGACATCATGCTCCTACAAGTAAGTACATTTATTCAACCTAGCAGTCCAAATGACATCTTGTATTTTTACAGTCACATTATTTTAATCTGGTGGTCTGATGAGGAGTAAACCCATGTTCTGACAGACAGTCAGATATTGATTATTACTTTGTGATTCTTTGTGTCTCCAGGTGGCGGGGGAGGAGGGAATGAATGTTGATGTAAAAACAATTGCATTGGCTGATATTAAGGTAGAAGCAAACAAACAGTGCCGTGTAGCTGGATGGGGTTGCACTACACCTGGTGGTAACACTGTAGATGATCTGAAAGTGGCCGATGTGTCTATCATTAACCTGCAAGACTGTAAGAAGAAATGGCCTGGTCTTTCTGCAGATGTTATCTGTGCAGGTGGATATAGCACAAAGCGAACTCTTTGTAAGGTATGTTCTCTCTCCTGTTATATCGAAAAATTGTAGTTTCTAGTCCAAAAAAGTATTGACATCATGGTGAATGAGTAAATGAAGATATTTCCTGCTCACAGGGGGATTTTGGTGGTCCACTGGTGTGTGACGGGAAGACTGTGGGTGTGGCGTCTTATAACGAATGTGGCAACTGCATCAACACAAATGAACCCAGCATCTATACGGACATCTCAAAGTTCCTCCCATGGATCAACAAAGTTTGCAAGAATTGGAAAGATTGAAAAAAATAACAATCTTACACACAGCTTTGCTTCAGCATCTTTGTATTTGTATTTTGGAGGAGTAGTTGTGTCTGAGTCGCTCTGTCAGTGTTTGCTCTTTATTGGAAAGGCAAAATAAAAAAATGTCTTAAATATCGTTGTTTTCTCTTTTTTTTTTATCAGAAGATGTAAATGGTATTTATCACGCTCTATTTGTCAGATAGTGATGTGTCAGTCAGAGCATGTGTAATTTACGTGGACATTATTAGCTTAGAATACTTTATAGCTGTGTTTGGTTATGATAAATAATATAATATAGTTGGAAATGAGTTTTCAAATTTTTAATTCTTTTGTGGTGTGTGGGGACTCCCTGGCAGATTTGTTCCCGCCCAATGTTGACTCCATGGCGACGGTCGTTGTTGGCAGATATTCATTAAGTTTGGTCAAGCAGGTCAGCGAGGCTGCTCATATTGGGAGACTTTATTTCAGAAAGTGAGAGTATTACAGAAGCAGTGTGTTGAAAACAGGGAAACAGGAGAAGAACCAAAGCTGTTTCAACTCCTTTAAAGTCATAATCATAACCTCATCATTACTTAATTTATCATATAGCTCAAGGTCTTATTAACCATGTAACCGGTGTCCCCCAGGAGTCCATATTGGGTCCCATTTTATTTACTATTTATATAAATATCTTGTGTCAAAATGTAACTGACGCAAAGTTTCATTTTTATGCGGATGACACCATTTTGTATAGTTCTTCTTCATCATTAGCCAATGCCATACAACATCTGCAATCTGTCTTTAATATCGTTCAGAAAAATCATTATAAATTGAGACTCGTACTCAATTCTGACAAAATTAAAGTGATGTGCTTTTCGAAGTCAAAGAATACAGATGATGATGTTTGTCAGATTGTTACGCTAAATGACAAAGTGATTGAACGAGTATCAGTCTACAAATATCTGGGATTTTTCTTAGAAGAAAATTTGTCTTTTAAACATCACTTTGAGTGTCTTACGAAAAAACTCAGGGTAAAGTTGGGTTTCTATTTCAGAAACAAATGTTGTTTCTCCTTTAGTGCGAGAAAAAGACTTATACAAGCAACATTTCTATCAATACTTGACTACGGTGACATTTTATACATGCATGCAAATTTATCTTCTCTGAAAATGCTGGATTCAGTGTATCATGCAGCATTAAGATTTGTAACTGATTCTGGTTTTCGTACTCATCACTGCAGCTTGTATGAGAGTGTTGGTTGGCCTTCTTTGCACAATCGTAGATTGGAACATTGGTACATTTTTCTTTATAAGGCCATATTGTGTGATTTGCCTTCTTATTTATGTTCTCTATTGATTCCTAAAGTCGCCAGGAGCTGTAATCTTCGGTCAGATGGGCAAATTATGTACGTCGTTCCTCGAACACGACCTGTCTTTGGTGAAAGTGCCTTTAAAGTATTCACATCCTCGTCCTGGTGTGAGTTACAGAGACATTGTAAAATGGATTACCTGCCAAGTATGGAACATTTTAAAAGTAGGATTAAGGACTATTTGAGTACTGAATGCACATGTCCTGTTACTGAGCGCTGCTGGTGATTATACTGTCTTGAAGTGAATTGCCAACTGTTTTGTAACTGTTTGTTTCATGTTGTCTGTTTTAACCTGTTGTGTTTTTAGGGGAACTATTATGCTGCTGTCTTGGCCAGGACTCCCTTGCAAAAGAGATTCTGAATCTCAATGGGACTAGACTATTTCCTGGTAATTTAAAGTTTAAATAAATAAAAAACCTCAGCGAAAGACTAATGATTCATTCATTCAGGCAAAATAAAAAGAAGTTGTAAATGGTAGTAGCCATCCAGTAATACTATAAAAACAAACACTTGTGTATTTATTTAATCCAAGGGGCACTGCAGGCGTAAAGGGGGCAAAGGTCAGCCCAATTACCGTAACTTTGTTCCACAGTATCTAGATTATATATCAGATTTGATGACACTTCAGTTGTGTGGTGTCTGAACATCTGCACTCAGATCTGAGGTTGAAAGCTGTGGGCAGCTTGTTTGTCACACAGTTCGAAGAAGTGTTTGTTCGGGCGGCACACAAAAAAGCCTTGGTGCAAGATCTGTGTTTTACTTATTAAGTTCATCCAAATAAAGCCCACATAATATCTAAAACACTGTATTGAATTTATTTTGTTTTTCTTGTGTTAATATTCTTCATCAGGAGATATAAAATTATATTTAAGGTAATTTACAAATGCAAAGCTTATTACTTTAGTGTTCAGTTGAGAGTAGTGTTACTAACGTCTAAAAATGAACATTTAAAACAGTTTTTAAATGACACTTTCAAACCCACACAGTGGAGAAACTCAGTTGCATGCTAGAGCAGAACTCGTGTCTGCAGTACGTTGCATTACACAAAACCGCATTCTTTCTGCAGCACGCTTTTCACACAAACATGATGCAATGATAAAAGAGGAAAGTGAAGTAACTCTGCAAATACAAGATTTAAATCTAAGAAGGAACACTGAACCACAACTTTCTACGAAGTACACACCCACAAACATGTTGCACTTTTTTTCTTTTTGCCTTTGATAATGTGTTTTTAAGACAATGTGGACTCCCATTTATCCAAACATGTTTACCTTTGCCCTATAAGAGTGTATCTCTAAAGCCGCTATAAATCTAACACCACGCCATGCTTGCATCAATTATGAATTATGAAACCCTGTTTTGAAAATCTGCAACCGCACATTTTGTAAAACTTCTTGTAATCCCACCAACAACTTCACTAAAAGTTGAACAGCCTGTTAGCAAATACACTGAAGCAATAAAGACCACAAAATAAGCAAGATAGTTTCTTCTCTAAAAGACCTTGAGTGGAAGGTGTGGATTTGTTTGACCAGAGACCATGGCAGCCATCACCATACTACTGCTCCTCTTTGTCCTCAGTGGTAAGCTATCTATACAAAGTAAAGACATACACATCTGCATTGGATAAAAATAAGCAAATAATGAATGATGGCATTGTGTTTCAGGAGCTGATGGGACTTATATTGTCGGAGGCAGAGATGCTGCCCCACAATCGCGCCCCTACATGGCCTCGCTGCAAATCCGAGGTCGCCACATCTGTGGGGGAGCCCTGGTGAGGCAGAACTTTGTGCTCACAGCAGCACATTGTCAGCTACGCATGTAAGCATTCAAAAACACATCACTGTATTTTTCCTACAATCACTGCAACCATTTGTTTCATTGACGTCAACTCGGCACAGAAATCAACTTGCAGGGACTTTTTTGCTTGCCCCATAAAGTAAACCGTCACAGTAGACATTAGATTTATTTTTCCGTCTTAGTCAAACTGAAGCTAGGTTGACGCTGGAACAATTCTGAAAACTTTTTTTCTTGGTAATCAGAGATGCTCTCTGTGATAAAAAAAAATGTAGGCAGTAAAATGTTCACTGTAGTAAAGTATTGTGTGTTTCATGTCCCTGCAAGATGATCATGAAATCAATAGAAAGGAATGATTTAATGGGAAAATTAAGTGAAAAACGTCATTGTGGATGCTGAGATCAATGTGGAATATTATCTGGCAACACTTCATTTGAAGGGTTAAGCATTAGGCTGACATGACCTTAGCATGACACCAATCTGTATCAGTGTTTGACTGCTGTCATTAAAGGTCCAGTGTGTAGGATTTAGGGGGATATATGGAAAAATATAATAAGAAATAAACATAAAATATAATATACTAGATATGTTTTCTTTAGTGTGTGATCACCTGAAAATGAGAAACCTTTTTTGTAACCTTTGAATGAGATGTTTATATCTACACAGGGTGCAGGTCTTTGTCCATGGAGATTGCCATGTTGCACCAGTATGTTTCTACAGTAGCCCAGAACGGACACACCAAACACTGGCTCTAGATAGTGCCATTGACGTTTTCGTGTCGGCCACTATTGTTAGCAGCACCAACAGTGTTGGAAAAACACTGATTTTTTAGCATTAAACTTCTTTATTCTGTGTTTTTACCAGTTTAAATAACCAGGTCTGTTTGTTTTGGAGAGGATGAGACCTCTGTGGTTAATTTGGCTCCTGGTTAAAACCCCCTAAAAGTCTGGATTGTACGTCATCAGGAAAAATATGAGCACACATTAGCAGTCGCTAGGTTAGCAGACCATCTGTGGCGAGCCACAAAGACTACGAGAAACATAGATCTGTAACGTGAAAATGCTTTATTCAGTGTTAGTATCAATTTTAACTACATGAACCATTTGTTTTGGAGAGGAAAAGACATATAGATAATTTGGCTCCTGGTAAAAACCTGGAAAATTAACACTGAAGGATTACTAACTGGGAATTTACGCATGACACATGGAGAAAGTTTCAGCTGGTTCAGTCTGTGATCGTCACTGCTAGATGCCACTAAATCCTTCACACTATTCCTTTAACTAAGTCAGACAACTAAGGCAGATAATTTGGCTCCTGGTTAAAACCTTCTGAACAATGAACACTGAAGGCATTCTAATTGGGAAAGTTTCAGCTGGTTGCGATCTGAAATCCTCACTGCAAGATGCCACTAAATCTCCCTAAATCTTACACACTGTTGCTTTATATGTCATTAATTCAACTCTATCATTAATGCAAAGTTCACATTGTTGATAATGTCTTTGTTATGACAACTTGACATTAACAAATAAGATAAGATAATCCTTTAATCGTCCCACAGCGGGGAAATCTGCAACATTACAGCAGCAAAGGGATGGTGCAAACAGGAAACATCAGTAGAAAAAAATACAAAGCAATATATAAATACCTAAAGTAAGTAAACTGTACAAAAACAAAGAGCAGAACAATAAGCAAACTGTATAAAAGCACAAAGAAATATAATAAGGAAGCATCAGAAAGAAGCAGAATATAATAGAGACAGATTTTACATTATTGAACAATGGAAGTATAGATATTGCACAGTTTAAAAATACTGATATTGCGCCTGAGTCACTGATTGTAAGCAGTAAAAAATAAAAGCAAGATATAATAAATAGACAGGCTGAGAGGCAATACCCAATAACACAAAATGTACGTCCTGAAAATATGTCGGAACCCTCAAAGTAAAAAATCCCCTGTTTCTGTCATGGATTTTAAAAGCATCTCGCGGTATAATAACATTCAATGACATCTTTATGACCATGATTGTCCCACTGTAGTTGAGATCAAGGAACTGACTCATGACACTGTTATAAAAGCATTTGACAGTATGATAACACTTAATGATGTTTAATAACTAGTTAAAATTGTACCACCGAGGCCAAGGAAAATATTTGTTACACTATTATAATTGTGTTGTGTCAGCCATTTGCAAAAACAGCTACGCATGATGAAGACAAATGCTGTCAACTCTGCATTTAAAATGACATAATTGACCTGGTGACGCTTAATGACAACAGTCATAAAGATTCACAAAGACTATTCATGACAGGTGTCAGGTCATGGTTATGGTGGTGTCGTGATGTTAACAATTCCTGTCAAGATAGATTAATCGTAGCCTCGACATCCTATCTAACGTCCACTCATTCTGTTTTGATTTATAGACCATACACAGTTGTGCTTGGAGCTAATTCCCTGACTGCCAATGAGTCCACCCAGCAGCAGTTCACTGCAATCAGAGCCATTCCAAACCCCAACTATGACGGACATGCAAATGATATCATGCTCCTACAGGTGAGGACAGTGTTTTTTACTACAGATTTTACTATATATCAGATTTGCTTCTATTTTGCCTTTTATGCCTGTTTTGGTTTGTTCTGTTGTTGACCGTTAAATATGATGTGCTGTTAAAAGGGTAGGTGTTATCAGCTGTAGCTTCAGCCTACACCTTTTTCAGACTGCAGAGGAGTCTAAGTTATGCTAAATTACTTTATTGTAATGTTTTGCACTGTGCTATTTAAGTATCAGCCATTTTCTGTGAGAGGCTGTGACTTTATTTACATGAATTTGTAGATTAATACATGGCGTTCTCATTTCTATTTGCAGACTGAAATAAATTCTCCATTCTAAATACGTGATGTTAAGACTACACAAATTTTTTCACCATTAATGTTGTTGTCGCAGCTCAACGGTAGCGCACAGCTGACTGAAGCAGTGCAGGTGATCCCTCTGAAGACAGGCAGACTGAGGACTTCCAGTCAGTGCATCACAGCTGGCTGGGGGGATGTAGGTGATAATGGCACCTTACCAATCAGGCTTCAGGAGGTCAACGTAACCACCCTGCCACAGCGGACATGTCGTAGGCGATGGAGAAGCGTTCCAATCCCCAGGACTATGGTTTGTGGAGTCGGGGCCCGCGTCTTTCAAGGCTTCTGCTCGGTAAGAGCACACACTAGACACTGACCAGGTGCTGAAGCTAATGTCTGAAGGAGTTTTTTAGAGTATCAAGTTGGAGACATTAAACATCTTCCACTGTTAAAATGTGAGACTGTCTTGTGTATAGAAAGTTGTTAAGTGTCTTGTACCTTTTCTGTTTAAGGGGGATTCAGGTGGTCCGTTGGTGTGTGATGGAGCTGCAGCAGGCGTCGTCTCCTTCTCTGGGCGGCGATGCGGAGACCCCAGAACCCCTGATGTCTACACACGTGTATCATCCTTCAGGGAATGGATTACAAATGTGGTGAACAACAATTAGGCAAATCAGATTGAATGGTATTGTGTCAATATGCTTAATTGGGATGTACTTTTCGAGGAAAGCCTCTTCATGACATACAACATGTGGTGTTATGTTGTTTGATATCTGCTTAACAATGCAGTGCTGCGGCTGTTAAGATGAGGTGATGAATTATGTTTCAGGGCTCATAGGTAGGGCAAAAAAATCTTTTAATTCTGCACCTTTAAAAGTCGGCTTAGCTGAAAGTAATAATAAAATTAAAATGAAAAACTAAGAGAAGTTCCCATGCAATCTTTATTGTTATTTGTTTGTATCAAAAAATGTTTCCAACAGTGACACCACCATAAAATCATGAATTTTGGAGAAAAATGTATTTTATGGGTCAAAGTTTTAGAAATAAAAAAGGAGTAACCACTGTAACATTTTCATTGGCCTCCATGCTCCTTTCCATTGTTGACTAACCTGTTTTCCAGTGTCCGCCCTGTCCGTGACGCCGAATGTGACGCACCAGAAAAAAGTTATGCATATTTTTGTAGTTTTGTGTCTCTTTGTTGTCTTTTTTGTAGCTACTTGGGTCTCCTTAAAGTAATTTTGCTTCTCTTTGAGGTAATCTTACTTTTTTTTTGTCATTTTGTGCCTCTTTGTCATTGTTTTGTTAGTGCATGTATACATATCACCCAGCAATCATCATCACTGAACATCTGACAAAAATAATCACACCATTTTTAAGTTAATAATATTATTTTTTGTATTGTTAATCACTGAACACAGGTATATTTCCAAGGTGGCATCTGAATCACTTGCAAGGCCCTGCTTTCTCCACAGGCCCTTCCACCCCAGGGCCCCAGTGTAATCACACTGCTTGCACTGACAATGCCACAAAAGATGGGGCACAGTTTCTGGATGGGCTGAGCTAAAAGAACAATATATATCTATTTCATCCTTAAATTTCTTCAGAAAATGTTTTGCAGGGTAAAACTTGTGTATAATAAATGAAACCTCTCTGATATTATTAGTAATAATGGGGCACTGACCACACTTTTGTCCAAGCGAATCCTTTGTATGTGTTGTGGTTGGTTGTGTCGTGATGTCTTTCTTTTTTTAAACTTTATTCAACAAATTGCAATGAAATATGAACAAATAATAAATAAAGTAAGAATGGGAATTAAGAAAAACAACACCTACAAACAAACAAACACACAAACAAACAAACAAACAGGGGTTTCATCAACTATTTTTTGTAATATTCTAAAAATCTTGTTCATAAGACCAAAACAGTTCAATATTGACTTAAATTCAATAAAAAAAATGTGGAGAGAGGGTTGTGAACCAAAGATCTTCTGTTTATAAATAAAGAATTCCCCTAAGTTAACACCACAGTTCAGAAACGTGTTACTCATATCACCACAGTAACAGATTATATCTTTTCAAGTAAACAATGAGTGATATGCGTGGTACGGAAAGCATGAGAACTTAAAGCAGACCGAAGTTTCATTGTTATTCTGCACTGAAAAAATAAATGAATCAATGTTTCATCAGCAGGTCCACCGAAACATTGTCATATCTGGAAATAATAGAATTTACTGGATAGATTTTATGCAAAATTTTGAAATGAACTTCTTTTACTTTGTTAGGAATACAATTCTTGTAAGTTAAAAGCCATGTTTATTGCCTGGTAATCTCTTCCAAATGTGAGTTTCAGTAAAATTTCCCTCTGGGGGGGATTTTGTTTTTATTTCTAAAACAAATTTGACCAATAGGCCTATGTATATTAAAACATTTCTTGTCAAACATGTTGATACCATTCAAAAGCAATGCAAATAAAGTCTGTGGGATGTTTTGTTCACCATAAGTGACTTCTAATAAGATGGATTAAACCAGAGGGAATGGCTTTGATTACAGGATTGTACTCTTTAAAAGGAACTTTTAACCAAACCCAAGAAGCACAACCACATCACACCACTTTTAGCCTCTTTACATTGTCTTCCTGTTTGTTTTATGATTACATTTCAGACCTGTTAGTCCCTTATGAACCTTTACGTAGTGTGAGATCCTCAGGCAGAGGTCTTCTGCTTGTCCCAGAGTCCAGACTGAAGACCAAAGGGGATGTAAGGCTGTCTGAGTCACTGGCTTTGTTTAAGTTTGACCGCTTTGTGTGTCTTGCTGATGCTAGTCTAGTGTACAAAGTGATTAATGATCTTGCTGCTCCACCTTTAAAAGAGTCCATACAACTGCACTCAAAAAATGTGAGGGCATCTAGGTCAACCAGCAGCAGCGTCTGTGCAGTACAGCACAGATCTACTGAGTTTGGTAGATCCGTCTTCTCTATTAGAGCTACAAACTATTGGAACTCAGTGCCAAGTGAGATAAGACAATAATAATAATAATAATAATAATAATTTAAGATGAAATCTTGGCTAAAATCAACTCATGTACCCATTACACATGAACTCAAACACATGATCTAACACTATGAATTATTGTCATCATATCTTAGTGTTGTAGTATTACTGTTGTTGCTACTTTTATTGTTGCCATGATTTGTTGTTGTGTTGTCTTGCTGTTATTATTGCTGATGCCGTAGTATCATGAATATGTCCTGTTTTGTTATTGTATTTTCTTTATACAGTAGTGTCTTTTAGCAGCTCATCATTCTCTGTTTCCTGCCCAGGGACTACAGATGAAAATTAGCTTATAGCTAACTCTAAATAATAAAATAAGCCTCTCCTAAAAACATACTTATATCGAAAAGCATATCCTGACTTTATTTGAGCTGTCTGTCTATTTTATCGCTGTCTTATTGATATTATTTCCCATTTATTATCTTTGGCCTTCCTTATTTATCTTTTACCAGATGACATTTTATGACATGTTATTTGTTTTTTCTCCTTGTCTTTTTTTTTAAAATCAGATTTATTTATTCATCTTATAAGTACAGTACACTGAAATTTAGTGAACACAGATAACACTTTTTTCTTTTTCTTTAATATGCCCCCCCACCCCACCAGTCCTAAAACAATAATAAAAATAAATACAAATAAAATAAAATAAAATAATAAAATAAAATAAAATTCTTCTTGTGTTATAATTGTGTTTAGTTTTATTGCACAGCACTTTGTGACTGCGTTTTGAAAGGTAATATATAAATAAATGTTATTATTATATAACTGGACTTTTACGTGATTCATACGCTATTTCCGAAAACACACGAACGCAGCATGCAGCCAACACCTGTGTAACGCACAGAGTCGTAAAGTACATATCACTGCCATTAAAACACCAACTCCCAGTGTGCATTGCGCGCGTGTCGCGTCCTTCAGTGCGGTCATGATAACCCTAGGCTCGGTGGGAAGTTGAGTCTCTTCACCGCATCTCCCATTTTCCACAGGTTTCGCGAGATTTACATAGGCGGGCTGGTGTGTGGCAGCGTTTCTCTGCCAGACGAACTGAACAATACTGATATGAAATCTGCGTAAAGGTAATGAAGACATATACTGAGTGGAGAATAGGCCGTTAACACCCCGGTGTTCACGGTGTTTGTTACCTGCTGTTAGCAACACCGCAGAGCGGATGTAGCTAGCCGACTCCACTTATCTTACAGTAACATCTGCATTGAGGTAGAGCTAGGACCGACGAGGGTTATTGATAACCTACAGTGAGAGGTGTAGGTGTGTTGGATGTAGTCCAGGACAGGTGGTGTGACTTATTGCGTAGTTTATATGGCTCTCCTCGTCATATTTTACACGTATGTTGCTAATGTACAAGTTATTTTCTACTAAAATGTAACCGGCTAACGTAACATGCTGTTACTCGTCAGATACACTGAAATGGCTGATGTGTTCTCTCTAAGTTGTATTAGCCAGATTTGTATTGGCCTTTTTACCTGCGGCAATACTTGTGTAATAAATACGACAACCTACACAGCGGACTGTGCATTACAAACTGTGACCTCCATGTCTGTGTGGTTCAAGTAAATACCCAGGAAGTTATTCCACCATGCTAATCTATTGGCTGCTGGAGCTGTCAGTCTGTGCTGAGCAGCCTGCAGCCTGTCACAGGTCTCCTCAGACAGGCCAGCCTCTCAGCTGAAGCAGAGGCCTTCCTCATGCTGTAACACACAGTACATGTGAAGTTTGGCAGCTGTCACACTCGCTCACATTATTAACTGAACCTTGCCCTGTTTCTCTCTTAATCAGTAGCCTTTGACTTTCTGGAGGCATGTCCAAGAAAAGGGGCAGGTATGTAGAAGCAAAGCTACTATACACACCATCACATGATGCCATTAATGGTGGTTTGAGTATCTAATGTAATAGCAAAACTACAATCACAACTACACGACTTAAGTGATTAATCCAGGTGTACACTTCTGGAATTAAAGGTCCAGTGTGTAAGATTAAGGGGGATTTAGTGGCATTAAATGGTTGCAACCAGCTGAAACTTCTGGTTAGAATTCATGTAGCGTCCATTGTTGAGAAGGTTTTTATCAGGAGCTTAACTATTCGCAGAGGTCTCCTCCTTTTCTAAAACAAACAAACAAGGTTATTAAAACCAGTAAAACCACTGAACAAAGCAGTTTCATGTTTCAAAATCCGTGTTTCTTCTACCCTGTTTGGGAAGTGGTAAAGGGCCTGCTTGTCCAGCACTTGCTAATGTTTGCTTGCCAATTTTCTACAATTAGTGAACGTGGACTCATCTCATTTTTGATCCAGATGTTCAGGGTTTTTTTTAATGGGAGCCAAATTATCCACGGAGGTCTCTTTCTCTCTAAAACAAACAAACCACCAGGTGATTCAAACCTGTAAAAACACTGAACAAAGGAGTTTTATGTTATAATCAGTGTTTGTTGTACCCTGTTTGGCAAGTTGCAGACGGCCCAGTCACCTTATTTCTGATCCAGATGCTCAGTCCAGGAGTGTTTTACTGTGAGCCGAATTATCCTTAGAGGTTTCCTCCAATCCAAAACAGATGGCCCCCGTGATTTAAACTGGTGAAACACAGAATAAAGCAGTTTCACACTACAAATCAGTGTTTCTCCAATGCTGTTTGGCATGTCAGAGACAGGCCGCTAGCATTTTGTGCACCTTTTTTCTCTGATAACTTAAGATCCAGACGTTCAGGAGGGTTTTACCAGGAACCGAATTATCCGCAGAGGTCTCCTCCTTTTCTAAATCACCAATCAGTTTATCAAAACCTGTAAAAACACTGAACAAAGCAGTATCATGTTACAAATACGGCCTGCTTTCCCAGCACCTGCTAATGTGAGCTAACCTTATTTTTGATCCAGATGTTCAGGAGTTAAAAAGTGTTTTACTGTGAGCTTTAAAACAGATGGACCTGGCGTTTAAAACACTGAATAAAGCAGTTTCACGTTACAAATCTGTCTTTCTCCAACACTGTTTGGCATGTTGGAGACAGGTCGTTAGCCTTTTGCGCACCTTTTTCTCTGATAACTTCAGATCCAGACATTCAGGAGTATTTAACCAGGGGCAGAATTATCTGCAGAGGTCTCCTCCTCTCCAAATCACATGTACCCAGTTGTTTAAAATGGTAAAATCACAGAATAAAGTAGATTAACATTAAAAAATTAATGTTTTTCCATCACCGTTCATAGCATAAGGGCTTTTAACAACCATGGCCTACATGAATAGCCCTATCTCGAACCAGTGTTTGATTTGTTCATTCTGGGCTACTGTAGAAACATGGAGGAGCAACATGGCAGACTCTGTGGATGAGGACCCGCTCCCTATGTAGATATAAACGGATCATTTTAAGGTAACAAAAATACAACGATTATTATTTTCAGGTGATTATACATTAAAGAAAACAAATTACAGTTTATTCCATCTCTGCAAATATCCCCCTCAATCTTACACACTGTTTCTTTAAATAATTAGCTGTACTTGAAAATAGGAAGATAGATTTTTATGGTGGTAACGCAGACCTGCATATTTATCCTGTGTTACCAGAAAGCGGAGCAGTGGGGAGCTGAGCGACACGTTGAGCCCGGATCCCAACAGCATCCTGGGTGTCCGTATTCAGCATAACTGGCGTGAGAAGGGGAACCAGAGCAAATGGAAGGGAACGGTGCTCGACAGGCTCAGCGTGAACCCTTCTCTCTTCATGGTGAAGTATGACGGCTTTGACTGCGTCTATGGCATCGAGCTGTTTAAGGACGACAGAGTGTCGAACCTGCAGGTCTTGTCAGAAAATGTTGGTGAGTTAGCGAGTCTCTCTTTTAACCTGTGCCAGCTGGATTTATCTTTTTAGACTCTGACATGAACCAAGATATAACGTTTCTCATATAGTGAAGGTGATGAATAAGTAAAGCACCAGTTGGGTAATTTTATATTTTATATCCATTGCTGCTGTTTCCACAGTAAACAACAAGATCAAGATGCCTCCAGGGGCGGAGGAGCTGGTGGGCAAAGCTGTGGAGCATCTGTTTGAAAAGGAAGATGGAGAAAAGAACGAGTGGAGGGGCATGGTCCTTTCCAGAGCTCCCATTATGACCAACTGGTATTATATCACTTATGAAAAGGACCCCGTACTTTATATGTACCAGCTGTGGGATGACTATGCTGACGGAGACCTCAGGATTCTGCCTGAAGCAGGTACTGGTGATTTTGCTGTTACCAAGACAGATTTATGCTTCACACAGCTTCATTAGGCCTTCAGTAATTTTGTCCTAAAGCTTTATAAATAAGATCAAGAGTGACTGCAACGTGACGTAAATGAATTTTTTCCCACTTTGGAGTTCTATGAAGTCTTTTTTGACACGGATACCATGTGAGCTTGCCAGCAGTCATGGATGTTTGTCTTCATCAAAGGGTTCGACTCCCAGTGGCAAACAGGCATAACTATTTATTTTAAAGTGAGCACTCCTTGCGGCCATGAACACCCTCGACATGAGTTTAAGTTTTCCATAAAAGTGAAGTCAGTGCACAGAGTTATATCAGGCAGTGTTTTTCTTGGAAATTAGATATTCACGGTCATGATGTTGAATAATGAGAGCCAAGACTCTTTTCAGTGGTTTCACCGAATTCTGTTTCTTGAGCCTCTCCTAAGAGGTAATAGCTATGTTTAAACATGCACAAATTGCTGCATCTGATTTGTAAATAGTCAAATAATTTTCACACATAAACATTTACGGTAATACCTAATCCAGTGTATTTCAGATAGTGAGAACTCTTAATGAAATGTCTGAATACTGCATTATGCATCACATAGTTATTTCAGTCCGTTAAAGCTGTGTGTCCATGATAATTTTTAGTTTACAGATTACATTAAATGTTAAGTGTGTAGAATTCAGGCGGATGTATTAGTAGAAATGGAATATAATAAGTACATTTTCTTTCATGTATTATCACCTGAAATTGAGAATCGTTGTTTTCTTTACCTTAAACTGAGCCGTTTATCTTCATCCATTCTGCCATGTTGCTCCTCCATGTTTCTACAGTAGCCTAGAATGGACAAACCAAACACTGGCTCTAGATACAGACATTTCATTTCATGTTTTTGTGTCGGCCACCGAGGCTGGTAGCCCCTTCACATCGTGAGTGTTAGAAAAACACATTGTCGACATGAAACTGCTTTGTTCAGTGTTTTTACTGGTTTAAATCACCATGTGCATTTGTTTTGAGAGGAAGAGAAGTCTTCGGATAATTTGGCTCTCAGTAAAAAAAACCCTGAAAGTCTGGATCCTAAGTTAAAAGGAAAAATATGAGCATGCATTAGCAGTAGCTAGGTTAGCGGACCATCTGCGACGAGCCAAAAAGTATACGAGAAACACCGATTTGTAACACAAAATCACTTTATTCAGTGTTTTTCCCGGTTTTAATTACCTTGTCTGTTTGTTTTGGAGAGGAAAAGACCTCTGCGAATAAGCTTCTACTAAAAACCTGAAAACTGAACACTGAGGGATTACTAACCGGGGGTTTACACATGGTACGCGGGAGAAGTTTCAGCTGGTTCAATCTGTGATCGTCACTGCTTAGACTTAGACTTAGCTCCATCCGTTCCAATTGGACCATTGGGTAACAAGTCTCTCTTGGCAGCCGGAGTACGTGTCAAACCGTGTCAGACAGTAACGCCACCCCTGCCCTTCTCATCACCTCATCATTGGTGATGTGGTCTCACCATGAGATCCTCAAGATGGTTCTGAGGCATCGTCGGTGGAAGACATCCAACATGTTGGTAATGCTGGAAGTCCTCATCCACGTCTCGCAGGCGTAGGTCACTGTTGGAATGACCACTGACATATACAGACATAGCTTGATGGCCGTAGTGATAGCTCTGGACGACCATATGTTGTGGAGCCTTTGGAACACTCCTGCAGCTTTGCTGATTCTCATTTGTACGTCTTTCTCCACATCTCCTATACTCGAGATGTTACTGCCAAGATACGTGAAGTTCTTGATGTACTCAATGTCATACTCGCCAAGAGTGAGTGGTGGGTGGTGTTGATCCTGGCCGACGATCATGGCCTTGGTCTTCTTGTGGCTGATCCGTAGACCAACCTTTGTTCCGTGCTCTTGGAGATTGCTGGTCATCTCCTGGGGTGCAACGTGGGTATGACTAATCAGAGCCAGGTCGTCCGCAAAGTCCAGGTCATCCGCAAAGTCCAAGTCATGCAGTTTGCCTTGTTCCCACTCGATGCCGATTGTCACTGCTAGATGCCACTAAATCCTTCACACTATTCCTTTAACTGAGTCATGATAAATAGAAGATATACAGGGTTCTTATACTTATCTAGAAAGTCTTGACAAGTATTGAGAATGTTTTTAATTTCCATATGTGTAAATGTATTGAAGTGATGGTGAAATTGGAGGTATAGAACTGGAGGAAGAAAGGAGGCTGTGTATTTCTGATGCCAAAGCAAACATTATTTTATAGCATCTTAAAGATATTTTAAGTAGGCGGAGCACATTTCAAACTAGCTTGCACTAACTCAAATGTAATGCTTATGTTTCACTCCTCAGAAAACAAGCACCTGTTGCCAGCAGACAGGAAGCCAGGAGAGGAGACGGAGAGCCTGGTGGGGAAACAGGTGGAGTATGTTACTGACAAGGGTGTGAAGAGAACAGGCCTGGTCATCTACCAGGTCCCAGCCAAGCCCTCTGTCTACTATATCAAATACGATGATGACTTTCATATCCATGTCTATGACTTGGTGAAAACCACCTAGAGATAGTGGACACTTTATCTCACTCTCTCCAGCCTCCCGCCATCTGCTTCTGTTCCACTCATCGTTATAACCCGTTATCCAAAGCCATGGCAGGGTCGAATAGTTAATATGCTTTTTATTGTTCAGAAGAAAGTGCAATCTGTTTTTCATATGCACAGCAGAACTGTAGCACTGCTATGCTTGGCTATTTCGAGGAGGTGGAGTCGACTTGTTTTATTGTTGCTGCTCTACTTTATTCTTTAAGTTTGGACAGTCCAAAAAATTGCACTGCCCAACAGCTGCGAAGTGCAGTTGTTACTGCATTTGTATTGTTGTACTTGACACATTCGCTGATTTGTCCTTAAAGTGATGATCTTAATTAAAACCCGGTGTGACTAAAAAAGCTGCTTAAAATATTCTTTTGAAGACACTGATGATCTACACATTATGTTTGGGATAGAAAGCTTCCATTGAGGCAGATAAATTATTGTATTTATCAAACTGTATTATCAAATTTTAGCATTAGTACTGGAAGGAATGTATGAAAGCAGGATTGTAGAATCACCTGAAAGGGGCCCTGATATTTACAAAAGCCTTTTAGATGAATTATGCTCATGTGGAAATATACTCCTGCACCTTTGCACCATATTTAGCATCATATCAGATCCTTTGCACTGGTGATGAGGACGCAGTTTGCTAAATTCTCATTTAAATTCGATCCCACACAAATCATAAAGTGCCTTCCGGCTTGTCATTTTGCAATATTGTACATACTATATCTCCGACTATTTACGCTCTTATTGAATCATTGCGTGTAATGGCTGCTCTTTGGTTTTCATTTGGAAGTGGTGACACTGACAGCTTGAGGAAAGTCTCGCAGCCATCGGTTTATATTAGTGCTGTTTTGCTCTTAATGCAGTATGAAAATGTTCTACAAATATTACACACATCATCGGTTGTAAAAGCTCACTGTTGATCTTGTGGGGAGCACTTTATTGTATAAAGTTTACATGTTTAGGTTATGCTACGCTATATAGTTTCCCCCAAACTGCTTTTTCCTTAAGAGAAAATGTGGCAGAATAAATGCTTTATATCTTACGCATGAAGAAAAAAAATAAAAAAAAACTTGTTGCAATACACACAGATGACAGTATTTAATATGTACAACTTGTGTAAAATGCCTTGTAATGTTGCCTCTTGTGGTTACTCTCATTTATACAGATATTTCATCAGAACACCACCAGCTTTTAGTGAAAGGGTTGTTTATTTACATTAATTATAAACTGAATATTTAACAGGTATAACCAACTGACAAGCCAGTTTGTTGACAGTTACTAACTCTGGTTCTAGTCTTTATAACTTTGTCTTGCAAACATGTATGCTTGCAGTATGCATTTCATCCCAACTCTGTTAGTAGCTGCTGAACTGATCTTGGCCCTCTCAGTCCTCTCAAGTCACTCAGTGTATCCCTTAGCAAACTAGTCAATCAGTAGGTATACTGTTACTGTTATTTTTAGCTGTCAAACTCCGCATGCATAATCTGAACAGAGTGTCTGGAAGTATTCAAACTTTATTTCAACAGTAGAGAAGTGACAGTGTGTGGCAGAAGCGGCTCCGTTTGTTTGACCTACTTAAAAAAAGAAAAAAAAGAGGTTGACACTGTGCATCACCGCTGCTGGTGCTGTGTGGTGTTTCTGTGTTGTGTAGAGTGGAGTTATAAATGACTGTGCGCTCTTCTTCATGCTTTAAATCACCTCCTGTTCTGAAGTTGTAGCAGCAGTTATTATTCTGTCATGAGTAATAAAGATTTTTGCACATTTGTTTGGTCTCATTCTTTGAACCGCCACGATCAACACGCAGTGCATCCTCAATAAATCAAACTAAAGACTGGACGTGTTTTAAGATTGATGTATTGTTTAGTCACAAATGGTGAAACTGCATATATATACACACACAACAGACATTCTCTTCATAACATTATTCAGGTGGTTTGAGAACAAAGGGGAGTGAAATACTGTATATTAGACAGTACAGAGCAAAACGAAATTTAGTGGTACACACAAAATGAAATACCTTTTTTTAAAAATGCATTTTGCTTACTGGCATTACGCACAATACAACTCCCAACCAATGCCATGATTATTTAGGGAACCACAGTACCCATTCAGGAGACCGCACTCTTGAAGCTGAATTTCAAAGCTTCTTTTTCTAGCTGTTTTTTTTTTTCAAGTTGGGTGTTTCTTCTTTCTTGATAGGGGCTACAACTTTTGAAGAAGTAATGTCATTTCAAGTGCAAAACTCAAAAAGTCTCAGGTTTTCCAGAGGGTTCATATTTACTTGGTGAGGTCTTTCAGATACTGCAAACCCTGATTTGTGTATCCAGTTGCTTTTGTTGGAGCCTCTGAAAGAGCTGAAATTGACGTCCGTACTCCTGCAAAGATAAACATCCATGATTGGGGTTTGAGGCACTGAAAATACGTATGACACATTTAAGGTGTTAACCAACAGAATAATTATCACCTCAGAGTAATAGTAGTGATGCTAAAATTAACTTCTGCCCCAATGTCACACTAACAATATCACTTTATCTGACAAGGGAAGTGCACAACCACAATTTACAACAAACTCATGACATTACCACATTTATAACCCCTATTTAAAAAAAAACAAAAAAAAAACAGAACAAGCTTTTCAATAACTGAAGTTATAGTTCTTGGCCACAAACAACTCAGAGACTCTTTATCTGATGACATAGTTTCTCTAGATGGCATTGCTCTGGCCTCTAGCACTACCGTAAAAAACCTCGGAGTAATATTTGATCAAGATTTGTCTTTTAATTCTCATTTAAAACAAACCTCACGGACTGCATTTTTTCATCTGCGTAATATTGCGAAAATTAGGCCTATCCTGACCCGAAAAGATGCGGAAAAATTGGTCCACGCTTTTGTTACCTCTAGGCTGGATTACTGTAACTCTCTATTATCAGGTAGCTCTAGTAAGTCCTTAAAAACTCTCCAGCTAATTCAGAATGCAGCAGCACGTGTACTAACAGGAACTAAGAAACAAGATTATATTTCTCCTGTTTTAGCTTCTCTGCACTGGCTCCCTGTAAAATCCAGAATTGAATTTAAAATCCTACTGTTAACTTATAAAGCTCTAAATGGTCAAGCTCCGTCATATCTTAGAGAGCTCATAGTGCCATATTATCCCACCAGAACACTGCGCTCTGAGAACGCAGGGTTACTCGTGGTCCCTAAAGTCTCCAAAAGTAGATCAGGAGCCAGAGCCTTCAGCTATCAGGCTCCTCTCCTGTGGAATCATCTTCCTGTTACGGTCCGGGAGGCAGACACCGTCTCCACATTTAAGACTAGACTTAAGACTTTCCTCTTTGATAAAGCTTATAGTTAGGCCTGGCTCAGGCTTGCCCTGTACCAGCCCCTAGTTAGGCTGACTTAGGCTTAGTCTGCCGGAGGACCCCCCTATAATACACCGGGCACCTTCTCTCCTTCTCTCTCTCTCTCTCTCTCTTGTATTCTATTACTGCATCTTGCTAACTCGGCCATTCTGGATGTCACTAACTCGGCTTCTTCTCCGGAGCCTTTGTGCTCCACTGTCTCTCAGATTAACTCATATCGCAGCGGCGCCTGGACAGTGTGATGTGTGTGGTTGTGCTGCTGCCGTGGTCCTGCCAGATGCCTCCTGCTGCTGCTGCCATCATTAGTCATTAGTCATACTTCTACTGTTATTATACACATATGACTATTGTCACACATGTATACTGCCAGATATTAATACATACTTTCAACATATTGTACCACAGTAGCCAGAACTATAATATTATTACTTTCAATAATGTTGTTGTAAGCTACTGTTATTACCTGCATCTCTCTCTCTGTCTCTTTCTCTGTCTCTCTCTCTGTCTCATTGTGTCATACGGATTACTGTTAATTTATTATGCTGATCTGTTCTGTACGACATCTATTGCACGCCTGTCTGTCCTGGAAGAGGGATCCCTCCCCAGTTGCTCTTCCTGAGGTTTCTACCGTTTTTTTCCCCGTTAAAGGGGTTTTTTTGGGGAGTTTTTCCTTATCCGCTGTGAGGGTCATAAGGACAGAGGGATGTCGTATGCTGTAAAGCCCTGTGAGGCAAATTGTGATTTGTGATATTGGGCTTTATAAATAAAATTGATTTATTGATTGATTGATTCAGTTCTTACCAGAGTTCCACGCCTGAATGGGGGAGAATTCAATCTTAGGCATGGTTGGAAGCTGAGCCTGAGGAGAGGAGGGGAAACAACACAGTGTAAGGCTTTGTTGTTATGTACTTTATACTGCATTTAAATTAAATATTGTAAAACTTTAAAAACCAGTTAATGAATGGAATGTGAAAGATGCCACTTTGGCTGATGACTCAACATCATGTGGAAAAACAGTGTGCAATGCAATAATGATGGAGGGCTGACATTTTGGTGCTTCACTGAAAAGTTGGCATATTACTCCAGAATTGCAGTAATAGGAATATGACACACATTATGACATAAGGGATGCACGATAATACTGGCTTTAAAATGAACTATTAGAATTGGCCAAAATGCCTTTTCTTATTTTGCACAATGAATGAATACTACATACATTGAAAAGGTTTCTATATCATGTCTCCATCTGCTGGTGGGGCGTCACAATAAGAATATGTATGTATAATATGATGTTGATTCGACTACAAAGAGACTTGATGATCACTAAAGTTAGGTGGGGAAAAAGTGGATATATTGATATTGGTATCAGTTATCAGCCAAACAGAGTTGTTATATATTGGCATATCTGATACTGATATCTTGCATCCCTAAATTAAATATTGGTATATTTTGTAGAAGGAATTAACTGACATTGAGCTACTGAGTATTTAGGTTGCAGTAAGATGTCTTGTGTTTATGGGCATTACTGAAAAGACACAGCCCGGCACATGAGATCTGGAGTAAACCAAAGCTCTACACTTGCTGTATTGTAAAATGTTGTGAAACTCTGTTTTACTGAAAATTGTGGGTTTTTTTGTTTTTTTTTGTTTTTTTAACAATCTACCAAAGAAAAATTGGTCTATTTGTGTTCACATTGGAGCTGGTATACTTCCTCTTTAGACTGAAATAGGCAATAATATTGTTTTAGAAGAAGCAATTGGAATTTGACCAGTATGTGATGGGGTAGAAACGAGGAGGATCATTACTTTACTGTCCCTAATACTACATGAACTTCAACTAGACAACTTATTCGATGAATCTATAGAAGTTCAGGAAGACAACCTTGTATCAGTAAGGCAGCAGTGTCCAGAATATTTTAGATGGGGTCCAGATTGGATGATGTGAAAATACCTGGGTGGCAGCTGCTTCTTGCATCATATTGGTTATTTAAAAAACACAGCCATACATATGAGACAACCACAAGTTTTTCACTTTCCACTGCTGCCCTCGCTGTCAACTTTACACTTTTTTGCTGTGGCCACGTCTGCTACCTAGTGGAAAATGTCAGCTGTTGGGTAGCCACTCATTTGCTGAAAACATGTTGATTCCACATGTGTAGCTCCTACTTGGTGCGTGTCTACAAACTGTGTGATAGTCCTGCCATTGTGAGGTGAACAGAAAAAAATGCAGAGTGATATTGCTTGCCATATATAGTATATTTTAAACCACAAGCCACAGGCTAATAAAAATCAGTCTGTGGGCCACGATTGGCCCCTGTGTCAGACTTTAGACATGTCTGCAGTAAGGGGTGGATGATTGCTGTTGTTGTTGCTTTCCATTGTTTAATCACAGACTGATTTGTGCCCAGTAGGGATGGGTCACGATTTTCGAATTTTCGAATAGTCATTTTATTTTGAAAAATCGATTTTTTAATGCGACTATTACTATTCGTCTTATTTCCCCCTTTATTTGACATGCAATTCAGCTCCTAACCGCACGAGGGCAGTATAGGATTGCTACAGCGGTGTGAGATGGGCTACCAACTAGTTTGATGCTCTTCTACAAACAGGAGGAACATGCAGAGACTACTACAGTCATCAGAAAGTTCCGTGTGGAACAACTTTGACAAAATAAACGAAAATGAGGTGCAGTGCAAACTCTGTGAGCGATTATCGAGAAAAATCGTTGAATAGTTGCCATGATTTTCGAATAGTGTTTTTGGTTGTGCTGCCAATCCCTAGTGCCCAGCACAGTCAGAAGCTGTTCACTGTTGTGCTGTAAATACAACATTTCCGTCTTGTAAAGATGTTCTATAATCCCACGAGTAATGTGCCGTGACATGGTAGGACACTTGGATAGAGCACAATTGCATTCTTTTTTATGAATAATAAGCCGCATTGTCAGGGTGTATACATAAATTACTTATCTGCCTGCTATAGGTCAACTTGTAAATCAAATGTGGATACAAGGTCTTCGCCTGTTATATTTTTCCTTTCTTGTGCTGCACTATCATGTCAACTAGCCCCTATCTAGGGCCATTCTGGATCAGAACTGTGCTCAGGCAGTGCATCTTATCAGTACCTCCAGGCCAAAGTACTTCATCCATTCATCGACAGCAGGTGGAATTGCAGCCCTGGCCTTCCCCAGAGCCTCTGATCCCTGTTCACTGCTCCCCAACAGACCAGAGTCACAGGCTATGTAGAGAGCTCCTCCTGCAATGGTAACCTTGGTGGCCAGTCTAAAAATGAAAGAACAGAAGCTGTCAGGCTACAACCCAACTTCACTCACCTTTAAATCCCAATCATAAACATGTCAAACTGACTGGAAACACGGCTACATGTTACCATTTCCACAAAACAAAACTTAAAAGTGCCATTTATTGCAAAGCAAAGCTCAGGTACCTAGACTATAAACATTAGTTAGCAATTTATGAAGTATTAGCTAACGTTAGCTAGCTATGACAGCTGGTGTGAATTACGCCAGCGTACAGAACAAATGTATACATATAGTATAAGCTAATTCTACTGTAAGTTATAGAGCCAGCTATGTAACTGTCAAACCAGTCAACACAGTGGTTGAAGATAGCAGCTGGAAAGCTGTCGGGTAGAGTGACGGTTAGCTTAGCGTCAGTTAGCTAACTGGCTAATGAGCAGCTAGCACCTACGGCAGCAAGAACCTCGCGGAAATTAAGGGTGAAATTAGAATTACTAACTTCAGAACAGGCAAAATCTTTGCCGCCATGGTCCACAAGCGGTGTTGTTTCCTTTAACGTACTGTTATCCCAGGAACTCCGAGAGTAAGCTGGGGTAAAAGCTATCTGAATGAGATAGCTCTAGTGAAGGACAACCGTGTTGATCCCTGTGCACACGGGTTGTGTCAATAAAGTTGCAGTTCCAAATGTAAGTGCTGACGTAATTTACGAGCCGCAGATTCGTCCTTCACCTCTTTGCGTTTATAGCGATTTAAATTACAATTTCGACGGCTAAATAAAAAATAAATAAAAACAGCTATTTAAAGGAGCTGTTTTCGATTTCGATTACCAATCAAAAAATATTTATTTCTGTCTTAGACGCAGCCAGCTCTCAGTGGACAGATCAAATATCTTATATAACGGTAAGACATCTCAAGAACAGGGTTTTAATTACACTGTTGGTTATGGGAGGAAGGAGGGCTGCTAAATACATGGAAAGAGGCTAAAATAACTATGAGGAAGCCAAGGAAGGATCCAGATATTATAATTTGGCCATAAAATTACAGATTAATAAAGAGTCAGTTTTACAGTAGACGTAAAGCTTATTATATGATGAGGAAGAAGGGACGTCTGATAAAGTTAATGATAGGGTTATAGGTGGAGAAGGGTGTATTCAACTGAATAAAGTATTTAGAATTATTTAAGTTAAGGATTGGTAACAATTTGTACAGGTAAACGGGGCCCCATGAGGTCCATTAATCTGACCTTTGTTCTAAAGTACAACTAGATATTGGTGGATCTGTTTTTGCAGAGCACTATGGATAAGTGGAAGGAATATCTTGCACACTAAGAAGAGGATTCAGTCAGCAATCAGGCTGAATAGTTGGCATACAACTGGGGAATTACATTTCTGCTGAGAAAACTATCACACGAAAAGAGTTTGTCTTGACAAGAGTCTACAGATTTATCAAAGCGCACTGGAGAACTGACTGATTGTTAGGAGTTATTTACGACATTACGTTAACATGAGCTGAGTGTAGTGCAAGTCAAAGTGTCATAATGTCATAAATATTATGAGCTACTGCAATGATTGTTTGTACTTGACAACTACCCCAATTCAAGGTGTGACATTTCAGACTTATTCAACAAGGAATCTCAGTCCTGTGTAATGTATGTTCTTGCACACGTAGATCTCAAGGGAATTAAGGAGGTTGACAGGTTAACAAAACAAGCTATGCAGAAAGATGCTATAGATTTACAAGGTCCTTTAATCAAATCAGAAGTCAAGGGAGTAGTTTGGAGTAAAGCAGTAGAAAAGTGGAACACTCAAAGAACAGGAAGGTGTCTGTATGATTTAAATAATAAAGTAATACCTTTAAGAAAAAGACATTTGTTTTTAAGTTACATGCTTAAGATAACAGTAAAAGCATCAAATGGATTTATTTGATCAGTCACGTTGAGGAGTCCGTTGTGCCTTTGGCTAATCATGATCTGTAATAGCCTGTATGAACAAGAATGGTACGCACATGCTGTAATCCTATAATCCTGGGTCTTGATATAAAAACATGAATGTACCTGCCAAGTAGATTTTGCAGTTTTTCTTTTTTACATTTACAAAACTGAATCTCTGTGAGATTGTGTAGCTTCTGCTTCTCCCAAAGCAGAAGGTTGTGGCAATGCACTTGATACAAGCAGCAAACAACCACCTTTAAAGGGGAACTACAGCCATTTTCATAATTCATACATGATATTCTTTGTCCAAAAACAGAGCTAGAGTTCTAAAGCTCAAATTTGTGATGGCATGAGATTAAAAATCTGGAACGGCTCCAGTGGAAATGAATTGGGAAAGATGTTAGATGACACTGAGAGCACCCAGGGGAATGTTCTGAGTATATGAGGACATTTTCTGTGTCAGAGCGGAGAACACTACAATGGCATAAAGCTCTTTTGTGGGTCCACAAAATCAGGCTCCCATTCATTGTTCATGGAGAACCTCCAGACTATATATCCTCTGACATCACAAGTTTGAGACCTCATTCTCTGGTTCCTGCCTTTGAGAGAGAGTCGCTTATGTTCACAAATATTGATTGGACTTTACTCAGCCATGGAAATAACATGTTTCAATTCCTAATGTGGGTGTTGTTCCCCTTTAAAATCCAAAGCAAGGCAGAAGCACATAGAGAAAAGTGCAAGTGGTCCTCACTGTAGTCCCGCCCACAATCTCCCCTGCTAGATTAAAGTTCAATAAACCTCTTATCTGAACAACACACCCTCTTTACACGTCACGAGAAGCAGAGAATAGCGACTGCATATATGTTGTCCTCATATTTCTTGTATAAGGCAGTTTTGAAATTGTGCAGGTCTGGGTAGAGATCACAAAATGGGAGCTTTTACAAAAATCATATTGGCTAGTGTATGTGTGGCTTTCCTAGCTGTCAAGTGGACTGCACCCAATTTTGACGCAGGTAAGAGAGACGCACGATCAAAGAGGACTTATCTAAATAGGCTTGTTATAGATACCCTACAGGCATTCGTAATCTTTGTTTTTGATCACTTCAATCAAAGTGATCCTTCCGTGTGTTTGTAGGCGTCCTGAACATTACAGTGGGTTCTCAGTTATATCAGTGTCCTATATGTGAAGTTATTTTACTATCTGCTGCCCTTTTTTAAAAAGAAATATGTAATGAAAAGAATTTTTTTGTATGTTTTTTAAATTTCATTTCAGTTTTGAACTAAGATAAAAACCGTTTTGATATGAACTTCTTTACTTTACTGTACAATTTTGGATAAATTTAAAGGGAAAGTCACCTCCAAAGCCAAAAGGCATTGTAACATGTGTCCTCCTCTATTTCCAAGAAGTATTATGGTATGCATCATAATCAGTTGACACTCCAACATTCAATACTTTTTCCTAATGTTTCACCCTTAAAATCTACTTATTATGGTTTGCTGAACACGCCAGTGCAATTTGCAGCTTTAATATTGATCATGGGCATTGTCCCCTCAAAGCAAGAGGGTTCCTGGTTTGAACCCAGGGTGGGGAAGCCCCTCTGTGCGAAGTTTGCATGTTTTCCCCATGTCAGTGTCAGCGTTTTCTCCAGGTACTCCTCCTACAGTCCAAAGACATGCAGGTTAGGTTAATTGGTGACTAAGCTGCCTGTAGGTGTGAATGTGAGCGTGATTGGTTGTCTGTCTCTATGTGTCAGCCCTGTGATAGCCTGGCAACTTGTCCAGGGTGTACCCTGCCTCTTGCCCAATGTCAGCTGGGATAGGCTCCAGCCCCCCGTGACCCCCAATAGGATAAGGATAGGATAGGATAAGCGGTTATGGAAAATGAAAAAATATTTGTTTTGGAGTGTTCAGATATGAGCCCCTTTTATACTGCCTCTTCAAGGTGGGAATTTCGCACCCTTATACTACGTCACCGTTCTGTATAAACGGTGTAATCACGGAATTGGGAGGACAGAGTTATCTGACCTTTAAGATGGCAGCGGAGGTGGTAACAGCGGCGAAACAATGGCTATACAAATGGGGCAGCCGGCAGAACAGGTGTGATATTTGACGACGTGCTATACGTTTGACCCATAGCAGGAGAAAAAGCAGCTAGCAGTTGTTAGCAGCTAACTGAAAATAGGAGAACAGCAGCCGAAAATGTCCATAAATTGGAAAAATAATTACCTCAAGGATCTCCTTACCCGTCGAACAGACGACAAGATCAGCTTCCATATAACAGTGATAGTAAATGACTGTTGCCATGTTAATATCATTGCTGTTGTTTAAAAAGTGTTGCCGACTTGTATGTTATATGTCACGCTAGAGTGTGACGTTGTTGAGTTACATGTCACGCCCTTCACGCCTCTTATGCCATGGTGCCAGCATGTTACCTAAAATTACACAATGGAGCAGCAAGATCCCGCTGTTGTTTGTTTCTGTCTGAAAATTCAAAGGCGGCATAAGGAAGGGACTTCATAGTGGCCCAAAAATGCAACTTCTGTGTAGAAAGGGCCATAAATTAACATGTGTCACAACAAATTGGGTTTTTAATATACTGTATATTGATAAAGCACAGCTGATCAGATTTAGCAGAACTGCTGCCTGATATGTCTTTTCACTGCTGAATCAATGTGTCTTCACCTCTTTCCAGAACCCTTTGGATACATGCTTTCTATGTAATTCAACATACATGTATCTATTTAATGTGAAACAATCCACAACAGAATCTTGTGTTTGGTCATTTGGTTGAGGAACCACTGGATGCCAGGGATAGGCTCCAGCCCCCTGTGACCCCCAATAGGATAAGGATAGGATAGGATAAGCGGTTATGGAAAATGAAAAAATATTTGTTTTGGAGTGTTCAGATATGAGCCCCTTTTATACTGCCTCTTCAAGGTGGGAATTTCGCACCCTTATGCTACGTCACCGTTGAACTTGAATCTGTTGTATGTGGCTCAAGGTTAATTACGGTTAAATCTGACAAGTTGGCACATGTTTCAGTGTGATAAAGGACAGCCTGGCCTGACCTAGAAATGGGGCAAAGTATGAAAGACTGATATTTGTTCTTTCTGACATTTCTAAAATATAAACTCAGGCCAATAAACAACATTATGATCACCATATCATATCTAATCCCTATCACAAGATCAATATTGTATTGATATATTGCTGGAATGTGGCACAGGAAACTGAGGAGTGTCTAAGTGTAATATTCCTGTAACTAGTCTCTATTTTACATAAACAAAAGTATTCAATATATTAAAATGTTAAACATCTTTGATAAGCAAACTCTATATACTGCCCCATCACATCATAGTCTACAGGCTCCACCACATAATCGGGACCAGGCGGCCTCAACTACACGCTCCACATTTGAATATGGAGCATGAAAACTTATCACGTGACTGCTCTGCATTGCTCAAAATATCTGTGTATAAAAGTAATGAGGATGAAAGTTAAAGGCTCCCCTGGGGACGTTTAGGAGAAGAGGCACAGACAGAATTGAGTGAGCAATTGGTGATAATCTGACATGCTTTCCGCTTGTGACTGAGGCCCTTACCAGGAAGAGAACCCTGCATTTATATTTTCTGTGAGGAAGCAGTGTTTCCACGGGTAATGAAATGATCTGGTTTGAGTCAATGGGGCAGTGTGTGTTTCAACAATTGGAACCTTATGTCACCTTATGAAAAGCTACTACCACGGCTGACACTACATCTTAACGAGGATAGTATTTTAACTTTTTATATGACTGCATCTTACAAATGGTGAATGGATGTTTGTGATTTATTCTAGATGCACTCTGCGTATTGTCCTGGAAGTAAAGTTTTGCCTGTTATCTCTGCAATAAATGGAAATAACAGAAGAAGAAAGAGTCTAATGTCTAATGTGCTAGGTCCGGCAGTGACATCAACTAATGGAGAGTTTGGGGCAGTGGTGTAAGGTAGTTATTATGGGAACTGCCCATTGGTTCGACAGCCCATTGTTCCGACCATATTAAACTCATTGTTCCGAAGTCCGCTCCGAAATCATCATGATGCCCTGTGGTTAAGGTCTGGTTAGGTTTAGGCACAAAAACCACTTGGTTAGGGTCAGGAAAAGATCATGGTGTCCGTTAAAATGAAAAAGAAAGTGACAAACACATAAGCCGTGAGCCTGCTCCGCATCAAGCCGGTCGCGGCGCACCCGTCGCCTGCCGCGAGCTGTTCAGCACCAGACAGTCGGACTAATGGGCTGTCGAACCAATGACATGGACCCGTTATTATGACGGGCCCTAGTGCGCCCTAGTTACTAGCTATGAAGTACACACACACAGAGTTTTAGGCGTATATTTATTTCACCAACAGTGTGTCTTAATGCTGCTTTTATGTTATATCCACTTGCAGATGTGCCCAGCTTGTCAGTCTTAAGAGATTTTGCACCTTTGAGGGCATATATAGAAAATCGCACCATCTTTGATTCATTGTGAGTTCTTCTTTGAACATGGGCATATTTCCAGGTGGCAATTAGGCCCCTCCACCCCATGTGCCCCGGTGCAACTGTAATGCACGTCCGTCTATATTTACTCCCCTGGTTTGGGGGCATTCCCTCAGAAATCAGTATCAGTTCTGACCACACCCCTTTCAATTTGAACACATCTTTTCCTGCATTTCAACCTTTATGAGAGAGAGTTACAACATTAACCTGAATGACCAACCACTAGTAAAAGTAATCCCTGTGAGCCCAAGTCTCACGTGACCAATCAAGCAGGGCTTTTTTCGGGAGGGCGGCTTAAAGAGACAGGTGCTTAAACACAGCATCTCAGACAGAGAATACAGGTGTTCTAGCACAGACAGTGTGAGGAAAATAAAGTAAAGATAAAGTACCCAAAATACAAACAGTACCAACCTGAAAATGGGTATAAAAGGTCCCCCTTAATCTGAAAATGTTATCTCAACCCAATTGTCAAATCTGGTGCTTGGGCAGTGACTTCTGGCGTCAGACACCAATGCAACAAAGCCGTCCTTTCACGTAGGCATGATATAAAGCTGGGTGCTGTTATTGTTTAATGGCACATGGCAGTGCCAGGGGAAAACATGGTGTGACAAGAACAAGGTTAAGGCGGCAAAAGTCCAAATAAGGTGGGCAGAACGGATGGTGGATGGGTCCAGCAACCACAGATTTTCACCTTTTGTTGCCTAAACCCAACCGTGTGTGTTGGCAAAACCCAACCATTGTGTGTGTTGTTGAAGGAAAAAAAAAGTCAGTTCAGTTGTATCAATGTAGTGCATTTATTTTGAAGAAGACTGTATGTAAATGGTACATTTCTTGTGAAACCGTAAGTGTATTTTGAAAAAAGACAATGCATGTGACAGACAGAACTTGACACAGTGTCCCAGGACGTCACCAACCAACGCACCCAGGGTACCTTTCACATCTTATCTGGACATGGAAAGTCCATGAATGTCGCTATGTGATGAGGTCGGAGTGAGAATATGTTGCTTAACTCCTTTTTCTTCCTATTCTTTAATATCTTATTGTTTCTTTACATCTCCTGAAGTTTTCATTTTGGGTCGAGCAGCAGCAGACTTTATATCCAGTGTTCATATCAAAAAATGAGGGCGAAAAAGTCAGGATTTTTGTGTGTGGTTTAAGGACATAAAATCACTGTATGTTCATTTTTAAATATTTTGGATTAAAAGTAAATTATGGATAGCCTTGTTAGCTTTTTGATAATCAGAGAACTACACTGTTATGGTGGGTTGGTGATCCTAAATGCGTCAATCTGAGGGCCCCTGTCTCCTGAAAGGTCGATCACTCTGGTTAGCCAAACCACATTGTAATACTCTCTCATACAGGTTAACATGAAGGTGCATTAAAGGCAAAGGGGTGAGGTCTTGAAAGTAAATGATTCTTGACACAATAATAAATCTATAGAATGGGTACACTGGTTTTACAGATTTGATTTGAGGTAACATTCAGTCATCAAATCACTTTCAAAACGTTGTTTTTGTGTGTTTCTTATGTCTTTCAGAATCTCTTAGAGGTGCCAGAGTGCTGGTGACGGGAGCCAGTACGGGTATTGGTGAACAAATGGCATATCACTATGCCTGCTTTGGAGCCCAGATAGTAATTACAGCGAGGAGGGAGAAAGTGTTACAGCAGGTCAGTGAACTTAGCAACATAAAGAATGGACTGAAAGTTTAAACCAATAAATGTATGAAACAACAAGTGCTAATATTTCTGTTCTGTATCCATCATATTATGCAACATTGTTTCTGGCTTGTTTCCTAAACTCTTTTCTGCAACCACACTGGATCCATTCTTTCTGTTCTTTGCTTACAGGTTGCAGAGAAGTGTCTGAGTTTGGGAGCCCAGAAGGCTCTCTACATAGCTGCAGACATGTCCAATGAGTCAGACCCTGACAAAGCTGTAGATTTTGCTCTGGAAAAGCTCGGAGGGTTGGATTATCTGGTTCTCAACCACATCGGCCCGAGCCCCTTCAGCATGTGGGAGGGAGATGTGGAGCACACCAAGTGGCTGATGAAGGTAGTGCAGCAAATGAATGGCCTATCAACACACAATATAGCAAATACACTGATGTTGGAAAATGTGTGTGTGTGTGTGTGTGTGTGTGTTTGCGAAAGGTCAATTTCTTCAGCTACATTCAGATGACCTGGAAAGCTCTGGCTGCCCTTGAGCGAAGCAAAGGATCACTGGTGGTTGTTTCATCAATTTTAGGTAAGTCTGTCTGTCATCATTTTTGTATACATGTTGGTAGTTTGAAAGCAATCTATGAAACATATACATACATATTTTATTAAATGCAAATGTTTTGACCTATGAATCAAAAATGATGTATCATTTGGCCTCATTATTCTTCCTTTGCACATCACTTTTTCATAACCAAGTTACAAAGTGCTTTCTAAAGGAAAGAAAAGAAAAAATACTTTGACCACGTCATGAAAACATGATAAAAAAAATGTTAAGCTCACCTCAACATCCATTTAGTAGATGTTATTAACAACATCACATGATCTTCATCAACAGTCATGGAATTGTAGATGTTTAAATTTTCATTTTTTTCTCTCAGGACTTCAAGGAATAGTGGTGCTAAATGCCAAATCAATTGTAGTTATTTTATATTCTGTATTTTCCTGATGCGTCATTTGCGGTTTATTTGCTATTTCGTGAACTACAAAACTTCAAAAACCATTGTAGGGATTTGTGGTCGTTAGATGAGTTTATAAGAAGATTTCATCCAAAAAAGAAAAACTAAATCCACCAGGAAACTCTGTTCTGACTTATAAACATTTTGGAAGCACTGATAAATCACAAAGGTTCCTAATTTGTACATGCACTACTTAAAGGGTCAGTTCACTCCCAAGTGCACTCTAGTTCCATTATATCAAAGAGAAGGCAGACATCTCTACACTCTGCATCTCACACCAAAACAATCTAGTTCGATAAATAACACAGGTAAGAGTAAAAATATATATTTTTATTCTGGGGTGAACTGTCCCTTTAAGATCAAATCTGTGAGTATAAACGTGTCATAAATGAGGCCTCAAACGGCCACATTAGATTTTCATGTTTTACATATGACAAATGTGTTTTGGAAAACATGACTCTAATAGTTAGTGATGCTCCACAGGTAAAATGCCCAGTCCCTTCGTAGCACCGTATACCTCAACAAAATTTGCCTTGAATGGTTTCTTCGGGGCCCTCGGACACGAACTGGCGATGAAGAAGAGCAATGTGTCCATCTCTTTATGTACACTGGGACTCATTGATACTGATTCAGCTATGGAAAAAGTCAGGTCAGTCGAGCAAACGTGGAGTATTTCTAAGTCTAAATGCAGAGTTGATACTGGTTATTTTCACCACCAACAGCACTTAAGAGCAGTATTTTTCTGTGTCCTAGGGGAGTCACCAGTGTACCAGCCTACCCTGCCTCAGACGCAGCATTGAACATCATCAAAACAGGAGCTACGAGACAGCCGGAGCTCTTCTACCCTTGGTTCACCCACATTGTGACTCTGACTAAAGACTGGATCCCTTCCATGACAAACTATGTCATCCAGAACTCCTACAAATACAGCCCATGAAATGGGCAATTGATATATTCCACTACCTAGATTTAGCCTTAAATTTCTAGCATATCCAGACTTCTAGTGGCAATCTTTCACTTTCCAGTTGGAAAATAATTTTACTAACAGCTAAATGGATCCGGTTACAATATTGTTACAATAAAACGGACTACACCATGTCCTTTTGTCCTCATCTTGCTTTTGAGAGAGGTCCATTCCTAATGATAGACTTACAGCTTGGGTTTGCTTCATTTTGGCCACCTCGGAGACATTTAAAAATAATTATTTCCTATGTGCACAGGTGGAAATAAAATAAAAATCCACCTGGTTTACTACTCAGAATACAACACAGGGGGCAGTGCACAGTAGGAGAACATACTGCCTGAGAGACGAGTCAGGAAAAGGAAGCTGCTGAGGAGCAGAGGATATAACTTTTCACGTTACTGCAATTCTGTGGTGAAAATAAATAAAAACACATTTCCTCCATTCACACTGTATTTCTCTTGCTTGTGAAACACTTTAAAGAATTTTGGGAGGTATTTTTGCCCTAATTTAAAAATCAGCGGTCAAGATTTGACAGGAGAGAAGAGGGGAGAAAGGGTGGGAATGATCTGCAACAAATGTTACCTGGCTGGAATCAAACTTAAGATGTTTGTACAGTCTTAAATGAGCAGTGTGTGGGATTTATTGGCATCTAGTGGTGAGGATTGCAGATTGCAACAAGCTGTAACTTCTATGTGTCAAGCATGAACCCCCATTTAAGATTCCTTCAGTGTTCATTGCTAAGGAGGTTTCTACCAGGAGCCAAATTATCTGCAGAGGGCTCTTCCTCTCCAAAACAAACTGACCCAGGTATTTAAACCAGTAAAAACACTGAGTTAAGCCATTTCACATTAACAATCAATGTTTCTTCTGCTATTTGGCCTGCCGCATATGGGCCACTCACCCAACACCCGCTATGTGCGCTCACCATTTTTCTATGATAACTAAAGATCCAGTTGTTCATTTGGTTTTTAACAGGAGCTAAATTATCCGAAGAGGTCTTTTTCACTCAAGTAAAAACACAAAATAAAGCAGGTTTTACATTAAAAAATCTGTTTTTCCAACACTACTCGTACAGGGGCTGCTTACTATGTTGGTTGACACGATAACATGAATGAAACTTTTCCCAATTAGAATTCATTCAGTGTTCATTGTTCCAGAGGTTTTTACCAGGAGCTAAATTATCTGCAGAGGTCTCTTCATATCCAAAACAAATGGACCAGGTGATTAAAACCAAAGCAGTTTCATGTGACAAATCTGTTTCTCCTGTGCAGTTCAGCACATCACAGATGGGTCGCTCGTCCAGCGCCTGCGATGTGTTTTGACCTTTTTTCTGTGATAACTTAATGTGTACTCACCTAATTTCTGATCCAGAAGTTAAGGAAATTCTATCGGGAACCAAATTCTCCTCCTATCCAAAACTAACAGGCCCAGTGATTTTAACCAGTAAAAACAGAGTGTAGCTGTTTCACATCACAAATGTCTTCAACGCTATTTGCCATGTCAGAGACAGGCTATTATCCCAGCACCTGCTAATGTATGCTCACCTTTCTTAGCATAACTTAAGATCCAGCGTTCAGGAGGCTTTAACCAGGAGTTGAATTATCCAGAGGTCTCGTCCTCTCCAAATCAAACAGACCTGGTGATTTAAAGCCATAAAAACACAGAATAAATAAGTTTAATGTTAAAAAAAATCAGTGTTGTTCTCTTGTTGCCGAGGGGATGCTAACTACAGTGGCTGATGCAAAAACGCCAATGGCCAGATCTAGAGCCAGTGTATGGTTTGTTCGTTCTGATCTACTGTAGAAACATGGCGGTGCGATATGACAATCTTCGTGGATGATGAGCCCCTCCCTAAAATTGGCTCATTCTAAGGTAATGAAAACACAACAAATATTATTTAAAGGGGATTATACACCTAAAAACTTAGGTGTCTATATTATATTCCATTTCTGCCAATATGTTCCCCTACATCCTACACTCTGGACCTTTGAATAGTCAAACTAGACCAACAGGACACCTCATAAACAGTGTCATTGAGGTCCAAAAGAACAGTCTTTGACTAATTATATTTGCATTTAATTAATCTGTAATCAAAACATGCAGTAATACACTATACTGCTGGCTCACAGAACATCTGATGATGGGGTGCACATTTGAACGCAAAGGACCCAGGGAGCCGTTTCAACATTTTATTACAGACAGGGTAGTTGACCAGTTGGTAGTTGTCGGATGATTTTTTTCTATAACAAGGAATATTCAAAGAAAATGTTAACACTCTGCATTATGTTAAACAATAATATTACTGAAAATAATATGATTAAATTAGGTATCAGTTATGTCATAAATGCATTACTCTTTTTTCTTCTTTTACCAACAGTTTAAACTCAGGAATCTTCGAACAATAAACACAACAAAGTAAGTCATAAGTGTGAAAAGTACATATACACTCACATCAGTCCTCTCTTTGTTCCACCAGGTATGTTTGGAGGGAAAAAGGCGAGTCGCAGGCGTGAAGGGTGGAGTTTTATAGTCTTGGGGGAGTGGTCTAATCAGGAGTGCAGGTGGTGCTGGTGAGGTGGAGACTTGTGATTTTAACAACACACTTTAATACATACTCAATACCTCTTGAAAAGGAGACATTAATCTGGATGAGATGTTACTTGGATTGTCCACATGAGGGCAGTAGTGCCAAAGAAGTAAAGTGAGATGACTTCACGTTTCTACAGCAGCCTGTGAGGGCTATTCCCTGTTAAGAAAAATCCTTGATAGCAGACTCACGTAAATTGGTTTGAATTGGTTTATCTTAAACACCAAAGTATTTGTTTCCCATATGTTCACACAGATTGAACAACCTGGTTTTTTTCTACACCCTCCATCACCATATCAATCCTTGCCCTCCCTGTTCCCTTTCCTGTCTTCTCTGTTCTCCACCCCTGGATTCCCCTCCATCTCCATTCTTCTCTATTTCACTCAGTTCCGTCTCTCTATTGCCGGCCACAGTAGGCGTTGCAGACTTCCTACAGAGCAGGACTTTCTCAGTGGGTTCCTTTGTGTCTTTGTTCATCATCCCTCAAAAGCACTGCAGGCTTCCTGTGAAGCTGTTGGCTCAATCCATCCTGGTGGTCTTTTCATCAGTGTAATACACCCCAGAGGTTGTACCCTGCTGATAAAGTGGGTTTCTACTGTATACCCAGAGTGAGTTGTCACTATCAAAACCAAATGCCTCGCTGAAAACTGTAGTGTTACTTGAAAAGTTGAGAAACAAAATGAAGCGCACTTTCTCCTGCATATAAATGACGCTCCCTGGGCAGGAAGTGGCCTTGATTCTTTATTATCAAAGTTTTTGCAGTTCTCTTGCACCTTGCTTTGTGGTCTCTTGATTGATGTGACTGATGGAGGGGTGTCAAAGGACTTCATGTTCTCTTTGTCCTTATCTTGACAGTCTTGATGATTTGAGAGGGTTGTAGAGATGGTATAATCTCCCCGCACATGCCGTGGAAAGAACTCCTCTCGCTCCTTCTGTCTCTTTCTCTGTCACACACACACACAAATATGGTGGGGCCTCCCGGGGAGGAGAGCAGGCATGGCCCGGGAGAACAGCCAGAAACACCTGCAACAGATTAGTGCTCCTAATGCTAGGCAATAAATCCTCTCACCCTTCTCTAGCATCTCCATCTCCACCAAGCGTGGATCCTATAGGCTAAGGAACATCCACCCACAACACCCACCGCAACACACACAAAATATAGCACCATGGATGGATTTATTTTGTCCCTCTCAGTTTGCATGCTGCAAATTAAACAACACTACACTTACATAATCTCTACTCTATTGGTTCAGCATCATGGAGGCTTTCCCCAGGGTTTTACACTGCGCTCTATATCAAGATCAAACATTTTCATCATGACTGCAAACAGCCAAGGCCAAGACCAAAGCTGAGGCGGGCTGCTTTACTGACTACACATAAAACTTGAAAGGTGGCAGACTGATTGGCTGATTGGACTCTTACTTACAGACATTTGTAACGGAGGTTGGATTCTGCTTTAATGTCCGTGATACAGCGTATTATTTAATCTCTATGTCGACCGATAAAGAAAGACAATCTGTATATGTGCTACAGCAGTAAAATCAAACGACATGTAAAATAAGTCCATAACCCTTTTCCGGATAGCACGCAGTATGTCCTCGGTTTTATATTTGCCCACAACGTTAGCTGATGCAGCAGAAATGTCATGTTTCAGACCATAAATAGTCACCTATCCATGGCAGTCGTATAGTGCACCTCAACCGTCATGCACCGGTCCCAATTTATGATTCTTTCTTGTCCTGCGTCTTTGAGCACAAAGGACACTGCCCCACAAATCTCCGTCCGGCTCCATCTTCCAGTTACTTTGAGCAATACAGAGAGAGTGGCCTCGACACACATGTGTCGTGTCATGCGTGCTCGCCAGCTTGTGTGTATTACGTGTGTGACATTTATCACCCAGTGGTGGGACTCAGGAGCATCCTGTGTGAAGGTGGAAGTGGGGATGGCAGAGAAAACCGAGACCAAGAGGTAACATACACAGATGTATTATATGTATGTCAGTGTGAGCCTATATTGTGACACTGGAAGACGTTACTCCTGGGATGAAGATAAAAGGAGGAAAATATATAACTACTGTAATGAAATGTAATGTTATTGGTCACTCAATTCTGTTTTTAAGTCAAATGCATTCATAGAAATCTCTTTTGGACATCAAAGACACCATTTGACATTTTGGTTTCTTGCAAAGAATTAGTCGAGAACTTGATTCCAGTCTCGTGTATGTACAGTAAATATGTAGCTGGAGGCAGCAGCCAGTTAGCTTAGCTTAGCATAAAGTCCAGCAACTCATCTGGCACATATGCTGCCTTTATATAGGGTTGTGTTTACTGTTCACGAGACAAGTCCACATGAATGTCCCCCTTTTGTAGTGTAAGTGGACATTTTCTGAAAGTTCAGAGTTTAAGAGTTGCAACACGTTTGCTGATGTTTTCAGAAATGGAGACCACAGAAGTTTATTTTTTGGTGGATGGTAAGTTGTATTGAGTTTTTCTTTGCTTTACTTTGTCTTTTTTGTATTATGTTACAGGTAAATGTTGATATTCTCAATTTCTAAATCTTTTTCCTCTGTCATATGCTTTTGCATTTCCTGTATTACGTTACCCGCTCACTAGCTTGCTAAATTGCTACATTTTGTGGCTTCTAGACCAGTGGTTCCCAACTAGACCTAAACACTGGACCGCAAGTGACTCGCTAATGTGTCAAGTTTGTAAAAAACACACTTTATTTTGAAGTGCAGTGAATATCCATCACAGAGCTTTTATTCTGAAGTGCCGTTTCTAGGGCTGTGATGGTATGTATTTTTTCTCACAGCAGTGACAGAGTGACGTATCAGGCGGTATGGTGGTTATACGTCACAGCCCCCCCAAACTCCTGATGATATATCTCCCCAACGATGGTAGCACCGAATCCCATTCTGTGCAGCAAAATGATTCCACCTCCGTAGGAATATGTTAGCTAGCCCCGCAGCTACACCACCAGTCCACCCCTGACCTCCGTCTCCCCTCGGCCCGTTGCTGCTCTGCCGCTCTAGAGGATTCAGCCTCTCTTCTCGCCCGCTCAGCATCCAACACCTGGGAGTTCCTCATCTGTATGCTCCGGCTCAGACAGGTATGACTTTGGGTCTGTGTCTGCTACAAGAAACTCCTCAAAATCGCGTTCAAAGTCGTCCATTGCAGCTACTATAGTCCAGAGATATCGCTAGGCTAAATAAACAGCTGAGTTTTGTTTACAGGCTACGTCTGTACCTGTGCCTGCTCACCGGTGTATCCCTCCGCGGATCACAGCGCCGGATGTAGTGACCCCAATGCTAACCGCTGAGACCCAGCCACTGGACGTACAGACACAAAAACGATATCCATCATGTTGTCTCAATATGAAAATGATAGCGAAAAGGCATAAATTCCAAATCGTTGGAGTATTCTTTTAACATTTCGCTTGGGAATCAGATACACCGCCATGATGAATCAGCTTTTTTTTAATTTTTTTTTTTTGGTGCGGTGATGACCTCTTCACCGCGGTAGGCATCACGTGACCGCAGTATTGCGGTGATGCGGTTATTGTCACAGCCCTAGCCATTTCCTGCTGTAAAGTGATTGAATAACAGACAGCTACTTAACAGAGACAGCAAACTAGCTTAACAGCAAGGCCAAAAACAAGTCTGACGCTGAACATATTAAACTGTGTGGATTTTGAACTAATTACTAAGGACAAATCCGAATCCCGTGGCTGAACCGGTTGGGAACCACTTATCTAGACTATGATGATAGCATCCATGTTGCTGTTGCCTAGTAGTGGCACTCTCACTTAAAGGAATACTTCACCATGCACAAAATGACCATTTAAATTAATTAGTCAGCTGTGTTACTTTGAATTTGTGAAGCCAAGAAAAACAGCATATTGACTTATCAATCGATTGAGGAGCATGTTTACCAACAGCAAAACTATATCATGCAGTATAATGCAAGTCACGTTTTACTGATGTATGCTCAGTACTTCCTAAACACATGCATGTTTGCTCAACAAAAAAAAAATAGTATTGGAGTCTGGCTCTGAAGTGAGCAGAGTTAAGATTCACTTTAAGTTCAGTTTTAAACAGGGAGGTTTAAGTGAAAATGCATACGTTTGAAAAGTACTGGTGTGAGAGGTTTTCAATGGAAGTTTTGACATAGTTCTAAACATAAAAGTGGTCCCCAAACAATCATTAAATCAACATGTTTGCAGTTTTCCGGGTAGGTATGTGAGAAAAACAAAATTTATTCACAAATTCAAGGTACCGTAGCATGACTAACTGACGTTCAAATAGCCCCTTGTAAAACGGCAAATTTATGTTCTCATACTTTTTGGTACAAATTCAAGAAATTAGATTGTTAATCAGTGAGCTTCAGAGGTGAGGTTGGCAGATTTTAATACAACCTTTGCACAGAGCCAAGCCAACTGTTTCCCCCAACTCCTGACTCAATGCTAAGCTCAGCTAACCTAGCAGTTTCCAGCTATGTATTTAAATGGCAGATATGAGAGAGGTAATAATGTTAGTATTTAATTCTTGGCAAAAAAGTGAAGAAGTGTATTTTCCTTTCTCTTAAATGCTTCTCACTGTACAGTCTGGAAATGTGAATTCAACCCGGTCTCACTCCGAAGTCAGTGAAATCCGGCATTTGGGCAGTGACTTGCAAGATCAGACACTGACGAAAAAAGCCAAACTTTAACGTCAGCATGATACACAGCCAGTTGCTGTATGCTTTAATGGCGCACCCAGGGAACCTTTCACGTTGTATCTGAATGTGATGACCAAATGTCGATATGTGACGAGGTTGGAGTGACAATGTGTTGGACAATTAAACATTTTAAACTGCAGAACTTTCAGAGTCGCAGCACATAATAATGAAGCATGTATAACTGTACCACAGCAGCAGCATGATGTTGCCAAATAAAACAAACGTGCACATTTACTGTAAGATGCAAGTAGGCTGGTGTCAGCAGAAGAATCCCATAAATATTTAGCAGATATTGTCGGCGGTGTAAAAGTTATCTAAAATCAAATTTCCTCCATTTATTGGCTCCTCAGGTTGAACCCAGCCATTGATCTGCGCTGTTGTGTGAGCCGATTAATTTTCAAAAGAATGTTAATCTTCCTGAATACTGAGCTTGTGCATGACCTCTGAAAAGTTTTCACAAAACATTGAGCTATGATAACAAAAGGAGAGAGTGAGCGAGAGAGACAGAGGAGGAGCGGGCTGGGGGGGGGGGGGGGGGGGGGGGGGTGGGGGGGGGGGGTGGAAAACCTATGAAAGGGAGCGTCAGTGTGAATAAAAACTGTGGGTGTGAGAGGTGGCTGAGGTGGCCCTGTGACCCCTGACCTCCTTCCCCCAGGTCCATTCAGAGCAGCACAATGGTTGACACCTGTGTCCTTTCAGTCCTGGCACTATTATTATTTACATCAGTCAGTGGGAGAGAGAGGGAAAGACAGAAAGAGGCCAGAGGTGCTGTGAAGTAGAGTGCACCAGCCTCATGCCAACAACACCCCCTCTTCCCCTCTCCCTTTCAAAGACAGGTGCCTCTCCCTCTCCCTCTCTGTCTCTCTCTCTCTCTCTGCCAGTCTCTTCCTGTTTAATTATTTCAGATAACTCCAAACACATCGGCGGAAGGAGAGGATCCACAATGAGGACAGACGGGGTGTTTTTACATCCTGTACCTAATGGTCTGACGTTGCTCCTGCTCGTCTGTATCACCATTAACACAGAGGGCATCAGATTAAGTTAGAGGGGAAGAAGTTTAACATTTTAATAAAGATGTCTGCTCACAGAAATACACTTTTAACTGTGTGTTAACAAAGTCATAGTAATGGTAAATTAGTTCTTTATATTATCATGCCACCTCAGTATTTAATAGAAATAATAATAAGATGTAAAAACTCACAAGATGCATAATGAGCACATTGTTCTGTTAACACAATAGTTGCCAAAGTAAGAGAACAGTAGGGTTAATATATTTAAAGTGCATAAACTCCAGATCCAGCTCCAGTGGTTTTAGTAATTCAAGTTCTTCTCAGAAGGAAAAGATGACTGTATATACAGCGAGGCAAAATGCCACACAAACACCTGAACAGCAATGACTGTTTTGGTTTAAAAATACTCAAACATTGTGGCCTTATAATAGTTTATAATAACAGTCGCTGCTGATTCTGCTTTCGCTTCGCAGTTAATTGCACAAGAATACAACCCAAACAGTTCCAATTGCATTTAAGCTGATTAAATATGGAGTCCTATGCAGAGATTTGAGCGTATGTATGAGTTTAATGACGTTCCCGGGACAATCCTTTCGCTCTGTTCTTGTCATTTATCCCTCTCTTGCTGATGGGGCTGGTGGGGAGAGTCACAGGGAGCATGGGTGGCAGGCTGGGGGTTACATGAATTCTTCTTTTTTTTTCATTGGGGGAGAGAAAGCCCAATTAACAAAGGATAAGAAGTGAACCGTAAACACCCTCAACAAGGCCCAACAAACCTACAAGAACAAGAGCTCCCTCTCTCTCTGTCTCTATCTCTCTCTCTCTCTGCCTCACCCCCCTCTGCTGACCACTCCCCCCTCCCTCCATCCTCCCCCCTCCTGCTCACTCACTCTCTCTTCCACTTCCCTCACAAAAGGAAGGCTCAGAGCTTACAAAGTGCCAATTAACACTGAATGTTTGCCCCTCGCACCTCCCTCTCTGAACTGCTGACAGCTCTGGTGTTTGGGTTAATACCAAAGGCCTGCAAAGAATTATAATTCTCCTCCTTGCCCCATCCCCCCTTCTCTCCCTCTCCTATCCTTTTATTTTGTTTCCAATGGGGTGGTTTTACAGTTCAATGCACAGTCAAAGGGTGATATAAAATGACTTTCCAAAGAATTTCATTTGGGGAGAAGAGGGGCTGTGTTGCATTGGGGCAGCCAGAGGCAGCACCAGGGATAGCGGGGGGAGCGGTGAGGCAGAGAAAGAGAGACAACTATAAATTAGTAGTTGAAGACAGTGAAAAGGTTTGTATCAAAATATGTCATGTGTCGATCTTACTTTTGTTTCCTCTTTCACAAGCAAAATAAATTCTCATCTATCCAAATTCATTTCCCTAAAAAAGACATTTCTGTGTTCTCCCCTCAGGAATCGTTTGCTATTTCTTCCTCTGTCATCACCACATTGCATCCAAAAAATAACGCAAACATGACCCTGGTTTACACACATGTGAACACACACATATATGCTCTCTCACACACACACACACCCTTTCTCATCCATTGGAACTGTAGGTCCCACTTGAGATGAAGATAGCAGCGTGGGTCATTTATCACAGGCGAGGCTGATGGCTGTGCTATGCTTGTATTTCTCCCTTGTGAACTCCAATAAATCAGCCTACTGAATAAAAGAGCGGCCAATGAGAGGAGGTGAGAGGGTTAAACTCTGGGAGAAACAGAGACCACTAGGCTCTTTAAGGGAGCTTCTGCCTGCTCTCAATTCCCTGCCCAAACTGGGTCTGCTCCGGCAATTTATGACCTCTTGGGACCGGGTCTCTCCGCTCTTTCTTTACTCTGGGATGAGGTGCCCAGTTGAGTATTCTTAGGGAAGCAGCAAAACTTTGGGATTTTGCTTATGTCAAGAGAAGGTGTCATGGATCCAGCTAAATCACAAAATATTTTGAAAACAACACACTTAATAACTTCTAGTGAGATAGCGGAAGTAGCATTAAGCTAGTTAGTCCCATAGACAGTCTGTGGTTAGTCCCAGTGGCTACTCTTGGTGGCTAACCGTCAACACTGGTTCTTTTCAAAAGTAATTTGCCTTCAGTTTAGCAAATAGTGATTTATTTTTTAACAAATATTTAACTAATGTTAGCGCAGCATTTTCTAAAATGTCTTTGCAGTGCTCTGGTACCTGTTGCACTGTCAGTGTCTGTAACGACTAACAACTAGTCTGAGCTAAAATTTTGTCTTCAGCAACTGTGTGTTGAACGTGTAACCAGAACAAAAAGGGATTGTTACTGTTGCCAAAGGTACGATTGATATGATAAATAAAACCACAAGAGTTTCATGAAACATAGAGAAAATGTATTAAATCAGAATTTGCAGAAGAGAATGACACCTAGACTGACAGGTCCATCACTAGCTAACTAGCTAGCTCGGGCCATGTTAAAGTTAACAATATTTTAAAGGAGCAAGGCAAGCTGATTGCTAGCGTGCTCAGTTGAATGGAAAAAAACCCCCAATGCTTTGACATGGCTGTCAGAGATGGCAGAGGTATGATCACATAATCCAGTTTGAGCTATAACAGGTGGTGTGTTCCACGTTTTATTTCCCAATTGCTCTCGGAAAGAAGAATAGAGAACTGTAAACAAATTGCCAGTTTCGGATCAACGGCGGAAGTTACATCCATAATTCACGCATGGTATCATGGGGGCTAGGAATAAGGTAGACAGCATAGCACAAAATCTCATACTGAAATGTTGGCAGTCAAGTTGCATTTTGGGTAATGTATGTGTAACCCGCTGCCTCTGCACACTAGTCACTAGACTCCCTCTCTACACCTCCTGTAAGACTCTGCATTGTGATTTTTTTCTTCTATATAGCTGCGGGGAAGTGTTGTGCGGTGAGAGAAGGAGGCACCAGACACAGAGTTCAGATTTGTGATTTACCTTGTCTGTGGTTTTATTTCACGGGAACATTCAGTAACATCTCTGCTGCTCTCTATCACAGTGGCTGCTGGCATCATATCCTCCACATCGTCAACCTTACTGGGCAAGAGACAGTTAATTTTATTTTAAGAAATAAATCTCTCACTCAAGCAATAATTAACATTTACAAATAATACATTAAATGAACATAAACATAACTGTCTGGGTAAACTAAATATGACTCTCTGAAATGAATAAATCACAAACATAAAACATACATTCTCAAATAAGCTTAACAGAAAAGCTAATGCTATCAACCGTTAACAGCAAGCTAGCCACACTCATAGCTTAGCCTCAATAACGTCATCAAACACTAAAAAACACGGTTCATTTATAGTGAACAAATCAACAAAACGTGTGGTTTAAGCACTGATATTGTGATATAATGCAGGACTCTGTTACAGTGCTCACCTTACAGGGCAAGAGACAATTAACTTAGAAGAAAATGGCGTCCTAAACGGAGCACATCTCAAAGCTACGGCGTCCTGCCAGAGACAAACAGTGCGAACTTCAACAATCCCTGCATAGTAGACAGCGCAACAGTGCCTCCTGCTGGCTGAAACAGGTAGCTGCCTTACATTGGCATCAGTTTTTTACAAGGATGAAGAATGTGTAAAATAAAAAGATGATTATGTGGTTTTGGTCCCCTTTTTAAACAAAAGGTTTCAGAAGTTCTATATTGTAACATGTATATGCAATATATGATAATGTAAATGCTGAATGGTAGGCTACTCTTTTAATTAGGGATGTCCCGATCCGATCTAAAAGCTGGGTATCGGGGCTGATCGAGGCATTTGTTAACTGATCGGGATTGGCTATGTCAAGTTATTCAGAGGATCTGATCCCTTGCTTTACGTGATTTATGTTTTTATGAAAATTATGAGCACTCGTTTAATTTCAGCTCTGTTTCAGAGTATTTTGGATTAATGGTGCATGGTGTTTCCGTGCAACTGCGAAATGCAACAACAAAATGCTACTACCACCTTTCTTGATCTGGTGTGACCATTAGCTTATGGTGGCTAATGTTAGCACACTTGAGCTTGATATTTCTGTGCAACTGAGTTTACTGAGTCACTATAAGCATGCTTGCTGTCAGCGTTGTTGTCAAGACCTCCTACGCCGAGACATGACCAAGACCAGAGTGTACCGAGACCAAGACAACACCAAGACTTTAAGGGGTTCAGATCAAGTCCAGACCCAGAGCACTGCGAGCCCGACGCTGCATGACATGCTTACAATAAAATGTGAGACACGCAAAGCATTAGCACTCCTCAGATTGCTCTGGAAGATCCACATTCCCATATAAACACCCACAGGAAACACAACTCCTCCTCATTCACCTCATTTATTGCCATATATATATATATATATATATATATATATATATACTGTATGTGAATGTATAAATGTACCATGACATATGTCTTGATAGAATAATCAATTTTCTTTGTTTTCTATGAGCAAACACATACACCTTAACCATCTTTATTTAACACCTTTTTTTTGCACAGGCAATTCAGTCATATCCCGAGTTCTCTGAGGCTGAGACAAGACCAAGTAAAAATGCAGTCTGAGATGGGTGCTCTTGAGACCAAGACTTATCCCAAGTGCTACAACATTGCTCATTATATTCTTATGAACAAAAACATTTAAACAGTGTAGATTCCGCTACAAGAATATTAATTATCCCACTTTATTATTTTCCAGAGGATGAACAAGAGCTTTAAAGTGGAGCCTTTCCTGTTAGGATGTCATCTGTTGGCCCTACAAAAAAAGGGTGAGTGTTAGAGGTGGTGTGAAACTGAGCCAGACTGGCTTCATCTACATTAAAGTAAGGGGAGCTGAGCAGGGAGCTGACATGACCTGACACGGTTCATGGTTCCACCAGTGAGGGCTGGCTGGGCCTCTACTTCAACCCTGGGACCTCAGGGTCAAAACACTCTGCAGTCTCTCTGGGATGAAGGTGGCTGGCGAGACATGTGACTCCGGCCTCTGTCTTAAATCCTGAATTCTGGGATTTACTTGAGATAATGGGAGTGCAAAATGGGAACTTATAGCTCGGGGCGATAGATGAAGAATTCATGTGGGAATAAAAACAACTGTATGTATGTGCAAGGAATCAGATATCCTCATTTCCAGACACATGATCAAGCTTCAGTATATCATTTTTATCTGAAGATTTATTTGGAAACAGGTGCTTCTCCTGCGGCTGAGCTGCCAGGCAGAGAAGGAGCACTCAGTCTCCTCTCTGTAACATCTGATTCATATGAACTATAATTTCTGCTTGCCAAATGACAGATCCAAAGGTCAGGGATGTGGCTGTGTCAAATGAGGGTCGTGAGAAAAGCAGAAAGGAGCACGTGCCTAGAATTAGATGAATGTCAAAATTCGTTCCACTCCATCCTGAAGAACGGACACATGTGAGAGGAGTCACTCTGGCCTGAGTGCAATCGCAGGTCTCTCTCGGTGAAACAGGATTTCCTCTTTCCTTCATTTCAACATTCTTCTCCTTTCCCCCTCAATCTCGCATCCTTTATTCCTCCCGAACCCAAAGGAATTTCCTTGGATGGGAGCGTGATGTGAGTGGTGTGTGTGTGTGTGTGTGTACATGTCTGGAGTCTGCGTGACCTCGTCAGCGCTGAGCAGAACAGAGCAGACCGGCCACGGGGGCCAAAAGCCCTGTGGGACCCAAATCTGGCTCAAGATCCGGGACTGTTCTGCACCACATTGGATCTCGGGCTGTAACTCACCCTCTGTCTGTGGCTTGGGATGGTGTGGAGGTAGGGGTGAATTGCAGGTCAGCCATGGAAAAGCTTGCTTTATTGTCTGTCTCGGAGAATGAAGGATAGAGGGAAGAGAGGGAGAGAAAGAGGGATGGTAGGAGGTGAGGGTGGATGGGAGAGGAGGGAGGCTGGTAGCTGAAGAGGGGGAGAAGAGGAATGTATTAAACATAAGGATAGAAGAGGAGGTTTTGACATGAAGGTAGATGGAGAAAAATATGTATTAAGTCTGACAGTAGAGAGGTGGACATTTCTAATTCAACACATCAGTCTTCCTCATCTATGATTTCCACTTTTCCATGTGGCAGACTGTCTGTAAGCACATGGCTATCTTTAGATGTCCAGTGTGGCGGATTTAGGGGGATATATTGGCAGAAATTGAAATATCATAATTATGTTTTCTTTAGTGTATAATCACCTGAAAATAAAAATCATTGTGTTGTCGTTACCTTAGAATGAGCCATTTATATCCACATAGGGAGCGGGTCCTCATCCATGCGGATCGCCATGTTTCTACAGTTGTCAGAACGGACAAACAAACACTGGCTCTAGATAGGGCCATTAGCCTTTTCACATTTTTGCATCTGCCACCATAGTTAGCAGCCCATATGAGATGAATAGGAGAAAAACAAAGATTAATGTGAAAGTGTTTCATTCAGTGCTTTTACCAGTTTAAGTCACTGTGTCGACCCGGTGTCACTTCGAAGTTGTTGAAATCAGATACTTGGGCAATGACTTGCAGCATCAGACACGAGACAAAAGCTGTCCTTTAACATTGGCATGATATGCAGCCGGTTGCTGTTATAGATTAATGGCGCCTGGTGGCATCAGGGGGACAAGAACGAAAGTTGAAGCAGCAAAAGTCCAAGTGGGGTGGACAGGGGTGGTGGCGGATGGATCCAACAAGCAGAGCGGCCTTCACCTGAGAGAGCGGTGTTCACGTCCTGTAAGATTATGAAGCCAAACCCTGTTGTTTTTTCCTAAACTCAACCATGTGTGTTTGCTGTTGAAGGGAAAAAATGTCAATTTGCTGTGCTGTATTGATGTAGTGCGATTATTTTGAAAGACACTGTATGAAAACCGTACATTTCCTGTGAAAACGGAAGTGTATTCTGAAAGAAGACAATGCATGTAACAGGCTGAAGTCAACCTGTGTCCCAGAACGTCAACAACCAACACACCCAGGGTACCTTGCATGTCATATCTGGACACGGAAGGTCCATGACCAAACGTCAACATGTGGTGAGGTCAGAGTGAGAATGTGTTGACTGGGTCCATTTGTTTGGAGAGGAGGAGACCTCTGCTGATAACCTGGCTCCTGCTAAAAACCTTGTAAATTTCAGGATTTCAAGTTATCAGAGAAAAAGGTGATCACACATAAGCAGGTGCTGGGCTAGCAGCCTGTCTGTGACACTCCAAACAGCATCTGAGAAACACTGATTTGTAACGTGAAAGTGCTTTTTTCAGTGTTTTGGACAGGAGGAGACCTCTGTGGATATGTTGGCTCACAGTAAAAACCTCCTGAACGTCTGGATCTTAACTTATCAGAGAAAAGGGGTGAGGACAGAAAGCAGGTGTGAGGCTAACGGCCTGTCTGCGATGTGCCAAACAATGTCAGAAAAACACTGATTTGTAACGTGAAGCTGCTTTATTCAGTGTTTTTATTGGTTTTAATCACTAGCTCTGTTTGTTTTGTTTTGAGGACGAGACCTCTGCGGATAATGTTGAAACCTCCTGAACAATGAACGCTCAAGGAATCCTGATCAGGAGAAGTTTCAGCTGGCTGCAGTTCACAATCCTAACCGCTAGGTGCCACTAAATCTTACACGCTGTTCCTTTAAGGCTGAGCTGAGACCCGTAACACACTATTTGTATCAAATGGTAGATCAAAAGCAACTCTTCCAATATGTATGTGCTCCACACTATAAGTAAGGGGCTTATGAAAGTTATATTGAGTGCACTTGACAGTTTGAAGTGCCGCACAGCATCGCACTGATAGGGGCACTCACGCACAATGGAGGAGAATATGAGCCTCATGATCATACACATAAGCAGATTTGTAGAGGTTATCAAATGAGATGATTTCTACCAGATTTTGAGTGTCAAAGTTCTTCACCCGAAAGTGATCGATGAGTGCTCGGTAATTGTCCATTGTGAGGAGATGTCAGAGGGAGACGGCATGTCACCTCGCAGTGAGAGTAAAAGAGCTGGCAAATGGAAGTGATTACATCTAATATTCCCCATCTGGGAGTGATTGCCTCAGAAGACGAGTTTCAAAGAGGAGTACGGCGGGGAGAAAAAGAAAGAGGCAACAGTAATTTGCACAGGATTTACAAATCTCCTGAATCGAATTTGGGAATCTTTGCGCACATCTTGTTCTGCTCCGTCGAGACAATCACTCATGAAATGCACGCACACATGCATAAACAACACCACACAAGTCAGTGACACTGCGCTATTGCACACATGTATTTAATGTGTGTAAGATAGGTTGTTGCACAAAGTCTTAATCCCAGAGAATAAAGTCGTAACATTCACTGCAGCACGTTGGATTTAGAGGCCCGCACACCAGTACTCAATATATCTCGCAGTCTGTCTGTGAGCAATCACAAACCACCCAAGAAATGGTTGCCAGTGTGACAGAGTTGAGCCGGAGCCAGGTCAGAAGTGATCAAAGACTGCTGAGGAGAGAGACAGAGAGGGGGAGAGACAGAGGGAGAGGGGGAGAGAAAGAGGGAGAGGGTTATCTGGTCCCAATTACATTCAATCATGGGAAATTGGCAAAGTGCAAAGCGAGAGAGATCTTCATGATGAGAGCAGGAGGCCAGATGAGCCGAGGTGGTCCGCCGACATTTCTGACTTCACAGAGAAGACGGGAAAATGAAGATTGGGACTCTAGTCGAGATTTTTTCCCCTCTTTCTTTTATTTGAAGAGTTTTCTCTGTTTTTGTTGTTGCTGTGGGTCACAGTGACACTGACTTTAGCGCTGTTTTATTTCATCCAGAATCTTTCAGTAATAAATGACAAGAACATCATCAAACCGACAGCCTTGGCCAATGTCAAACATGATGTAAACTGCAGAGAAAATGGGGAAAAAAACATATATAAACTAACCATGCCTATAATCCATCAGATTAATGCAAAACTAAAATGGCATCCATCATGAAACTAAAAAATATAAGAAATACATTTGTTGCCTTTGGTTTCTGATTTATTTTTTCTCAAAGGAGAACCTCGGACAAGTGATTGACATTGCAGATATGTATGCTGTTGCAGATCAAAACCATTCAGTTGGACTTTCAGCTAGATGTTGATGGTCAGGAACAGCTCAGTCACCGGAGGAAATTCAATTTACTTCAATTGTCATTCTCTATATACAGCAGCATATAGTGAACGAAACGTCGTTACTCATGAATCCAGGTGCAGCAAAGAACATATAACAACCAAGACATTAAACATGGACATGACAACAATGAAGTGCATTGCGCATACTGTACATTTCTGCAAACCATGAATATGTTATATCATATCAGCATTTCTAAAATGATGTGGTATACGAGCTGACATTGTCATCTGAAAGGTGGAGGGGATGGTGCATGATGTGTGCCATGCTAGGCACCAAACATGGGTGTTTAGTCATGATCTGTTGCTGTTTTTCCAGCAGCTTTATCAGCAAACCATTGCTGTTTTTCCACTAAAATGTGTGTGTTTTGCAGCGGCATATCCCTGTGTTTCTGGAGTGTTTTAGGCACAAAGGTGTTTTTTTGTTAATGGCCGGGATTGTGGAATTTTTTAAGCTTATTTTGTGGGGTTTTTGCCTCTATTTGACAGCACAGCATCAAGTGTTAGACGGGGAGAGAGAGGGATGGCATGCGGCAAAGGGCCACAGGCTAGAACTGAACCCGTTACCGCTGCGACAAGGACATTGCCTTTGATCGTGGGACACCTGCTCTACCCACTGAGCTACTGGGCACCCAGACTGAGTATTTTAACCCAAAACAGGATCTTCTCCTAACCATAACCAAGTGTTATTTGTGCCTAAACCTTTCCACACATTGACCACATTATAGTTGAGACATAAAGTTTCTACATATCTGCCACATAATAATTGTGCAAATGTAACATATCCATGGTTGGTAGAAATATACAATGCCAATGCTGGCAGCTGGGTTTTGAGATAACAAAACTGAAGACTGAGTGCTTATTGAACAGTGTGAAACAGGTGTGAAATACGCAAGTTGAAACTTGGCATTTATGACAGAGCTGTGATGAGATAAGGTAAAGTAACGAGTAATGTAAAGGCATCACTGTTGCTGCTGAGTAATTATTAAGTAATGGAATTTCTTTTTCAGTGACTAATGTGTAATGAGAGATTGATTTCAGTCTTCAAGTAACTTGCCCAGAACTACGATTAAATACTCTGCCAACAATGTGTAAACTTGATCCCTTAATCCTTTAATGGGGCAGTAATATGTGAGATCAGGACTTTAAAATTATTCAGATTCAAGGATTTAAATAATTAACTGCTGATAATGTGTGATGGTGTCGTAATAAGTTAAGAAAACTTTAAAGGATGATCAGCTCAAACAAAGACTCCTCTTTGTATACAAAGGAATTGAACAGGCTGCGTTTCCCCACCTAATGAATGCTGATAAAGTGAGAGGAGATAACCAAACAGGCATAACAAAAGAGATTTCTCTCACTGAGGGTTTCACTCTGATTTGTCAAGTGGCTCCTTCTCCCCTCTGATTGGTCAGGAGCCCTCACCAAAGAATGCCAACAAAAAAGTGACCCTCCAGTGAGCACCTCCTCCCTCAAATCCCTCCATCCCCCACCTCTGTGTCCCTCACCCATCCCCCTTCCTTCTACCCGCCCCCCGCCCCCCCCCCCCCCCCCCCCCCCCCCCCCCCCAACCCTCTACCACCCCTCTCCCCTCTCTCTCGTTCTCTCCCAGTTGCCTCACGGCTTGCTGTGACCCATCTTGCACCTCCCGAAGCCCACAACAGACGCTTGGTGTGTGAAGAAGGTCAGGAGTTCAGGCTTGGCTGAGGCTCCATCCCTCCCTCTGCACAGAGGAGGCCTGCCCTGAGGGTTTATAATTATCTGCCGTTGGCATTCAGCACAGGTTCAAGCACAGTGCAAGCGCTGGCACCAGCGTGGGGGGATGCGCTTGGCTACACACTTGGTGATTAGTTGTCCCTAATTGTCAGTTCCTTGTTCCTTTTTACCTTTCTTTCCCTCTCTCTGTGTCTCTTTCACCCGTTAGAACATCTTTACATAAAACTTGGCACTTTGTTTATTGTCCCAAAAATGCACTCAGCTGTGCTTCTTTTCTGCTTCATTATTCTTTGGATCAGTCTTGCAACATTTTATAATTCGTCTCACAAAAAGGAAAAAAAAATCTCCTTGTAGGCATCTGGTTCCTCCTCACATACTCACAAACTCTGATCTCAGTCTTCTGCAATCGAGTGACATGAATACGCAGCGCCTGTCTGTCAATGCACCACCAAATTTTTACTCTCGTTGACAGAAACAGGTAAATTCAGCCGAGTAGCCTTCAGTCTTGACTCAGTGTGGATGAATAATGGATGCTGTTTTACATTCCATTGCTTTTTATGATAAATCTAAATGTATAAGTGACTAATTCAAGGTTATCCTCACAGTAAGATAGCTGTTGAGATGACACACTTGAGAGTAGAGCTTCTAAACCTCACTGACGGCAGATGCAAGACGCACGCCATAAGACTCTTCTAAGAGAAAAGATGTGGAGAAGTAAAGTTATACAGCCTCCACAGATGGTCTGAATGGGCCACAGTCACTGGCATGGGAAAACCAGGTGGCCTTGAAGCTATCGTATTCTTGTCTAAATCTGTTTATGACTATACCAAAATAAGTGCTCTTCATACTCACCTTGAACTTGTGTTTCTCCTTAAAAAATTTGCAGGAACATGTGCTGTCCATGCTTTAATCTGTCCCTGCAATCTGAATTTGTTTTCAATATTGCAACAAATACAAATCTCTCTGTCTCTCAAATTTTGTATACATATATTATCTCGTGAGTCACTGCAGATTTTCTCCCCGGTTTTGTGGAGCAAGTGAGTCAGTTTCAAAGGTGAGTGTGTGCTTTCCATCAGGCATTTATATTGGCACTGACAGGCGGTGTGATAAATGACACTGGATAAATCCATTCCTCAATGCCTTCAGAGATGTCTCCGCGCCATTAGTCACTCACACTAGAGATCTCTGCAAGAGTCCATCATTGCTGCTCTGAGAAACACATCTGCAGACCTTGAGACAGACCCTGAAATGGGCTGACAACTGAACCAATACTGTTGGGGGCTGTTGGGGAGGGGGCAGAAAGAGAGGAACAGCAGTCAGGCAGATGTGGGGCCTGGATGACTGCCAAAGCAGCGCCCCGTCATCCTACAGCAGACCCTTCATCTCAATATGAGTGAAGGAGAAAGAGAAAGAGATGTGGAAAACAGCAGGGAGTAGGAGGAGGGAAAGGGGGACATGGATAGATTTTGTACAAAGGCTCCAAGACTATTCCTCTATCTGAGAACATCCTCCAAAGCTCTTGGCATCATTTCACCGTGACTGCACGCCCACAGTCACAATCAGCCGTGCCAGCTGATGATAAAGGAAAAAAAAGTAATTGAATTGAAATAATTTATTGTGCCAACACCTCACTGAACGCAGCACCTTGACTGGCCTATTATTCTTTGACATTTCAGTGGAAAGTAGAACTAGTCCTTTGAGTCCTCTATAAAAATCTATATTTAACACATGCACAGATGGTTGGAATAAAACCCACATTTACCCCTCTTCCCCTCTGTTTTTGGTGCGAGGAAGTAGTCGAGATTTTTGCCAATTTCCAAGAGCTATGTGAGATGAGACATGGACTTTTGACAGGTGTTTGTTTGAATATCAAACAGAGCCGTGGAGGCCTGCAGATGGCAGGCAGATTGCATTCCAGACAGGGGCTTCAGTCTGAGGCCGGAGCAATGGGGGAGAGCCCATCTTCGCTCCTCGATGGTTCTCCAGGGGAATGGATGTACAAACCCCTCTCGTCCGCATGACTATCATCATCATCATCATCATCATCTTGGCCTTCACCACTGGAACAGATGTCTGTAGACAGTCTGTCCATGCTGGAACAACACAGCACTTTTATTTTCCATGAGCTGTGTGCAGAGATGGGCTCAGCGTTGGGTCACAAACAAAGACTATTTAGCGTTTGATGTTAGTGTTTGTGTATTTGGCAGTATTTATATGTCTGCATTCTGAACCAAAACACTTCTGTAGAATGTGAATGTATTCAATTATGTAACATAATATTTTACTTGTATTGGTCTTGACTGAAAGACATTTTTTCTTTTTATAGAAAATAATAACTCAGAGAAAATGTTGGACTTTGCTGTGATTCGTTCCACGTAGGCTTCAGCTCTCGGTCGTGATATGTGGCTGGAGACATTGTTTAGTGTTTGACTCCATGCAGGTTACGGTTAGAGGTATACAATTTACAGTATTTAAGAGAAGAGTAAAATTATTGCCCAAACTATCAGTTGTAAACATTCATCACTGTTTATAGACCGACTTCCTGGTTCAACTTTGAACCACCATACTTGGGGTGTGTGTGCACACAATTTTTTTTTGCTGTGACAATTTATGACTGACAGGTGGGGTGTGTTCAATTTCTATGTGACCTCCACACAAAGTGGTTTACATAATCTGGCGTGTTTACAACTTCCCTGATATCTATGGACAAGTCAACGGTCATGTGTCTTCCCCTCGTACAGATGTTGCCACCTTCAGGATCTGAGCAATTTCTTTTGTAAGTACAAAGATATCAATGGTCACTACCTGTGTGAAGATGATTAAAGGAATACAATGCAGGATTTCCCTAAAAAACAGTTTAAATACGCATGAAAATTATCCCTCTCGATCATCACCTATGACCCACTAGAAGTGTGTGGCTGCGTGCTTATCTGCTGAGACCCTGCCCTTTGCCTCTGCCTGTGCCTCTGTGTTATGTGTCTGGGTTGTCCATGCGGTCTGTCGGTCCGCGCCATTCTCATGAACGCAATATCTCATGCATGCCCACTTACTGGATGGCTTATCAGATAGATAGATAGATAGATAGATAGATAGATAGATAGATAGACACCTTCAAACATCCTTTCAAGTCGAAAGTCAAAGTCAAAGCTCTTGTTTTAGTCTTGAATTTCCCACCTGGTTAGCTGGCTAGCTGACTGATTTGCTGGAGAAATAAAATGAGAGTGGGAGGAAGGTATGAATAGCTGGCAAGGTGCACCTCGGTGAGTCAACAGACACAGGGCACTGCCAGCACAGATCCGTGTGATGTGGGCTAATGCAGAGCTAGTCAGCCAGGTTGTTTGCTCTAGCCTCCATGCTCTGCCTCTTGCCACTGAACTTCTTACCCATTAGTTTCTAATGTGTTTTCATAGTTGCTAATTTCAAGCTTGTCCAATTTGACGTGTGGGTAGGGAGAGCACAATGCAGCTCTTAGTTGTGCAGCGACTAAAGAGATCGGGGGAAGGCTGAAGATGAGGTGAGAGGCCTGAAAACAGGCTCAGATCCGTTCCTGTAGACAGATCCTGACGAACATGGCCAATGTCAACAGGAGCTAGGCCACAGCTCGGTGCTCCTGCCCACACATACATCACCCATTTGGGTCTCATTACATAACCTCTTTTGAGAACAACTGGTTGAATGTGGTTCTTTTACTTGTACAGGTTTTTATTCTGCAGACATTGGTAGCTCTGCAGCTGTATCTCTGCTCACTCTCATGCATGTTCTCTGTGTCCACGAACAGCTTAGGAACTGAACCAGCAAGAACAAAACCCCGAAGGGAAAATGAAAATTCCCCCAGGTTCTATTTTTCAGTATTATTTTTTGTAGAACGGAGAGATTTTTTTTTAAAGCAATTCAAGACCATCTGCACTTTTAAGAAAAAAAAGTAAAAGTCCACACAACGTGTACCAGATGTGCTTTTAGGCTCCACAGCCAAGTCTCCATCAGCAGCCTGCACTCTCCTTCCCCTGAGGGTGGCAGGCCGGCAGCATACATAATGCCTGAGCTGTTTCATGCAACAGGTAGCCTCAATTTCCACATTCACCCCCACAGCTTTGTAGGAAATTCTGCAGATCTCTCACTGTGAACAAACCCACAGAGGAAAAGAAGAGAGTCTGTTCATCCTACAGCTCCATTGTGAGCGTCCCCATGCTGCTTTCTACAGTAACAATGACCTGTGGATGAATGCACGGCCTCCCGCCCCCAGCCCCCACCCTCCCCTGACCCCGACCAACGCTGAGGTAAAGACATGAGGTTATTTTCTTAACCCCGATACAAGACAAATACAACTCCCAGGGAAAGGATCTGAGGCCAAATTTGTCTTTTAATTCTGAAAAGATTGAAGGAGGGGATACACTGGCTGGAATGTTTGACTCCCATCTTTCCAAGATTTGGGGGGGGGGTTGGACGCAAGTCAAGCAGAACTGAGGACTTAGTGGCTTTTACAAGGAGGCTTCTCTCTTTAAGTCAGACAACTTCAATCAAGTTTCCTGAGAATTGTTCCTCCTATAAACACAGAAAGTTTTCATTGTACTTTCACTCTGACAGAAACCACATGACACGGGTAATTGTGAAAAGCCAATAAAATAGCCCACATGCTAATACTGGCCTGACATTATGACAACAGAATGTGACCACATATCGTAAACGAACTAAAACAAGTGACTCCTGCCTCTCATCTGTGACAGAGAGACTTTTCCTGATAATAAGAATCAAAGTGTTCCACTTTGTGCCACAGAGGCCGATCGGTTACTGAGCCTCACCCAGTCTGTGGTTGGTTAAGTCTATGTATCTACAAAAAGGGTTCAAGGTGAGGAAAGCCCCTCAAACAAACACAAACTCTGAACAAAGGAGGGATGGAGGAATCTGTGCTGAAAGAATGTGGCTCCTCTTTCAACTGTTGGTATGCTCGCGGCACCTCCTGTCAGGAGAAGAAAAATCCCAGGAAGAAACAAACTGAAGAAATGCAAAACAATCCCAACCTCCTGCTGCCTGCCGATTGATTGATTAGGACTTGTCGCATTTCTCTTCCTTTCAAATTGCTGAAGGCATTGAAAGAGTGAGTTTAGACCTCTGGGTTCATTCACATAAAGACAGAACAGTTTAAAGTAGGAACCCCGAGATTTTCATTAAATCTTCCACCTATTTTTGATACTATTTATAGTCCTCATTTTATCAACAATAGCCACTCAGTGTATTTGCATTCTTTAATTATTTCCATACATAGTAGCTTTCAATGTTTGTGGCGGAGTCCGCCATTCCCAGACTGGATTGAAATTGTCTTCACACGAATGAGGCATTCACAGGAAACAATGTGTGTAATCCAGCGTTAGTATTTTTAATTCTACCTCACTGACATCAACTTCACTGTTCACTGCTATCTCTCAAGGCAATTTAAGAGCTGTATTAAAAATATACTATGCTGGATTTTCCTAAAAAACAAAATAAAACCAAAAAAAAATACAATGTATAGACAGGAGTAATAATCATTAATCTTATGACCTTAATCATCACTTATGACCCACTAGAAATATGTGGTGGTGCATTTTTCTGCAGAAACTCTGCCCTCTGCCTGTATTTTCTTATTTTCTGTGTTCAAAATGTTTATGGACGTGTACCCCCACAGCACTCAGATGAGGTCCGGGCTTTATTAAAAGGTAGCAACCAGCTGCCAGACTGTAAGTAGCAGGCATCAAAGAGACCACACCCGATTTCACTCCGAAGTCATCGAAATCAGGCACTTGGGCAGTGACTTCTGGCATCAGACCCCATCAAAAGAAGTCGTCTTTTAACATCAGCATGATAAACAGTCGGTTGCCATTATAGTTTCTCCGAGGCTGGCGGCATCAGGGGGAAGCGCAGCGGGACAAGAATGAGAGATAAGGCAGCGACAGTTTGAGTAGGGTGGGTAGGAGTGGTGCTGGATGGGTCAAACAAACACCGACAGTAACCCGGGACAGCGGTGTCCACATCCTGTAAGATCATAAAGCCAAACCCTGAGTCAATTCCCAGTGTTGTACTGATGTAGTGTGTTTATTTTGAAAGAGACAGTATACAAATGGTAAATTTCCTGTGAAAACAAAAGTGCATTTTGAGAGAAGACAATCCATGTAGAACTTGACACAGCGTCCCAGAACATCGACAACCAACACATCCAAGAAGACTTGCACGTTGTTTCAGGACATGGAAAGTCTATGACCAAATGTCAATATGTGTCAAGGTCGGAGTGAGAATGTGTTGAACAGACACACACAGAGAACTGAGATATGGCTAGATGATATGCCAAATGAGAGTGAATGTGAGGCTAGCTTTCACTTTCACTTTTGCTGGTGAGTGTGTTCACAAATAGTGACCAACAATGTTGCATAGTGCACCTTTAATTTACTGCTAAAGCAAAGCAAACATTCCCTGATGTTGCAAAATCATATTGCATTTAACTGGTGCAACATCAGGTGGCTTTTATAGTGAAACAGTCACAGAAAATACATGCATTTTGTCTTCACGGTTAGCGCTCATCACGGTTGTTCATCAAAAATGCGCCTTCATTTAATGTCAGTTGTTTTAATTTGGGGGGGGGTATGGAGCAGTCACAGTGAGCTGTTAGATGAAGAGTTGCAGGTGACAGGCTGCACACCTCGAACTTGTCAGCAAGGGAATCTGATTTGCCCCTCCTCCCCTCTGCAATGTGATTTCATGCTGTGTTCAGCATGAAATCAGAGTGTTGTTGCAATCATTATTGACTGACTGCTTTATTAAACCAATGTGAGTTTGTTTGACTACGCTGTAAACAGATATACAGCTGCTCCTCTGTTGTATTTATGACAAACTAGCTGCTCAAGAAGTGTTTGCTGTAGTATTTAGCTGCACCAGAGCTGATATAAAATGGATTATAAATTTAACAGAGTTGAAATTTTGTAACGTAAGTTTAAGAAAAATGCCTGGTAGTATAATTGTGAGTCAGCTGTGTTTAAGCATGCACAAATGTAAATACTTTATTTAAACACTTTAAATGTGAGAAAAAAAATTCCATCTGAGTCACACACAAAGCCGTTTGTTGGCTTGTTTGTTCTTCTCCTCTTGTTTTGCTTTCCTCTCCTCAAGCTGCAAGTCTTTAGTCAGAGCTTTGCTTTGACAGGTGAAGATCAACCGGAGCCATCGCTATTGGCAACCATGTGGGATTGGAGGGGAGAGGTGGCCGTGGGGTCAGCGGCAGCGGAGTTATTCTATACCTATGCAATAACACACCCGGCTAGGGCAGAGTTCACAACATGCCTTTATTCTCTTCCTGCAAACACACCGCAGCACTATTTCACATTAAACTCCAAAGGCAGCAACAAGAGAACCAACATCTATTTACTACTGGTGTTGTTTCTGCTCCTGTCAGTGAAGAATGATGAACGGCATTGACACAAGTACCTGTGGTAACTACTGTGTTAGTTTTCCTTTCAAGCGTGCCATTACAGGAAGACAACTATCTTGTATCCTGCATCCTGTTTTCTGATGAATGTTCAGAGAGGAGCAATTGACTTCCGCTGCAGACACTTTAAACGGCGAAACAGCGGTTGGAGCGATTAAGCAGCAATCACATTTGTAATTATGATAATGTCAATTGAGCTTGTCAAGGATGAATAATTTCAGGGGAGACAGTAAAATATACCTAACAAGGCTTTTCTCAGCGGTAAACACGGGGCTTTTAAAACTGTAATTAGCCCTTTAATGTCTAACACATGGCTTACAAGCCATCCATGGGCCCAACTTCCCTTCTCTCAACCACTTTCCCCTTCTCTCTGTAGGACACACTTTTCACATAGCTGGAAATCTAACCACACAAATAGGAAGCTCTCTCAGTGGGGTGGGGGTGCGGCACAGGCGGGCGTAATTCAGCAATTGTGGGACAAATTGTTTTTTTCCTGTGCTTAAAATAGACACACAGGAGATGCAAAATAATATTCTGACTGTGTCTACCTCTGGCTACATGCATTGAATTAAATGCGAAACATTTTCCTGACTAGTGCTTGTTTTTTTTTCTACTTCCTTAGCGACCTAAACCACAAATAGAAGAGCTATATGTTTCCTGCAGTCCCTCCAGAAAGTTTCAGGCCACAGAAAAAGACAAGATCTGAACCTAACAAATGCAGCACCCGACTCCCCAAATACCACCAGTGCACCCCAGCTCTCTCTCCCACAACTGCCTCTTATGCATCCTCTCCATACACCCACCCAAAGTGTTCAAGAATTCCCCCTTGAGAGACAGACACAGATAATTGGTCACAGATTTTTGTTGGCAGGACACAAAGGGACCTCCTATTCACCCCTGCGCAGCTGTCTACTTCCCATTCTCCCATCTCTGCTCCCCTACTAGTTGCGTTCCCTCCAACGGTTCCCCCACCACCACCACCGTCGGAGCGGAGCTTAGCCGCTCCTCGTCCCCAAAACACAGCCCCTTTCACTGTCACAATAAAGCCATCGGGACACATGCCTCTCATGACCCTGACCCAAAGCCCCTCTCTAGCCTCCTTATGCCCCGAGGCCTCGGTGACATCCATGAGACCTTTGAATCTGTTACGAGTTCTCTTTGATAAAAGTTGTTCCACTAATTAGGGATCCACTGGCCTTCATTAATGCACCTGTAGGGTGATGCTTATCTCTGTTCTGTGTTAATTTATTTCTTCTGTGGTGGCCAGATTGTGCCATCACAACCATTTTGTACTTTATATGCTGCCATTGCCTATTAATGAAATCATAGTCAATATAATACAACAATTATACAGAATTTTATCAACAAACCGTTTATCTGTTGACTTATTCTGGAGTTTTACTTATTGCATACACTGTATTTCATGTGAGAGATACATGATCTGTTCTTTAAAGTACCTCTACATATCTAAAAATGGAGTGGTGGGAGATGTTTAAAGTACCCATATAACAATACATTTTCCACTTCAAGAAAAAGTTCTGCATTCAAAATCTGACTTAAATGGTCCCTGTCGGTGTAATATTATTATATTAAGCTTTCTGTACTGACTGCATATTAAAAGCTGTTCATTTGTTTTGTATGTAAAATCTAAACCTACAAAACTAGTAACTTGTGTTGACTAAAAAAACGACATTATTTCCCTCTGATATGTAGCGGAGCATCAAGTTAAAATAAAGTATTAAAGGCCCTGAAAACATAGTCACAATCACCTTCCTACTATCAACAATGTGGTCCCACACATAAGCTGCCGGTGTTACAGCAGTTTTGGTTATTTCAAAAGAGAGATGTCTGTAAAATCTTGTTTTGTCTTTGCTTTTCTTGCTGGTTTAGAGTAGGCAGAATATGGTTAGAAAAAGGTGGCTTCACATAGACTTTGTTGCATCAGTCAGAATTAAGCAGCATTTATAAAACTGTGATGATATCTGAAGGATTGTTTGCTTAGCCTATTGAATACTACTAGTATTTTTATCCAAAAAATAATTAAAAACGTGACTTAATTAGTCATGAATATTAAATGTTGTCGAGAAGGAATGTAAGGTTTAAAATCAAGTTTTCAGGGACTTTAAGTACAAGACAATGGAAATGCTTCGGTAAAGTACAAAAACCCTAAACGCATGCTTGAGTTAGGCCGTTCTCATAAACTGTTTGTACATCTCCCTATAAAAAGCGATGCACCCAAATTTATACATATCCCACATAATGATTAGCCAGTAATTCATGTATAACCTACATATTTTGGAAGGTTTCGGTCATGCGACCAATATGCTGATGAGAGTAAACAAGGAAGCAGTCCTGAGTGGTCCAGTTAGTAGGCAGGTCGGGGTGGTGGATGGGTCAAAAAACACAGGACTTCCTGCCGAGACTTTCCCCAGGAGACAAGTGTTTGGAACCAAGTGAACTTTGAGTCATTTTCAGATACGTCCTCACCATGTTTCTTTTCCTAAACCACACACAATAACTTTATTTGCCTAAACCTAACCTCCGTAACTTTATGTTAATTATGTAACTTTAAGTTAAGGACATATCATGGAGTGCTACAAGATCATATAAGCCGTTGTGTGAGGATACGTGCCTTGAGTACAGTACTTGAGTAAAGCCACATCCAGATTAATGCGTTTTTGTTTTAATAGTGTTTTTAAATGGAAATTATCTCCAAACACAAGGAGCAAAGTTTTAGAATTAATCTCCATCAATATTAACATATCCGAAAACACATATCGCATGACCATTTATGTACACTGGGCATGTGCATTGCAGTGTAAACAGGAAGCAGAAAGTCTGCTCTGTGGTTGGTTGCTTAGTTACAGAAAATACTGCGGAGATGATGAAAAGTAAGACCAGAGATTTTCTATGTTAGAAGCGACAGGTATGGCAGTCAAGGTAGAAAACAGATTGGGAGTCGATACAGAGCAAATATGACGACTTACAGAGGGCAATATTCATAGGTTAAGGTGACCATATTTTGATTTCCAAAAAAGAGGACACTCGGCCTGGCCACGACATAGCCTACTTAAATGATACTCGCAGTTTACTCAAAGATGCCTTATAATTTTAATATATTCAAAATTTATATGTATGGATAGAAAATTCAGTTATATTACAAAATAATATCTCTCAAAGACAGAAATTCAGATAGGCCCCAATAGGGGACACATACACACAGTAGAGTGTGGCGATCCGAGCCCGACGGTACCCGACGGGTTGGCCGGGTTCGGTCAAAAATGTAGCTATAAATTGTATTCGGGCTCGGGTCGGATTCGGTCAGCTTTCAGTGAAAATGTAGTGTAAAAATGAATAAAATCCTATTGTCTGTCCTGTTTATTGCCTGGGCACTGTTATTTACATGACAACACCTGAACTTAACACACACACACACACACACACACACACATTGGCTGTTTGTTTCTACCTCTCCCCTCGCTGGAAGTCTCGGACCTCCAGCCGCCGCCTCCGCCTTGATTAAACGCTGAAAATAAAATAAAAGAGGGAGACAGGTTTTTCCTATTTTATCTTATTTTGTTATATTTCTCCCTCTCCTCTCGCTAGAAGCGTCGAACCTCCCGCCTCCCGTTCCCATCTCAAACACGGAGGTCTCCCTCTCCGCAGCTGAGCACCCACAGTGCACGCCCGGCCTGTTAAATAGCCTGTAACCATAACAACTATGTGACACAAACTCAGTGCTTTGGTCATTAAATAATGTCGGGCTCGGTTCGGGTTCAGACAGAAATATGCTGCCCGTGCCGCACTCTAACACACACACACACACACACACACAAACACACGGAAAACCGGACATTATCATCAGTTTATAAAAACCCCCCGGACGCCCCGGACGGGACGTGAAAAGTGGACATGTCCGGGCAAAAGAGGACGTTTGGTCAGCCTATCATAGGTGGAGGATGCAATGGCAATGGGAAAGAAGGACTCACACAAAAATGATAAAATACAAAAGCTATGTAGATCTAGCTTTAATATACTGACCTAATATGCTGTGACTGATAAGACCCATGTGGCAGTGCCAGACCTAGCATGTTCAGTGCCCTAACAAGCTTCCCACCACCACAACGGTGGTGCTGGGGAAAAATGGTAGCCACCCCAGGTCTCACCCCCATATAGCCTCAGTGCGTAAGCGGCTTCATTTGGAATCACAAAACCCTTTCAGCAGTGTTAACTACGTTGGCACCGCTAGCCATGCTGACACTGCTAACTGTGCTAACAGAGCTAACAATGCTAAAGGGGGCCAGGTGAGTTTTCAGACTAAAACAGGGTCAACAGTGATTGCAAAGGTCTCTGTTTTAGGAGTTTCAAAATGCCAGAGTTGTGTGAACGATGGGCATACACTTCGCAATAGTTCGAGGTCTAAAATGAAAATGTATAAATGTGGATGAAGCCAAATGTGCTGAGTTACATTCTACTACTGTTAAAATGTCATTGTGACTCCTGGGTACGCAGCCAATTTATTATGGGAAGTACACAGTTTAAGTGTAAGGCTCCAAAACAACATGTTACCCATGAGCTCCTCTCGTTGTGGTGGTCCTAAAAAAGGCATTTATTTGAGAACATCTCTGCTGTAACCACTGAACAGTATGGTAATGATATTAGACTTTAGGAAGGCACAGGAGTAGAAATGTGTTCATACAGGAAACAGAAGAAAGTAGAGCAACACGTTTCACCTCCAGCTTCCTGTACTTTCTCCCTCCTCTCCCTAGCGTAATGGATTGCATGTGCGGAGTTGGTGTTGTGCCGAATACTTAAAAGACTAAAACAGACACAAGACAGAATCAAGGGGCACAAATAAGAAATTGTACAGTGTTGAAAGACGGGGAAAAAAAGGAGAAAAAACAAGAAGGAACAGCGAGAGTTCAGTCTGGAGGGAAAGAAGGAGAATAAGGTGATTACAATTCCAGTCACAACTAGCGCAGCAGCTTGTGCAGTGATCCTAGATTTCTTGAGCAGCCAAGCACAGCTGTTCCCAAGGGGCTCATGGGAAGGCATAGGTCAACCACCCCTTTCCTGACTCACCACATGTTAAAGGAATTCAGCAGTGCATTGTGGGATATGACACCGGTAACCCCCACAACTAAGTTTCCAAATTACTAACACATACATTCTCAAACCTGTCTGCCATTTCAGCGTTGGAAAAATGACAAACGTTGATGTAAAATGGGAATGTGTAATGTCATAATACCAGCGAGTAAGACACGTGTAGATTAAAAACCCACGCACTGAGTAATGGAGAAAATGATCACACTTCTTTGTATTTTAGTGGATGTAATTCTCAGAGTGAATGAAGACATTATCACCTGTTTTTCGGCTTATCTCTCTCAGAAGATCGGCCACGATGACCTCACTAATGGATGACTTACTAACACAAGTCAAATTTGGGGTATTAAACAATTATTTATCACAGTGTCCTGGCTTTACTCCTAGAAAACAGTTCTTATCTGTTTACCAAATGGAGACAGTACAAGCTATTGTAATAGATAAGGCAGACAAACAAGATTGTTCTTTTCGAGAGGCAAATGTTTGTCATTCGGTTTAACATTCCTGCATGCAGCTGGAGGATTGAATTCATTTGTCACATTCCCTCCATTACTCCTTTCTCCTCTCCCCTCTCCCCTCTGCTATCCCTAACATGAAACTAATTACAGGTTATTAGTAATCATACCTAAGAGTTATAGGCTGTAACTATCTGCAGCTTGGCCCGGAAATTGAGTTAGGGAGATAATGAATGACAACTGATCCACTGGACTTTTCACAATCAGTACTGGGAAATTGCTGTGTGTAGTTAACTAATTTTACACTGCCTGTTCAAGTTGGAAATTTTGCGGCGTTATTTCGTTGTGCTGTTATCTATTTAAGGGACAATCTTGGAATGGAAGGACAGAGTTTTCTCACCTTTAAGGGTGCTTTCACACCTGCCCTGTTTGGTTAAGTTCAACAGATCTCAAGTTTGTTTGCCCCCTAAGTGCGGTTCATTTGGGCAGGTGTGAACACAACAATCGCACTCAGGTGCGCACCAAAACAACCAAACTGAGACCTTCTTGAAGAAACAAGAACAAACAAAATCTGGTGCGGTTCGTTTGTGGTGAGAACGTGTTCCGACCTGGATCAGAACCAACTGCAGTCACATGACACATTGTTTGGGTTAAACATGAGCATGTTACAGTCCTGGAGGATTATTAATGTGCACCTCCTCCTGTACTGCCTTAATATGCACATTCAGCACATCCAATGCATCAAAACATTGTTTTCTAGTTGGAGCCGCGCCTCGTTTTCAAACTGTATGGTTTGACTAAAATGAACAATGACAGCAATATAGTCCACGATGAGCAGCGCTAAAATCAACCTGCGTAGTTGTCCCTCCATTGTGACATTAGAAAGTGTCACATTTATCTTGCAAGGGTACTCTTCTTCAACGTTTTGTTTACTTCCTGGATTTTTCCCACATGAAAATTCTGACCAATTAAGAGCAGCTTTCTCACTCAAAGCATTTGATCTGGTCTGTTTGTAAATGCTGCTGTGAGAACATGAACCAACTCTAGGCAACTTTGTAACAGAATTAGTCCGTGAAGCAAGCAAACTCTCGGTCTGACAGCACCGTAAGTCAGCAGTGGGAGTAGTAACAGTGCCAAATCGACATCTGAGTACAAGGGACAACCAGCAGGAGGGGGCCATGGACAGGATGGCTGTGCCGTTTGAAAGACGTGTTCTATGTGTGACCAAGGGCGTAAATATAGACAGTGCAGGCAGTGCGGTTGCACTGGGGCCCGTGATGTGGGGGGCCCATAGAGAGGATGGGACCTCCAACAATGTGTTGGGTGGAGAATGGGCCCTTATGAGTGACTGCCACCTTGAAAATATGGCTGTGTTCAAAGAAGAACTTTCATTAAACTAACAACAGTGCCATTTGCTATATATGCCCTTGAAAATGCAAACCCATCTCCATCATGTTTATTTTTTCCTTTTTTGTTAAATAGTCAGTAGCATCTATAACAAAATAATATACTTATTCTCTAACTAAAAATCGACAATTAAAATTGTTCAATTAAATAAAAAAATGTCTTATTTTCTTGGGTATTTTTTGTCACACACAGATATGCAGTGATGATTGCTGTGTAATATGTATATTGATGTTATCAGATGTCAAGTCTCTGATCATGTGACGAGACGATATATAGCGTGCACCGGGACCCATCGGAACTACCTTACACCACTGCGTGTGACCCACCGCTGGGAAATTGAAAAAGCAGCTAGCAGCGAACTAAAGGAAGGAGAACAGCGGCCGGAAATGTCAGCAAAATGTGTAGACGATGAGGTCTGGGAGCTCCGTACCCTCAGAGCAGAGGACGAGATCAGCCACCATATAATAGGGATAGTAAAAGGTTGTTATTGCCTGTTATGCTATGGTTTTTGTTTGGAAAGCACTGCCAATGCTTATGGTGTACTTTTGCTTCTGGGATGCCGGCATGCTGTCTAATGTCACACACAGCTGGTGTTGTTTGGCTCTGTGTAAAAATTCAAAGGTGGCGCACTATAGTCACTATAATCTCTGTTGAGAAAGTTTCTTTTCTCATTGTATAGTTAGGAGAACAACACACAGTTAAATGAGGGGGAAGTGAATAGAAATCATGTGGAACAAACTGTGACAATAACCAATTTTCCGGCTGCTGATAGAGGGATTGTGTTAACTACGTTTATTATTCAGATCGTCACAATTAGTGCCAAAACTATGCTCGGAAAAAGTGTCTTTTACTGTGAAACATCATAAACGTCTTGACAGACAGAACACCGGGTGTCCATTTATAGAGCTGTGTTTCATGGAGCAGTTATTGCCAGGTTTTCTTGTCAGCCTGGAGCTGTGTCAGGGTGGGGGTAAACGCTGGAGCTGATGGACATCTGTCAGCCAGCCAAAGAAGAAACAAACCTGGAGGACTAGCAAAAAAAGAGAAGGAAAGATATGGAGAGAGGAAAGGAAAATAAACTGTACTCTGATTACCTAGAAGTGAATTTCTGTGGATTAGAGGCCAAAAAAGTATTGGTTTATAAGACAGACACAGTACAACAATCTATTCAGCCTGTGAGGGTTGTGCCGGGCCATCTCTGACACCCGAGTCCCAGTGAGCCCAGAGGGACTATTTGGAGCCACAACAGGCCTGAGGGAGAGCTCGGCCACAGGTGGCGTCCAGCAGCTGCTATGGGTCTGCATACACAAACACACACAGCCTACTCTAATGCACATTCTCTGAACATACTCCGTCACACACACATGCCATCAAAACTGTACGTATGTAAGTGCATGCCAACATAATTGTGTCAAAGGAAGACTTACAGATAGAACCACAAGTATGCACAAGCATGGCACAACATGCACACACACATATATAGAGCCTGTAAGATAAGGATTCATCCTCACATACTGCCAGACACACCCGAACACACACACACACACAGATATTCCCTCTACAAACATAATCCACTGCTGTGCCAAATGATGCATGCTGTACACACACACTCTTACACCAGGCTATTGTTTAAAATATTCTACCCGCATCTGGTGTGCACACATGCTAGCACAAAGTCTGCCTGTCGCTCAAAGTCAAAGAGAAAAAATGATTCCCTCATGACACAAGGGTATAAACACGCAAAAACATATGCAAACACCGCACTTAAGTCAGATCAACCGCAAGAGTCGCACACACATGCACACACACTCGAACATGAAAAAGAGAAGGAAAAAAAAGTACCTCTTTAAAAAAAAAGTGTACAGTGTGCTCATGTGCACCCCTTCTCACACCCACACAGATTCCTGTAAGTAAACTCCAATGCTGCTGTCCATCTTTCAGCTGTAATGCTAGACACACACCCTGAGGAGGGAAAACCCACAACTTCACAGATTTACTGGCTGGAATCGCCTCGATTTCGGGGTTGTGACAGTCTACGCCGCAACAGCCAACACGTCCTTCTATCTGGCTGTTTTAGTTTTGATCAAAACATATTCAGATTTTTACTTCCCTGTCATTGGTGTGACACCAAAACAGTAAATTTCAACACTGATTTTATTATCTGTAGATACACTTCCAGCTGAGTACAGCACATACAGTGTGTTGTAAATGTGATTATGTTGAAATATGGAGTGGTTGAGTAGTAGTTTGACATTCCCCTTTCCTGAAGTATAAGCAGATTTCCCTGTGTTATGTAAGCCAGAACAACAAACTAATAAATACGGTAAACACTCACTAACTTTCCTAGCGAGACTACCCAGATGAACAATTTATCCTGGATTCCAGAGCAATGAGGCAACAAATTAAAACAGGCATTAGTGGTGAATTTGAGCTCTCTTACGGAGTAACAAGACACATGACTGACAGCAACGTTATGCAAACCCTCCCACAATTGTCCCTTTCATTGGTCCCGGGATCCAGACTTGTTGCCTTCCAAAAGTGTGACTCAAAGAATGGGAGAGAGCTCGGACTTGGTGGGTGGGATTCAGCTTTAAAACTTTAAAAACTGAACTCCATCACACAAAAACAAGAATCCGCATATGAGACAAGAACGATGCAGCTGAAAAGGAGCTTCCAGCCACCTCCTCGTGTTGGCTCATTAGCATCTAAGAGTGTCATGTGTCTTGTCACGGAGCACTAAACAGAATCAGCTCTTGTCTGATGCTCCTGGTTTGCTTGGAGGCCCTTTGTGACCACCACCCTCAGCCAGAAAACACAGTTGTGAGTCTGATCAGGCCATATACCTCTTCACCTCTGTCAGAGAATTGCCTGCTTACATGTGATGGCATGCGAGGGCACAAAAGCCGTTTCTTTATAGATTGCTCTGGCGATGTCAAGAGGGGTTAAACAACAGAGCAGGACCTTAGGGGGCTGCCAGCTGGGTTGAAATGATCCTCTTCCCAGGTGAGGGGTTGTTTGTGCAGGTTTTTTAGATACAGTGGAGTGGGGGTGAGGTGCATCATTGTGCTTACCTCCCCAATCCCTTGAGCTGACACATTTCATGGCTGCTATAAAGACGAGACACTGCCCTCAATTTCCTATGAAAGAGGCCTTAATAAGAGGGCAACAAAGCATACTCTCCCTCCCAGTTTCTGGGAAAATGTGATTATTATTGGAAGAGCTAAAAGAGTACCTCACCAATTTAGCACTACGCTCCCATAACACTGACTGACTAACTCTAAAAAAGAACCTGAATTGATGCAGCAGAGAAATGGATGATTAAAGAACCCTCAACAAAATAAGTTTTGGATTTGGATTGTAAGGGAAATTCAAGCTGATGGACAGGTATGACCTCAGCACCTTGTCCATTACTCTGTGGTTCCTGTGGACATCTGTGTGGACTGACCCTGAAGGCCTTTGCAAGTCTGGATCTGGACTCTTTGTTGCAAATATTTGCAATACGAGACAAAATGGAGTGGTCAATCAGTTAGGAGGATTTTGTGGTCCTCTCACTTTTTGAAAATAGGAAAAAAGGGTCAGTCCAATCCTGAGAGGGCGTCCAGATCAAGGAGAGTTTTGCTGATAAAGAAGCTGCTGAATTATCTGGACCATTTCTCGGTGACTTTTTCAGGATATCAGTGGTCCAGTTTGCTACACTGCTAACAATACTGGAATAAAGAGGACTCGTTAACTAATGCAGCACACCCAGGTAGATCTTCAATGGAGGGAAAAGGGACAGCAGTAAAGAACACATACAACCATAACAGTGACACAACTCAAGGTCATATTCATTTTTAAATGTGCAACAATTTTGGATTAAAAATATGGATTTGGTGTGCAAAGGCCTTTACTTGGATTTCTTTACTGTTTGTTTTTTTCTTTTCTACATACACAACACATCGTCATGTACACAAACAGGGAGATTTGCCTTGAGAAGATATAATTTGATGCACACTGGCTCTGTGTTTCCCTAAAATTAATAGAGCAACCCTTATTGCTTTGCAGTTTAATAACCAATGTATATGTGTGCCACACTGCTTGGGTGAGCGGCATGTGTGCGTCACAGAACCGCTTCTTTTTTTTCTTTTATTTCTGCACCTGTATTAAAAGGTTAGAGCAGCCACACTGCCCACATGAGCAGCGCTGGTGAGGCGCAGCGTGGCTGCTACTAAGTTGCAGAACATCCACAGAATAAAAGTGAAAATGGTCTTTTGATAATCATATTGACATTATGTCACCTTTCAGTACAGTTTCGATGTCTGTATCTGTCACAGACATTAAAAATATGTCTTTTTAACTCAACTTTTCCTGTTCCTGTTTCAAAATTAAAGCCCTCCAACAACATGTCTGGCAATAGGATCCCCCCATTTGTTAACACAAGGCTTCTTATTGTGAAATATTGTCATGACCATGTTGTTAAGAAAAGAACTGGCTTGCACGTCTCCAAGTACCAACTTTTAATTGTGGGAATACAGTAGTTCTAAAAGCAGGCAGCTTCACAGCAGCCCTACAGCAGCAGCACTGTCTGTGTGAACATAGTCTCGCTCACCAGACCTTTCTCAAGAAAAGAAAGGTCTGGCTGGGCCGACTCTCACTTTGAGATTGGAGAAAAAAATGCCCCGGCTGCTTATACTTCTTTCAACCAATCACAATCGTTCTGGGCGGTGCCACAGCAACGGTGCGCTTGCAAAAATATTGCTGGGGGGAAACAGGTTTTGGTGTAACACACCCACAAAAATATCACCTACAGGATGCGAACCATGGCAGAAAAATGGCTACATCTCCGCAAGATCAAACACCGCAAAAGTTAGTAAAGGACGTGTTGAAAACGGTTGAAAACTGCTACACAACCGGAGGTGGTAGGGCGGGACTTCAGCGGGTGGCTCGTTCTGCCCAATGAGAGGCTGATCTCTGCAGCAAACTTCCACCCACTCAGACTAGTGTGAACACCACACGTGTGCGAGCTGCAGCAGTTCAGCAAAGTAGCCATCACACACTGCTCACACAGGCAGTGTGGCCTTGGTGTTAAACCTGTTTTATATAATGTCTGTGCCTTGTCTTGTTCATTCTTGAACTCAATAAAAACATAGTTTAGAAAATAATTCAATCAATCAATGCAGCAGAATCAGAGATATCTTCTCTCTTTATTCCACACTTTCTTCTTCTTTGCCAAAACCTGTTGCCTACATTACCCACAGTGCAACTTAACTGCCAACAGCTTAGTTGGAGATTTAAATATGTTATGTCGTGGCTAACGTACCCTCAAGCAGTGTTGTAATCAAGACCAGCTAAACCAAAACCAAGTCATGACGAAAAGACCAAAGTGTACTAAGAGTGAGAATAGAACAAGAGTTTGAAGGGTTGAGACCGAGTCAAAACTAAGACCAGACCAGTGCGAGTCCCACGCTGCATGACACACGTACGATAAAATGCAAAACATGCAAACCACACACTCCTCAAATTGATCTGAGAGATCCACGTTCCCAGAAAAACAGCCACAGAAAACAAATGAAGATTAATCTTTTTTCACCTCTTTTATAGCCATACTGTAAAAATGTGTATGTATAATTGTACCATGAGAAACGTCTGGATAAAATAATCAAGAGGCATGGCAGATGTGAATTTCATGTGTGGGAATTTTCCTTTGTTTTCTATGAGCAGACAAATACTAAAAGAGATACTAAGACTCTAAAATCAATATGTTTATTAAACACTTCTTTTTTTTCGCAAAGACAATTTTTGTTTTGACCGATCTTGAAATAAAATCCAGAGTCCTCTTTGTTTTGGTACAAGATAGAACCAAATAAAAAATGCTGCTGATTCCAAAACAAGACAGAAATTTTCAAAAAGTGGTCTTGCAACTAGTCTCTAAACCAAAACGATCTTGAATACTACAGCAGAGGCCTCAAGCAGAGACGAGGTGCGGGCTACAGAGGTCTGGTAAGCCAACTTCTTTCTACCTCCACACCCCCAGATTTTTCTTTTTTTCGTTTTCAAACTCGTAGTCTTCGGCTCCAACCAACGCTGACTCACCTCAGACAGTTTATCAGACTCTGTGCAGCCACAAAACGCTTTATTCAACTGTTCTCACATACGTAGGAGTACTACTCATGACCTGAGACTTTGATGTGTAAAATTAGAGTTCCTCTTTGAGTTAATATGTATGTAGACCATGTAGAAAGAAGTGGGGTGAGTGCTGAGAAAAGTTGGTCTGAACTGCTTGTATAACCTTGACAGTGAAGCAGTAATTTATGAGGTGTCTAGAGAAAGATTAACAACCTTTTTTTTATTTATCTCTCTCTTTGTTTTGGCTGTGTTGTCCACAGCGAGTTAAGATGATGGATTTAGGGTGTGTAAATGTTGTCAGGGATTTTGACTCCACAAGCAAAGAGTAAATAAATGCGCTGCACATTTGGATGGGTAGATTCAGTAATGCTGATGCATGAAAGTAAGGTGGGTGGTTATTTGTCAATACTACAGGCCTTGTCTTGCCCCTCTGTGTTCAGCCGTTACACTGTATATCTCTCATCACATGACTGCGCTGGAGGCAAAGAGTGGAGCGAGCGTTTCATGGGAGCCTGTTTGAAATGATTGTTGTGCTCCTCCAACGTTTGTATTTGTCTTTCAGGAGGCATGGGGCAGAGGAGGAGGGGGCAACTCTAAAATCTGACAAATTGCTGAAAATTGCCTTCACACAGTCATTCCTGTTTGGACACACTTGGCACATCTGGTTGTGATCTGGCAACAAAAGTGCCGTGGCGGAGGGCTCAGCTCTCAGAGTGGTGCCACATATTATCCCCTCCTCCTCTCTCCTCCTCCTCTCTCCTGGTTTGGTCTGTAAACATACTGATGTTCATCCCTCTTTTTCCCCCTTTTCTCACTCTTTCTCCTTCCCTCTCTCCCCTCTGTGGGAGCTGATGGTGTTTGTAGTGATGCTTGGCACTAGTCCCGCCAGAGCATTCCTGAGCTCCTCTCCGACTTTAAGGGCATCAGTGGGTTGTAATTGAGGCATCTGCAAAGATGAATGCTGCGCTGTGACACTGCAAGCAGCACATATTTTCAAAGGAGAGAGCTGCTCACAATCTGGCAACTTTAAACACAGCCAATAAAAAGATCCCAGAGATAAATTCTCTGTGTTTGGCACGACGCAGCACACACGCCTCTCTCCACACACACACACACACACACACATGATTAGTAGTTCAAAAGTAGAGCATCCCAATCTGCAAAGATCTCTTTGTCTGCGTGTGACTCTGATCACAGTGTGCGGTGCAGCAGCATCAGTCAACAGTGTCTTATAAATCCTCACCTCATTGTTTTACTGTAGTCTTTACTAATCTGTGTGCTCTGGACAACATCTGCCGGGATGACTGCGTGTTTTCCATGTTATAATGTCTCCATGGAAAAACACATGACATGAATAAGAAGTGGAGCAGCTCCACTGACTCAAGCTGGCAAAAAGATGCCAAGCATTGCTTTCGAAAGGTTTCAGACGATATTTGACGTGTTCTTTGTCTCTCGGCGCTAAATATAAGCTCGATTTGAGGTTCGTATGTATATTTTTTTGCAACGTATGTGTCAAATAAACACACGATGGAAGTAGAGGAGAGGTCATGGGTAAATACTTGCAGCATTGTCAAGCCTGCAGCTGTGTAGCTTGGAGAGAAAAACGGAGTGCACAGCTGCAGACTGAGGCCTCAGCTTCTCAAATTGCTTCTGCCTCAGTTTCCTGCCCTCTTTACCGACTAGGCCAAGCCAGGCCCTTATTAGACCCACCCCCACCTTAATAATCCATGATGTCACCTCAGCATCACTTTTTTGTTTTTCTTCCCTACTACTATTTTTTTCATCCCCGCTGCTGGTGCACACCCCCATTGTTTGTTAAATATTAACAGGTGTGGGAGGAGAAGCGAATCCTGAGGTTCTTCTGTTCCATCCGTCCGTCTATCTGTCCATCTACTGCTATCACCACATCTGCTTCAGTTTTGACTTCCCCTGGTTTGTTTGTCCATCTGTATTTGTGTTTCTTCCCCCCTCCTCTCCTTTTCCTCAGCCCCCCTCCTTCAGTGGAGGGAGGCTGAGGAATGATCAGTCAGGCTTTGATGCCGCTGGCCCCTGCCCTGGCTTTCCACAGCACATGAGCCCAGGCAATTACGAAAGCGCTCCTAGCCGACTGCTATTACTCTGTAATGCTCCTGTCTGGAGCAGGAGGAAGAGGAGCAGAAGGTGGAGCAGTGTTTGATTTGATATGGAACCAGGGGATCCATTTTACAATGACGCTCCATGAATTTCGAAATATTCAAAATAAATTCATCCCGGCCTGGAACGCTGTGATTGGCAGCTCTCTCACTGAACCACTCTTCCTGATCTGGGAGAAGAAAGTCGTCTGGATGCTGCAGCACACATGTGGCAGACAGGAAGTGCTCGGGTATGGGGGGAGAGTAAAGGGAGAGCAGGAAAGATGATGGCCCCTTTATCCCCAGCAATCATTAGACAAGACTCCACAGGAAGTCAGAAATCACCACTCCATATGATCCATACTTCCCGTCTTCCCAGAATATAGGCCAAGCGCTTTTTAAGGATACTCACTATGTGTGGAAACAGTCGTTCCACAGCTGGTTGACGCCTGACATTCACTGTGTATAATGGTGCGTCTGTGCACCAGCCATTACAAATAAATCATGTGGATCATCTCTTTGGTTAGGGACAATTACGCTCCGCACTGACAAAGTGAAGGCGTCTGCCAGGAATAATGCACAGAGAGACAAACAGAAGAGCAAACAGCAACAGCATATTAAAATTCCATTTCATTTTGCGAGAGTAAAGAAAATAAGGCAGTGAGTTTTTTCTTCTTTAACCTTGAGTCCACCGTAAATCACCATTTGAAGGGTACTTTATTGGGACATCATTAGTTCATGCTGCTGATATAAAAAGAGAGGTCATGGCTACTCCAGCCAAACGCCTGATAGTTCTCCTGCAAACTGAAATAAATTTTGCACAGTGGATGGATGATAATCCTGGCACATTTCACTTCAAGTTATGGAAAATAAAATCTGATCTTGTTCTACTTCCAGAACTAATAATGAGTTGCAGCAATAAGAACTGGCAGCACCTGGGTGTTTATTCCCAGAGAGTTGGAAAATAAGAGCTTGTTCAGCATTTCATGTCATAAATAAAAACTTCTCTTTTCTCAGTAAAGCTCGGTAGGTATTGGAGAGCTGTCAAATTATTGTCACACCAGACGGAATATCGTCTTTCTCTGCAGTGGATTAGCTTTAATTCCAGCATCTGAATCACGACAATAACTTGGCTAAGCCCCAATGTAAGATTTCTACTGCTACTTGCTTCTGTGATCTTCATTTGAAGTTGTTTGACATTGGAAGTTCTGCGTCACAGGTTGATTTGTGACTGTTGGTGTCCTCTCATCACCCCGTCCTCTGCCTCTGCCTCACCTACAGTACACTGTGGCAGCTTGAGGATGCATTTGATTTGTTAAATCTCCTACTGAAAGAGCTTGGCCTGACAGTAAAGGCCATCACTCTGTTTTGTGACTGCAGCTGACAGAGGGCTTTGATGCCCACGCCAGCTTGGCACCACGTTGGGTGATGAGTGTCGAGCTGTGTGAGGAGAGGGATTACTCTGTTTACTATGCTCAAAATGCCCCTAAACAATAAACAACAACCATCAGAATCTTTTCACATATGGTGAATCTAATTATATAATGCATCATAAATGAGTCTGTGCTTGTGCTGCGTTGGTAGCCAAAGTGCATGGCCAATGGCTTAATCCCATTAAATTTTCCAAATCGAATGCGCACACATATTAGAAACAAAAGAAAAGCTGTTCTTAAGACTGCAGATCACCCAGACACCCCCACCCAGCCGGCTCTATCACACTCCGCCTCACACCTGCTGTGTGCCGTGAGAGGAGTGAACAACTGGAGGCACAGACAGTGTATGTGTGTGTGGAGGGGAGCACAACTGGGCATGCAAACTCTTGTATGAATGTGTGTGTTTACGTGTGCACGGCCCTATAAGAATGCATCAGTGCTCGTGGCACAAGGCATGGCCTCAGCTCGATTTAACTCGCCACTGAATGCCACTGTGACGCCAGGCAGACTTTGTGTGGCCGCATACCTCCACTGAAGAAGATATGGAAAAAATCTGTGCACCAGTAAGTCTTGGAGATTACATGGCTCCTGTCAGCTCTGGACTCAATAATGCCTCAAATCCAACGGTGCCATGTCACTGCAATTTGGGGCTTTTGTCTTTAGAAAAACAGTGAATGTCCATCCCACCGTCATCGCTCTTTGATTGTCCATGAGCATGTGTGTTTGCCTGAGAAAGAGCCAGTGTGTGCATGTGTATGTAAAGAGCGGGGAGGCATGAGAGAGGGGATTATATGTAGAAATAGCAATGGATCAACTGAAACACAACATTGACTTGATTTTTTTAATTGCCTCTCGGCCGCTGCAGCTGTCTGCGTGAACAGCTGCTCGCCTAAAAAGACAGAACAAACTCTGGGAGGGAGGAGAGAACAATGTGGAATGAATCATATTCAGCCTATGAGGTATTTTGCAATTTCACAACTTTAAAAAATGCATGCAGGATTAAGAATCACTTTTATTGGAAACTCACATCTGTTCCAAGGCGCATTTCCCAGGGAGCTTGCAAAGACGCATTTTCTATGCTGTCTGGGCAAGACAGAAACAGTATGGTGTATTACTGCATAAAGTAAACTAAGGCAGACAATGTTTTTTTTCTCCTTTCAGCTTTGTTAATGTGGAACTTTTGAGTTTACAAGTTGCAATTTACAGCTGTGGAAGAACCAGGGGGTCTGAAAGATTTGATGGAGCAGTCTGTATGGATTTCCTGCAGAATATTTGTCAGACTTGAATTAAGTACTGTTGTTTTGCTCTCTCTCTCCCTCAGCCTGAGGCCTTGTGGCTGACTACTCCACATCTATAAATCACCAGGAACGCATGCTTATATCCCGGAGCGAGCGCGCTGAGTCAGTCTGGCAAGGTTAATCACATTCACATCTCCTCAGCCTGTTTGCAGCAGCCAACTGATAACCAAACACACATTACAGGGCATGATCCCTCTTGTTAGTGGATTCTGCTCATATCATGCTTTAACAGTGACGCCACATGAAAGAGCTGGGAGTAGGTGAAGCTGTGGATCCATAGTGTTTTGGTGATTGTTACCAAGCATAAACAGTCTCTGGTGTTTGGACAACAGAAATAAAGCCAAAACACATAAAGAAATGCTGTAAAAGGAGAGAGACTGATACGGTAGGGGTGGGGCCGCGGCAGAAGTGCTTGAGGATCGACCGTAATAACAGACAGAGGTCTCATTCACGTTGCACAAATGCTCAGCTTACACAGGGGCCAATGGTCGGCTGCTCTCATATCCTTCTGTCTGTGCGTTTGATGGACTTTTGGAGAATATGGGAAGCTTTCCAAGTGTGACACATGCTCCCAAGCCTATGAATATCTGTGAATATAAGTATCATAAGTGAAGTATAAGTGTGGGTGTGTTTGCAAGTGTGCATGTTTCTGAATATGCCTGCATGTGATTGCGCTTCAATCTTTTTTCCATTCTTTTTTTTTCTCTCTATTCTCAGAAGTGCCCTACCCAGATATGTGGGAATTAGGCCACATCGCTCACTACCATCCTACTCTAATCAAAGTGCCGATTCTTGAAACAGACAGCTGTTGTCATGTGCCTTGATTCAAATGGCTATCTGTCCCCGTGGCTGCCCGAGTTCTTAGTTGGCCAGCTGAGGTTGTAGGGGGAACGAGGGTTAACGCTGTCTGCTAATTCAAACTCCAGTTAGAGCAGTGCTCCAATTCACAACACAGCGTATACCACAAACACACTGATCTGAGGTAAGTGTCTTTTTTCTCCTCTCTGGCGTTACTCACAATATCCTCAGATTCAGACATGCCTGAAGATGCTAATCAAGATCTCACCGTGATAAAAAGATGTTGATAGAAACACTGTTGCACTGGTTTGAATGTGACTTTTGCTTTGAAATGCCTCTAAAATTAAGATCTAACATTGTAATTAACTAACAAACTGGAGTGTTAATAACAGCAACTGATCAGTACAAACATAGCAGGTGATGGGTTGTTTGAATCTATAGCGCGTGGCATGCATGATCCCATATAACCATATAAGGCCTGGCTTTTTCTTTAAAAAAATGTGAATGTGAGAAACATCTGCTGAAAAGCAAAGAGAGGGAAAAAAACAGCCCATATCAATTTCCCAGCACTTCGTGTGGACTTTTCTCCACCTAACAGATCTGCGCTCAGAGTACATGGCAGCGAGTCAATCATACTTGATTGGTAGAAGTGGACACCCTTGCCATGTTCCTCCATGTTTCACTGCCTTAAATCAACTCAAGCAGCGGGGAACATTCTCTGAATGCCTTCTTGGCTAAAATCTGGTGGATCAGAATGGCTAAAATTATACACTCATGAGTTATTGTCTATCCATCTATTCCTGGTTCAGGGTGAGCCGGGGCAGAAACAATACCAACTGTTGCAGCCTAACTGAAGGACACGCTCTATCACGAATGCATCTGCAGATTAAGGCTCGAGCCGCCAGGTGTTAAGGGCAAACGCTTGAGAGTACACAGCAGAAAAGGCTAAACCAGCTTTTAAGACGCCACTCATCAGGCTTAAGATTTGAGAAGGGACTTGAAAATCCAATTGCGTGATTCTTTACATGTCAAATCTACTGAGAAGAAGGAGAGTTCCCTGAAATATTCACCACCTGCTTGAGATGTATTTATCCAACATAAAAGACGGAAAAAGAAACCTGTGAATTCCTTGGGTTGTTTCATATGTCGTTTTGTAATTTAAGGTGTTCTTGAGCACTAGCAAACACAATAGCAGGCTTTATTTTATGGTAAATTAACATTTAAATCACAAAGTACAGTCTAAACGAGAGCACATTTTCTGCATAGTACAGGCATGCTTTCACACCGATGCTCAAACTGAAAGCTGAAAAATGATGGGATGAAAATATTCATCCCTGAGCTGGCTGGCGCAGAGGTATTACTAACATGTCAGTTTTCTGGGAGCAAAGAGAGCTGTCATAGGTTGTTACAAAGCAATTTGTTGCCTGTTTCCATAATGCATCATGGCCCAGGTGACTCGAAGCGTGGGTGTGTCGTCATGAAAAGAATAAGACGAGGCATGTTCAAACAAAGCTATGCATTGGAATAAGCTCCACGGGCTGCTCAGTGAAGCCATACATTGAACTGTTTTTGCTATTTGATTTATTAGTTTGGACAAAAACACTCTCCCGGGTTAAAAAAAAAAAAAAAAGCAGAAAAATACTGGAGGATTCGAGATTGAGGAGAGGTTTATACCTCAAAACACACACAAACACATATGCAGGGTTTGGGTCAGAGGTCAAATGGTTCTGAACTCTCTCCCTTTAGGCTGAGGACATCAGAGGTCCCTCTGTGTGCTGCTCTCCATTTATTTTACCCATCATCCCTCATCAAGCCGGGATGACCCCGCGACCCTGGAGCTAGGGTTACCTGTCAGTTGACTGTCTATTCATGAGCATGGGGCTTGACGCTGTGTCAACATTTGTTCTGTGAGAAAGGAAGGAGGAAGAGGAGATGAGTTTAGTTAAGACCAAACAGAAAATCAGAGTTGGAAAGAAATTATTTTATATTGAAAACAGTGAATAAAATCTATCCTCCCTTACACTCAGAAGTTCAGATTTCAGGCAGTGCAGAGCCCCGACTGGCAGACTTTCTTCTCAGATGACATGCAAGTGTGATAATTCCTGTTTACTTAGAGACAAAGATCCAAAGAAACTCAGTAAACAGATGCCTGCATGGATACCTATTGAGGGGTACCTACAAAAACACTCCAAAAGCCCCCCTGTGTGTGCTGTCAGCTATCAATCAGGGTTCCGTAAGTGGGATCCTTGAGTGGAGATGCTATCAGCGCTGCCCCGTATACACTCACACCACAGTTTCCCTTATCTCTGCTGAGATAACAGATCCCCTCTAACAGCGAGAGGCCTGAACCAGACACACTTGCTCTCTGCATCTCTCTCCATCTCCCTCTCACTCTCTGTCGCAGCTGCGCTATAGGCCACTTCATTTCAGACAGGGGCCCTCAGCAAAAAAAAAACAGTCAATTTGCTCTGGTTCCTGTTTAAAATTCAATAAGCTTGTCTCTTATATTGCAACCGTGTGGTGCTAGCGGAGGCTACAGAGGGCGCGTGCTACTTCTGATCCCAATCTCTGATGTTATCAGCCCCTAGAAGAAACATGATACATGTCTCAGTTGGCGAATCTAGATGGGCATGAAATTGAACAAAAATCAGAAGCATGACACATCAACCATTTCCTGCAACTGTACTTTTTTTTTTATTTTGTAAACATTGCATTTCCGGAGAAACTAAATTGTTGACAGCTTCTGCCGATAGGCAGAGAGAACAGATGGCTCAGGGTTGTGCAATTAAGCAGCTTTGTATTTACACGTTTAAAAAGTGCAGTGCAGATTCTTTATCAGATTAGACCTGACCATAAATTTCCGAGGGTCATGTATGAATAAGCTCATTATTCCTAGGTTTCAAAAGAGCGCTGTATGCCCACCATGTTGCAGTGTAGATACATGAGGTCACTGCAGTTATTTTTTCCTCGGTTTGAGGACAGCAAGCCGAGGAGATGGTCCCGGACTAGCCCTGTTTTTCGGGCTTCCACCAGACCACAGCACGTTGGGCCTAATAACAAAAACAAGCATCCCGGTGTGGAGCTGGTCCCACAGTGTGAGGACCTTAATGAGGAACATGTGGAGCTGCCCAGACACACAGTCAGAGGAAACCCAATCCCTCACTCCCTCTTTTTTCTCCCCCTTCCTTCTCCCTTCCCCCCTTTCTCCCATTCTTTCTTTCTCACTCTCTTTCGCTTCAACATTTTCTATCACTAAGTCGCTCTGCCTTTAGGTGCTCTGTTCTTGCTTTCTGTCACATATTCTTAACGTTTGTCCACTTTGGTCGACAAAAACTGCCTCTTTCTTTTCTCCTATTGTAACAGAACAAGCGATCCACTGTCAGCAGGAGAAATATACCAGCCTTGTTTTTACCTGATATACGCCCCTGTAGCACACCCACTCTCTGTATCCCTCTGTCTGACTTGTTTTAGAGTTAGTATATGTTCATATTGCTGGGTCATGCAATGCAATACGCTCATAAGGAAACACGGGAAGAAAGAGGTCTTTCTCCGCCCATCAAGCCTGACAGGCGGTCTCGGGGTTTCTTTCATGTGCTGAATTCATCCTTACCGTCCACCTGGATCAATTAACTGTTTGCTTCAGTGGTCATCAGTCCCGCAGTGTGGAACCTCAGCTCATTTAGTAGACAGCAGCTCACTGAGTGAAACTACGGCTTTGATTTGGTTGTCTTTTATCTTCATGTAACACACATTAGGCATGCAGATTGATTATTTCTATCACTAAAACTGAGCATGTTCTCGTCTACAGATGTTAAAGATTTAAGTAAATATTGTGTTTTCTTCTGCAGGAAATGTCACCACTCGCTTCCGCGGACAAACACTGTAACAGGTGAGGCATGCCCTGCAGGAATTCATTCTAATTTGCTGTACAGTACACCCACACCATCAATAGATCTCCCTCCTTCACGGCATCACTGCCCCGTGTCCAAGTTGTCACGGGGAATAGGGAGTGTAACCTGTTTGATAGGATTTAAAATGTGACCATAAAGCACAGCCATAAAGCAGATCAACCAACCAAGCCTCCAAAATTAGCTGAACAAACAGAGTAAGATAGAGCCCTCTGGGGGGTTAAACTTGGCACAGTGGACCCAGTGTGACAGAGGCCCTTCTGGCAGCTCAGAACAATCCAAGCGTTCCACTTGGGTTGAGCTGTCTTCGTTTCCCCCTCCACTATATATATCAGCCCCACATCAACATGGGCCTGTGAAGACCTTTCACAAGACTGACAGGCCACCTGAATCACACAATTGTGTGGCCGGAGGAGCCTGCATGTGTATAGAAAAACCAGTGATCCAATAACTGTCTGGGTTCACTTCTCTCTCATAAAGTCAGGAGGGAGGCGCAGAGGGAGACCCACAGCTACAAGCCAAATGTTCCAGCTGCACCAAAACAAAGCTTTAACTTTTTATTCTCATTCTAGAAATTGCACAAGGTGCGACTGTTGATTTTCTTAATACCAATATTTTATTCAGTAATTGGTCACTGCATTAAATTTCTTTATTTGCATGGCACAAAAACCGCAGAGTGTGCCTCAGGAAAAAGGGGCTGAAAGCTGGTGAGTGTGTGTGCCTTGCAGATGGTTCGGCCTCACAGCAGCTGTGCAAATGAAAGAAGGAGTGTCGTTGAAGGAGGTGAGAGAGATGGAAAGTTGGCCACAAAAGGAAAAGAGTAACATGCAAGTTGCTAACTGAAAATGTAATGGAAACATGAATAGTGCGCTGAGATTTGGTGGGAGAAAATAATTGAGGCAGAGTGTTTTCTCTCAGTTTTGTTAAGTGACAAAAACAGACAGTATCCATGTCTTTGAGCAGATAAAACATCACTTTGTCACCAAGGAAATGACTAAAGAAGGCATTTATTCACCTCTAATGTAAAAGCTCATCACTGTAAAGAATAAAAGTTACAAGTTATATTACCATGTATTTCTCCTTACCTTCAGTCATTATTCTGTCATCATTAATGTGAGGATAATTCAAATTCTACCTTTAAAATAATGCACCTGTTACGCATTTATCAAGTTCTACTTTGAAAATATATACAAGATAAACTAAGCAACAGAGTCACAAGTAAGTCTCAGGTTTGTGCACACAAGTCTCAAATCAAGACAGACAAGTCAAGAGTCAAGTCACAAGTCAAGAAAGACTAGTCCCAACTCCTAAACTTTGAGTTTCGTGTCCTAAAAAAGTTGTCATGCACCCTTCATCAAATGTAATTCCATTTTTTTAAATCATGAATGCTTTTTAAAACATGTATTATTTGTTAAAATAAGTTTATGAAAAAGTTACTTAGCTGTCAAGCTAATGTTAGCTTAGCATTAGCTCCCTAACTATGTTAATATTAGCCTCAGCTTACTGTGCTTTGTGCAACTTAAAATGTCAAACAAAGTTAGAAGTTGTTGCATCTCTGGCTGTAATTTCGAAAAAACGGCATTTGTTTTTTGCTGACCTTAGATGAAATTATCTTTAGTGTCATTTTTTGATGACTCAAGTCCAAGTGAAGCCACAAGTTACTGATGTCAGAGTCTAAGCTGAGTCACAAGTATTTTGGATTTCGTCAAGTTGAGTCTAGAGTCCACGTGTGTGACTGGAGAGTCGAGTCCAAGTCAGGTGACTTGTGGTTTATTTAAACAAGTATGTATATTGTATAAAAAGGCTTCAGATAATGTATCAGTTATGAATCATTCATTTATGATTTCAGTGATTTAAGCAAATAATAGCCCGGGCTATTAGTTTAGGTTTTACAGTATATTGATATATAAGATTTCGTATTAAAGCAGAGCAGGTCGGCACACCAACATTGACAAACATTTGGCTGGCACTACACCATCACGGAAGTTAAACTGGGACTAGGCTTTTAATTGAAGTTTTACAGTAACCTGTTAGTTTGCCCACACTACTGTCAATCAGACTCTGTTATTTAAGCACTTAATCTGCAGTGAGAAAACAACAGGTGGGAGAATCCTGCTAAAAGCTGAAAACACACTAACATTTGTCCTCAGGAGGAGGAGGAGGAGGAGGAGGAGGAGGGGGGGGTCACACAGGACAGTTGTCCCTCAGTGCTTTGTAGTGCAAAGAGATTTAATTTTTGCTCATCTGTTGAGCTCTGCATGAGAGTTATTCAACATACAACACAAAGACAAAACACACAACATAAAACACAAAATGAAGAAGATGTTTACATTAAAATTTACATACTTAACCCTGTTTTAGGTTTTCTCATGCTCTCATTCAACAACAGTAAAAACATCTACACAAGTGACATAATTTCCCATAGTACCCCTTGTATATCGGCACCAAATCCATGCATAAAAGGAGCACAGGAAATATACAAATATGTAATTGCTGTAATCTTGCTGTGGTCTTTCCCATAATAAATACACTTTTTACCCTATCTCTACACTGGGCCATGCTGGGGGGCTGCGGCCTTAAGCGGGATTTATAGTTGTGCGGCAGACTCTACGCATGCATACACCGTTGTGAGCATTTATACTTGCATACTCTGCAGTTACACCTCCACAGCACTAGTTGGCAGCAGGGTTTCTGTGAAGTGCTGTAAATTTTAGTTGATTCAAAACACACATTAAACACACATTAAACTTGACTTAATAGAGACAAAAAGACAAGTACACAAAGCAGCTTCTGACTCGCAGTATTCACAGACAAACACTTGTCTTTATCTGGACACATTTTCCCCACAAATACAACATGCTAATGTTATTAGCACAAGCCTATAGCATTTTACATTGTATAAATTAGTCTAGCAGCTAGCACCCTTTTCCTCTTCTCATATAAAACCAGGGACAACAGCAACATTTAACAAAGGTAACAGCACATAATTTGGCTCCATTACAACTCACAAGGTTCAGTGACAAAACAACTGTCTTATACTAATACATTTTCCAAACAAATATAACATGCTAACGTTATTAGCACAAGCCTATTGCATTTTACATTGTATAAATTAGCCTAGCGACTAGCATTTATTTCCGCTACTCATATGAAGCCAGACTAAATCACACACAAGTCTTAAAATGCTATTTTTGTGGAGGCTTTACTGTCTTCAAAATTTATTGTTTCTTATCTGTGAAATTGTTTCCACTGAGGGAAACGGTTTCAGCTTACAAAAATAGACAGGAAGTCTGCGTCGCCGTGACATGTAGGCTAATTTCTCTGCTAGGCTAATTTATAGAATGTAAAATGCCATAGGCTTGCGCTAATAACATTAGCATGTTGTATTTGTGGTTAAATGTGAAAAGTGAATGCTGCGAGTTAAAGTGACGCCAATTTGTGTACTTGTGTTTGAAATTGTCTCTATTAAACCATACTTAATGTGTGTTTAATGTGTGTTTTGAATCAACTAAACTTTACAGCAGTTCACAGAAACCCCGTTGCCAACTAGTGTTTTGGAGGTGTAACTGCAGAGTGACACAGACACACCACCACACATGTATAAATGCTCACAATGGCGTAGACGACGTGCGTGGGGTCTGCCGAACAGCTATAAATCCTGCTTTACATTTCTTGGGAGGTGCATGTCAGGCTACGGCGTAGGCTCCACGTCACTGCAGAGCCTATGCTGTAGCTATGGCGTCGATTCAATGCAGAAGTATAAATTCCGCATTAGTCAGGAGGCTGTTATAGTATAATAGTAGCAGTATCCTTTTTATCTTCATCTGTTTGTGTGATACCCAGAATGAACAATTCTGGGTCTAAGATGAAGTCAGTACCCACAAACTTTATGATTTCTCTCTGAATCTTCTTCCACTAGTCTAGGATTTGTGGACAATCCCAAAATATGTGTGTAAAGTCCCCCCACCTGTCCCCAGCCCCTCCAACACAGCCCAGATGATGAGAAAACTTCTGCATGGCTCCAAGTTATAACCTTAGCATGACTATATTGTACACACAGATAACAGGTAGGTGTAATGCCATTATAACCACAGCACCCTGTGATTCTCCAATTATAATCAGGGTAATTATAATTTCACACCGCCCCCTCTGTTGTTGGAGGCACTTTTTTCCACTGTCCTCATCCTCAGTAATTGCCACTACATGTAAATATCAAGTGGTTAGTGAATAATTAGTGTTTCATTGGCCAGCAATCACCTCTGGGCCCCGTCTACACTCTAGACCCCTCCCCTGTAGAGCCGCCCTGAAGACAGGGGCCCCTTTTGAATGACAACGCTGCGAAGGAAGACGAATTTTTGTCTGATTTCCCTCAGCCGCAGCGTCGATGAGAAGCAGTCGAGGAACTCCATTCTAACTGAATGGATTGGTATGGGGAGAAGCGGACCACAAATCACGGCTAAGCGGCAGCTTTGGGACTGTGTAACGTTGACGATGGTTTTACTTTCGCTGCTGTTTCGACCAGGTAAGTGTTGCTGTGTGTTTTTCCAATCCGTGCTCCTCCACTCCTCTGCTGCATGCGAAGCTCAGTCCCGCTCTCCGCAATGGAGATGGAAAAAGTTAACTTTTAACTCTCGTTGTGCGGCTGAACTCAAACTTTCCAGCTACTTTAACCCCCTCTCACACCTACTAACTTAAGTTTTTAGTGTTTTGGTGCTTTAACACGAAGCAAAGTCGCTGTTGTTTCCAAGTATCCCGTCCACTGCGGGGACAAAGTAATGTCCTGTTGCTGCGGAGTAACGTTACCCCAGCCTCCAGCCACTTGTATCGCAGCTAGCCGAGCAGCACGAGTTAACTCACTTTACGGACGTCTTTTTGAGCACATTTCCATCAATTCCCACCAAAACACGTACACCAAACAACTTATCACCAATTTCCGATTAGCTATCGCGTTTTACAAGCACACAAACATCGCTGTTTTAACGGTTTATCCAAGTTTTGCGGAGTTAACGGCTTAGCTCTCTGTTAGCATAGCAGGCTAGCCTCTGGCGTCCAGCAGCAGCACCCGCAGTCAAACCAACAGAAAACCACGGAGCTTGTTTTTTAACCAGAAAACAACGCTAATCGGACACAAAACAGCCACTGTCACTATTAAAAACACGAGTGTGACTGTTACACATAGTTTCGACTGTTTTGGGTTACAGTTAAAGCAAAGTGGATCATAGTATTTTCCCCTATTCATGCTTCATTTATTAACTTTGTTAGCTACCATGCATGGGGGTCCAACTTTTTGGCCTCTGAACGTGTTGGTCGCTCCTTGTAGTCGCAGTTAGAGATCAGAAAATCAAACTCAAGAGCATGTTTTGTTTGAATTTTGAAGTTTAATTATTTAATTTGTGTGCCCAGCTCCTAATGAGTTTCCAATGTTTTGTTCATGACACAATTGAGACTCACATTTGATGCCATTTTCACTGTTTTCAGGTGTTAGAGATGTAAGATAAAGTTGTGCATGAGTAAAGACTATTCTCAATCAGTGAATCAGTGCTGTTTATATCCTTTTTAAAATTAAGTTAAAATGCAAACGTCACCTGGCAACATGTGCAATATAATCTACTGACAAATATCAGTGTATCATTTCAATATGGAAATGTTTAATGTAAGTACTGTGCTAATATCTAAAATCACATCTTTTAAAAGTTGTCAGGCATTTTTAAGATTCCCAAGTGACAGAAAACAACATCAGCTTCATGTTGTCACAGTCATATCTAAAGACCCCTGGAGGCCACTCTGGTTATCCTAAAAAAGTTTTTATAGCGTGGTGTTATGGTTGAAATATGCACAAAATAGTTGCTTGAACACATTCAGATGGTAATGTAGGTTATTTGTTAAATGTGTGAAATGTCCCAGTATATTTGTAGGTTAGAAAAAGTAACATTTAATATGATCTGAAATTGTTTTGAGACATGTTTTTGTACACTTTATGACCTGGTGAGGCACTATGTTCGTGAAAATATTGAGTCTCGTTAGTCTGCAACCTTAACATGAGGCCCACACAGTTACAAAACAACGTCCTTGTTTCTAGCTCTAGCACAATTCTACTAATATACTAATACATGAACTGTTTGTGTGGTCACTTTGCTTGTCCCTTTCTCTCTTCTCAAATGTCCCACATGGTCCTCACGCTTGTTGGTAGCTTACTAAGTGCCGGAGCATAAAGACCCTTTAGGGAGATGCACGGTTGTTGATGGCTGTGTGGGCAGCGATTGTCAGAAAATGTCAATCACAGCGGACTCGGGTGACCTCGCAACGAGACGGGCTAGGCCTGTTGGAATTCAGAGGAGGGATGCAGAATGCCTCCAACTTGACCTCTCGCACTCCATCTCGGTTTTTTATCAGAGCTTGTGTTGAAGTGCGGCGACTGTGAGATGCATTAATCATCTGTCATGCCCCCCTTCAGCGCATCAGACGCATGTGAAAGGGAAGAAACGGTGCAAAAATATTCATGTGCACTGGTGTGAAATCTTCCTGCTTATCTTGTTGTCTTTGTCCACGCTGGTGGGAGATTAGATGGAGCTTTGGAGTAAAGCGAGTGTTCTGTAGCTGTAGAGGAGCAGTGTGTCGCAACTGATCCTGGTTTTTTCACAGTATAAGTGATGTATGTGTTGTGGATGCTGGCTGATGCTGATCTGAAGTGGAAACTCAATCCATAACGCAGCAGGAGTCAGTCAGCATATGATGAGACAACACTGAAATGAGCTTGATGAATATCCACGCTTTGACTTCCCACAGAAATAGTTGTAGCTCTTTGTTTTCCTTGATAATAAATGTCCGCTTGTGAGTCATAACTTAGGAAGCTCAGGAAGCCCCAGAATCAGGCGACACCACCCAAATATTACACGCTGAGCTCCGCAGCCCACACCGTCCACCCTCGAGCTCCCAGTTTGGGTCCCGACTTGCTGAACAAGTGTGACTCTTTGTGACGCTCCTCTTGTGATCCTCTTGAAGTTAGCTGCCCCCGTACACCGAGCCCTGCTGTGCCATGCAGTGTAGCTTAATGGACTTTAATTACCTCGGCAACAGCCAAACCACATTCAACACCCTGAGGCAAACTAACACAGGTTGGTTTCCTCCTACAGTGAGGCTACATGCTATTTCTGTGAGGGCTAGTTGGGGGAAATAAGATTTGACTGACTCTGGAGCACAGTGTGGGATCATGGCCTCGTGAGCTCACGCATTTGGGTTTTAATGGCTCTCCTGATTGAGCTAAACTTGATAGTGGAAAAGTTTTGACTCTGCTGCCTCATGCACTGTGCTGAGGTAATGTATCTGTAAATGTCAGATGGATTTAAAGATTAGGAGAAAGCAGTTTTTTGTTGGGATTGAAAGATCCAGTCAGCAACATTTCTGCAGAGAGGTCACTGTTGAAAATAAGAAGCAAACATATTCACAGTAATTGTGATGCGATATGACATTGCAGTACAAAATGTTGACGCTCATTGTTTTTGTCTTCCAGCTCACTGCCAGCAGTGTCGAATCCAGCGCTGCAATGCAGAGTATGTGGCTTCTACCTCACCCTCTAGTGGTCTGCAGGAGGACGTGGCTATGGATGTGGACTACTGCATCGCCTTGCGGGCCTACGCTCTGTGCACCCGCCGGCAGGCACGCAGCTGCAGGGGCGACCTGGTCTACCACTCGGCCGTCTTCCGCATTAAGGAGTTATTCTCTCAGCATAACTGCTCCAGCGATGGGCCCACCTCCTCCGCCAAGGTCCCCAGCACATCTCGCCCAGCCGTGTCGGAGCTGTGCGACTATGAGAACCGGGTGCTTGTGTCGGGCTTGGGCGGTCAGCAGAAGAAATACGCCCACTGTGGATTATTCGGAGACCCGCACCTACGGACTTTCCGAGATGAGTTTCAGACCTGCAAGGTGGAAGGGGCGTGGCCACTGATTGACAACCGCTTCCTGTCGGTGCAGGTGACCAACGTGCCTGTTGTCCTGGGCTCCAGCGCTACGGCAACCAGCAAGGTGAGGATGGATGACGAGTACAGCTGGACAGTACAGCTCGATTAGTTGATCGATAGAAAATTAAGAGACAACTATTTTGATCATTGACTGATGATGTCAGTAATTTTTTCAAGCATTAATGCCAAATATTGTCTGGTTTCACATTCTTAAATGTGAGGATTTGCTGCTTGTCTTTTTCATATGTAACACTTAACTCCAAATCTTCAGCTCAAGTGAAGACTCTTAAGAACTCTCTTAAGCATTTTATAGACCAACGATTAATTGAGTGAAATCAAGAATTGGCAGATGAATCAATAATAAAAATAAAAGTTGGTTGCAGCCCTACTTTAGAGCAGTGGTTCCTAACTTTTTTTGGCATGTAACCCCTTAAAATGAAGCAAAGTCTGCTTGCAAACCCTCTCACATTTTGCATACGTCCCTAAGTTTTAATTTGCTTCTCTTACATTATGTCATTTGAACACATTTTAAAGGCCTGAACAGCTAAATCTCCTCCAAGATTGCGCTGGAGGAAGAAAAGATTAAAGCGAAATCTGGCAAAAATAAACAAAATCACGGCTCCTCAGATTTATTTTACAACCCCTCAGGGAGGGAGCAGCGCCTTTCTCACGACAACGACCCACGACGATATTAAAAACGAACACTCTGGTTCTAAGTTTGAAACTAATGGCCAATATGCGCAGGCTGTTTCTGAGCGCTGGCTTGCTCGCTCAAGTATTGCCATAAAGTATCAACATGTGAAGTTAATCGTCATTCCACGGTGCCTCTCGAGCCTCCAGCATTCCTCTTGTCTTGGAGCTCCTTCAGATCTATGAGGGAAAAGAGAGGAGGGGAGTCCTTCAGCGGTGTTGAATCACAGACATGCTTGAGCGCTCTACCTTTAACACATGGGTGGTCATATGGTAGTGATTAACGCTCACTCAAACATTTTCCTCCACCGTTACGATCTGGAATGTTTTTTCACCCCTCTGGTCAAATAATTAACTGGGTGCTTTTTGTGTAAATATGGAATAATGTGGAAAAATAAGGGAATAATTGGACAGCAGTGAGGGTTTTTTGATTCTGCTAATGAAATAGGCTGGTTTGTCATGGTCTGAATGTTTTTAAATTGGTAAAGCTTTTATCAGGTCTATCTTTGTGTGGTGCTGAAAGTCATGCTGGTATAGGCTCACCATTGTGTCCATTAAAAATAGGTTAATTAAGTTGCTTTTATGTGAATCGTGTGCTTAAATAGTAAATAATTTTGCTTCCCACAGTCAGATAATGTCACTGACCTTCCTTACACTTGCCAATTTATATCACCCTGCTTAAAAACTAACCATACAGAACAATAACTGTAACATTAGGCGAGGGATTTCAGAGATTTCATGCCTGAAAGGCATTTGCATTGTGTTCTGGCTGTGCAGCCTAATGCAGACCTGTAGTGTGGGTGCATCTGTGCCAGCACCTGCATGCCCCCATCGTGCTTTTGGAGTTGTTTGCAACTGCCAGACTTAAGACAGGAAATCATCCATCAAATACGGTATCCCCGTTAAGTGTAAACGTAACCACAGCCACCGCTTTGTCAAGATACTTTGAAGAAACAGAGGTTAGGCCCCAATTTTTCAAAGCTCAGCTGGAATACAAATCACAGTCAGTCACTGAGCGAGCGCTCGTGCCAGTGTAGGAAAAGTGTTGGAAGATGCATGGGGCTTTGAGGCTGTTATGAAACCATGTTGTTTGAGCCAACACTCGGGGAAGAGTGGTGGAGTTATTGCCCTCGGTTTTAGTAATTTGTTTTAGGTAAGAAGGGAAAGGTGGCAGTGAAGACCACACAGTGATTGTAAATGTGGTTTATTTTAGCAGTTTTCTCTTTGGGTGGTAACAATCCAGAAGACCACTGACAGCAATCACTGTCACTCTGTAAAAAGACCAGTGTGGCCCATCAACACCCTCCACAGCGGTTAAAATGTTTGGTTTCCTGCTGCCACCTTGTGGCTATAATGGGTACTGATCTTATTCAAGATAAATTTGGGCAACATTTTGTAGTTAGAACCACATTTAAGCAAAGATGTTTTGCACTGTGTATGGAAGGATAATCAATATTGATACAAAATGAATGCTTATCTTATGTTTTCTTCTTATTTTAGATCACAGTGATCTTCAAGTCTTTCCAGGGCTGCACAGATCAGAAGGTGTACCAGGCCACCACAGAGGATCTGCCACTGGCCTTTCAGGATGGGACTCGCAGCGGTGGCGAGAGCGGCAGCCTGACCATCGTGGAACGCGGCGGCTCCGGGGTGGGCCGGCAGGTGAAGATACAAGCCCGTTACATCGGCACTTCCATCATCGTCAGGCGTGTAGGCAGCTACCTGACCTTTGCCATCCGCATGCCAGAGGACACCTTGGACTTTTCGGAGGACAATGGCGGTCTGCAGCTCTGCCTGCACGGCTGCCCACGCAACGAGCTCATCAAGGAGCACACGCTGGGCCGTCAGAGCCAGCAGCCCCGCCTGCAGGGCACCAACACAGAGCTGGGTCCTCTGCGGCCTCCTCACCAGGTCTACACAGTGGAGCGGGCCACGGCCAAGTGTAGAGAGACTCTGCAGGTGGAGGACGTGTACTTTCAGTCCTGCGTGTTTGACTTGCTGACCACAGGAGACCCTGAATTCTCCATGGCAGCCTACGGCGCTCTGGAGGATTTAAAAGCGCTGCCGCCCAGTAAACTGAAGCAGAACTCCCCGAGGACTCCACGTCTTTACAACCGAGGGGCGTCTCACATGGCGGCTGCAGCTGCAGCAGCTAACACCTCCCTGCTCTCACTCCTGCTCCTCATTCTGCTGCTTTTGTAAAAAAATAAATAAATATAAATGATTTAAAAAAGAGAAACATGGAGACAAACAGAACATGGAAGCATTACCAGCTTGAGGAAAGAGTGACGAGAGCTCAGACATATATATTTGTATTTTTTCTTTGTGAATTTTTTTGCAATTTGTGAATGTTGTGATCTTTTTCCGTTTTTGTTATTTGAAGGATTTCACACTTATAAAGGATGGTATTTCCTCCCATTTCACATCTTCTGTGGATTCATACATGGGTCACATCATCATTTGGAAACAGACATGTGGTTTAGGGTCCAACAGTATAACGTTGTTTCTATATGCTCGCTGTTAATTGGTTTACAATATCTTTTAAAACTCATAATTGTGTGTGCTGATGTCACGGCAGCTAAACAGCATTGAGTTTTTTTGTAAATAGAAAAGTCATCGTGCACAACCTCCAAACACTCCATCACGTATGAAGCTGCACGTGTAACTCCATACTGTATGTACGCTGCTCGTCTGCAGAGCAACGTGGCTTCTAGATCCTGTATAATCCAGTCATATCAGCAGCACTTAACGGTTCTAACAGCAAGTTACGTGTACTCAAGTGTTATTTCTTTGTCTATACCAACTGTTATCTCATAAATCTGGCATGCTAAATACACAGGATCCAACAACTGTATGTAAAAACTACCTATCCATAATATATGATGTGTCAGTGTGATATTCAACACTCATCTTCTTCTGTGAAACACTCCCTCTTCAAGCTGTTTGGCTTCCAGTTTTAAAGGTAAAAAACAAAAAAAACACAAATCTTTATATAATAATATATTAAAAGAGTGTATATATGTGTTTTATATTGTGTACATTTGCCTGTGTATAGATGTTTTAACTGTAATATGTTTTACATTTGTTGTGTTTAGTAGGTTAATTTGAGACATTGTAAGAAAAGTTAACTAATATGTGTTTGTAATTTTCTGTATTAAAGTGTTGGACACTCCGGAACAAGGTCTGTTATTCCTGTTTTTTGCCTGAGTTACTCAGATACTGGTGTCAGAAAGGCCTCCGATGCTGTGTGAAATCCTGGATCGGGTATCGGAGAATATCTAAGTCAATGCACTGATATAATACCACTGGATTTATTAATGAAATTTAATAGTGTTTCACACCTGTATAAAACAGCTGCTTTCCCGTAAATCAATTCTTTGCTGCTCCAAAACAGTACCCTACACGGCAAGTTGTGCTGTGCAGCCACTGGCAGCTACTGTTTCAGAGTAGTGAAGAAGAATTGATTCCCTGTAAATTGCGTAATGTTAGACGTAAGCAAAATATCAGCAATTTGGCAATATTTTAGACCAGAAGGTCCTAACCTTTTAGGGCAGGGGTGTCAAACTAATTTTAGTTCATGTGCTACATACAGCCCAACATTCGGTCTACTTCTCACTGGCATTACATGTGCATTTATCGACACACGTCCTGATACAGATTCTTTGACTATTTTACGCAATGTTCAATGTCTTCAACTCTTCGGGGTCAAGGGTATAATTGGCCTTTTTTGACTACTTTGGATTGTACCTTTAAATTTCACCTTAAAAACTGTTTACCTTGCCTTGTTTAGCGTCTTTTTTCCAGCACAACCTCACCTGTGTGACTTTACAGTTATTTTTTTCATTCTGACATACACATTGGACCTAAAATCACCCAAAAAACACCACCAATAGGAAAGGGGGCGTCGTGTTTTACCGTTTCTTCGTGCACCAAACACGCACCAAACGTGACAACAGTATTCAGGAAAAAGCATGGCGTAAATTATTTATCATAAGTCTGGTTTTACTTGGCCTATCAACACAAATTGAAGTTTGCACTTTAGACACAAGTTGAAACGAAGTCTCAGCGAGGCTGCGTCTTGCTGCTATGTCATCTTAAATCGGTCATGTGATTTGGATGCACCGGCGAGTCCGTCAACTCCAGAGGCTTAAACACAGTCACATTAAGTATTCACTGGTATATCATAGTGCTGTATTCTAGGCAGGATGGAAAAGTCTCTGAAGCAGAACTTTATAAAGTCAACATTGTTTAACTTGCTCCTGAAACCTGGCACCTCTTAGTCTAGTCATCCAGTGGGCCGGATTGGACTCTTTGGCGGGCTGGTTCTGGCCCACAGGCTGTATGTTTGACACCACTGGTTTAGGGTTTAACCAAAGCTATGCCATACAGTGACAGAAATCATTTCACATCCACACAGGGTCAGTGGTGTACAGCTGTTCTTTCTCATTCAGTGCAATGCTATAGGATTGACACTTGGTATCAGATGATCCGCAAGTTCATGTATCAGAATTGGTATCGGTATAGACGTTTCATTTTGTTTTTTCATCATATGAATATTGTTAATAGTAGTGTACATGAATCTAAATATGGAAACACATTTACTGCGTCTGGGTCAAGACACAACACATAATGAGCAAAACACGAAAGCTTTCAAGAACTACTAGTGTTTCACAGTGACTACATCTTGTAATGCCACTTGTGTCCTGATGGGGTCCTCAGTCCATAAGGCCTGACAGCTCGTAGTATACAGACAGTTTTGACAAGCTGGCTGTGTAGCTGTAGGGATCCACAGTATGTTCTCAGTCCCCTGTGTAAATGTTACCTCTGAGTGCTGAGCTGGCTGCTGGCTTTGCTTTTGTCTGCCAGAGCGCTGCATGGCTCCAAATAGGATTTAGTCTGTGGTTTAACACCAGGTTAGAGTCAACACACACGCACGGTGCTGATATTTGCACTACACACGAACAATGAGCGCTCTGATTAGGAGGAGAGGGATGTGATCAGTTTTTTATCGCCATCAAAAATGCAATTAAGAAAGCTCCTGCACACTCCTTATGAAGACATTAAGAATTAATGTGCTATAATTAGTAGATGTAGATTTAATTTATATCTTGAATTAAGTTGAAAGTGTCTTGGTGCTTTTATTACTCTGAGTGACAGAATGTTTCGTCACACATGCAATCATACTTAATCTCTCCATGTCCCATTTCTTCAAATAAAGACAACAGCGCAGGGAGCTGTGTGGTTAGGAAGGAGCCGGCCAATGAAACGTGTCACCATTTTCACCCGTTACAGGCTCAGCGCCCTCGTGTCCTAAATCACATCTTGCTTGGGTGACTTCATCACCTTGTTCTTAACATTAGGAGGACAGCAGAGAGATGGAGAGGGGTAAGGAGAGGGGGAGATTGGTGGTAAAAAACTGTACTCGAGTACTCTACTACTATTTCCATTTTATGCAACTCTATCTCTCGAGTATGGTTACTTTTCAGGTTGTGATCTCACATGTAAAAACCTTGTGATAAGCTGTGACGCCCCTCCCACTGTCTTTGAGGACGTTCCAGCCAACCTCATTAGACAGGTGGCTGATGTGGGAGGGTCGTTACCTTGATTGAGCTCACCTGGGCCTTCTAGGACATCCACCTGGCATCGTTGTTCTTGGTTTGCACCTTCAACACCTCCACAGCACACCTGACACACATCCATGTGTGGCTTTCATTCCTGACTTTGCTATAAAATACAAAACATGATTTAATCAGTAGTTTCCATCCTTTGACCCCTTTCAAGAAAAGCAGTGTTTGGTTGGGGGCCCTGGTTCAAAACCTACAGAGAAAAATCATCCAACATCCACACAAAAAGCAAATATAAGAAACATGTAATCCCATTAATCATCTCATGACCCCTTAGTTTCATCTTGTGACCCTCTGCAGGGGCCCGACCCCTATGTTGAGGAACACTGGACCAAACTAGCTAATTGTACATGAGCAGCTACAGCAGCAAAACACTGCTTACACCTTGTTGCATCAGTAACAACAATCTAATAATGTCAAATTTAATAAATACAGCAGACACAGGGGAGACTTTCCTGCTGAGCCAGTACTTTAAGTACATTTTCCTGGCAGTACTCCTGTACTCTTACTTTAGGGGACTGGGGATTTAAACGCAAGACTTTCACTTGCTGTGGAGTATCTGTATTGCTCCTTTTACGTAAAGAGAACTAGGCTCACCCTGACACATGATGATTGCTCTAAATTAGCTGTAAACTGAGCTGATAACATGTAAGCTGTATTTGTGTGTCCTTCCAGTTTCTTTTGAATGTGAAACAAAGCTAAAAAGCTCCGAGCCTGGTCTTGATTGATGTCGTCTGTTGAGATGCAGCCATCTGACAGCACTGTCAGGCAGCACCAGCCTTACATAATAACCCCATGTGAGAGCGCCCTCTCAGTCTGTTGAAAGAAAGTGACAACTCCTGAACATGGAAACACAGACTGACACTGGAAACTTCTACTTTGTAAAAACCAGAAATGCAAAATAAAGATCTACAGAGGATGTATCACATGTTTGCAGAAAAACTGCCCACGCCTGCATAGAATGCTCGACCAGCCTCTTTGAGCCATCCTGTCTTGACTTTCCCCCATAAACAAGGACAATTACCAAGCTAATGAGTTGAGAAAAAACTGCTTGAGTGATTGATACTCTCAATGGGGAAATTAATTTGATATTAATAGAGCACTTGGCAAGATAAATAGATAGTGGTGTGTGAGTCCTCTCCTTGATTGATAATGGATAGATTGATGGCTGTCTTAATACAAGATGTTCCTTAGACCTAAATGAGGTGGCCTTGATGAGGAGAGACTTTCGTATCATGAGATGATCAAGCGCTCGGAGCATTATGGGGAGCAAAATTACTGTGATATTGATATTTAAGGTGCCATACGTCCAGTTAGAGAGGATGCTGGAGGCCTCAGGTGCATATTATATGATAATAATTATAACAGATCGAGGACAGGATGAATAGTGACTGTAGCATGTGTGGAAAATATCTTACATGAGTTGCAAACAGTATGTTTTGCTGTTTAGACTTGATTTAATGATGCACATGTGATCGTAGATTTTGGGAGACGTCCCCCTCAATATTGGGACCATAGTGAATCTGTCCCCTCCCAATAAAAACATAAAATTAGCACTTTTATATCCTCCTGAGACCTGAACTTTTGTTTGGCTAGCATTTTTAATTTCTCTTAGCTATTTGGGATTAGCAGGACCTGATAAGTATAAAAAACACTTGACACTGTCAACTATAATAAAGTCCTATCATCCTCAAACCAGTACTTCCTAATTAACAGTGTCTTAGCTTATTACTGTTGCTAACATTAGTAAAGTTTGTTGCCACATCAAACTGCAAACACTATTAATCATAAATAAACAAGTTTCAACATTAGAATGTGATCAGGTTTTGGACCTTGTCCACTTTTGTGTCGGCTGCAGACTGACTTGGCAGAAATGGCCGCCATCTTGTTTTTACATGGATTGGTGTACTCTGCTCTTACTACCACTAGACGGAACAAAACAGGCCTTAGGCTTGTGCTAATAACATTAGCATGCAACGTATCTAGTACCTTGTGAGTTGAAATAAAGTCGAATTTTATAACGTTACCTTTGTTAAATGTTGCTGTCGTCCCTGGCTTCATATGAGAAGAGGAAAACTTTGCTAGCTGCTTGGCTAATTCATACAATGTAAAATGCCAGACTGGTGCTAATAATGTTAGCATGTTATATTTCTTTGGAAAACATGTTTTGTATAAGACTGTTGTTTTGTCAGTGAACCTTGTGAGTTGTAACAGAGTCCAATTTTATAACGTCACCTTTGTTAAATTTTGCTGTTGTCCCTGGCTTCATATGAGAAGAGGGAAATTAGCCTAGCTAGCTGCTAGGCTAATTTATACTAAAATGCCATAGGCTTGTGCTAATAACGTTAGCATGCAATATTTCTTTTGAAAAAGTATTAAATACAAGACAGCTGTTTGGTCAGTGAACCTTGTGAGTTGTGGCTTGTGCTAATAACATTAGCATGTTATATTTGTTTGGAAAACGTGTTTAGTAAAAGACAAGTGTTTGTCTGTGAATGCTGCGAGTTATAGTGAAGCTGATTTGTGTACTTGTGTTTGAAATTGTCTCTATTAAGCCATGTTTAATGTGTGTTTAATGTGTGTTTTGAATCAACTAAACTTTACAGCACTTCACAGAAACCTCTGAAACCAACTAGTGTTGTGGAGGTGTAACTGCAGAGTGACACAGACACCACCGCCACACGAGTATAAATGCTCAGTATAAGGTCCAGTAAACCCAAAATGTGATGTCCTCATAAGATGACAGGTTCTCAGGAGGATATTGACAAAAGTAAAGACATTTCCACCAGAAATTAATTCAGAAAATGCCAAATTTGTGCAGAAAAAAATCATCAAAGGGCAGGAAATTAAATGTCTGACACTCAATGTTTCCTAATGAAGGGGCCCCAAACCACCTGTTTCATGTGTTCCCTCAAATCTTGAAGCCAAACTCTTGCCCTTGGTCAGCCATTGCTGTGAACTCATTCACCTGCTCATATGAGATCGTGTTTGCCTTCAGTCTCACAAGTGTCTCCTTAAATGATCACCTTGCATCACCCCTGCAGCTCCTGATGACTCCTAAGACCCCCCCAACCTCCTCTTGCAGACGCATTTTGCTTAATGATGCACTCAGAGTCTGATTGTTGCACCGAATAGAAGACATTCAACATACACATACATTACACCCTGTTACATGGGTCACTGCTGCAGAACAGAGAGCAAGAAGTTACTCATTTCTCAGTGTGTGTGTATGTGTAAGTGTGTGTGGTTTTAAGACCGCTCTAGTCGGAGCGATTATACAGCTATCTCATACCGCAGGCTCTCTCATACCTGACCAACTCAATCTTTCTGTGTCTCCTCAATAATCAGAGTGACAGCGAGCAACTAGACATATCTCACCCACTGGCTCGCTCCAGAATGGGTATTGACCTACATATCAAATCATATGCTCCTGGCTCGTGTGATAGAGATTGGGGAAGGGGTTTGGGGGGGGGATAACACTGTATGATTGGCAGTCCTACTTTAGTAAACACGTTGCATCCCCTGGGTTTCTGCCTCTTCACATGTATCCGCTGTTAAAGGTAAAACACAGACGGCCTGCAAATCCTACACGAGCTGAGACTTCCTGCCACTTCAGCAGTGTTTCCTCTGCTACTGTAACAGTAGAGAACAGCTGAGAACACCTGGTTGTCTGTGTGTGTATTTTTATTAACGAGCCGGTGTCACCAAACTTTTAACAAATGGCCCCCCGGCACCCTGACGCCCCGAAAAACCCAGCTCGGAAATTAAGCATCTGCATCATAAATCTTGGAAAGTTACAATAATTTGCAATTCACTCCCTCATCAAAGGCAATATTACCCTAATTTATTATCTCCCCGCACGAGGGGCGCGCAACGGCCGTGGAGATAAGAGTTTATCAGGAGGGGGATTGATTTTCATTAACTGATTGTAATAAAGATGAACTGCCTGCCGTGCACACTGACCAAGAGCCACACTTTATTGTAATTGGGACAATTTATTTCATGAGCCAGTGGCTCTACTTTTTTGTCCCTCCCACTCCTTTTTTTTCCCTCATATCTGTCACCACTCCTCAAAATGTGACTATCTCAGCTGCTTGTGATGCTACAGTGACTCCTGATGTAAGAAGGTGATGATTACAAAGTGCATGTGGAGAGGCGAGTCAACTGTCAACAGATGTTGCATCAGATTTTAGCTTCTGGCACCAAAGCGGAGCTGTAGTTAGTGATGTAAACTTGACTGATGCTCGATGCCTTCCTTATTTCAATTTACTGCTTCCTGCTTGTCAAAATGATAGTTATTTGTTCCCCTGTCTTTCTCCACCTCCCAACTGTCTACGTGCCGTGGTTTTTGTTTGTGAATCCTGCTCCCATCATATACGTCCTGACACATATTTCAGTTGGAGTGCGTCTCCGTGCAGCAGAGCAGCATCAGGTGACCCGCTAACTGGCAGAGCCTTCAGTCTCCACCATGACAGATAATCCCAATCAGCCTACACGCTGCACTGCTGGGTTTCCATATGAGTATGAAATGGGTACATTTCCTCTCAAGCTTCCAGCATTTTATGAGAGCCTGGTGTGAGAGCAGCAGAAAAAACAAAATGTTTACAAAAGTTCAAGCTGTGCGTGTGGAGTAATAACCCAGCTATCCTTTAAAGGGCATTGACACTGTGATCACAGTTTCATCACTTAACAGGGACGCGGCAGCAGCAACAGACTCCGAGGTGGTGAGCTGGAAGAGGTTACAACATCTGCACTCGCAAACTTTCAAGGTCCTTGAGAGCAAATCCTTGTGCAACAACTCCCCCTCTCTTTGCACGGTGGTTCAGCACGCTGGTTGACATAATATAACTGTGAGAAACAAAAACATCCTGTTTGAATTTTTATTGTAAAATTGGAAAAAAAGGAGAGAAAGAGAGAAAAGCCCCAATAAGCATTTCTTTTTGATACATATCTTTATCTTACCATAACCATAAAAGAAAAAAGAAAAAATAAAAGTGGCTGAATAAATAAATAAATAAATAAATAAAATAAATAGATAAATAAATAAACATCAAGTTACATACTTGACCCGATAATTAATTATAAAATTATTTAATCATCAATCATTAATATGAAGTAATCTAAGCAGCAAGTATTAAGAAATTTCAACAGGGGAAAAATGTTTGGTTTCTCAGGCTAATACAGAACACATAATTTTTTTTTTATAAGTTTTTTTTTATAAAAAGATACTGCTTTCCCTGTCAGTTAATCCATGCTGTACTGACGCTGCCACAAAAACAGGTGGCGCTCTCCTTTAAAAATAAATAAATCAACAAAGAAAAACAACCTGTAAACTGCATTTTCTCCTCCAGGTTTTAAAGAATAGTACTGAGATTCCTCTTTTTGCGCCCTGTATGTCAGTAAAGTCTTCTTCACAGACTCCATACTGCTGTTTATATGTTTTTGTATGCTTTGTGCTGAGAAACCAGAAAGTTAACATCTTTATAAAGCGACCCACCCCCTCCCCTGACACCCGCCCCCATTTCAAACCCTAATCTATATGTACCCAAAGAAAGGTCCTGTGCTGATTTTCCATAATATACAGATTTCATATTTATAATAAGCTACTATCCTTAGCATTCAAACCATAGTTAAAGAATCATATTGTTAATACTAGTAGTACCATAATCTTTAACCCTCCCAGCCCCCATTGAGCATGCTCAGAGATTCAAAGGGCACCATGGTAGGATGAGAAATATATTTATATATATATAAAAAAGGATAAAAATGGATGAAAAAATGTAGGAAATAAACTTTAGTTTAACCACATGCAGCTGCTGTTTCCTTTCTTTCAGTCAGTTCTGTTAATTTAAAAATGTTAACTCAATTAATTTCTTGGATTTCAGTCATTTTATTACTTTCCCTTTTCGGAGTTTCATAGTGGATATGTATATTTAGGCCTCTGCACTCCATACAAACCGTCTCCATCCACAAACCTTCACTGTTTTAATTGCGTTCAATCAAATTTCATTTTTTTTCTCTTGGCAGAATGAAATTAACTTAACATCTTTCCCAACTCATTAAATTTCAGCCACAGCTGGCATCTTTAATTTGCATTACCCAAGCTGTTGTGAAGGCCAAATTTAATTTGATTTTAATAATTTAAAAAACTCTCCAGTAGAAATCCCATAAGAAAAGATTTTTGAGTGGGTTTATAAGGCCCTGTATGGCCCGGGGAAAGGAGGGCATATATCACAGCTTCCTAAAGCTGCTGGGCCCTGACAGCAGAAAGGAAACTAACAGTAAGTCACCAGCGGGGGAAAAGCTGTCTTCTGGCAAATATATATGAAATCTAACCTTTTCACTGGGAAACTCTATTGTATATCATTTCAGCCTGGACGGACCCTCCTCCTTTGATGTTACACTATAACACAAAATCAAATACTTGTTTCCTACTAATCAATATTTCCTGAAATTAACACAACTATAAGAACATTTCCAAGGAAATCTGGCACGTTTAAAGTGTGATGAGGAAATGCGGTGGATATGCTTGCATAATTTGGCAATTCATGATGAGAAAAGGCATTTTAAAGATTTTGTTTTTTTGTACAGCATCTGAGTATTGCCTGCAAGAGAACAATATATAGTGAATGAGGGTAATCAGTAGTCATACACATAAGAAGAATGGCTGGAACAAAGTGAAAAATAAAAGATCAGGACCTGGGCAGCCATTCTGGTGATGACATTTGTCGTAGAGGCAGAGTAGACTCTACATGTGGGGATGGGGCCGCAGAGACAGCACTGTGATTCGACGACTGAAGCACTGATGTGTCTAAAGTTAAGAGTGATGATCGAAGGTCTCACAGAGTCCTGAGGGGGCAGGCTGCTTCAGAGCGAGCTGAATGGCATGTTGGAAAAGAGTGGATGTTAGCTGAACAAATCGGAAAGTGAAATGGATTTTAAAAAACTCATAAACAACTCATAAAAAACAGATTTCATCTCGGATGTGCTGCACGCGTGTCTCTTTGTAATAAGCATCGCCGCAGATGACGCTAGTTTAGTTAATTAATCATATCTGATACGGCGTGATGTGTCGTGACCACACTGTATAGGAGCCATGTGTGACCGCCGCTAATGGTAAGCTGTCGTCTCGTCGAAGCAGCAGCAGCTGTAGCAGCTACACTTACAGGCCTGCTGCTGTCTAATTGATGGATCATTTTGCTCTTAATTTGACCTCCTAAGGCTGGTAATGCCAGGCTGTTCCTCACCATGTACAAGCTCTTACTGTGCTATTATACCCTTTGGAAAAAAAAAATATACAGCTGCTCTTCACTGAAGAACTTGTACAATCTACTCTAAACACTATATACAGATCCTGTCGCAGCCATGTCACCCTCCAAACCTTTCATTTTTTAATGATAATGACGTAGATTTAAGTGCCTTCCCGCAGGATGTGCTGCCTCTGTCAGACTCGGGGTCCCCTCTGAGAGTGTGTATAGTAGTTAGACGGGAGAAAAGACTCCCATGCAACCACTGAGAGAAAAATGGACTCTGTCACTCAGTCAATTCATTCAAAATGCCAATGCGTAATTGATTGCGCATCTCTTGCCCTGCGGTGCTGCTCCCCATCTGATCAATATTATCATTATCCTAATTATGCTGTGGGTTAGCTCTCGGCCCCCGTGAACTGATGGTCCCTATTAAGAGAGAGATATGCTGGCACTTGGAGGTGAGGCGAGAGCGAGAGGTGGGGGGATGAGAAAGAGGAGGGGAGTCTGCTCTCGCCTGCTGAGAGCAGCTGGAGGAGCTTGGCAGCGGGAGAGGGCACGACCCGGCAGGGACCACTGTGACACGCCGATGGAAATTTTTACAACTGCTGTCAGGCTCATTTGTATATTTTATTAAGCAGTTACAGATGCTGTGCTGTTTTACTGCTGCGTATCCAGCTCAGCCGGGTGGCACTTTTACCACAGTGCTTTATGGTCAGATTATCTGTAATATCAAGGCTTTAATGATGACATGGAATTACTCTTGCTTCAATTATGGTATTGCAACGCGTTGACAGGGACAGAAGACAGCGATACATGGCTAAACACACTGCAGATCAGCAAGGCTCGCTTTAAGAGGCTGTTATTGTGTCACTTTTGGCACTGCAGGACTGCTTTCTTCTTCTACTGACACAATAACGCCGACAGATCACACCTCCGAGATGAAATGCTGTCATGCGGGTGAAGCAATGAGTGGCAAAAGAACGTATCTGAACATGCCCGAAACAATGTCTAACCCACATATTCTACGCCACTAAAATAGTATAGCTTTATACATTTTTTTTCTGTTTTGTTTTAATACTCCTTAAACCCAGTAGCTATAAATGTAAAAGGAAAAAGAAACCAAAACCCATTTCCTCTTTTTTTTTCAACCTGAAGCTAGTATTTCTTCTTAAGTTTAACTTGTAATATTATTAGTAGTAGTTTGTAGTATTAGTATCATTAATACTATATATTACTGTTCAGAACAATAAAAATGTTTGGTCCTTTGGTCCCTTAGGGGTGAAAGATTTGCAGTTCTACTGTTGCTAATGGAAACCTCAGTGACCTCCAAGAGTCATAGTTCTGCGCTTGCTGAGAGAGATGGTGAGAGAATAAGAGAAAGAGGGAAAGAGAAAGAAAGTCTGTCAGTGGACGAATAGAATAGCTTCTTTTTTTCCACTGTTTTTCTTGATCTTCAAGTTTTAACCCTCATTTGTCCAGTACAGTAAAAGCCACAAGCGCCTCTTTCCTTATATATATGTGTATATAATATGTATATAGAAATCTATTTGTTGTTGCTGCTTTTTTGTTTGTTAGTTTGTTGCTTAATTAACAATTCAAGTCTCAACAAGAAAAAAGTTCTGTTGTTTCAGTCTCATCACATCTTTTTTCAGTTTTTTTTTCTTCCTCTCGTCTTCCTTGCACTGTGCCATCTGTTACTGTTAAGTCCCCCGGTGAAGCGCCTCCTCCTCTTTCGCATCTTCCTTTTTCTGCCGTAACCTATATCTTCGTAAGTAAATGCTGATATGTCTTCAAAAATTCCTTATGTGTTGATTTTTTTAAAACATATTTTGCTTTCAAAGAAAAAAAGTTTAACTCCTCCGAGATATCTTCATGTGTCCTCTAAAACCTGGAAAATAGAAAAGGAGGGAAAAAAAAGGCAATTTTAGATCTCACTGCTCATTAAGCTGTCATTCCACAGATCCATTTCTTTAAACTTTGGATAGTTCAATATGGCTCTATTATATCAGTGAAATGGTCTGGAGAGAGCTAACCCACACTGGCACACCAATCAATCTTTGTCAATCACCATGATGACAGATCTTCCCATAATTAATATGCCTGCTGTGAGGCATATGAAATCAACCCTTATAGTTCCTACATGTCTGCAGATACTAAAACTCCAGAAATATGAAAATACTCAGCTTTACATTCACTGAACACACAGTATATTCATTTCTATCTATCAAATAGAAAAGAAAATTCAAGCAATCCAAAGAAATCTCAAGGACGTTTGGCTGTCAGCGTGCCAGATGTCAACTGACACTCTTTCAACCAGAGTTAAATTCTCAGTTTCAACAGAAACAAGGTTAATGATCTAAATCTTGAAGCGATGACGGCGCTTTGACACTTTGCTGGCTCACCTGTGCTGCTGCAATGAATACTGAAGGTAGGCTGTGTCAGTAAGGGCGGCTGGCATCCTTCGGTCTCTTTAGCTGGACTTTCAACCTCTTCATCCCAATCTGAAAGCCATTCATGGCTTGAATAGCTGCCTGTGCACTAGCAGGGTTGTCGAAGCTCACGAAACCTGTGGGAAAGTACAGTTTCATTAGCTCAGCTGAGAGTTAAGACCATTATGAGTGCCTATAATAGGGCTGCAGCGGTAAATCTGCAGTAGACTAGTTTCACGATATACCTTGGAATGAAAATTAGCAATTACCATACCATGTACATTTGATTACCTACAATATTGGGGAAAAATGCAACTGGACAGATAATTTCACCTGTGCATGCACTAAGGGCGTAAGTTTTATTTCAACATTCAGGGGGACACATATGAAATGTGAGGTTTGGGGGTCAGCTGCCAGAAGATTTTGAGCATCAAACACTTATTTGTGCCTTTGTTGCATTAAACTACAGTGTAAATGTCTTTAATTTTGTCAAAATAAAAATCCTCCTCAACATTGTTGTTGCAATTTAAGATTATACACTGACTCCACTAATCCAGAGCTCAGTTAGCCAAGATTAGCAGTGATATTGATCCTACATGTGTAAACAGTCTTCAGCCACTTTATGTCACATGTTCTGGTCACAAAACTATTTAATTCCTGGGATTTAATATTATGTAACTCCTCTAGATGTTAACTTAAGAAGAACCCAAGTGGACATTGTCTCTTGCTGCTCACTTCTGGTCAGAGGGCTCATCCTGCGTAAATGGAAGGACTCTTCACCTCAGACATATAGATGTTGGATCAAGGATGTTATGTGTCATTTACAACTGGAGAAAATCTGCTGTTTTATTATTTATTATTTTTCCCTTTTTAAATTTTTAGAATTTTTTTAAATTGTTTTTTTTTTAAATTATATACATACATTTTTTTCTTAAATTAATTTATATATATGTTTACATATATTCATATTTTTTTATATTTGATTTTTTTTATATTCAAATATATGAATATGTATTTAATATATCTTTTTTTATTATTTCAATATATTTAAATTAATATTTAATTAAATATTTATTTTATTTAGTTTTCTTTCTGTCCTTACTGGTTCTTTGTTTGTTTAGTAATACTCTGTGTATCTTTGTGGAATTACCAATAAAAATACCTTGTTAAAAAATAAAAAATAAATAAAAGTCCTCTGCTACTCTTTATGTTTTTGCTGGAGAGGACAAATGCACATGTTCTTAATACTGTCAGGGACGTGCCCCCTGCGTCTTCTCCAAAATCTACACCTATGGCGTGCTCATCTCCTTTGCCCCTCGACTGCCTGTCAGACTTTTTACGCATACTTCCATTTAAAAAATAAAAAAGAATTCAAGTTTGAATTATAATAAACTGTTTGTTCAATCAAAAAAAGCCCCTCTGTTGTCATTCCTTTAAGGGTCAATGTAACTGATAATAAATACAAAACAATAATTGTGTGACGCTGTGAAACTGTGATATTTTCTGAAACGGTTGTCGTACAGTGAAAATCTCATACTGTTGCACCCTAATGCCTAAACAAGCTTCAAAATAAAAATTTAAGTCAATATTTAGAGATGATATCTACTGCAAATGACTCATCTGGCAGGAAGAGAAAATGGCAGGAAAAAGGGTGGAAGATATAAACAAATATCTCTCAGTGTTTCCTCTGCTTGATCATGGTGGCCTGTCTCCCTCCTGAAGGAGTCTAGATGGCGTTGTTGAGGCAGGCAGCACCTTTGGGCTGCCGAGCAAGTGCTCAGTGTCGGTGACAGTGTGCTATGAAATTGTTTTTTAAACCAAAAACAAGCTTGACAGTTTATTTTTTCAGAGTTTAATATGTCCACAGTGAACAACACAGTGTTAGAATTGGATTTTGACCAGCTGCTTCTTGTCGCACAACTTCTCATCAACTTTTAGCAGCAGCTAAAATAACCGACCACTGTGGGAATCCAGATGCAACAAGTGTGGGGGTGTTACTGTCATAAGGCATCACTGTTGTGACAGTTTTTGTCTGAAAGAGATGTAATATCAGGCAGTTCTGTAATCCCTCAGAGAGAGAGTAAGACATGTCCACAATATTTTGAAGGTTAAGACGGATGTAACTGCTGATTTCTGAGGGTTTGATAGAAGAAAAAAAGATGTAATGACTCATTTGTTCCGTATAAATAATCACTTTTATGACTACTTACTTTTGTAATCACTATCATGATAAGTTTATCCCTTTAAATATTTTTTTTTGAACTAAATATATTTTTAATGGAACTTCCTGACATTCCTCGAAAGCCCAAAAATACAAAAATGAATGAGCACAAGTCCCTGTGCAGAGTAGTGCGACAAAAACGAGCAAACATAGTTCATCATGAGGAGACAAGTCTGCATTTCCCCCAAGATACACCCCTCCTCAAACCTATGCTGAACATCCTGTTTTCATCATGTGTAAAAATAAAGCCTTGAGAATTCAGTGACCAGAAACTGCAGTGGAGTGTGTCTCCGCTTGATGCGCTCCCCTGTGTCTGTGGTGTCATTAGGAGCAGTCGATGACCCATGAAAAACAGCAGGAGCCTCTCCACGTCCACAGCCACCTGGGAGAGATGTCTGCCTGGCCTGCTTGGCTCTGGGTTGGCCCATTAGGGCGAAGGCTGGGCGGCGCGGAGAAGGGCTGAATGCAGGTCTGAAGAAAGTATAGCGGCATGGAAAGGAGGTGACCTCCTAACCTGCCATCAGGTTAACACATTTGGGCTGGGAGCGGAGATGAGATGGAGAGGAGATGCAGGCTTAGAGCTCTAAGCCCTCCGCTCTGTCCTGTCACACATTACAAGTGTGCTTTCTCTCTTACTCCTTGTTTCCTTGTCTTTTGCACACCATCAATCTAAGTTTATCCCCTCTTTCTCCTCTCCAGATTAATTACACCAGTGTGCTCCTTCCTTCCCCAGGCCTAACATTATGTTGTAAATGCATAGTGTATAAGTCAATACTGCAAATAGCTCTTCTTTCATGAATTTATATGTTATTAAGTCCCCCCAGGGAGACGGGACTGGCGATCAATTTTGCCCAGGGTTCTGCTGTTCCCTGAAGTGAAAACAAATGCTGATCCATAATTGTCCTTTGCCTTTCTCCCCCCCCCGCCATCCCGGCCTGTCTCCTCAAAGTTGTTATAAGCCCTGGGGCTTGTTGGTGTGTGTTGGCTGACGGAGCTAAATGGGACGGGAGGTGCGGAGGTGTGTGAATCAGCCTCAGCAGTGAGGGTATTGACAGATATTGGGGTTACAGAACGGTGATGTGGATGCTGATACAGCACCTCAAGGTTTTCAGGTCACACAGCTGCCAAACAGAAACAAGGACATGGGCTCTGATCGACTGCATCATGGCTAGTTTGGCTACAATGTATTCAGCACATTTTCTTTTCTGCAGCACTGATGCCAAAGCACAGCAGTCATCAAGATGCAAATTCGGGTCAGTCAGGGGAAAGATCCTTCAATCCTCCACGTCTGGGAGCTGTCAAACATCATAAAAATCTACAGCATCTAGGAAAATATATTTGTTTAACAAACAGTTTGGTGCGCGGTATGAAAATTAAAACTTCCATTATTGTGAAAATGTAACTTACACTATGAAGCTTCACGCCTTAGCTGTGAGTTTTTACACAACACCCACAAATGTCTGAATATTCTGAAAAAACTATAAGCGATCAGGCTGCAAAAACAAATGTTGTTTTGTACAAGAGCACATTGCTGTTTGTCCAACTCCTGAAAACATCCATTATACATTTCCCTTGAGTGCATTTATGCAAATAGATGGTGAGGTTATTTCCCCCTGTATTACTTTCTGCTTATTAGAAATCATAGTGGAGGCCTGTGCATCCAGACCTGCCATTAATGCATCTTTATGTTGATGGTTAATAATTACAATCAAATATAATCACACCCAACGCTAAAAAGAAGCCAGTAAAAATGCACGGAAAAAAGCAAAAGTCCCATATTCTGATACAGCTGTATTACTGTGTGCTGTGGACTTGATAGCTGTGCTTGAGTGGCAGCGAGTAACTCACCGAAGCACTTGCTCTGGTTGGTTGCCCGGTCCATGAAGACCTTAGAGGAAATGACGGTGCCGAAGGGCAGAAACATCTGCATGAGTTCATTGTCTCCAAACTCCTGTGGCAGGTGGTAGATGAACAGGTTACAACCCTCCGGACCTGAACACACAGAGAGCGACAGACAGAGAGAGAGTGTTTGGTTGGTGAGGGATAGAGAGAGACAGCTGTGAATTTGTCATTTTGATCTATGCAGTCTCTCGTGTCGACTAAATTAAGATAAGTGGAAATAGATTTTCAGGATGTCTGACATTATCAGTGATAAAACATAACTGTTCTTAAACACACAAAGATAAATTGAAAAGTTCTGCATTGATTTGCTGATACTGAACGGACGAGAGTGTGTTTAAAATTTTCTATTTACATTTTTAAAACTTTTCTGATTAAATATTAATAGAAGGACTAAATCTACATGATAGATCACATCCTCCATCTAGTAACCTTCTGTAGTGCGATCAATGACTACATTTACATGCACACTGATATTTCACTATTATTCTGTCCTGTCTGAATCCCTGTCTGGAGCCTATCCCAGCTGACATTGGGTGAGAGGCAGGGTACACCCTGGACAGGTCACCCGACTATCACAGGGCTGTTTATTCATGCATTCATTCATTCAACAGCATATTCTACTTTGATATTCTGAATTATGCCTTCTCCTAAATGAAGCATTTTCCAATTAAGACATGTGGGATACAGGTTATTATTTTAGCTTTAGGAGCAGTCTTTGAACACATGTATATAGCATATTTGGAATATGCATCTCAGTTGGGGTTTGTCCTGCAGTTTGTACACAAAAAAATCCTATGTTGATGGCTGCTTTTAAACGTGAAAATTAGTGGAATATTTATTTTCAAAAGCAATGTAAACAGCTTTGTAGGAACTGAAGAAATAAGATCTAATCAATCAAAACTCAGATTAAAAAAAAAAAGAAATGAAACCTGTCAAGTATATGAGGTGCAAAACTGAGGCCTTGATATGTGGCCTTCAATCACACTTTCGCACCTCCTGTCTGACACAATCATTTCTTTCTTTACTGTTTTTTTTTTTTTTTTTGAAAACATGGAGAAAGATCATAGACTGTATAAAATAGTGGACGTAGCTGGTTTGTGGTTTTCTGTTTTGAAGCCTCAAGAACGGCATTTTGATAGTCGCCACCTCGGAACTGTGGAGGAGCGATGGTTGGATCTGGCTCACAACGTAGCAACACCTCACAAGACAGCCTGTCACTCAGAGTGCCCCCTCTGCCATGTTGACTTCTGCCATAAAGTTGGGCATCTTATTTATTCTATTAAGATTATTTTTTGGCTTTTGCCTTTTATTAGACAGACTTAAGCATGAAAGGGGATGACATGCAGCAAAGGGCCACAGGCTGGAGTTGAACCCACTGCAGCTGCAGCAAGGACAATGCCTTCATACATGGAATTCCTGCTCTAACCACTGAGCTACTAGGCGCCATAAAATTGTGTGTTTTAACGTGGGTATCCATGAGGATTGACTCACTTCTGGAGCCAGCCTCAAGTGGCTATTCACAGAACTGCACCTCCATGTTAGCTTCATTTTTCAGCCCTAGACGTTGCCGCTTAGGAAAGACATGCAGGAAACGATCCCAGAAGCTAGAAATCAAACTAGAGACTCGCTGCTCAGGGCATTTCTGCCTGTGTGGTATGCACTCTAACTACTCGGCTAATGGGTCACCCCTGACACAGTCATTTCTAATATTAAAAACACAGACACTGCCAAGATCAAAAGAACAGCTGTTACGAATTCACTGCAAATTACACAACTTCAACGCAACCTGAATGAATCATTATTGTATAAACCTGCAGTAGCAACGAGTGGAAGTGATGGGAAATTGCATTGTGAGTTACTTTATCTTCATGTAAGCTGCCACAATTTCATTGTAACCTCACATTCTACATTTTCATTAATTTTATTTTGCCACCATCCTCACAGCTAAGGATTTTATTATATAAACTTCAATTATTACTTGTGAAAAAAAAGCACGGGCCTGTGTAGATTACATGGAGCCTATTTTCAGAATAATATAGTGGGATTAACACTGTTCACTCATTCTCAGAGTTTATGTATCTATTACCTTAAATGAGATGTGAACTGCATTCTCTAACATGTTCTCTCAGCTGTCCCTCTCTATTACAGATAGAGATGTGTGCGGTGTTAACGTAACATTCATCTCTCTCGCTCACATTCTTTATGTATGTATTACACAGAATGAGGTGTGTACAGTGCTAAAGTAATATTGGTTTCTCATGCTCATCTTCTTTATATGGCTATTACACAGGATGAGAGGTGTGAAGTGTAAAAAGTAATAATGTTCTCTCACCCTCACCTTCTCTCTGCTGCTGCTGCTGGATGACCTGGGGTGGTTGGGGCAGTGTCTGGCCAATGGGAGTCAGCGTGGTGGCTGGGTAGATCGCTGCAGAGAGGTAGAGAGAAGGAGAGAAAGGAGGGAGCGAGTAGAGAGAGAGGAGCGTAAAAACGGAGATCCCACAGAGAACGATGTCAAGGATGCTTAAGGTCGATCACACAAGCATAACATGTGTAATCAAAGGCTCTCTGATGTTATGTTCTAAGGCGCTGTCCTACACTATCTGAATACATACAGCCTCACACTCACAGTACTTACCCCCGCAGTAATTGTCCCGTAGCTGCTATGCATTTAGCATTTACGGCAGATTATAAAATCACAGAAATACGGCATAGTAAACAAAGCTGTCTCACACCTGTGTATTGCTGTACTCCAGTGAAGGCTTGCTGGAGGGTGTCAGCAGCGGTGGGGCTCTGGGTGGAGTATGGCGGCAGGCCGTTGGTGTACACAGTCTCCACAGCGGGGTGTCCGTTGGGCTGATGAGGGATGCCGGTGAATCCGTTGACGATGGGCGTGACGATGCTGGGCACGGCGGACGTGGTGATGTTGGCTGGTGGAGAACTGAGGCCTGCTGGGGGCAAAATAAGGTTTACCGTTACCGGATCATGTGCACTCAATCTACACATAGCTCTACATGATACTACAAAACAACTGTAATGTATTAAGACATGTTCACATAGACATGCTCTCCTGTTGTGTGCAGAGAGTAAACACATCCCAGCACGGGCAGACACACACACACACACACACACACAAAGCACTGCATCTCCTCTCTAATGCAAGGACACGGGTGCGACGTGAGTCTGTCACATATCCGCCGTTTGTCGTGACACATCCTGCAGGATAGCTGGGAAGTCAACCTGTGAAAAATGAGCCTGTCCGTAGTGTTTGTGCGATACCCTGCTGGCTCCTACTGCTCAAGATGATGAAACCACTATGCAACTTCTGAGAGAGAAAAAAAGGAAAAAAAAAAGGGAAAAAGATCTGGACTAAATAGAGGGAGATTACAGAGGGAGATTCGCTCGAACGAGCAGGTAGCAAAAATACAAAGATGCCTCTTACTTTTATACATTGTAAAAAAAAGACAAAATAACAACAGTTGGCAGTTTGACAAATGGGTGGGTCATAACATATAATGTGCACGCCTGAAAGGCAGCTGCAGCATGGTTCATGAGTGGAATTGAAATTGGATGCTCCCTGTCCTCTCTCATTCAATGCATTTTAAAAGGACCCTCCTTTGGAAAGTGTTTCCAATTATGCCAGGAACATCAAAGTACCCATTTTGAGCAGAATCTCACTGTGTGATGGTCTCTCTAAAAGGGCTGCTCCGTGGCAAAGCATCCAAGCTCGTTGAAGTACAGCTCCCCCGAGGACCACCTCTCAATCTGGAAGCCCTCGCCCTGATTGGACAGAAAGCCCAGGTTGTCACGGAAACCCTCCAGCAGGCCATATCCCTACAATCTGGTGCCTGAGCAAAGAACCCCCTGTGAGAGGTGGTCCAGATAGGGTAAACAATCACATCCTGTATACACATAACATACACTGAGATTTATGCTAATGCCACGGTAAATATGCTGTACATCACATGCTGAAACCTCCCACCACTGAGTAATATCATCTACATATCCATATGGAATTGCTTCTCTTCTTCTTTACCTATGATCCCTCCTCTCATTCTTCCTCTCCTCTTTCTGCCTCAGCATTTAAGTCATGAGGAGGCTGACAGTCAGGCAGGCAACTGCAGTGACCAGGGGAATTGCCCGGGTCCAGTGAGAGCTGTTGTGTCTTTTGCACTGGTTTCCTTTTATTTATTTTTTTTGAAGCCTCCCCACGATTGCTTGTTTCCTGCGGAGCTGTGATGAATTAGACCGCAGCTTCAGCCCATTCTCCTACCAGGACCCAGGAGACTGCCGCTCCTATTCTGAGGGCTAGAGACAGCTAGTCTGCCCGGGCCACACGCACTCTACTGTACCGCCAGATAATGCACCCTCTCCATCATCAGGCAAATTCATTTTCCAAGGCTTAGCAGAGCTGTGGGAGCGCGCAGCTATGTATGTGTAGCAGTTGTAGTGGTAGTAGGAGCTGCAGTGGTAGTAGTAGGTGGTAGTGGGGACCACTTACATGCAATTGCATAATATCTAGGGTCAGCAGTTGGACATGACGTGTATGGTAAAGGAGAACACATGTCATAAGTAAGAGAGTGAGGCCCTGAGACTGAGTCCAGTCCTGTTATCGTGCTGGAAATGTCACAGCAGGGAGTAAACATTAAAATCAGACGTGTCATAAAGACAGCACTGATGTTGTAGTGAGGCAAAGCTCTGAAACATTTTTCCACAATAACTAAACTAAACTAAACTGACCTGAACTGTAACAAATACCACAGCAGCTGGGCTGTACGTATAGTGGGTCAAAATGATGTAAAGACAATAAGCAACACCATGGCCAATAAAACAATGATTACATGAGAAAGCCATTTATGTGGCCTCGTCATCATCTTCATCCTCACTGTCACAATGACCCAATATCCAACACGAGCAGACCCTGAGAATGTTCTCCTCAGCTGAAATGGGTAAGTATTTCCTACTATCCTGAACTAGAAAATAACAAGACATTTTCATTTTATACCTCAGTGGACATATAGTTCTTGCATTGTGGGAAATTGTATTCATAGGCTGTTTACAATGCACACACAAGAGTGCGGATGTCAGTGTGTGCTGCGTGTACTGGCCTGTAATAATGACATGTTGTTCCCCACTCTGGCATGGGTGAATACGAAGCCACGGGACAACAGATTACATATTCTATACAGCTAGCTCTTAACTATCACTTCTCCACTCTTATTACTGCAAGAAAGAGGTCTGCACTGCAAAACAGTATGTATATGTGTGTGTCACATATATTTATGTTATGGAAGCAGAATTACATTCATATCCTTGCAGGCTGCTTCTTAGAGGGGGAAACTGTTGATTTGCTTCTTGCCACGACTGCTTGACGAAAGAAATATTCACATGCGGCAGAAGCATTTATTATGCTAATTATACATTCAAATCAACGAGCAATGCTATACCCATTCTGAAGAGTGCAGTCATTAACGGCACAAGGACTGTCTTTCGCTGGAGCGAAATAAGCACTCAAAACAGATGCTTTCATCTAACTGATTTAAAATGTGATGCATTTAGACTCAGACAGAAAATGTCTGCCTGGTCCTTAAAGTGTGAAAAATAAATCTGAATATGGGGAGGGCAGCTTTTTCAAAGGCCAACTGATACCAAGAAACACTACGTGACTTTTCATACTGTCCCTTAGATCATGGTCCAGGGACCCAAGGTGTCAGGGCTCCCCTGACCTTCACCTGAAAAATGCCACTCAAATTTACACTAAACGACCAGGGAGAGACTCAAAATTATCACAAAGAGATGCAAAGAAACTCCAAAGAGACATAAAATGACAAATATACCTCAAAGAGACACAAATTGACCTTTAAAGAGATGCAAAACAGCAACAGAGAGATGCAGAGGGACCACTACGGGACACAAAACTACTACAAGGACACACAAAATAATCACAAAGAGATGCAAAGAAATTACGAAGAGACACAGAACAACTTCAAAATGTCATTCCGACACAAAATGATCAAAAAAGACAAATATACCTCAAAGAGACACAAAATGACCTCTAAAGGAAATTTGCAGGAAAGCCCAATCAGTCTTTTTTTCAGCATTGGCAGTATAAAAACAAAATCGGGGAGTGCAGCAAAATGCCGCCTACCTACTTTTGTTTATGCAGAATGCGCCTTTTTCGGGGCAATGGGTGCCGTGAGCAAGTGACAAAACGTGTAACACGTGACGTAACCAGTGACGTGGGAGTGAAGCACAGCTAGTCAGTCCTTCGGCGATTCTCATAAGTCGGCCCATTCTTCACCGTTCCTGTCATCTGACGGTTAATGGCCTCTTCGTTTGCAAGGGCAAGGAGGCTGCGCAATTCCTTGTCTCCCCAGTTGCTCATCTTTACAGTGTCTGTCAGGTTTGCATTTCCCTCTTGCTACTAGCCGCTTGCTAATTCCTGCTATCAGCTATTTCCTGTTTATCCACCGCCAGTGGCTCACATGTACGGTGTCATCAACAGCTCCTCCCACAAGTCTTCAACAACCCCTCCTGTTGCAGAAGGCCGCCTCGGTCTTTTCAAACTAAGAGGGAAAAAAAGGGGTGTAAAAGGGGCTACAGAGATACAAAGGGACTACGAGAAGACACAAAACAGACTACAAAGATACACAAAATAACCACAAAGGAACTAAGAAGAGATGCAGAATGTTTACAAAGAGGCACAAACTGACCATGAAGAGATGGAAAGAAACTACGAAGAGACAAAGAACGACTTCAAAGAGACACAAAATGACTACAAAGAAACATTAAACAACCACAAGGACACACACAATTACCACAGACAGACACAAAAAGATGCTGATAACAACATCAGGTCAAGTTTGTGTATCTTGCTCCTGTGTAGAAGAGTTGGTGGGGCCTTTTGCATGTCTGTGCCCAGGGCCCATTGACTCACAATCCTCCCCTGCCTTAAATACTTATAAGCATTTGTAAAACAAACAATCAACAAATCAATGTGTTTTTTTGTCTAAACATATTAAAATACACACCAAAATAATTATAAAATGGAAGCATGGTGTGTTATGGGTTAGATAACAGGTGATCCTTATCAATAATGTCATGCACAGCTGCTGAAGGATGTACTGAGTCTTTCCACTTAAAGGCCCTGGAAAACTATTTTCTCACTGATTTCCCTGCTATGAGTGATGGGCTCTTACAAGAAAACACAATTTCTGTTTTGGTCGGTATTTCACATGAGAGATCTGTATTTATTTGGTGGGTTGCCAGGTCACTGTCAATCACCCACACCCACACAGCCCCGATGATGCAGATTAGATGATTAATGTTTTACTTTGATTTTTGCTTATTTTTTTAATGAATATTCAGTGCAGTGGAGAAATATTTAATATTGTACGTCAAGTTTTCAGGGACTCTAAGTTTTAATTAAACACTTGTTACTATCATAACAAAGACCAATGATGTGCGCTCCATCTGTACTCTGCAATTTGGGAGATTTCTGCTTGGGTAGAGTAGGATCAGTGCCTTAATTCATTTATTAAGTCTTCCTACTGTTTGTCATCTCCACTGATGACCTTGTTAATGTTTCTGAGACTGCATTTGTAGGCTGATGACGTAACTCTGTAGAGTCATGTAGCGTCTCTGGTTGAGGGCTTGAAACAGAAGCTTGCCTCCGCAAGTGAACAAATAAATATCAGGGGAAGCAATTAAAAACATCTTTAAACAATCATAATACAAAGTCCGTGATCAATGATCAGTCTGCAGAAGAGCTCAGCAATCTGAGAGTAAAAATAAACAGCAAAATGTCAAGTTTCATAGAAGCATCATCTCTATCAGGAAAGTCTGAGGAGAGCTGCAACTAAATTGAACACTAAGAGTGGAGACACAATCTATAAAGCACATGTCTGCAGTGTCTTAGAGCGGTGGTTCCCGACTGGTCCAACCACAGGGTCCAAATTTCTCCTTAGTCATTAGTTTGAGGTCCACACAGTTTATCACATTCAGCGTCATACTTGTGTTTGGCCATGTTGCTGAGCTCGTTTGCTGTCTCTGTCAAGTAGCTGTCTGTTAGTCACTCACGCTACAGCAGAAAACGGCACTTCAAAATAAAAACTCTGTGCTAGAAATTTACTGTACTTAAAAACTTGACACATTATCAAGTCACTCGCGGTCCACCAGAATGGGCCCGCAACCCAGTTTTGGACTGCGACCCACCAGTTGGGAACCACTGTCTTAGAATGTGCTATACCTACAGTAACCCCCTTTGCTTGACTGATAATAGAAGAGAGACCCAAAAAGTGTTGGAGCTGGCACCACCGCCACCTATTTTTCCTGCTTTTAAGGTCTTGTATGAGCACTAAGAACTCGGCCCATGTTCCCTCCGCCATGGTCACTGCACCACTTGCCTATCCACGGCAAAACTAGGGCTGTACGATATTGGGATAAGGATATTACTTGTGATAAATAAACACATAAGTGTACTCAGTTCTGCCTTTCTGCTGCTTTTAGTAAAAGGCAAAAATACAACAAACTGCTTGTTGAATTAAAAAAATAGGGCGGCATGGTGGTGCAGTAGTTAGGATTGTCGCCTCACAGCAAGTGGGTCTCTGCTTTTGGGTAGGGGAGTGGTGGGGAGACCTTCTGTGAGGAGTTTGTGTACATCAACTTAATGTCGCAGCTGGCAAATGTTGATTCAATTTCAACTACCTTTTATTCTTCCAGGTGGCTTAATCCATAATAATACATCATAATTTATGAGTTGATTTATGTTTTGTATTAAAAATCTGAATCTGCAAGGTAATTGGCAGCACGGTGGTGCAGTGGTTAGCCTTGTTGCCCCACAGCAAGAGGATTCCTGTTTTGAACCTGGGGTTGCATGTTCTTCCTGCGTCAGCATCGGTTTTCTGGGGGTACTCCAGCTTCCTCCCACAGTCCAAAGACTTAAAAAATGAGAGGAAGTAATTTCCTCCTTCCTTTTATTGAACAAATTGAACATACACCTGAACACAAAAGGTACCAATTAAAAAAAAGATAGTTACAATTAAAGTGCAGTTTGCCACCGATACTCTCTTTCAACAATCCCAATACTGTGCAATATCGCACACTTTCACGATGTGTTTACTGTGCATGTTGAAGAAACGAAAAGCTTGCACGCTTACTCAATGCCACACAAGCTTAATGAAGACAACATTTTGATCCTACTTGGATCTTTGTCTTTTTTTGTTGACCTGATGAAGATTCAATTAGGATCTTAACGTTGTTTTAAACTTGTGTGACATGAAGTAAGCATGCAGGCGTTACTTTTCTCCTTGTGTATGCTGTTTTTAAATAGCCTTGCACCTATGTGATATGTGTATAATTATTCACTCAACTCTTTATTGCACATGGACATCGCGATGACAGTAAAAAAAATATATATAAAGTGCAGCAACAGGCAAAACTACACACCTCTCTACCTTTCCATCACAACAACACCTCTATGGATAAAAGCTTCCTCCAAACCGCTGGTCAAATGTGTTGGACACAGAAAAAACACTTGTTTCCAAGAATACAAACCCATAAAACACATTAATTCCTTGTAATGTTAACAATACTAATAAAATATTTGTGATTCATCTTCAGCTAATGTTAAGACTGAACTCTGTAAAAACTTGAATCATTAACCTTCAGCGTCAAATACAAAACAGGGCAATAAACTAAATACAACTTCCACACAGCCAAGCCTCCACTGCTGTCTGCTCCACTCTCAAGGCTAAAGTACATACAATGCATTGACCATACCAATGTGCCTGACTTTCAGATCCCTGAGCAGAGCAGCTGGGCAGCTTGTGAAGCTCTGCTGCTCGTGCGAAGCTCACTTTTGCTTACACGCATCAGATTCAGGCTGCCCGAGAACTGTGGCTTTGCACTCTGAAAGTACTGGCACGCACAGGGAACAAGGATACCTTTGGCTGTCACAGAACTGCTCACTTGTGCTCCTGGGAGTTGTTACGATTCTGACGCAATAAGGCTGATTTAAACTGAAAGGAGGAACATTTGTATTGGAGGGACAATGGTCCTTTGTGCGACGGGACGTGTTTCTAAGTTGATATCTTTTCCCTTAAAGATAAGATTACTGTAAAAGTAATCTTGGGGAAGGTAATGTCTTAAAAAAAAAGCAGCTACAGTGAATGCATTTTTACAGTTTGAGATAGGCTGAAAGCTGGAGGTCACAGCATCAATTAAGACACACAGGCGTTCATTTCCCCAGCTGTTTCATCTGGCTCCGAACAGACTACAGCGCTGTGCTCTGTTCCAAATAGCTTGGATGTGATACGTCAGTCATAGCAGTGAATCTCCAGGATTCTCATTCATTCTCATTAGCTAAGTCACCACCATGCAGTGCTGCTTTTTGAATTTTGTTTTCAGCAGGTTAACTTCTAACCTTATCTGCCCTTCGTATTTGTTTGTATTACACTTGGCCATTAAATATCAAATGTCTGTATCACATGTATGATGCGCCGTGGAGGACAGGTGCACATATTGAGAAAGATCACCATGTCAAACAGCTCATTAGTTTCATGGTGTTTGCCACCATGGCAGTGTTCTGCATCGATGGTGTAACCATGCTCGAATCCAGCGGGGATGTTGTGGCACATCTAGCCTGCCTGTGAGTGGGCTGTCTCTGGCTGTGGAGCATCTGCAGTGTACTTTGTCTAATATGTACTTGCACATGTACATCTTCAGCACCATGCAGCAGAACATTAGAGCGACTTTGATTACACACTTCTCACTTCCTAACAATGCATCCTTGACAAGATGTGTTCCTCACCACATACACCCAGCAGGATCTGCATCTCCCTCCATTCCTCCCTTCCTCTCCTCCCTCACCCTCTTTATCCACCTCTCTCTTTCTCTTTCTTCCTGTTCCTCCAGCTCTGCCTCTCTCTCTCCCTTGTTTTGTTTAACTTTTATTTCTTCTGCAGCGCTCAGGGAGCGGCACCTGGTGAACATTATTTTCAAAAAGCATCATCATGCATCATTGTAAGGATACATGCTCTAATCAGCTGAGCCATCTGGCAAACGGCTTATGCACCATCAAGCTTAAATGCTTTGCATCTGTTGATCAAATGGATGTCTCATTGTTTTCAGAGTAACACCCTTAACCTCTGAGCCTCTTTGTTCTTCGGCTCGCTGTCACAAACAAGATTTTTTATGCTGCGGAGGTTGTACTGATCATTTAAAAAAAAGATTAATGCCACACATTTACCACAAGATCAGGCCGTTGTTTTTCATCTGTTAAGCTACTATTAGAGCTTTATGTTAACACATAGCCGTGTAGGTGATTCAGAAAGGTGGTAGTCTAGCTGTCAATGCCGATTGCTCTCATTTGGGAAGGAAAGGGGACATTAACCTTTCTGCCTTTTATGCCTTAGTACATCTGACACAGCAGCCAAATGTCAGAATTTATAGATTTGTTTTGAGCGCTAATTTGGTTGATGAGAGGACTTAATGCATAAATTACACCTCTGTCGAAGCAGAGAGGCACTCTGCTCCAGGACCCTAAAAACAGATTCTGATATTACAATGAATTATTCCACTGACTTGTGGCAGACATCCTACAGTCTCTCAATAGTGTCAGAGTCTCTTGGCCTACTTATACAGACAGCCTTGCCAGTAATGTTATGTATTCCTTCAATGAACTCTAAATAAGTCATAGCCACAAGTGTGAAAAGGGAGAGAGAAAATAGCTGTGTATACCAAAGCAGCAAGCTCCACTACCACTCCTGCAGCTGCTGGCAGCCACACTCAAATTAATGAATGAAGAAAGGGGAAATAAAACATTTCATATTTATGATAGTCCTTGAGAATTCACGAAAGCCATGCTTTCTCTCAAGGATTAATAATATATTACATTCAATAATAAAAGGTAATCAGTCGGCTGTAGCTTACACAGAAGCATGTCCAAAAGCAGATAAATGGTGCCACTTCACACATCAGATTCACAGACTTACAGGCACTCGCTTCTCTTCCTTTCCTCCTGTCTCTGTATGACAAGCACAAACATATTTTTTCTTTGCCTGAGCCAAGTTTTTAGCTCCTGGCACTGCCAATTGATACAAAATTGCCTTAAATTTCCCTATACAGAGGTAGTTTTGTTTAGCTTTTACAGAATATCTAACAAAATTCAACAATGTTTCTTTGAGAGGAAGGCACTGATTTGGCTTTTTGAGAGGCTTCGGTTCAAACGAGACACAAAAACAGCACAAACAATACAATCAGACTGGAGGACAAAGCCTGCAATATACACACACACACACACACACACACACACACACACACACAAAGAGACTGAGTTCCTTGCAATGCGGTTGCACAATCTTTCATCAGCACTATTGTGTTGCAAAATATAGGTATGCATGCAGAACACAAAGATCTGAATTGCCATACTGTCAGTGCTTTACCCATCAAAATAAGAGGCTTCTCAGCAAGACTGAGCTCCACTTTTAATCACTGTCTCTGATTGATTATGCCCGCCCAAAAGTGCACACTTTGCACTGAAAACATCACCGTGAAAATTTGACAAATGAACCCCCTCTCTAAATATATTGCCCGATGTTGGAAATTATTGCAGATGCACTGTACACACGCTCCATCATCTCGCTTTATGTTCTTGCGTTCATTTGGCTTGAGGTGGACACATGCATGATTAAAAGGTTAATAAGGGTCCTGTCGCATTGATTCCCGCACCTGGTCTGCTGTCTGTCTTGTTTATTTTAATTCAACTGACAGTTGTGAAGTAAGTAAAGCAGAACCAAACAGGATTTGTACAATAAAACTGTCCTCTCTTTGTGTGCGCGGATGAAGAAGTGAACAGAATACCAACTTGAGAGAATATTTTTCTTCCCCACAGGAACCACAGTGCAGAGAGAATTTGATATAGTGCAGCAAGTTTGTAGTACGGATCCCTATGATGGCTATAAAGAAAATCTAAAATAGGCCTTGTTGCACTGATGGCAGTTCCCTCTCTTGCACTGATTGGTTTAAAGTTACCAAAGTCATCACCTTAAAAACTCAATACTGCAGTGTTGACAAAGTAGGTGAGCGGAGCACAACAAAGACTTGGATACTGTATTATTTATTTCGGCTCATGCTTTTGTTGAGTGGAGAATCTTGAAGTTTCCTCTGTCTCAAGGAAAATGAAGCACTGCTGAATAAGCAAATGTTATGCAGTGGGTAGGTATTTCAAAGTCCTTCCTTTTCCTCTGTAATGTATCTGCATAGGAGGTGTTTGTTATGGAAAACAAAACCAACTGCATGCAGATCATGCACAAGTGCTTCAAAGCACAAGGTCAAAATACTACGGGGAAATTAGCGCCTTATCTGTAAACTTACTTATTGATATTCCTTATTCTGCCGCGACGATCCCCAAATATTTTCTGCATTCACAAACAGCATAAACATGCAAATTCAATTGACTGCACTTTTTCATCTTGGTCGCTCTTTCTCTCCAGTGGAATCATTTTTGAATAGCAGTAACCAGGCGCCCTTCCTTTTGGCCTTGCTGCAGCTCTATCTTTTTTTTCTATTCTCACACTGCACACACACACACACACACACACACACACACACACATATGCAAATATTCCCACAGACATGATCAGAAACACAAGTTGACCCGCAAGAACCTCGCTGGCTTGTACAGATACACACACCCACGCAAAACCTACACACACTAACAGTAAGACATTAACACAAGCACACAAGAGGCCCTGCTCGTAGCATCGCTGGCCCACCCTCAACCCACAAACACACACACATACACACCCACAAGAGGAAAGGGAATGAAACTAAGTGCTCACCCAGGGCTTGATGAAACTCACCCGACACCGGGGTCATGGGGGTGGGTGGGAGGCTGTTGATGTTGAGCGCCCCCATCTGGTGGATCTGTGTGGCGGGGAAAGCCACACTAGGCGTGAGGTAACCTCCGTGGCTTGCTGCCATGATGGCTGCCTGCTGCTGCATGAGCTAAAGAAGAGGGACACGGAGAGATGGGTGGAGGAAAGGAGGGCCGGATGGGGTGTGTGTGAGAGAGCAGGAGGGAGAACGGGGTGCGAGAGAGGTGAGGGGAGGACAGATGGTAATGAAAAATATAGTAAGTTGGGAAGGAGTCAGACAAAGACGGGAGAAAGGGGGGCGAGAGAGGAGAGAGAAACATAGCAAGGGTAGAACAGAGGGAGGGATGTATGTTGAGGTTGATGGATGGATAGTGCATGGGAAGTACAGAGAAAGTAGAGCGGAATAAAAGAAAGGGAAGAAAAAAGAAGCCTGTCAACCTATGTTTAGTGAATCTGTCTATCCTCCCAGCAGGAAGCCTGTCACCAGCTGCAGAAACGATTTAATAGCTGTCTGTTGGGCTCATACAAATCAAGGCATTGACATGTGGACATTATCTCTGTGCTCAGGGAACAGGCAAGTTTGCAGAAGAGTTGCGATGCTTTTTCCTTACAATTGTCAAACTTCACAACACTCTGTTTTGGCTGTATGGAAATGCCACAGACGTCTCATTTTCTCCTCTGTTTTTCCCTGGCCGCATCTCTACATTCTCTAATGTATTTGTAATGACTGCTGCTTGTAGCCTGACATTCAGCCAGAGTTTAAAATTAGCTTTGTTTTATAATTCAGTCAGAAACCACCAGGCCTGTCTCTGGGCTAGTTTTGCCAAATTTAGAAGGCGTTTTGCGAACGAAATACATTTGGGGTTGGTGCTTTATTAAATGACCAGTTTTTGCCACTGAAAAGTCATTTTGGAGACAAACATTTGCCAAACAACATTGTGGACTCTGCTACGTCTGCTCTGAGGTGTCACTGAATCCAGACCCTGAGTCATTGAAACAATATTTATGAAGCAGGCGTAGCAAGCAACTCAGATTCCAGACCGTGTTAGTAATACAGTATGTTAGTCAGAAAATTTAAATGGCAGTCGATTTTCACCCGTTGGACAATCCCACAAAGAGATAAAATCAATAGTCTTTCATTCACTCTGCATTTCTACTTAGCATGAAGTGAGAAGTGGGAGCTGAAACTATTTTCCATCAAATGCAGCCCACAGAGTGTTTATTCATGCTCGCATGCACCGCTGCCCTGCACTGCGCTCACACACACACACACACAAACACAAGCACACACACAACATGCATGAAGAGCGATAGAGACTATTTGAGTTTCCGCACTCAGCTTAAATTCTCCCTGTGCAAACCACGTGCTGAATGCCTAATTCAGAAGAAAATCCATCACTGTACAATGGCTTTTGCAGCTTGTGAACCAGTGGGTTTATCTAGGGAATCGGCAATCTTTTGCTGGCTATGTAGCTATGCAGACCTGTGTGGTATAGGAATACAAACACAGCTGGGCCAACCTTTTACCCCTGTCTCTGCATCCGTTTAATACTGCATAGCTGCTGTGTGTCAGGGGAGCTGCTGATGGCCGTGGCCTGAGAATGACTCGTATAAGCAGAAATCAAACTCTTCTGCCACTGGCACTAATGCTAATGACGATATTGTGAGACACTGAAGGTATAGAATGCCACTCTGCTTGTATTTGCATGGGGACCCTGCAACGGGAAAGCCAATTATTTTCCCTCAGTGCCCCTGTCAGGTAACCTGAAAGCTGCTGTCCCGCTGTAGAATGCCCAGCGCTGGCATCTCATCCATTAGCCACATGCCTTGCCACTGCTATCTATTAACGCCTTTTGTCATTTGCATAATTTCAACGTGACAAATGGGAATCATCCATTCCTTTCCAAATAAGATGAATTGAGCCTTTAAGGGGGCATAGCTGCAAAAGACGGCAAAGGAACAAGAAACTAAACAAAAGCAATGACACAGAAACAAACAAAGAGGTCTAGAGGATCTGGGGCTCCCTTGCTTTGGCAATGCTGTGACTGCCCCCCTATTAGGATGTGAACAGGGTTGGACTTCAGGATGAAGGGTCTGACTGGGCTGGCATTACAGAATAAATACACTGTCACACCACTCACAGTTTTTTTTTTTGTCTTTTCTCTGGCTCTGCTCGCTGCTTTCAGCCAGGACTGGGGACTTAGGGCTGACTCTAATAAGCTTGCAGCCTATTCGTTGTGGTCCTTGTGGCCTTATACAAGCTACAGGCCTGGATGGAGTAATAATGGAGTGGGAGTAAAGACTACCGTCTCCAGAATACTAGCCCTCGGTCCCAGTGCATGTTTTAGATAATGCAATCCTTAATGCCATCCGTCAGATTGTCATGGATAACAACTCTGGCGTTCATTGATGCTTCGTTCCAAATTAAAATGTAGCAAATTGGAAACCCAAGCATGTAATTACGTTGGAATGCAGTGGTTAATACAAACTGGCTCTGATAAAAAAAAAATAAAATAAAGAGCAAAAAGCAGAGTGGTTATGTTGACAGAGATATTCAAAGTCGTTCCATTTTACTTTTCATATGCTTTTTTTCCTTCTTTTTCGAAATTTCAAAGGCATTATATTCAAAAGCCATTCCCGTTTCTTTATTTATGCACTACCCAGCAGATAGCAAATGTCTGTGGTAGAGAATGAGCAGAACTGAGTCTTCATCATCACAGACACAACCTTTTCTGCTTCCACTTGAAAAGAAAGGAAGAGGGAAGAAAAGGCAGACAGAAACAAGGGGGACAAAAGAGAAGCGCGTGAGATGAAAGGGAGCAAAGAAAGTTGCCCGGGCTCCAGCAGCATTCATTTAGTGTCAGACATCTGCTTTTTTATTGCAACCTGATGGCATTACTCTCCCCTGGTGCCAGCAGGCAATCACCTCTTTATCACATGGCAATTATCTCTGTAGCGCTGCTCTGTGACTCGCTGACTCTCAGCACTGTCACATGTGACCCCTTATAGCCCAACCAGCCGGGGGGGGGGGGGGGGGGGACAAAGAGAGGCAAAGAGGGATAGAAAGAGAGAGGGTGAAAGAGGTTGAAAAAATGAGAGAGAGAGGGAGACAGTAGGTCAATGAGGTGAACTAAAAGACGGAAGACACAAGACTGAAGCTCAAGGGCCTCATTTGTTACCCCCACGCTGGCAGGCTGTATTTCCACAGAAAGATTTGAATAGGTTTTTTCCATCTGATGCACTTTGTTGAGTGTGTGGAGCTCGTCCTCACAAGTATAATACAGCTAAACCAGGTCACACACACATGCTCCTGTGTGTATGCATGCAGTCAGTTTACAGCACAACCAAATGATGCAGTAATCTGTTACCATCATTTCTCATGTGTGCCATGTTGCTGTTTGAATACAAGTCCCTCCAACAGGGGGAGATGTTTCCTAATGTGAGTTTACAGTCATCATCCTCCCTCTCATCCACCCACACATTGTCACTATTAGCGCCAAGTTAAACCATTTTCTCTCCTCTCATTTATCTATCTCACACTCAGTCCAATGCATCTTTTAGGGAGGCGAGAGGGGCACGGTGCTGGAGGCGCCTTTAAATCTAAAACTTCTCTCTTGTCCCCCGACACAGCATGTAGTCCTCCACCTAAAGAGACCAAGGGGAGCTAAAATGGCTGTCTTCACAGGGAGACATGATTTTAGAAGACAGGGGGAGAAAAGTGACTTGAATCAAATCTAATCGTGTACAAATACGATGTTTGTGTCTTGAAGGGGAAATACAAAAGGTAATAAAAGCTGGTTTTATTACTTGCATTCAGCGATTCATGGGAGGACTATTATCACTCACTACTAACGCTGGAATGAAACAAGGAATCTCACTCTCTTGCTCTCCTTCCGCTTGTGTTTTATGAAATCACCTTTTTGCAAATAGGATGTCTCCTGTCAGAGCACACCAGTGTCTGTGTCTATCGTGAAAATGGCACATTTCTCATTTTTGGCATATGTTGTCAGTGTTGTACCCCTCCAATTTGTGTTCAGAGCACCCTCCTTCTCCTGGTTTGACTAAAATCCAATTTACTGGCTGTCAGCTCAACTCTATAATCCTATCCACTGCTGTAGTGGAGAGGTAGCTCTTTGAATTTACCATTTACTGTACTCCCTGGTTATAGCTATATATACCATCTCTCCCCACGTCTGTATTCTATACTGTGCCACCTCCTCTTCTCTTGGCCAGTGTATATGGAGAGTGGGCGAACGTGTAGTGTGTCTTTGGAGATAAAGTCCTTTTTGTGTCACTGCAGGTTTTTCGTCTTGGGGGAATATGTGTAGTTTATCTTGCAGTAAAGAAACATTCGTCGTATCACTTCAGCACATTCCCGGTGGCTACGGAGGAATCAGGGCTGCACACCATGTACATGCAGCCAGCACCAATGACTATAATGTTATCATAACCGCTGCACAAGCAGGACACCCACACTAAAGATAACTAATATTTCCCTTTATTCCACATTATTGCGTACCTAGCAGTCCGAACCGGTATTTAGACTCATTAAATAAGTCTTTAGCAAGATATGAAAACAAGAGCCTCGCTGATAATCCATTACTGCCTCTTGTGCACTCATTACTTTATCAAAAGTTGGGCTGAGTTTATCTCCAAGGTTGCCTTGCCTCTGAGTTCCTCCACCAACTCACTTTATTTAGCTAAATTCATTATATGCAGGTGCATGGCACCCACAGTCTGTGTGATTCATAATACTAATACAAGGAGAATCTCACCTTCACTAACATCATTCATGCTGTATAATCTTTGTGTCGACAAACTACATACGTGCAATTTCTCCTTTAGATTTAATGGTAATTGATTCTCTCTAATGCTGAAGTATCCCCCGTGCCCTTGTTACTTTCACTCGGAACTCAATTTCCTAGCATCATCCTGCTCTTTGTCATATTATATATGTGTATGAGGAAGAGAGAGGGAGAGAGGAGAGCGAAAGAAAGAACATTTGCTGCGCAGTGCGTGTGAGTGTGTACACTCTTGTGTGCGCCTGTATGAGTCGACACGGGTCTCTGCCACAGTAAATAAGAGTCATGGCCAACCTGAGCAGGGCACAATGGTCTCCCCGCAGACCGCCACTGCCTCCACCACCCCTTAAACATTTGCATTTCTCCACATTTCCTGGGAAAGGGCTGCATTTCATGAATGGTAATGAAGGTGGGAGTTTTACTGGGGAGAGCACAAGAGATGGCCTCGCAATTACTCTGGGATGGTCAATTTGCACATTTCACACTGGGTCCCATGGCTGTGATGTGAAAATGAGGGAAATGGATAAGCCCCCAAGACCTGGCTAACGTCAACAATTAATCCTGGCATTTAGAAACAGCAAGAAATATAGAACTCTAACATCCAAATAAGTACAGGAAAAACTGAATTTGTGTTCCTCCTTCTCTGTAAATAAATACTCTGCTGATGTTTATGTGTATTTATGCAGTGTGTTTTGACAGAGGCCCAGGTTTTTATCTCAGCGCTGGATGGAAAGCTTTTCTTAAATTCATTTTAGCCTGCTTCAAGTAGGCTGTGCGTGTGTGCATGCGTGTGCACGTGAAAGCGTATGTGTGTGTGCTCTGCCTCAGCAGGAAAGAAGAAAGTTTGTGTGCAGATAAGTTGCCCATGGAATATTCTGAGTCAACTGTGGCCCCTGAAGCATCTCATGGGCCCAGAGGGAGGGACAGGGGGAGGGAGAGGGGAAGGGTAGAGAAGCAGTGTGATAGAGGGTAGAGGGGGCGCATGGTGAGAGGGGCTGCATAGGCTGTCTGAACTCATCAAAGAGCCAGGGGTCTGCTGTGTGTGTATGGTGCCATGCCCTGAGGGGGGGTACGGTGGGCGGGGGTGGGAGGGCAGAAGGAAGATGATGAAGGGGGTTGGAGGGTACGAGCTAACTAAATGTGTGTGTGCCTACGTGCTGTGGGTAGTGAAAGCCTGAAAGTAATGGCATAGCAGCTCCGCTTAAGGACGAAGTGGTGCTGATGGAAGTGATGATAGTTTGGCAAGCTAATTTTCACCTGCGACAACTTCTAGCAAGCAGGGATCAAAACACAGAGAAGAGCACAAACGCAAAGTATCTCTGTGTGCTGAAATTACGAGAAAAGTTAGAAACTACAGATTTCAGCTCCGGGTATCCTGGGTGAAAATACCTGATGTGTGTTTGGACCAAATAAAAGGCAAACTAAAGGTCAAATGTAAGAGTTAAATTGTGCGTCCCATGTGTGATGTGTTTTACCACTCCCTACCTCAGCAATACACTGAACGAGCCAAAGGGGATTACAGGTCAAATAAAAATGATATGTTCGGTACTAATTAGCAAACACGGGGCAGCATCAACTGCTGCAGTCACGATAAATTCAATATATTTGGTAAAAGCCACTATGAGTCAAATTTTTATGTTATCTTTCAAGTAACTCAGATTTTATGAGTTTTGTAACTACATTTTGTAGAAAAAGGAGACCATTGCGAAGGTTAGCAAAGCCAATGTATTGCTTTCAGTCCATTTATCTCACTCTCCCAAGGCTGGATCAATATAAGAGGGCTTTTCTACACATAATGGCTTTAAACATATTGGCTACATCAAATGTAGCTTCTAAGACTCTTTATATTGGTAAGGTTGGTGGAATTAAAGTTTAAAGATGCATGTATTTAAATCTGCAATAACAACCTGCTAGGCACTTGGGCACAGCAGAAACAAGGTGTAAACACTGACATAGCATTAGGGCCCCGACACACTGAGCCGTTGGTCAGTGTAAAGCCGCCATTGAGCGTCTGTCGCCCTGACTTTGGCATTGTGTCCAGCAACACTGGCACTAGTCAGCCCCTGTCTGCTTAATGGCCGATTGATTGTTGAATTGGTGTCGGAGATGGCGGAGCACGTCGTTGAGAGAAATTACTCTGATTGGCATTTCAGATCTGCACAAGACCAGAAACAAAAGTAAGGAAAGCAAACAAACGACTAAAGTCAAGAGGGAGTGAGATCCGAACAAATTTGTCATTTTAAGTAACATTATTTTTTTTGCCACTGATCTCTTAAGCAGAAATGTTTCGTAATTGCCTTTGGTACTGTTCACGGTAAATATCCATTGTTTTTTCAACACTGATTTGTGATGTTAATGTGCTAACAGGCTAACTTGCGTCTTGAAATCATCCTATTGGCCTTCTGCTTTCCCTTTGTGAATGACAAATGCAGAAAACAGCTGCCTGCTGCTATAGAGTTATTTCTTCTCATGCAGATGCAGGACGTAAATGCTAGTATGGCTGTAGTCTTTGCGATGTGTTCAAGTGGAATTTTTTTTTTGTCAAGATACAGGTGATGTGAGGTGATGTAATAGTTGGCCTTCATTGGCACTAGTTCTTTGATGTCGGTTTAGTGTGTCCGGGCGTTTTAGTCAATATGGCAAAATAGTTAGCACATGTATCTCCTGGATATATAGCAGCATACGGAGTCATTTAGAGAGTTTTTGGCTACGCACGAAGCCCAAAATTTGCTTGTGTTTGATCTCCACCAACTGTGTTATCTATCTCTTTAGGTGCTAAATGCTCCACTGTGTTCACCAGCTAGCTGTGAACATTGTGTGTCTGCAATTTGGTATTGGATAGGCAGTGTACAATATGTTTTTAGAGGTATTATTGACAAAAAGGACTGCCGACTACAACTGTAATCAACGCTGAAAGCACTGAGAGTGAACCAAAACAGTGAAAGCCATAAAACCAAAATACTTAGCTGAAAGACGATGAACGCTCCGTAGAGCTGAGGGGACCTGCAAAGTCTGGTGATAATTCTCTGTGAGATTTGACCCTTAGGAGCGACACCTTCCACATACACTCCGTCATTTAATCCATAATTAAAAAATAATTGTTCGATCAAACTTAAGCTTACAGAACTTTATAGAACAAGGTGAGTTAGCAGCATCCCAACATCTGGACAGTTTCAGATTCAGTGAGTAAAAATGTAAGAAACCATTCCAATCACCTGTGTTGCAGTTTCATTCCCATATGTGTCTGCTGCATAGTATATGTAATCAGCCGGTAAACCATGTTGGAATTTAATATGTTTCCATTTGGGTTCTCCTGTGTGTGCTACATATGTCTTATCCAACTCACCGCATGTGCGTAAGAGCTGTAGGTGCTGAAGGGAAGGGCGATGGCTGGGTTGAAGATGCCAAACTGCCCAACCATCTGCTGCATACGTCTGATGGTGCGCTCCTTGTCTGTGTCGGCAAACTTGACCACCAAGCTGGAGGAAGCACCCTGAGGGGGTAGAGAGAGAACAGAAAATCAGAGGAGAAAACAGTGCGGACACTTAACCCTGATTTACTTCGAGCACCTTAACGCCAACACTCGTGCAGTCAGTCAACAGCAGGATCACAGTCTTACAGCATCTCATCCTCAATCCCCAAAAGGCTTTGAGCCACTTCAGGAATCATTTGCATATGTGCCTGTTAGGATTTACCATGTATTTAGAGGCAGCCACTAACAAAAGGCTTAAAAAGTCCGATACAAGAGCATGAAGAATGCTATTGGTTATTATTTCTGATTTCTTAGTATGCTGTGTTCATTAGCAACAACAACCGGTGTTAACATCAATATCCAGTGAGCTCCTCTAATTGCATGTCAGAGTTTTTTTTGGCATTCTAGATGCAACATCATTGCACATTTGTATTATTGCAGAGAATCGTGCCTCCATATTTTGTGGCTTGCATACATAAACATGAACCTAACAGAGATATGTGAGGAATAAAAATATTCTATTTGAGTGAACAGCTCTGTAGGCAGATGTGCAGACAGAAACCTTCCGTTCTTTCAATCAGTGTTTAACATGTACAAAGTCACTCGGGGCAGAGCAGCCTCGCCGTGCATGACATAAATACTTTATATTTTCCCCCGGCTTTCCTCCTCTGGTACAGTACATATATGTAACCTTGGTGTTCCCTCCCGCAGATAAGGTTAAAAGATCTGCAATGTACAATGATTTGAAATAAGAGCTACAATTGGCAGTGGTTGCTATTGACCTTGGTGAGAGTGTTCTTCAAAGAAAATGTTGCTTTTTAGGACGATTTCTCTCATTCCGCCTTCCCTTTAGCGTCCTTGTTACTTTCTGTGGCTGCGGCTATCCATCCCCTTATCAACACTATTACCTCTTTCTGCAGCCCAATAATGAAACAGCAGGTGTGTCTGCCACACACCCTTCATTAAGAATCTTCAAATGATTTAGCACTACAGTTGACCTTTTGTGTGCTCCGCCTCTCCTCCCCTCTGTGCCCCCAAACTGGCCAATCGATCCACATAAAAGGCCGAAATATTACTCTGATCTGACAGCGTAGAAAGGTTGTGTGTCAGTCACGATAAGAGGCTCCCTGAAATTGATGCAAGATTGTCAATAACAGTGGTGACTGGTGAAGTGCCTGGATTGAAGGTTGGGGGTTGGGGCTTTTAAAGGGCCAAGGGGGTATTTTCTTGGTTTGCTAGCACTGACTGTTGGACTGTGGGCGAGCAGTTACAAATGGCTGTTATGCTAGCCATGTTACAATTACATATTTCATTATTAAGTTGTTATTTTCCCTTGTTTGCATATTCCTGTGGCCGAGGTCTCAGGAGTTCTACTAATAAAGACATCTACAGAGATGCTCAAAGACAGGCACTGGACCTTTCGACTGTAGCATATAGATTTTATCCCCTCCCTTTCTCTTTTTTTCCTACTTTTCTCAATATTCCCCCTGGCCCTCTCCTCCTGGCTTGCCTGCTGGTTAAATCACAGGTTTGAAGGATTGTAGGTGAGAGGCCAGTTGGTTAGTTGGCTGCCTGACTAAATGGCTGATTGTCTAGTTAGTTGAGTGATTGACTAACTGGTAGGCTAGTTGGCTAGATGGTTGGCTAACTGGTTGACAGACTAACTGTCAGACTGTCAAGCCGGCTGACATCTGTACTCCCGTCAGCTGAGTGACTAATTGTTTTGCTTCTTGCTGTGAGTGCCATCCTGTCGCAGTGGAACAACACTGTTCCTGGTCACGACAGCCGTGTATGATTCTACAATAAACAGGGTAGAAACAAGAGACAGAACAACATAATCTGTAAGAGATTTTCTGTTTCTCAATCTCTTAAAGCAACATCTCATATATTAAAGGGAAAGTTCAACCCAAAAATACATATGTAGTGCTGTTTATCATCTAGATTGTTTTGGTGTGAGTTGCCCAAGCAGTTACCTCTGGGGCAGAAAAACACAGCCAAGGTGAAAGTGCCAAAAACTGCAGTTCTTTGAATGGCCACTTGAGGCTGGCTCCCCATAGACCCCAATGTTAAAATACCCAACTTAACAGCAGAAATAGACACGTTTACACAAGGTTCCTACGGCTTTAAGTAAGTAAAATTTAAGACTTTTTAATTTTTAATGCCACACAGAATGAAATTTAAGACCAATTTTGCAGCAACCAAAATTGTTCGTTTTCAGCCATGTTGCAAAATCTTGAATTCATTGAATTTGCAGTTCCTAGTGTTGGTCAGGGAACAGTGACAACTAGCTCACAGAGACTGCTCTGAGCATCCCAGCCAAAAACAAAATATGAATGTTGCTGATTCCCCTATTCTGATCTGTGTAACATTTACGTGAGAGAATATTCAAAAATATATATATTTAAAATAACATGTTACCAATTATTTTGATTGATAATCCATCAATTAATCGAGTGATTAGATAACGAACACTTCTGCATATTACAGAGTAATGGTAAACATAAAAAAAGAAAATAAGTCAGGTCTCTAAACAACGTATTGCTGTCCTTAAAAAACCTCAAAAGAATTCACACATTTTTATTGCTTAAACTGCCTACAAGTTTGCTACAAGCTTTTTGGGATATCTTATACATCACTGTGTGTGTGTGTGTGTGTGTGTGTGTGTGTGTTTGAGAGAGAGTGAGAGAGTGAGAGAGTGAGAGAGAGAGAGAGAGAGAGAGAGAGAGAGAGATCATAATAATAATAATACCATGAAAGGAGCTCAGGCTTTCACAAATTGACTGCAGCATCTTATTTTCTGTAGTAATGTTCCTTACTTAGGTCAGTTTTGCTCAAGAAAAAAGGCACAGTAAAAAAAAAATACATAACCAGCGACCATATTGATTTACAGTCTTAAGACGGAAACCTAACTGATTTTCAAACGGCTTTGTGTCACAAGTGTGGGCAGTGTGTGCACATAAACAGTGTTTGGCTTTCCTCCATGCTGCCCCGGAGCTGCTCATTCACCAGTGGGGGTCCCCGGGTTTCCCGTCACCTGGTGCTTTTGCCAGTGGATGAACAAGGAGCTCAAGGCGCTGGCAGCCTGGAGGAAGGTTTATGTAAATACTAACGTTAATGTTACCTTGTGTCGGGTCTGCACCATGGACTGGATGTGTTCAGTTGAGATGCTGAAGTATTGATGTTGTGCTATTGTGGTACGCTAGTTCAGTTTTACAATAGACACACTATACAGAGTTTTTGTTTTGTTACAGCTTGAAATTATCTCAGACTTTTGTCATTTTCTCTGGTCCATCTCTTCTCTTTGCCTCTCCCTTTTTTGTCTCTGTCATTTTGCAATTTGCACTATCAAATCACGTCTTCTATACTGAGCAAGAATGTTTTAGCTATCTTCTTTTAGTCACCTGTCCAGAATGTTAGCACACTGTGCCACAGCAATAATCATCCATGTAAAACACAGTACAGTGAAGCTTTGATGCAGATAATTTGCATTAACCATTTTCAGTTTCACCCCTAAATGCAATTTTAAAACAAAAAACAATTTAAATCCCATGTCTCAGCATTTTTGAGACTTGTGAAAGATTGATTTAAGACATTAATACTAAATAAGGTCTTGTTTATAGATTAATAAATTCACTGCCTTTTAATACTTTTGAAGGATCCGTGGGAGCCCTGTTACAGCCTAGTACAAAAACGGTTTTGGTCTTCATAGCTAATGGCCCCCTCATGACAACTTTACAGGGGGTGAATTTTTATTTTTATTTCACCCGTTTACATTTTATTAAGGCCTAAAGTCAAGCCTTAGTAGCAGGTTGTCTGCGAGGCCTCACCTCAGCTTCTCAGTCAGATCTACCCCTCGCTCCGTCCAAACAAGGTCACTTCTGGCTCCAAAAAAAACTAAGATGGCAACGGCCAAAATGTCGAAGTCAAGGCTTCAAAACAGGAGTCCACAAACCAACTGGTGAACTGACGGTAGCTATGTCCATTATTTTCTAGAGTCTATGGAGATGCCGGGCATTGGAGATATTGGCTATAGAGATGTCTGCCTTCTCTGTGATATAATGGAACTAGATAGCTTGTGGTGCTGGCTGGTGGACCCAACAGCAATGTCTCTTTCAAGAAATCATGACCAAGCTACCAAAGATAATCCATAGACCTTGTTGTGAGCACTTTCATGTAGGAACAATTTTCTTTCCACCAAACTACACCAACCAACCTACTGCTAGCTCTCCTTGCACCACTGATTTCTGGAAAGAGACAACGCTGTTGAGTTTTTCAAATGTTTATATATTTTATTTTTTTACATGCTTTAAGCACCACAAGACAAGTGCCATCTAGTTCCATTATATTCTAGAGAAGGCAGACATCTCTACAGCTGATATCTCCACCATTCAGCAACTCACACCAAAACGATCTAGACTGATAAACAGCGCTGCAGATAAGAGGACAAATATCTGTTTTTGACTTTGGGGTGAACTGTCCCTTTAAGACAACTCTCAGTCACTTCAAGGTTAACTCTGGCACAGTTACGGGTTCAGGGTTTGTCTGTTGTGTCTGTCCAGCTTTTTACTATCTGCATCATTAACTTTATTATGAGGTATAACTTTGGGAGAGTCCAGGACAGGGCAGTGCAGGACCAGAATACAGAAGAGATGAGCTAGTACATATTGAATGTTTAAACGGTGGGGGGAAAAAAAGCTATTAAAGGCCTACCCTCTTCAGTAATGAGAGCTGCGTGTTCCTGCTCTGCTTCTCTAACTTTTGGGGAAGGCTGAGTTTTACAATCTGAGAGTATTAAGTTAGAACACTTCTTTTCTAACTGCAATTAAACTGGAGTATGCCTGCTTAAATGATAGGTACATGGTTTATTGTAAACTGACATGTGTTTGTTTAAGAGCCTTGTGCCTTTCTCTTTCATACTCATGCATGTATGTCCCACTCTCTGCAAAGCTTTTTTCCAAGGAGGTCTATACACTGACTTTGCCATCCCACTGGTTCTCCTTAGGACACCTGAATCGTATGGCTTATCGGCTAAGCATCCAATGCCAAATTTGTTTATCTCCCAGGTTTTCCCAGTTAGGCCTGTCAGGATATCAGTGAGTAGAATCTCCATCGCTATAAAGAGAGCAGGATGAAGTGTGAAGTAAAAGTCTCATTAAATTTTTAAGCTGCCAAGTGTGAGCAGAATCCCCCTGCCAGGCGGCTCCCAGCTGCCTAGAGAGCCACTGAAGGAAGGGGAGTTAAACAGGGAGGATAAAAAAAGGCACTATAGAGATCCAGAACCAAAGGGAGTCTGCTTCTATACAGTTCCTTCTCATTGCCAAGAATGCTTGGTGTCCGTATAAGCTGCACGCCCAGCTATAGATCCAATACTTCTTTAACTTTAAACATAAGCCAGCTCGCATTAGAAGGAAGACGGATCCTGTGTCCTGTATTGGTATATACATTAGCTGTGTTGGTTTCACATGGTGACGGCATTAAAGTTGTCCAAGTCTGCATGGGTTAGTCTAACTAAGATTCAGTCTGTTCAAGTGCTAGCACAAAAATAAAAAATAAGATAAACATGATTTCAACATCCTCACAAAAGACACTTTGTCATGAACGCCTGCAAAATGAAAACAGCCTCTTTTAATTAGAATATACTGCCACTAAAGCTGCCTGTTTCTCCACAACATATGGCATCATATTCCAGCCACACTGCTTTCCATAGATTAAAATACAATTTCATATTCAAGGAGTTATGACTTATTATTAAATATTAATTTAACCAGAGTGGCTCCCTCAGGAACATGAGGGCAAAGCATGTGACGCTCATCTGGACGCCATTTGACATGTTTGTTTTGACAATAGTGTGGGTTTCACATATCTTTATATTTAATAACAGCCTAGTTGCCAGAGGAAAATATTGGCATTGCAAATCACAAATACATTACATTTGTATGTTTCATACATATCATATATCTACATTTCTAGATGACATAGTATATGAGCTGACTTTGTCATCGGGAGGGGGAGAGGATGGTGGATGGCGTGACACCTAACCAAGATGCCTGCCAAGCTGCAGACCAATGCTCTAGACCAACAAACAACAAAACAGACTGTCTTTTGGCGAGTCATCACTGTGCTCTGAGCTGCTTTTTAGCCACCGAACATGGTGTTTTTTAGCCACCTGTCTCTGTTTTTCTAGCAGTTTTTTAGCCATCAAACATGGGTATTCTTAAACCCTTTGTGGTTGATTTTCCAGAGATTTTTAGCCACCAAATGTGGTTGTTTTTTACCGAGACATTCTTGCATTGCCTACTGGGATAAAACCACGAAAAGCAGTTCAGACCAAAGATTAGCGACGAGACAAGTTGAAACAGGCAGCCATTTGCAATATGCCGTTCTGCACATTCTAAAAACCTGCCAGTTCACACCAATGCAATTAGACGAGATGGTGTATCATCTCTATGCAACAATTCTCTGTATTTCCATTCTGATTTTCAGCTTTTCAGGCTTATTTTGTGGCTGACTATAATTTGTAGCTTCTTGAAATATGAATGAGGATAGTGATAGTGAGATACTGGCTACAGATGCATTTGTAGTGGTGATAAAACAGCAAAACAATATTTTAAAAAAATGAGTATCAGATGGACTATAATCATAATAAATGCACAACAATAATATACATTACCAGTACTGATTAATCAGTCAATGAGAATGTGTGTGTGGGGGGGTCATAAGCACATACAGCCAGCAGCAGCAGCAGCAGCAACCCACCATCCCACATCGACACAACCTGAGGATAAAAACGAAACAGAAAAAAACAGGGCTCGGCAGGAACGGAGTACCAGCAAGCGAACACGTTGTCTGTGGTCATTTTGACTTGACCGGTGGACTTCACCACAAGCTGCCTGGCTGTTAAAACAGGTGATGTGCTTTATGTTATAAAACCAGCCACAGGTGATTTGACCAACTGAGTTGCAGGTGAGACCATCAGCCGGCTTGAGTCGATCTCAGACTGGCTGGTTCACACTGCTGCAGCTTTTCTCTGCAACGTTCTAAAACGGTTTAATCTTGCCGCAATATCTTTGGTCTGAACTGGGCTTAAGCCAACACACAATCTTGTTTTTTGTGCCTAAACCTTCAAACACATTAACCACAGTGTTGTTTAAAAACAAAGAAACCTTAAGCAGGAACATATGCCACATAATAACCTACAAATGTAATGTATCCTTGGTTTTGCAGAAACGTACATTTTTCCTGGCAATTGGGTTGATAACAAATTTCCCTCCGTCACATTCAGAATTATGAGTTATCCATTGTTCCCCCCCGGGTGCTATAGTGATGCTCCATATACAGTTAAGAACTGCACTATATATCTTATAATTTATGCCCTTTTCACGATACCATTCCACGCTTATTGTACTGATAAGGCATTACCACCCACAGAATCATAAATACACATCCTCTTTGAGCTTGGCTAGTAAAATAATGGATGACTGTAATCTATTAGGTTATTAGAATGTAAATTGGCTGCGTAGAAATACTTGTGGGGGAGATGACAGATCTTAAACAATAAACATTAACTTAAAAATATAAAGGCAGAACGTTGTTTAATGAGTAGCAGCGCAAAGATCTATCATCCCTGTGAAACACTGACATTAAAACTCTGCATCTCATTGAATACACAATGAGATCATTACTGTTTTCTGACTTAAACCAGCATTTATATGCTGTAGTATCTGCTGCTTTTTTGCCTTTCCATCTTTCATTTTATCAATATTTGAGACAGTGATATATTGATCTGTGCATTAAAACAATGTGTCATATTAAGTATTAAATCCTGGCACTTGCATGTGTGCATTCTCCGTCTGAAGTAATAGAGAAGATCACATTTGGATGCTTTTTCTTTTACTGTCTTTGCTCTTCACTCTCAGTCATTCAGCTCCCTCTTCTATGCAAACTTTACCTCATTTGCTTTCCTTTGTTCTGCTCTTATCCTTCCATCATCCTGCTCCAGTGTTTCTGTGTCAGGCCCTGTGTCAGCTGAAACCGCCTCAAACCCAGGCTGAGCTGACGCGGACACGGAGTGAAAAAATCAGCACGGCTCTACGGACCTGACCTGCACCCCCCCTCGTCTCAGTGTAATTCTGTCCCGGGACTTACTTCCTACACGGCCCTGCTGAATCCCGGCAATTTGCTTTACAGCTCTAGCGTTTAAATGTTTAATTGAGCCACTCATATCCTGAACTGTGGCAGCATTTGTGTGTGCGTGTGTGGGGAATCTGAACAAGGCTGAGGGACGGTGCTGGTGTGTATGAGAAGTGGAGGTATGCAGGTTTGAAATATGACGGGTTAGAGTGTGATGGAGATCCAGCCAAGGTCTTATATGTGACCTGCAGATGCACTTCTATAATTCATACACTTACACTATCTTGCTATCATCCGTCAGAGAGTGACACTAAGTCGTAGTTAGATATTGACAGATAATTTTTCATTTGGAGGAGTACACGGAAGTATATGTGCTCCCACAGATGTGTGCATGCGTAAAGTATATTTTTGCATTCACTGACCGTCATTTATTTACACACATAATACTCTCCACATATGTGCACACACTTCATGTGGATTTTTTCTTTCCATCCCGACTCACACATACAATACATACAAAATGCCCACTCCCCCTCTACATGAATAACACAAATGTATTCAGCTCAAGTCCTCCGAGCTGGAAAATAAGATCAGTCAGGGAGCCTTTGACCCTCGCCTGTGGCTGTACGAGCATGTGACAGTGAAACAGAGAGTGGAGCAATATAAAAAGAACGTGTGTGTGTGTGTGTGTGTGTGTGTGTGTGTGTGTGCTCATGCAAATGTGCTAGCCACAAAGTGCTTCTGTTTGTACATGTTTATGTATGCACACACATGCATCTGTGTGTGTGTGAGTGTGCGTGCGCACTCATAAACTCTAAGAAGCCAGTGTTCGTGCTTTGGGGGATTGGCAGTAGATCTGTCAAACTGCCGTACTTAGTCATAGCGTTAATATTCAGTGCACTTCAACACCTCTACTAGCGAAGCGATGCTATTGGCTGGGCTTTATTCATGGTCATCTCTCTGAGTCTGCTCCACAGCCACAGCCTTGGTGTGGCAGTAAATACACACATACTCACAGAGATCAGAATGATATGCCTCCGAGCTTATCAGTTCCTTTTATTGATGCCGGCATGTTTTTGTGACAGTTGCGCATTGCAAAACAATAACATCAAACTGGCGTCTATGCTGCAGGAAACTTGGCAACAAGAGGGAGACATGGCAGAGAGGAAGAAACGGTCCAAATGTGGCTTCATTTCATGAGGGAAGATGAGAACAGTGGTGCTTGTAATGTCAGTAAAATGATCATTTCAAGTCAGGGTGGAAACACCAGCAGTATGCTGAAACATCTCGCTATGCAACATAGGCTTAAATTCTAGGAATGCCATGTGTTTGACACTCTACACACGAGTGCGACTGCTTCCCAAACGAGCGGCACGTCTGTTACTGAGGGTAAATATCCTATATTATAATGACATGAGCACCATGCTGTGTCACATGCATGCCTGTTTTCTACTCTGTTTCTACACTGTGTTCAGACTCACAGATAATAAAACAGTTGTCCTGTGTCGGCCTACTTTTTCCCACACAGAAAATTTATCACAAATCAATAGGGCAGTGGTTCCCAACTGGTGGGTCGTGGTCCAAAAGTGGGTTGTGGGTCCATTCTGAATGGACCACAAGTAACTCGCAAACATGTCAAGTTTGTAAAGAACACATTTTATTTTTACGTACAGTGAAGAGTCTTTCAATAAAAAAACGTCACATTTAAGGATCTGAGGGGTGATCGGGTGAACTTGTTCTGGACACGTGTTCTGGGCTAACAATAAACCAATGTTCAGTGCGCTTTATCTCTTTGGATTTGACGATCCATTTATTCTCAATACAATATGTACATGCTCACCATAACACAGAAAGGCGACAGCATTGTCCATACCTAATACTTCATGCTTTTCAACCTGCTTCCAGTTCACCCGCTCACCTCTCAGAGCCTTAAATGTAATGTTTTTTATTTAAAGACTCTACATTTAAGTCAAAAAACTGTTTGCTTACCCCTTTACTGCTCATCACCTGCCCCTAGACTCTAGTGCGCTGCCCCATGTACACACAACAAAACTGCATTTACATCTAGTCACTGTTAATTAAACATAAATCAAAACACATACATCTAATGTTATTGTGGCTCCAACATACAGCAAATTTCTGGCAAAGAGCTTTTATTTTGAAGTGCCCTGTCCTGCTGTAGACTGAGTGACTAACGGACGGCTACTTGACAGAGACTGCAACCTAGCTCGACGACATGGCCAAACTCATGTATGACGCCAAATGTATTAAACTGTGTGGACCTCGAACTAATGACTAAGAAGAACTCTGGACCCTGTGTACGGACCAGTTGGGAACTGCTGCAGTAGGAGAATCGATAAAGAATAAATCCAATAAGCAGAATCGGTCGTAATGAGATGGTTGCTTATAACAGTTGTCAGGCAATCAATGTTCTTTACAGTATAGGCTGAGTCTGAACCTGTCAGTAATCTTTTTATGTGTTGTTTTATTCATGTATCCATTTTTAATGTATCCAGAGGTGTAAATGAAATGATCATTTATTTATTCATTCCTGCAATTCACTTGTACGTGACTTCTTTCTGCAACTGTGTCTCAACTGCAATCAACATGGACCCAAATGGATACAGGATGTATGGTCAGAGGTTTTTCCAGGATCTTTGCTACATTGATGGACACTTTGCTCTGAATAGCAACGTCCTACTGAGGTGTAATGGCCCACCGGTGGTCCACTAATCTCAGCGAGGCAGGCACACTGTGCCCTCTCCTCCAGCAGCCACAGGATATGAGATGCTGATCAGATTTCTATAATCAATTTACCAGAGCAGGAGGTATAAATCCTGTCCATTCACTCATTCTCCCTCTGCCCCTCTCTCCGTCTCTCACTCTCCCTCTAACTCTTCCTCCCTCCCTTCTGCCCCCTGCTTATAGTTAGATGAATAATTCAGCAGCCAATGTGGTGAAAGGTGGAATAAACAAGTCTATTGCCTAATATCCCGAGAGGCTGCCAAAGAGAGACGAGTGAGGGCAGAGAGCTAGTAGAGATAGGGGGATGGAGCAACAGAGAAGGAGGGTATCTATGGAGAATGGACATCCAGAGTCTTTCCTCATGACCTGCAGTCATTTGCACTTAGATTGACTCAGAGGTTGCGTCAAAATGGCACAGCTGGCTTCTGGTCCTTCTCTCTGCTTTCCTCTCTTGAGCCACACATTGGCAACCATTAATAATGAAATCATACAGTGAAACACAACATCTGTGAGATAGGGTGGGAGAGAGTTCAGGGTCCCCACTTCTCTGAGGCGAGAGTTCCCGAAACAAAAATGAGGATAAAAGCAGAGTATACTTCAAGCCAGTGTATAATATGGGACGTGACTCTCTGTCCGCTTGCCGGATGTCACGGAGAATAACTCTATTCAGGTTTGGAGCGCAGAGTAAGTAGCTTTTATTTTGACACCATCAGGTATACAGGGACCATGCCTAAACATGAGACACATACAAATGAGCAGCACAGCTTCTGCGCTCATAGTAAATCCAATACAGAGAGAATTCAGAGGACATGGTGTGCTTACATAACGAGCAAATGTAATCTCACACTGGAGTTATATTCACTGATTATGTGAGCAGAACTACTGATTGATGACTCACCCGAAATTCAATTATCATTCTAAACAGTTTTATCTGGAAATTAGATTTGGATTTTTTTTTTAAAAGTACTTTGTTAATTAAAGAGACAGAAGGCTATTTCTGGCTGTATCTGTTTTTAAAAATGGAGTATTTATGAGGATGGTTGCACTTTCTATAAATTGATTAAAACTTTAGAGTTGGGGGTGAGTTCAAAACTGAGGGTTTACAGCTCTTAATGAAGAGAGGTGGACTGCACATTGCTATTGTGATTGGTGGTCTGTGTGTACGTGTTGTGCATGTGATGGATGTTGCGTGATGGTGTGTCTATGTTTCTCATGTATGAGGGAGAGAGCTGTACTCACTGGCATGGTCTGGCTACCGTGGAGGGCACTGATTGCAGACTGAGCCTCAGTGTGTGTGGAGAACTTGACAAAGGCGCAACCTGGAAGAGAGAACAGATGCACACCACACACATGCAGGTACACACACAGACACACAGACACACACACGCACAGAGTATATATACGGTAAATGTATTCAATCAAGTGAGTTTAAAAGCCTACGGTATATTAATAAAGGATGTTGAATTGTATTTGACACCACAGAAATCACTGTGCAGCGAGAGGCTCTCATTGCACAGCAGGCTGCCCCACTCTGGGCATTAGGCAGGCAGACAAGCAGGCAGAAGCTGCAGGCTAAAGATTGCACTGATGAAGCAGAAAAGCATGCTATTTAGCACCACATGCCTGTCTGTGCATATTAAACACGAGCTAAACCGGCTAAACTCATAATGTTTTTTAAATAGAAAACCGCTCCATCTGAGAACTCAGCACAGTTTTTTGTTCCCACAACAGGATGTTCTGATCAATATTTGTGAATATGACGATGTCTGTCCAGGAACCACAGGACCAACACTCGCTCTAATGTCCTTGAGGAATGTTGTGAGGAGTAGATAAAGTGAAAACAAGTTGAAGATAGCTTTTGTGGGTTTGTAATGTGATCTGTTGTACATTAATTATTCAACTTTTAAACTGGAGTATGGCCCGATTTTTGGAACTGGATAACTTGACTCAAAGCCATCCACTTTGTAGGGATGGGTATCAAGAACCAGTACTAAATTAGTACCACTTCCTGACTGGTCAGTACTGAAGTACTGATAAGCTCTTGGACAAACTGCGCTCCTGTTGGTATTCATGTATCATTAATGAATTTTAATAAAGCTGGCATTTCCAAATTGCTAACTGTCCTAATGATAATGAAGCTGCCAGCGCCAGGCGATTACGTTTGACATTGTGTAACTGCATGTTTACATTCTGTGCCGTACAGTCACGGCTGACCAGGCAAAACGTTCAAAAGCATGAGCTCACTTAACTCAACTGAAAATTGCATGTTAAGGGGGCAACACCAGCAACCTCATTAAACACCTATTAATGCTGATGGGATTTGTCAAACTAAAAATGTGACTGTCTCCACCTCTCTGAGTCAAGGTGACACTCCTTATCGTTGTAAAAACGATGTGATTATATCACAACAAAAATGTGATTATACTGATAGATATTGCGATTGTGATATCAGTCAGTAGTTTAATGGGAATGGTAATTATTGCATCTTTTTAACTGAAAACAATATAAATATGATGACGATGATGATGATGAAATGTTTGCTGGCGAGCATGTTCCCTTTTGGCTGGAATATGATTTGCAGGATGGCGCATCTCTTCAGCACCACAATGCTTCATTTATAATATTATATTATGACACATTTTACCTTCATCATAAAAAATAGCAGCTCCTGCGACTTGGATATTCCACTTGACCATATTGTGATTTTGATAATATTGATAATAGCTTCAGTTTTAGGCACTTCTATTTTAAAGGTCCAGTGTGTAAGTTTTAGGGGGATTTAATGGAATCTAACAGTGAGGATCACAGATTGCCACCAGCTGAAACTTCTCCAGGTCAGATTTTCCTTAGTGTTCATTGTTCAGGAGGTTTTTATCAGGAGCCAAATTATCCGCAAAGATCTCTTCTTCTCCAAAACAAACGGACCAGGTGATTAAAACCAATAAAAACACAGACTAAAGCAGTTTCACGTATGGATGGCGCTCTGAGGCCCAGTGTACGCTCTGCCGCTCTGAGTGTGAGGTGCTCTGAATAACTACACAGTATATACCAACAGTGCCCCAGATTTACAAATGGTAAATTCTAGAGTTCACTCTGGTGCTTGGAGTGGCTATTTACAAAGGTACCCAGCATGAGCTGTCCTGACAAAATAACTAATTTTGTATTGCTTATGGCTGTTAATATTTTCAACAGTAGGGAAATGACACAGCACTTAACCCTGTTGTAATAACTCTGGAATATTTTCACAACTTTTCATGTAATTTCTTCATTTTTTGCACCAAATTATTAAGAGAGGTACAAGCAAGAGTCTCGATGACTATTGTACTGATTAGTAGTGTCTGTACTGATATTGGCATCAATAAAATACTAACGATACCCATCCCTAACACTTTGTATCCTTTAAAAAGACTCCAAACTCTTAGTACTGTGGGAGTAAGTGCTTGACTTGAACAAATATTAATGCTACTTAAAACAAACTCACAAACATACTGCAAGCAATTTTCAAAACTACTGCAGTACAGTGTCCATATGTACCCATGCCTAAGTAAACATGCTAAAATAGAGATCTACTTGCAAATCATAATTTTATTAGCAACATAATAAGTAACAATAGTGATGCTAGTTGTGTTAAAATATGAATTATACTTTATGCATTTACTGTCTTTATCTATGTTTTCTTTTGGATGCAGAGGGTGGAAGGCAGAGACCACTGGTGCACATGATCAGTCTATTACAAAGATAACAAAAGAACACACACTCTCAATGATACATGTGCACAGATTATACAGTGTTCTGGCATCTGCTCTGGCATCTGCTGTTAAGGAAACCACAACACATTAACTTGTGAAACATGTGAACGTTGAATCAGGGTCTGTTGCAGTGAGGCAGCAGCACTAACTATTGAGCTGCCGTCCCCTCTTATAATTACACCGTATTTCACCTAATTTCATTTCATTTTAACTTTCCTTTCTATTCTTATTTAATCTTTCATACTTTATTCTTCTTATCATCTCTACTGCTTGACCCAGCTGCCCTGCCATTCTTCCCCTCTTAATGGGCTTACCCCTGTGGACACCAGCCAATCAAGATGCCCATTCAGCTGTCAAACCACTACCCCCTGTTGAGATATGGATAGAAAAGAGCTTGAGCTCGGCATGACCTGTACAAGGACTTTGCTACAGTAGTACAAACTATATGCCAATATAATTATGAATTTAACCCTTAACATACTGTGCATACTGCAGTATGCAGTGCTTCTGCTTTTTTAGAATAAACGAAACAGGAGAGTGTAGCTGTAATATTTAAACTTATAGTAATCATATTGTTGCACATAATGGTGCACAAACAGGATGATGAGCAAAAACAGATTTGGGGTTTGGCATGTTTTATTTGTTTAGGCTTTTATCAGAAAATAATAAGCAAATATCACAAACTATTAGAGACATCCATCAGCAGACAAAGATGACTATGTTTGGAGTCTGACATTTTGAGTGTTTGAACACACAAAGATGACAAATATATTGTAGAGCCACATCCAAAGGTGGAAGTTTAAATAAAAACACCAGAGCGTAGCAATACTCTGTTATATAAATAAAAAATAAAAATCCTGAATTCAAAATATTACTTGAGTAAAAGTACGCCAGTATCAGCATCAAAATAAACTTTAAGTACAAAAAAAAGTACTTATAATGCAGAATGCATCACTTTAATGTGATTTTAACTACTAAATATAGGGATGCACTGATTTGACTTTTTTAGTCCTAATACCAATACCTGGGTTCTGGGTATCAGTTGATACCGACCACCAATCTGATATCAGTGTTAATAATCTGTATGCCTCGCTGTGTGGTAGTGACTGGATTCATTCTTCTATGTGCAACGAAATATCTGGCTTAACTTTTTCCTAACTTTATAAGATGAAATGTAACAAAAACACACAATTTTACTGAGTTGTAATTATAAAAATAATGAGTTGGACCAGCGCCTTGGGTAAACATTTTTCAAAAGTAACAGGAATTGCAATTTGAGTGTAAACCCTTTAAATGCAGCAACAAATTGGTCAAAACATTAACAGGAATTAAAATTCCAGTATAAAACAATAAAACTGCATAAAATAAGAACAAAATGCAGTCTACTGGCATTATGGTGACGCATGACATGGTATGCCAGGCATGACATTAAACTTTTTCTTTTCTCATTGCCCTGTTTAATTTTTTTTGGCTTGTTTTTCTTGGCACTTGGCCAGTTTGGGTGGTTGAAGGCACATTTTTAGCTGAAAACAAGACAGTGGGTTATTATTCTATTGTGCAGTGTGTTTGAGGTCAAAGTTGCCACACGGTCTTCATGCTTCATCCACACACTCTTGTTACAGCGTAGGAAAGCACGTTGCTATCACCTGACAGCGACAACTTTTTTCGGCTCATTTTCTGTAACTACTGTAAAAGCACCATGGAATCAATAAGTTAGCCAGCTAGCCACAGGTGAAACGGCAGTTTTGGATGGAAGAAAGAGAGGATCACCTCATCAGGTTGTTAGAGGAAAAGCCGTGTCTGTATGACACAAATGTCGGAACAGGTGCCGCTGCAATCACAAAATTCTCCATAGTAATCTAAACTGATAGAGAATTTTACAAACTATTGTTATCGGTGAAACTTGACTCTGATATTGGCCAATAACTGCAGAGGTTCGACCAGTCTTACGGGGATGTACATCTACAATCGGAGCTGAAGATGGGAGAGGAGGGTTGCGTTGAATGGAGCAAAAAGGAGCTGATCAGTGTCAACAGCTCCACAGAAAGAAGGTCTCTCCTGCTGTGTACTGAGATTAAAAGACCTCAGTGTACTGTTCTTTATTTTAACATGTATTGACATGTTGGCAGCAACAAGGCCGGCTCATGCCAGCTCTGTAAACTACAATAAGGCAAAGTGAAGTCCTTGACTGGGTAACTGACAGCCACTTCCTGTTTCAAATTAAAAGTCCTCAATCCAAAATAAAGCTCTTTGGCATTACATTCACAGCTCATCCATGTACTAGGTTTTGACCTAGTCTTGTTAACTACTGGTCTTGTTTAACACTTGGTGGTGAGACAGACTAGCACATGAAGATCAGCTAGGAAAAGCTCTGCTTCAAGAATTCAGTACGCAGTTAATTTTCAGATAGCTTGCCGGATCGCACAACTGCAAGAGGTGTTACACTCTCCCAAACACAGAGTTTACCTTCCCTGGACAAGTGTTAATGTTGAGCCCTGTAAAACTCACATGTAATTAGACATTAATATAGAATTGAATTTAATAGATCGGCTGCTGTCATAGATACCCAATCCAGCTATCTAAATCAGTATTGGGCTGATATCAGTCTCATATTGGTGCATCCCTACTTTAATTTCTGCTGGGTGGCTTATTCTACAATAAAGCATCAGGATTTATTTGTTGATTTTATTTTGTATAAATAATGTAAATCTGCAAAGTAATTTAAGGTGTCATATTAATGTGGTGGAGTAAATACTACATTATTTGCCTCTCAACTGTAGTGGACTGGAAGTACAAAGCAGCATAAAATGGAAATACTTGAATAATGTATTCAGGTAAATGTATTTAGTAACTTCCCACCACTGGCGACTTCCCTCGGCTGCCCCCATCCTCACAGTGGGGTCACTTGAATCGTTTTGACATCCATCTTTCCCTTCTCCTGCAAACCACTGCAGAGTCAGAATGCTCTGGCTTCAAACCCCCTTAGATATAATTCCACAACAATTTCCATAAGCGCTGGCTGGGGAATAGGCTTTAGGGACATGAAAAACCACTAGTCCCTTTGCTCTTAGCTGCATGTCAGAGGGAATTGACGTCTCCAAAAGTTTTTGGCTGTCTTAAAAAAAGGCCTGCAAGATATCAACACTACAGTATTCGGGTTACAGTTACAAAAGGCTTCATACTAACACCGCAAAAAAAAGGGTAACAGTAAAGAAATGATTGCTTTGTAATGTAGAGGATCCTCTTTCAGAAACAAGATACATGCTGAGGAAGAGATTGTGATGGCAAAGTCAGCATTTTCAAATTACGAGCATTTTTTGAATCATTGCTGCATTTAATGGGATTACAATTACTCATAACATGGGGTGTCTTGTTTCGCTGGTGGCTATCATATAATGGGAGAGTCCTGGTCTTGTATCCGGCTGTTGGATTTTATCACAGATTATCCCTTTAGCTACCCAAAACTCCTGTTTTCAAACAAAGAAAAATATATATTATTATTCCTTTTTTAAATATAACAATATTTTAAAATACTTAAGTCTTTGAGGGTGTGCTGCTACAAAAACTGACAATAAAACTCTCTACAAAGTGAACAAAAGGGGAGAATAAAACTAACCAATTATCCACTTAACTTTTCTCGTAGCTCCTAATAATGGAAATCAGACATCAATCAAACAGTATTTGACTCACTGAGCTTAACTTTTTTGTCACTGCCTGCAGCCAAGTAGCACATCAAGCAGTGCGGCGTGAAAATGTTTGTAATTGTGCGCTATTTGACCCAGATCTGGTGCGTATGTCACATATATTTTATATACCCCAGCTGACGTAGACACTCACACACACTGTCACATCTCTGTCTGTGACCTAAATAATGCTGACAACTATGTCATGGCTCCTACCTTTGCTGTTTCCGTCAGGACCTCTTAAGACCGTGCACTCCTCGATGACTCCGTAGGGTTCGAAGAGGCGGTAAACATCCTCCTCCGTCTGTTGTTTGTTCAGCATCCCGACAAACAACTTCCTGTCTTCTGGAACAAACAATGAGACAAAGGGTTAAATTATAACTTTGACCTCAATTACTGAACTAATTTGAGAACGTACAGTAGTGAAACCTCATCATTGTTAGTAAAATCAGGGTTTAATTCAAGAAGAAGAAGAAGAAGTCTCTTTTTCCGCAGAAGCAAACACAGATATACGTTCACACAGCCTTGGTTTGTTTAGCGCCAGTTGGGCCTGAGTCACATTGTATTATCTCCTTTCCAAGACTGATAATTTTAATCTCTTGTATAACTGGGTTTAGTCCCATATGGGCACATATACTGTAGCTGCTGGGGGTAAGTGAGTGGTCAGGGGCTGGGGGGAAGAGCAATGGGAAGACTAATGAAGAGGTTTCTCACACACACACACCACACATACACACACAGGCACGCACACAGGCACAGACACCCAAGACAATGAGAAAGTCTTTGGTCCTTTAAAAGCACCAGGGGCTCCAGGCAGCTCCAACCTCCTACACACCACACTGTACTGGCTGGAAACTCGTGCTCGCTCCCTCTTTTACCCACTCTCCGCCTTGGTCTCTTTCTCCCCTCTCTCTTTTCTACTTTTTCTTTTTCTCTCGCTGATTCTACATTTTTCAACCTCATTCTTTTTCAACTGCCTCCCTCCCTCCCTCCCATCCTCTCTTTATCTCTCTCTTACTCTACTAATTGCTGCTGATCCAGTGTTTTTTGTGTAGCCAAAGAAATATTTCAGTATGCTCTTCAGTGAACAATGGCATGTCTCTCCTGCGAGCAACGAAGGCTCTGAGACATGCCATGAATAACGCTGACTTTTCAATAGATAGCCTGTATGCTATTGAGTCCTGTTAAATGCTGTGGGATCTGATCTTTACCTTGACCTGACACACTGTGTTTACTGATGTACTCTGGCCTTGTATGATTAATGCTACAGTGCAGCGAGTCTCTGCTGGCAGCAGAGGCACTAAAACCTTCCCTTTATACAGATTGTTTCTCCAACTCTGACCCGCTAAGTCACAGTGGAGAGACTGAGTGAGAGACAGGACTAGCAGGCCGCTGCTGAGAAGAGGTTGAGAGCGGCATAAATCGCTGCCAGAGGTATTGCACAGTGTCAGGGTGACCTGTGACGACTACTGAGTGTGTCGTGTTGTTGTCGTTCCCTGACCCAGACACAAGCCGATACCCACATTCCTGCAGCAGGCACGGCAGCGAGTGCATGTGGACACGGCGCCCAGCCAGGGTTTCAGCACTCGGCAGCACCAATGATGCACCTTTAAAATAATCACCCGTGTCAGAGTGTTGTCTAGGGAGGGGCGTCCCTGGTGCTGGCTCCTTATTGCAAGTGGCAGGATCAGAGGCTATGTATCAAAACGGAAGTGATGCAATGTGACATCTGTCAGGGTGGATTGGAGAGCATTTATCTGCAAAAAAAGGAAAGCCCTGAACTGGAAAATGAAAGGCCAAGATGGGCCTTCCTTTTGCTGGAGGGAGAATATAAATTCTGAGGTTGGATGGGGGAGATGAGTCGAGAAAGGGGGGAGGGGCTGGACTGCACAAATTTCCATGAATGCCGCCAGACCACATCTCATCTACGCTCCTGTATACGGCTGGAGAGCCACACACAGCACACAGAAGAGAACTGCAGCCACCCTCTGCGTTCCTCCTGGCCATTCTTTGGCTGCAACTCCCTTCTTCAAGTAGATGATGGGGATCCGACAAGTTTTGAATTAATGCATGACCCTATCAATTTCATGAGCTGCACTACGACGATCATACTGTGAACAGCTCACATGTGGCATGTCTTAAAATACGACACCACATCCATCCTTCAGCTGAAAGACTGCTAACTGGCACGTCAACTCCAGTTGAAAGGAATAATATTTATAAGACTCCAAGTATAATGGGATTATTGGCTACTATACATCACATCCCTGTGTAATATTAGTTCACAGTGAGCTACACAAAAGCCTTACACACTGGAGTCATGTTCAGTCTGCCGGCTTTTTGCATCTGAAAGAGCACCTTACCTGAACATACATGCAGGAGTTGACTGTAAGAGAGATGTGACTTTATATGAATTTTGTATTTTCAACAGTAGCATTTAGTGGGAGTTCCTCATCTGTGGCTGAGAGAGAGATGGAGTGTATGTTCCGCAGAGTGACTGTGCTTTGAAAACAAGCTAACAACACATGAAAACAGATCATCTAGAAGATCTGTTCCACCGTCTAGAATTCTGCTGTGGCTGCTCTGAACTAAAATGCTACCTTGGGAATTCAGGTGTTGTGTTCGTCGCCAATAGAAACATTATCTCATTTATCTACAACACTGCTGCACAGGCAGTGTGCAAACAGACACACAGAGAGTGCAAAACACCTACAGTCATCTACACATATCTGAAGGGGGAGGGGAAAAAGAAGCAAAGGAGAGGGGAGGAAAAATTACATGCACAAACGAGGATACCCTCTCACACCCTGACACTTAGGATCACAGATGACAGATCCCCCAACATGGACACACACATAGTTTTCACATGCCACTGTTAACGATCACGTAACTACAATACATCAACTTTTCTTAAGGGCAGCTTTTCTTTAGAATAGTGCTGTCTGGTTTGCGTTTTTCAGAGTATAATACATGCATACAAAACTATCAGCTAAGTGCAGTCGGCAGAAGAAAATGCTGGTAAGGTACACTTCTGCAAACCACAGATACGTTACATTTTCATGTTTCATAACCATCACATCAAGTATATGAGCTGACTTTGTCATTGGGAGGTGGAGGGGATGGTGGATGGCGTGTCACCGAGGCGAGACGCCTGCCAAGCTGCAGACCACTGTTCCACAGACACACAACAAAACCAGTTGTGATTTAGCAAGTCATTACTGTGTCTCCGGCAGCTGTTTCGCCACTGAATGTGAGTGTTTTGCAGAAGCTGGTCGCTGTTTTTCCAGCAGGGATAGTGGCAGGAAAAGTGGTTGTTTTATACTTGAGACACTGCTGCTTTTCCTGCCAGGATTGTGCCCCCAAATGGAGTATTTTAGGCCGGTTTTGTGCCGAAACCTAACCACATGTTAACCACATCTTTGTTTTAATGTATCCGCTACATAACAACCTGCTAAAGTAACGTATCCGTGGTTTGCAGAAATGTACAAAGCCAACATTTTTTATGGTGATTAGGTTGAACTGCTGCAACTTTAACTAGTATTATTAAAGCTGACTGGTATTGTTGCTAACGTCCATCCATTTGCCTCTGCCACACAAGCAACCTCGCACTACCCTTAGCTTTCAACACTTTATCTGATTTAGGTTATGCTGTTAATGGCAGCGCTTTCAATCGTCTGTCCAAGCAGTTACACTCCTATTTCAATCAATCCAGCTGTCTACACAGGCTGTGTGACACCTCGCTATGTAGGCTGTGTAGACACGGAGCTGCTGCTAGCTTGTGCTGTAGCTACTGCTATCGCTGGACTAGTGGCTACAGCTGCATTACAAGCCGCAACATGCCACCAATAATCCTGCTTCATCTGTTTGTTATTCTACTGAAATGCAAAGCTGGGTATATATGATATTTGTCTGTAAAGAAAAAAGACATTTGTTGTCTCTCGCTGTGGTTCCCTCATCAGCTAGCGTGTTTACACAGATTCTGAAATCCTGATCTTTATCCTAACTTATCTCTACTGGAGTTCTGGCCAATTTGTTCCAAGGACATCAACTTTAGCTAGTTTCTGCAGACACGTGGACTTCTCCAAGCTCTTTACAATCACTCAAGAGCATTCATCCTTGATCTGCAATTCAATCTCACCTCAGTATTTCTCTGTACACTCACGTCTATACCTCACTGATGCAGTACATTCACTTCATGCAGCATATTATCTCTCTGCCAAGTGGCATGTGCCATATGAAGGGGAACTGACCCACTAACAAAGATCTGCAGCTGCATGTGTAGTCCTTAATTATAGCTTAGTAATGTATATAATATATACATAATGTTAATAAAAGACGGATTAGTCATTTGACAAGGAAGCTACTTTGGACTGGAGCATTAAGCAAAAGTCAACTGTCATTAACATAATTAAAAGTAAGTCATGAAAAGAATGTTTCTGATTGAATCATGTTTTCAGCTCAGTGAATTGAACTGTCAGTCACACGCAACCCTGAAGCACTCTGCAAAGCTGAGAGGTTAAAACATGATTAGCAGCAAATGCTGTTTTGGAAGGCTCCTTTCTCTTTCACAGCCTTCAAAAAACGGCTGAGTCATCTCTCTGCTCCCGTTACTCACCTGTGGTAAATGGTGTCTACTGTATAGATGAATACGAAATAAGACAAGAAATTATGAGTTGTTTTTTTCCCAGCTTACATCACAACACACGGAGCCTAGTGAGCATGAACAGCATCCTAAATTGGAGCGCTATAGTGTTAACAGGGAATTGCCATCACCTAAACAATTCAGGGCTCTAATAAACAGCAGCAACTTAACTGTGAAAACTGTGCAGCATGCTGGCATTAAGATGCATTTACAGCTCACTGTAGCAGAGTACTGTATGCAACTTCATTGTGACACACCACGGCTATCCTGAAATTCACCCCCCATCATGTTTAATTTACTCTGTGTTACTAAACAGATGCTTGTTTGGAATAAATGCATTGGAAATTAAACTCTGGAATAATGAAATGGCAGTGTGCTGCCTGGTTATACATACTGAGGATTACTGGGTCCATTTGGACCCTCTCTAATCAATATAAGCTTTTCAGTATGAGCACATTGGCCTCGTGTGAAGCCTTTGAGTCACTGCGCAAAAGCAACTTATATCAGTAATATTTCATATCTTAATTCCTCATGCTGTAGTCTGACCATTACAGCGTGCGCATGACAAACAATAGCACTGTAATTCCTTCCCTGTAAATGTGCCCCAAATCTCTGCACAATGCCTTCTTTTGTTACATAATGTTTATTTCCCCTAGAAGTTTGAGGGATCTCCTGTCCACACAGCACACTGTATAGACTTTCTGCAGCACAGTCCAGAGACTTATTACTGTATGCTTCGTGATTACAATGCAGACTGCTGAGGATTGACAGTGAAATGAGACTTATTGAATAGCAATGGGGGCAGAGTAGTTTTTGGAGCAACAAGAGAGAGAGAGAAAAGGAGAGAGCTAGAGGAAGGATAGATGTAGGGAGAGCATAAGAGAGGAGGAGGACAGAGGGAGAGAGTGAGTGTGTAGGAGACTGAGAACTGTAAGTTGATGTGCATACAGTCCTGCAGTCCTTGATAAGCCAGGATGGATGAAAGAGGTGCACCATTGGAGTTGGTAAATCATTGTCAGGGGTGGGGAGGATGAGGCAAGGGAAGGGTGGGAGGAGACTGAGAGGGGGAGGGATGGGAATGGGGGGTGATGCGGGGAAGGAGAGCATACCGACTGCCTTAGGTGCTCTCTGGTTTTCAAATTCCCCCTTCTCTGTCTGTCTCTTTCTCAATCGTTGCAACAGCAAGGGTGTGGGGATGGAAGGAAGGCGAGAGATATTGTGACAGAGGGAGAGGGTGTGCGATAGAGAAAAAGCACTTGTCAGAAGGATGGGGAGGTTGCTATGACAACTACTTATACAGCGGGCTGTCAGTCATGTTTCATTGGAGTTTGGAGAGGAGGAGAGGAATGAAGGGAGGAGAGGAGTTAGGGAAGGAGGGGTTGGGGAAGGGTCATTTCTCCATCTGTCTGCCGAGCCGGAGTGTAAATTTGACTGTCAGGCTTGGAGATAAGGACAAATTATGAACAATATTAGCTGGCCGATAAAAGGGAACAATAATGAATGGATAAATATATTAAAACCAAATGAGATAGCATCCAGGCAGAAACAGGGGCCCTGAGAAGCCATCCAGGTTTTCTCATTTGGAGGGGAAGATAAGAGCTGGAGAGAGGCTGTGAGGAGGGGAAAGATCCACTGTATTAGAGCTAGCTACTGTAGCGTACTTCCTTGTCAAAAGAGAGAAAGAAAGAATCGAAATCACTTTGTAGCCGGAATACCAAACGTTGTGGCTTCCTCTCCCTCTCCTCACGAGCCTATTATACTTCTCCAATGAGCAGGATGCCACACAATAACAATGTCAGCATGTGTTCAAGCATAAAAAACACAGACAGAATGGAATGAAATTAATTAACCCTAAGAGATCACAGTGCTTAGCCAGTGGAATTTAATCCAATTTATTACATATAGGGATCTAACTAGGGTTGTGTTTGCATTAATGAGATGGTGAGTATGAAAGTGTGTGTGCACATGTACAGTAGTGTGTGTGTGTGCCCTGTTGTGTATAGGTGTGCTGAGGGCACCCTTCCCATCCTGTGTACAGTAAGAGATCAGTGATAGAAGTGGGAGAGACCGACGAGGGAGGGAGTCTGAGGTTTGGCACAGCCTTAGGGTGAGAAAACGCTGCCAAATTAACTCCTGAATAATGAGCCTTTTATGTGCTGCGTTATCACTGGCGAGAGGACGGACATGTATTTTGTCATAACGCTGGAGCCACTTCAGACAGAACCCAGTTGGTAGGATCCACCAGCACACCTTCAACTTAGAAAGAAATGTGGGTTGATAGAATAGTTTGTTTACCAATTTCCAAAGTAAATTAGCACTCCTGTGTGTATGCGTTGTATTTGCAGCTGTCCTTTGAAGTTTGCATGCTAACCCACAGAGTTGACAGCACAAACTGTAAGGCCTACCATGCACTGGCCCTAATGAGGTAGCTTATTAGTGCTGTTTCCCTCACAACTTCGGAGATGTTGCTTGGAAACAACGTTGCAAAGAAAACAATACTGTAGTTCCCACCAAAAAGCCTTCAAACCCAGTGCTCCCTGTTGTGCAATTTCAACACCAAAGCAACACAGTATAGACTTCTATTAAAACATATAGGACTGGATAAAGAATGGAGAGAAAATTAGAGGGTGGACCCACATTTAAAGACTACATTTCACTGTGATGCTTATAAGGGTTGCCTGTAAAGTCCATGTTCTGCATATATTCAGTTAATATTTCAATGTAGACGCGTTCCCTTTCGCAGTAGCTACAGGGACCCGCTTCTTTTAGCTCCTACGGTGACACCAGCTTGATTTCATGTCATAGTTTCATCATTTTGGTGTCAAGGCTGCTCATTGGCAGCTCGGCTGCAACCCATAAAAGCCATCAGTAAAAATGCCATTCAACGCTGTGTAGAGGGCCTTGATAGCCATGCTGCAGAAACAGCGCATCCTTCACTAAGCACCCCTCTGGGATGGATTAGGCTTCACTGCTTTCACATACATGTAAGTACATATAAGCACGCTGACACAAGGTTGCTCATATATGCATAAACACTGTAAACAGGCAGCCAACACACAAAGTAACCATAAAATGATATTCACACACACACACTAACATACATACAGGCTGTCAGAGAAATAGAGCAGCTTGCAAATATGAGTAGCTTTACCACACATACAGAAACCTATACAGTACATGTTGTGCTATATACATACAAATATACGGTATCAAGAGGCAAAGCACTTTCTACAAACAAACATCACTGCAGTGGGAGGTTGCGGTTGGTAACTGTTGCATCACAAGCCCTATAGCGTATTAGTCAGGCCAAAAGAGCTTGAGATCAAACTATAATGTGTTACCGCACAGCAGCCTCACGGGAAGACAGCTTCTGCATTCCAACCGTACACATTTCCTCCACGCACACCGACCGAGTCGATTCCATCTCAGAGGGGATTTGGAGACCAGTGATCATGAATTCTCTCTGTGCCGCTGGCAGAAAGGATGATGGATATTGTATATGACACCTAAAAGACACACACATCTGTACACGCACGTCCGCGTGCACACACATGTTGGTAACGTACATATGAAAACACAAAATGGGCATACAGGACCTCCTGTGCGTCACTCAATATTCTCCAAAGAGCTCCACATATTTTATGCATCAGTGCGATCTAATGGCTGCTCTGGTGTGTGCTGCGGGCCGAGGGATTTCAGCTGCATCTTGACCCCTGCTGGAAGCCTTAAACATACAATTACAGCCCTCTGACTTCCCTAAATGCTCTATGTAAAGCCTCTGAGGTGTGTAAGTTGAACTGTTGGCGTGCATGTGTGTTTAGTGTGCTCCTTTCTTTTCTCTCCCTGTCTGTACAGTCTTTTCAGCTCGTAGCCCTGTCGTCAGCCTCCATAACGCCCCCCCCCCCCCCCCCCCGCCCCACACACACACACACCTCAGAACAGAACAGCTGAAAGGAGAAGAATAGAAGGAGAAATTGCTTAAAATATTTTATCTCCACCATATACGTCTCAGCAAATTTACACTCAATATGATAACAAATGTGAAATATTACTCACAGCCTTGTGTCGAATTCAGTGTATTACGGCTGCGGTCATAAATCCTGAAACTGCTGTGCAACGTGTATACGTAGCTACTGTATATAAACATTTACAATATGGCAGCGCTATTTATATTGTCTCCCTTCATAATGCCATCTGAAGGGCACTTTGGCATCCGTTATGATATGGATTTTCTTTCCCCCATTTTCCTCTATCCCATTTATTGCCATTCTTCTTTCCCGTCCAGATTGTGCTTCTATACAGTAGAATGGGCCTTTTACCTTTGGCAGTATTTAACACAGCGCTAGCCTGTTTCTTAATTATTTTCTCATCGCTCCACTGACACTGATTCATGAGGGTAATGTTGGACACACCCCTTTGGCCAGCCCCCTCAACCAACCCCCACCTCCCTTCTCCTACGCGCACAGTTCCTCTCTTTCCTTCCTCTTCCTTACAGTAGAGTAAGTCTTGTATCATCTCTCGTACATATTTTTTCTCTCTTTGTCTGACTGCCCGTTTTTGTGCCTCTCCTTCTGCCTTACTATCTCCATCTCTCTTCTTTCTCTCATATTACCTTGTGATTATCTTGGATGGCTAATGAGTTACCTTCATGGTAACTCATTAGCCTTCATGGTTGCTCTCAAGTAATTACCTTTTTTTCTCATTTGGAAGGACAAAATTGACTACAGCAAGAGACAACAAACTTCATTATACACTGAGCTAAACTGAGCCCCATGTGATATCCTGCTTCCCCATGATCTTATTGTGTTAAATATAGAGTACAATACCAATATCCTCTCACCTCCTCACCTCTGCACAACCGCAATATCAGAAAATATAAACCCATGCTGGAACAAAAACCACTATCTGGGAAAAGACAATGGAAAGGTTGACAGACCAAAAGTGTAAGATAATACCTAAAGGTTACAGTATTAATGCTCGAGAACAGCAAACAAAAGTAACAAAAGTAAAGAGAAATGCAGAAGAAAAAGATAATGAGAAAATGTGAAAAGGGCGGATGAGCACGAGAGAGGGAGAAATGAAAGGGAGGAGGCTTAGGAGATAGAGAGCAAGGGGCCATGCCCAACTCCAGCTCAAGAGAGAGTGAGGATGTACCAGAATATGGGCTATCTCTCTGTAGCTTTGTCTGCAAGAGCAACTGAGCTGGCAGATGACTTTGCTGCACATGGACAAAAGAGGCTTACAGGCCACCCTGCATGTCAGCTTTCCCCGGCCAGAAGTGCGAGAGCTGCAGGGGAATACAGGGTGCGCTCCAGCACGCACCTGCCTAGACCTACAGAGACCTTGGTGAAAGTGGATTCAGATTTGCTCTATACATATGACATCAGCCAGCAGCTTCATTTTGCATTTACTCCAGTTCACTGCAGAGCATCTCTTTACACTGAAGAAAAAAAAACTGCAGTGTTAACAGTTATAAGATGGGGAAATGCTGTATGAGGTAAAGTTGCAAATACATAAATAAATACATAAGCCCTAAAGCATGTCGCTGGTGTACTCTTATATTTTACCATTTCCATATTATTAGTTTGAGCTGATTCTTAATAGCAGGCGAGACGCTAAACTTCGAGCTTTTCCACTCTCTGTGCTGTCGTGTGCTTTTTGTATGCATGGCCTCTGTAGTGCTGATGTGACTGCAGGGGGAGAGCCTAACCCTGTCAGTCACACTGACAGCCAAGCTGTCTTATCTGCTCTCTATTGGCAATGGTGCACTTTAATTAGGCTAGAAGGTCAATCAGCACTTTTTTAGAGGATGTGATTCCACTGAAAGCATTTCATAATCCAGGACAGCCGTAGTGTTTTAGGGGCCTCAGGCAAGCACGTGTATTCTCACTTTTTATCCTTTCTTGTCTCAGAGATCAGATCTACTTATATATTTTCACAGAGCCCTGCACTGCTGAACTAATGAACTGCTGCAAAGGTTTCCATGACATATCTTCTATATTACATCTGTGGGAAAAGAAATGGCATCATATACCGAGGGCGTCTTCCACTACTGTCACTGAATTAACAATACACTGCTCCAGGATCCTGACATATAAACCTGACTTGACCTGCTCGCTGCTGAAAAAGAGTAGCATTTTGCAGAGCACTGCTTTTAATTATTAATGTGTGAAGAGAATGTAACAGGTTTGTCAGCATCACCATTATCACAAGAGGAGGAAGTGTTGCAATCATCATTAACTTTACTGGATGAAGCAACATCACGTGCTAGCAGCACGCTGTTCTCTTGTGGCACTTTTGCAAGACTTATCCACTGTAGAGAAAAAAAAATAAAAAGCTACCTTTGACAATTTAACAATTTACTTTTTGCTTTCCTCTTCCTGCTTTATTTTCTCTGCCCTGCTTGGATAAATGCATTTCAATTTTCTTCTGGAAACTGTTATGAAGCTTTACCATCAACAAGCAAATTGGCTTCCTTGAATCGTCCCTCGCAGGTGCATAGTCAGCCAGAATTGTACACTGATGTCTGAGCTGAGCGGGTTCATTGGCTAAAATAAGCACTCTGTGGCATATGTTGTGTATAACTTTTTCGGGGAGGAATAACTGAAAATGTCATTTTATATTGTATATCTAATTTATATTTTCACAGGACTCTTTGGGGCCCTTTTGCTCAGTGTCTGTGCTCATAATCATTTTAGAAAAAGGATATCAAGCTAGACAGAAGTTTTAGATTCTGAGTAAATCAAACTACAGTTTCTGCTAAACCAACACCTTTGTGTATTGCACAGTGCGTTTTCTACGCTCTGCTAATGTCTCACTTTTTGTTTAAAAGAATCTTGCTGAGCTGAGGGGGAAATGTTTTTGCTCCTTTACAGGAACATCAACAATCCTTCCTTTACTCTCCACAGCAGCCTCCTCCCATGAAACAAACAGACAGACCAAATGTGGCACAAATTTATGAAGCTGCCATGTGCAAACCAGTCTCTATTCTTAACACTACAACTGAACTTACCATGTTTATTGATACAAACATGATAACAAGAGTGTCACTCAGCTAATATCATCCATCTGCAGAGCCCGCAGAGTTTATAAGAGAAGATAAAGACATATAAGAACAGATACAGAAGTGTGTGTGTGGCAAAAATGACCCCTGCAATGTTTTCTATCTCACACAAACACACACACACACACTCACTCTTTGTCTCTCTCCTCCGCCCCCATCTTCTTGACAGCCCATTTGTTTTCATTTCCAAGATATTTTTGCTTGATATCTAATGAAATAAATATCTATATATTGAACAAATCATCAGGAGGGGCGGGCAGATTCCTTCGTCGGATGTCAGTTACATTTTCGCATTGCTGTTTAACTTCATGCATCAGATTTATTGGATTTGTTTATTGTCATTGCAAATCATCTAGTGTCCTGGCATGCATAGAAATGTACTGTAAAGCACACGCTGTCTGCTGATGAAACTCTTGAACCGTGAGGCTCCATTTTGCATGCAGAATGTATAAATGCAATCTATATCTTGGAATATGATAGATATGAGGGAATGGAGAAATTTGGACCTGTCAAGACGATACCTAATAGCATTAGACCGCAAAAAGGCTGACTTATTTCTCTCACCAACTTAGACTAAACTATCAGGCAGATGGCCTTTTCCTCTGGCTTTCTATCTCTTCCTAGCTCACTCTCTCCCTCACTGACAAACCTTACAGTAAGCATTTTAATTCCCCCTGACCTTTACTGATCTCACCCAGGCAGTTTTGCCCGTTGCTTAGGGCCAAAACAAAATGAAATTTGAATTTCAGCTTAGAATAATTTAAGATGATCCTTTCTATGCAGGGAGTCTCAACTATTTTGTAGTTTGGGTGCTGCCAACTGACTAAATGGACTTTCCGTGAGAGCCCTCTCTCTCTCTCTATTTCTCCCTTGCCTATGGGACTGTGGGATCACATACAGTATGATGCGAGTGTGCGAGGAGGGGGAAGATGGGGGAGAATGAGTGAGCTCAACGTCCCCAATACTCACATGTATGCACACATGGTGCACACACAAGCGCTGGCACACAAACGGACATGCTCCAACTCTAAGACACAGAGCACCGGAGGGCTTTGTGTGCAAGGCTGAGAAATGCCATGTCAGCACGCACCACATGGAAGTTTAGAGGGGAGGGAAAAGCTAAATAGTGTAAAAAAGGGAGCGTGTGATGAAAAATGCATGCAGGGGAGAGGGGGACAGTGGTTCCCTGTACACAGTTGTCTACTAGTAAGCTCCCGTGGATCCTCTCCTCCTCTTTATCCTGTTGCCTCGACTGACCATGCTGCTTCGCTGACTGGCCAAACACACCTCTAAACACATACAGAATAAAGAAGTAACATGCAGACAAACTGGACATACACACACTCACACATGCTGACACCTTACTACAGTAAATGTATGGCCAACATTTAAGATATGAATAAACATTCTAGACTATGAGCTCATTAAATCAATTATACATTAGCCTACCAATTGATGTTGGATTAGAATTTCATGTGAATGTTTGTATGGGATTATTTTCCCCTAACTTGATTTACTTCGCCCCCAGCATGCAAGGTTACACAGAGACCTCTAGAGACACATGTTGGTCACATTTTGTGACTCACAGGTCACTGTTGAAACAAAAGACAGCATCCCCCACCGTGCTAGGTAAGAAAGTACCCAACAAAAGTGGAAAAATATCCAAACAGTGTGGAAAGTATTTCTGTTTTCCTGGTACACAGTGTAACGCTGCCAAAGAAGCCCTCAAGTGGCACAGCTTGCTAGAGTAGCGATAAACAGGATATCCAGGTGGCTTCTCCCATACGTGTATTTGAAGATTTTATTTTGGAAAAAAATAAGTGACATGAAAATAATAAAGTTGCATGCATGTGTCATGGTGTCCACAAAATGTTTTTAAATTGTTTATCAAGTGTCTGTTTGTCTGAGTTATGCCTATTTTCTGGGCAACAATAGTGAGGCTGCAATGATGAAGGTGGTTATATTTAACTGATAGTTGTATGGACAGGCTGAAAAGTGCCATCTATAGAAATCAAATGAATTGTTGGTTTGGACATAAGGGCTGATGGTGACGCTGTTCCACTAGTCATTGATATTTAAAGGGATACTTTGCCGATTTTCAACCAGCTTTGAATAATAACAATGTGGGTAGTAAGTGTAAATGAACTGTGGTAAAATGACCTCCATCTTACCAGCACCCAGTTCTCCCTGCTCATCTCCCAGCTAAAATGCACTGGCTCTAGGGCTGTTGCTCAAACTACAGATTGTTCTTTCTCATTTTTAAATGCCCGCCACCATGGATGCGATGAGTATCTCTCAAACTCAGACAAAACTCTGATCAAACTGTAAAACTAAGCAGTGCTGATCAAATACAAACCAAGATTGTGTTACTGCATTGCCCTTGTAGGATCCAGTTCTATTTGTATTTGTATTTTGTAATTGAGCCCAATATGTGTTTGATTTATGCTTTAGATAATGTATATAGTTTGTTGAGAATTTTTTTTTCCCCTTCATTTATTTTTGTAAGTGCTCTTATTTTGAAGCCTTTACTCACCTACAGACTTGGGATTGTGTCACAGACGTCTCATCAGTTATTCAAGTTTTTCAACTGCTTTGTTTGTTTCTTAGACAAGTTTTTTTTGTTGTAACCTTTAATACTGTTGTAACATTATCACTGGCATTGTCAGACTGGACCGTGGAAATCAACCTGCTACAATTAACATTAATTAAACACCAGTAATGCAAAAGAAAAAAGAATATAAGTCAATAAGACAGACACTAACTACAAAAATCACTACTATGAGCAGGATATTTCTAATGCAGATTACTATCTAATTTGCATTTGTATATTTATTGCATACGTATAAACTAATGAAACAGACAGCTACACTATTTACTGAATTCTATTGACTGTTTTAAAATACTTTAAAGCTGTTTCATTAAATGACCAGGCATTGTCAATCCACTTGACGAACAGGGGCGGCTTCAAGCACAGGTTCCTTCCCAGTACATTTTCTCACCAAAGTTTTGCTGCTGCATCTTGTTAGCTCGTTTTTGGTAGTTTGTCATACAGTGAGCTTGGAGGAGACTGAGTTTTTCATTCAGATAAAATTACTTTCTTTATCCTGTCATGATTTTAATATGCACGCAGCACCAGCCTCAGGTGGCCAGACGGGTTCCTGCGAGGCAAAGTATAACAGGAGAAAAGCAAAATAAAATAAAAAAAGAATTAATGTAGTTAATTTTCTTTCTCATATGTTGTCATGTATGAAACAACCCAAAACGAACACTGAAAGTTGACTTATTGACTACTATAAACAAATTATCAGCAATTAACAGCATTTGTATAGGAATGACTCTGTCCAAGGCATTTTGATCCATATAAATCTTTATATCCTTGTAACCTTAAACTCTATACATGGTTTCCACAGCAATGTCAAATGTGCCTTTCTCCAAGGACACCTAATGCCACCACAAGCTATAGAATGAAGCAACACAAACACACTGTTACCAAGCAACATGTAACAAATGCTCAAAAAAGCGCAACATATTTTCAGTTGAGTTGATGGAGAAACCTGTCGGCTGTCAATTCCCAGTCCGGTGATAGCTATAATCAAAGAAACCATATTCTGCTCCCGTCTCCCCGACAACCTTCACAAGCCTCCTTAATCACACGATAGAAGTGATGTAATGAGAGAGAAACGCTGGCAATTAGACACCTGCAGAACAAGTCAATCAGTTTTAACAACCTAAACCATCTTGTCCACTACATCCCCCGCAGCATATTTCACTGGAATAAGAATGTGCAGATACACGACGACACGTATCCTTGTTTTTGTGTACTACAGATACACTGGGCTTATTTTTACAGGACACACTGATGGCTGATGTCAGGTCAATCTGTCAAGAGTTCCTCCTATTGCTATGAAAACGGCATGTCGTCCTTTTCACTCTACAACTGTCTGACAATGTTAATCTGCAGGAGAGGACCGTGTTGACAGAACACATTATGGAGCTTTAGGGGGGAGAGGTTAGGCATCAACACAGAAATAGAATTTAAATTGGTAAACCTCTTATAAGGCATAAACTTTTATGAGCAAATGCCCACTAGACTTAACCCTGCCCTTTCAAATTAATTTATTATGGCTTGTGCATATAAGCATGCTAGTAACTGTGGTCTATGCTTAAGGTAATGTCACTGTGTGTGTGCAGCTGTATCTGGGTATGACAGGGTATGTTTGTCACATTGAGCTAGGGAAATTGTTTTAATCTTCTCAGAGCTCCATCAGCAGTATATCAAGCACGCCACTTTTACTGGGGGGGGGGGGGGGGTTAGGGTGTGTAGTAAAATGACTGGCATAAGTCAGAGAGGAGGGGTGTCTGCATTTCAAATATCAATTGTCACTGTCAGCGTGGCCCAGTATGGTGAGGGATTATCTGAAATTAGTTTAGTTAATTCATCATCTTAAAGGGCAGTTGCTTTGCCGCTGATTAGTTATTGTACACACTTGTCAATTAAGAGTCCCTGGAGGATCTGTCCCATGAGGACTGAAGCTGACATCAAATGCACACACAGAGGAAAAGACAAGGATAGGAGACAGACGTGGAGTAAAAGAGAGGGAACTATAGCAAAGTAAAAAAAAAAAAAAATACAGGAAGGAACAAGGTGCAGGTAAGACCTAACCACAGCCTGACGTGCTTCATATTGAAATCCTTGTGAAATAATGTTTTCCGTCGGCTTCAATTAGTAAGATATTGCCTCTGAGTAAACCAAAAATGAAGGCATTAAATAAGATCCTGTTTGTGTGCAGAGTCGGCTGCTGTGTGGCGGAGGTGGTTATAGATGTTGTGAATTAGAAAAATCAATGTGCTAGCCATTGTACAAAGAGGCCAAGTGGAGGCCATCACATTGACCTCTCCACAGGTTTCTATTCCCATAGTTACTGTTGCTACGATACTGGATTCAGCTCACCATGCTATAAATGGCCAAACAGAAAAACCCTGGTCAAAACCCTGTCAGAGACAAACAGAGAACAGATGTACAGTACATCACTCGTTCGAAGACGAGCTGTTTTTTGTAGCAGCAGCTCATTGTAAGGATTTACCTTTTAAATAAAATTTAGGATTAAAATTGACTTTTTCTTGATTTATTTATTAACTGCAATATGTTATCAACAGTAATTAACCAGATAATATTGTGACACTTTCTCCAGTGGTTGTTCTTTTTCTAACTTTACCATGACGTAAATATTTCAGGCCCAAAACTCTGGAAAAAACTAACATTTTTTTAGTTTATTCAGCACTGAACAAGCATTTCTCTGTTCCCCATAATTAAATCTTGAAGTGCTTTTCTGGTTAATCCAGCTACCCATGGGGAAGTGTGAGAGGCAATGTGCCAATTTTATTCAAGGATATACATTGTAAACACACCCTCACTGGCCAAATCTGCGTGTTTCCATAAACACATGTAAATACAGTTAATCTGGGAAGCACAAACATTATGACGTGCATAAGTTCAACATGTTTCACAGAAGCATGGAAGGAGTTTAAAGCTGGTTTGATAGAAAAAAAAAGTTTGAATGTTCACGTTGACACTGCAAAAGCAATCGTCTTTCCACTATAGAAACATGCTACAGTCTATGTTTTGTCGCCCTGATATTGCATTCAACAGCAGTTGTTAGTCCTGTTCCTGGGGACCCATAGTACTGCTGGTTTTTAATCCTACCAACTCGTACCGTATCCCTCCATAAAGTTAATTACGTCCACCTTTCATCCCAGTTGGAAACAAGCCCCTGATAAGGTGTTACAAATGAAAAAGCTACCTATTTAATCCTATTGGGGCTTTGGCATTCCTACTCCTCATTCACTAATGCTTTGTCCCTTTTCTTCCCCCTCAAGACCCCCTAATTGTTGGTAAGCAATGCAACTCAGACATCTCATAAAGCACATCTCATATTGGGGCTTCAGGCCTGAATATCTTTGTAATGAAGCAATCATTTTCAAAATCAACACTCGAGAAGTAAAAATGTGCATTTCACTTCTAGTTCTTTTGCTTTTGCACATAAACACATTTCTAACTTTGGTTTTCAGAGAGAGAAAAATGTTAAGTGAGTTTCCCCAGTCACTTATACGCAGACACTTTCCTTGGAGCCATTAAATGGAAATGGATCGTATTGCCATATGTTGCTTTCAATGTGACTAAAGAAAGGTAAGTGAGGGGTTGCCGCAGTCACAGATATGCAAAGTTCCAGCGCACAGATACACAACAATACGTGGTGAAGCCTAAGGAGCGCAGTTACGAGTCAAAGCTTATGTAGAATTAGCATAACATTAAATAGCGTGTGTCATGTCGACCTGTGTCTGCCTCTTTCCACCCACACGCCCCCAAACTACCTACACTCACCTCCCTATTACTCTTATACCTCACCCCTTCCCCAAAGGTAAGATATCTCAGGAAGCAATCCAACAAAATCTGACCCAATGTTCTCCCTGTAAAAGCAGAGCTAACCCCATGTGGACAGACGGAGGGCAGACGGCAAAGAAAAGGAGAAAGGGCTTCCATAAATGCAAACCAATGTGGTCTAAAACCACAGGGGTGAATGTAACCTTTTGCATTGAGGACTGTTATTAGAGAAGCCAAAGTCAGAGCAGTCATTTAACTGTCCTGACAGTAACTGCTCTTCCCCATTAGTTTCAGTGCTGACTTCTGAAAATACAGAGGGGGGCGAGGAAAAATACAAATGCCAGAAAATGAAATAATAGAGTGTTTCTACAATTTCCAATTCAATTTCCTCTCGCTGACCTGCAAGAGAAATCAATGCAGCCGGGAGTAAAACACTCTGAATTGAGGGATGGCAATAGCCTCCTTTTTTTCCACGGCAAACGAAAGACTATCTTTGTTTTGGAAGATCACTCAGTGAAAAATAAATCACTCAGGAGTAAAATGCTGGCACTTTTGCTGTCCGCAGAAGTAGGCACCAACCCAGACGTATACACTCTCCTCCAAGTTTGCCTTTGAGAATTGGCATTAGGATATCACAGCTTTTAACCTCCACTCCTGCCCTCTGCACTTTGTCCAGTCGGGTGAAAATCTGAAACTGTCGGAGGAAAACAAAAACAACCTAATTCCTGCACACATATACATATTGTGCTCTGGATAAGGGGAAAAAACAAAACAAAACAAATTAACCTCAAGCGTTTCAGGGGAGGAGTGGCTTAACGGAGGAAATTTGCAGAAATGTCAATAAAAAGAAAAGTGTGTGATTTCCCTCTATTTCCCGTCACCTCTTGTGTTTGCACTGTAGTACCCATAAAAAGGAGCAAAGTGAGAGATCTCTGCCTTTCCTTCTGCCTACGGCAAAACACATCCATCACCGCTGTTGTCAACACAACAATCTGGCCTGTAGGATCGCAGTGTGAACACCCTTTCCAGGTCTAAATTAAATCCTTGATCAGAGGTGTTACCTGGGATTAATGCAGGTGCTTCTATTGAACACAGGAGGCTTAGACAAGAAATCCAGCCCAGAATTATAGCCACAACTTCTCTCTGTAGACTTCAAAGATGTAGGGATAATAGGGAAACGAGAGGGAGAGAATAAGTACTGTCTCCATGGCAGCCGGTGATGGAGGCCCTGCCCTCTGAGACCATTAGAGCTTCACATCTGGTCTCTTCAACGAGAGAGCGGACCTTCAGTGAGACTAGTCTCTAACTTCTAAAGAATAAAAGAACAAAATGGCAAGTTTCACAGTGAGAAGAGAAATGAATAGACCTGACACAAATTTCTCTCAAAGTCAGTCCATCCAGTGCGGCATCTCGTCTTCTATCAATTAATGTCACAGACTTAAATGTAATTATTTAGTCTGGCAGATCTTACCATTATAAGTGATGCTTAACGTGTTGCTATCATAAAAATCCTTTATATACTTTTACAGTATGCATACGCAAAGAGGTAAACTAACAAATAGCTTGCTCACACTTTGATGCAGAACACAAAAGTATGAATCCTATGCAACAAACGAATGATCAGGTTGGACAGGTTTACAACTTCATATCCATAGTACTCATCAAAAGTAGATAACATTAATCTACTTTATATAACAATACAGGATTTTATTTAGACCACTTTTAACAAAGTTGGATTTACGTGTTAAGGGGAGCTGTATTCAGCATGTCTTCCGTGGCTCCATAGGGAGCTTTCCAAAATTTGAAGAGATTAGATAATATGATAATATCTCCATCATCCATAACATTTAATAGAAGGCACTATCAAGTTGCATTATGGGAAAGATAGGATCCAGCATTTCTGGGACTCGACTTGGAATTCAAAACAGAGATTTTCAGTTAATGTTTGGCAGTAACCATTATTAACTATTTTTACAAAAAATTACAAAATGACGTGAAAATACAAAAGGCGCTTTCCTTAGAGTACGGCACTCCACTGACTCAGCGATCTTAGGCAACACATTTCAAAGCACTATTCCTTTAGAACAGGGTCTAAACCCGCCAAGCGCAAATTGCGGGTAGACTATCCGTTTGGCAAGTAAATCTTAAAGGCTATCCGCCACACTGGAAGGTAAATATTTGTACCAAAATAGTCTAGTAATAATAATACACTGACACACAAACACACAAACGCAGACAGAGACACACATTTACACACACAACAGATGTGTTTTTTTACGTGCATCTAAACGGTGCCATGACACTGACAAGTCTCCACGACTCAGAATTTTGCACCACTGTTTAGCGTACAGGACACGAGCCAGTCCACTTAACTCTCACTTACTGTTGGTCTGCTGCTAGCTAACGTCAGGCTAACGTGAAGCCGAGGATTATAAGTTGTGCCCATACTTATGAGGGTAATAAATAATAACACGGAGGCTAAGTAATCTGAACCAAGATGGCAAACTCTTACTGCCACCCACACTGTCAACGGCAGCGAATTACAGCTTTACTCCCTTTGTTTGTACCTATTTAAATAAAAGTCTGATGCATATACACTGCATCACCACTTGCCAGAGGGAACTTAATTTCATGTTGAGGCTGTGGTGATGAGTTGTACAATAATAATTTTGGTTTAAATTTTGCTCCAGCCTCTAAAGTTTGTTCTCTACATAAAACCTTATTATCTCAATGAAATGTACTAAAACAAATGTATATATGACACAAAAAGGCAATTTATTATTTTGGCCGGCAAAAAATATGCTTGGCCAGTGGATGTTTTCATCAACCAGTCCATTTGGTCAGTGAGTCAAAAAGTTAATTTTGGACACTGCTTTAGAGGAGCTGAAATTTAAAGTTTTGTGTTGAAAATGTCCCACTTTTTATTTTCTGTGGCCCTCAAGTCTCCACTGGTTAGCAAGAACTTGGGTTGGGTGCAAAACCAGTGAGCAGCGCTGCTCATTCAGCTATGATGACGCAGAAACAGGGTGCTCACCCTCAGGTGTCCCTCAGGTCCCCCCTGTGAATAAGCGACTTAATTAATTTAGCATGCTTCATTTTCTTACCTCAGACTGCTACAGTAGCTAGTTAAGCTGTTAATCTGAGTGTGTGCGTGTATGCAAACTAACCTATGGATTGGCACGTGTAACCAGTAAAAAATATTCTCAGAGGTTAACCTATTAACAGTTAGCTGTTGCCATCCTTAGACAGACTAGTGGCTAAAAGTCAGGATTCCTCGCCCTTTTCTGCTTCACTTGTGATCATTCTTTTTTCAATCTGTCTCTCCCTATCTCTATGGAAGTACAACAAACCGCTGGACGACTCGTTACACATGACAGAATTTCAACATACAATAAACATGTGAAACTGTCAAATATGTCAGTACACACACATAGCTACATAGAGTTCATATAAACAGCAGCACCAGTGAGCAAAGCACAGTTTAGTGTCTGACTGTGCAGCAACAAGCAGAAGCAGTGTATATACATTGTATCTGACACAAATTTAAATTGACCACAGCCACAATGAAGGCCGTAACCCATGAATAATGAATGATCATGAGAGTCCAAAAACCCTCGAGCAAAAAAGAAGAAATATTGTTGCAAAATCAGTAGCAGAATTTTAAGATGAGAGCCAATGGCCTCTGTACCACTGTGTGTGAACTCTGACCCGACCATGTGAATCTATCAAGGCCCAGACTGCCTTTGTTTTTGTGCCAGAGGGCTCTTCCATTCTTGTCAAAATATGAAAAATGGTTCCTCAAAACGTATCTTCAAATATGCCTTTCAACCAACACTTGTCTTCACAAGAGACAGAGGGACCTTTGCTTGGGAAAAGTGTGTCTGAGAGAAAATGGAGGAAGGTGACTCACTGGCCACAGAAGAGAAAAAGAGGCCAAATAACTGCTGGAGCGTGAAAAGTCTGAAAATTTTCTTTTCCTTTTTCCTCTTGGAAAAAGAAAGCTTTCAAGTCCAGAGATTGTGAAATGTTATTTTTCATCTCCCTTTTATGGGGCACAAGGAAACTGGTTACAGCAGTTTAGTAACCATCCTATTTCAAAATTGAGGTCTTTTCAGATGTTGTGAGCCATTCAGACCTCCTGGGATCCTCAGCAGTGCACTGTATGAGTCCTGCCATGTCTACAGGCTGGAGGAAATTGCGGAAAGCTTTTTCTACAGTACGCCGTCACGTTTTCCCTTCTTTACCAGCCGTAGCTTATCCCAGCACCATGCAGAGTGGCTATCTAGTGCTGCTTGACGTTTGATCTGTTCTCATGTGAATAAGTCCTCCATCCCACCATCCCCCTTTCACTCCCTTTCTCCTTTCATCATATTTTTAGATACATAACTTTAGCTGTGCATTGATATTCAACATTATCCCTCCATGTATGACAATTTTATCTCTTGCATGTATTTTTTATATCTTTCCCCAACTCTGTAGTTGAATACGTTATGTTGCTTTGGTCGGTAATTTCCAAGCTCTGAGACGTGCGATCACTGTTACATGCCTTATCTGCTGTGACAAATAACTGTTGAGCAGCAACAACAACAGCAGCAGATTGCAATGCAGAACATGGCTTTTAATGCAGCAGCAATACAAAATGAAATATCTGTGAAGAGGCAGATGTTATAAACCAGTCACTTAATTTGCTCCAGAAGAGTTTTCTTCCATCATATTAGAGCTGTTAAACAGGGCTGAGTGCTGCGAAGAGGTGTTATGTCTCTCCTAAATAAAAACTCATATTCTCATCAGAAGAGCCTCCCAAGACTATTGTCATCACTCATCAGTGGATGAACAATAAACCTCTGGTGCTCCAGATATCCTTGATAGCCAACTTAAAAAACACCACTGGGATTACTCCTGTCAGCAGGCGTGTGAAGTGTACATTATGGTAATGCAACCATCAGAAAAAATATTATATTTCTTGATTTTTGCTTAACCCTCTTCCCCACCTCACCCATCTTCAGCTCCAAGAGACAATTTAGACTCGTCCTTGGCTCAAAGGCAGCACTACTTGAAATGCCTTTAGATTTGGTGCACACACACACATCAAAGAGACCAGGAGCTTATTTTCAAGTATTTTGCACCCCGAGGCTAGGAGCTACTTCTGAGGCTGCTGTGTTCCCTGTAAATAGCTTGGTTTTCTGTTCCACAGATCCCAGCAAAGCACCATCTACCAGAGAGCTGTGGGCACAGGCCTCCGTGCTCTCCTATCACCAGAGGTAACAGGGAAAAATCACTGTGCATAATAGTTCTGACGATTGCTTTCCTAAGGTGTTGATCAGTAATGCTCACAACAACTAAACTCAATCCGAGTCTGCCAGGGCAAAGGCATCCAGAGTATGTTGTGCTTCTTGCCTTTGAAAGATCAAACTTCTCGTCCTGCGTTTGATGGTGCCACCGTGTGATGTGCTAGAAGTTTCTGAGCTTTCAGAGTTTCTTTTATCCCATGTTCGTCTTGTGAGGACATAAACAGTGGCATACTGTGTGTCCTGTTAAGGATAATCCACAACAGTTTTTACGCAGAGGAATCTCTGAAATATAAAAAAACCTTTACATGAATTAATTAAAATATATAGAATACTATCAAAGTGCTACATTTCAAATGAAAATACTTAAACTATGAGAGCCAGGACAGTAAGTTTTGCCTTTCCTGTTATATTTTTGTTTTGATATCGGCCTGACGTAGTCACGTTCATGAATGTAGCACGCATACATCCATAATGAGTTACGAGCTGAACTATAATGGACAAGGTCAGTCCCCAGATTTAGCTGCGGAGTGAGCATTCCTCACTTTCAGGCTGCTCTCCAGTACAGTGATGAAAAATAGCAGTGTGCACAGCTCAATAAAAAAGGTGCATGGTACTGGAGATTATCATAAAACAGATAGAACAGTGGCACTCATAGTAGAATTCACTTATTTTATGTTTGTTTTTTTTGGTCCATATTAAATAAGTGAATTCTACTTTGTGCGCCGCTGTTCTATTTTTTGCTCTCCGGTACAGGCAGCTGCAGACCCAGAGCCAAGATGAATCTGAGTGAGATGGAGGCAGCTGCCTGAAGGAAAAGAGACTTTGTTTGCTCTTCAGGCTCTTAGATAATATTATCTTCTGCCATCTGCTTATAAGTGGTGAAGTTATAGCTCACAGTAACCTAATATGATACAGTCTGTGGCTTTTATTTGATATCTAGGGCTCTAGTTTCCCGGCGCAGCGTGGCAAGCCCCGCGCAGAGCTAGTTTCGAGCAGCGCAACCCGAGGCGCGCTCAGTTTCGTAGTTTGGCAGACCGAGGTGCGCTGAGATGGGTGTGGCGGCGCAGCAGGGGGAGGTGTCGACAGATCCAGCTTGGCGCAGTGACAGTTTCGTGCCAAAAGGCTTCACCGAAGGTGCGCTAAAAGCTCGCCATCTGAAACCAGGTCTACTGTCAGTGCTGGCTGAGTGCAGCCGGTGTAAGTGGAAGTTTGGCTGATTGGCAAACAGTGTGCACACGTCACCAAAACCTCACAGGCAGGTTTCCAGAATATCAGGCACATTAACAATGCAATAAATACCCCAAAAAACACTATTCAATGCAACTATCCGCAATCAGCACATAAATGTATCTCTATATCGACTGTCCCGTCACATCTGATGTCAGATCAAAGAGGATTGGCACCGTTTGGCAGGTTTGGCACGTTTGGCACGCGTAATGGAAACCCAACCTGATTTGATTAACACAGCTGCAAACTAATGAGTTCACATCCCTCTCAGCCAACCACAAACAGCCACAGCATCAGATAGGGAGTATATATTCAGCATCTGTCATCTTAGAAAAGTCAAAAGAAAAGAAACAGAGTGAGACTGCGAGAGAGAAAGAGAGAGTGCGCGCGCACGAGAGAAACGCAACATTGATTTACAATTGTGACCTCCTCCCAGGCTACCTTTGCATCATCAGCCCGTGGAGGTCTGCTTGCAGTTCCGTATATTCGGACACTGTGAGCTTGGACCTCCTATCTTAACTCAGTTTCTCTCTGTGGTTACAATGTAGAGAGAGTCCTGGTAGACTCTGTGAGATTTGGCTCAGCAACTGACTACACTTGAGTATAAGCACTGAAAAAAAAAGCCATGAATTGAATGTCAAAAACACTCTCATACTTATCTCTTTCAAACCACATCAATCAACATTAGAAATAATGGCACCTTCACTTGGTTGTGGAAATGTGCCTTTAAGGAGTCGTTTTAAAGCCGTTTCACTCCGCTGTGTCTATTGCTTTGTCTAAGATCATCCTCTCTACAGTGATGCCCTTCTTTTTTTGTAATGACTGCTGCCAGCCAGCAATTCTGATGCCTCTAAGTGCAGAGCATCATTCATAAGAAGACTGCTTGCTGTGATTAGCCCTATGCCTTAAGCCATATATGAAAATTCATTTTAAATGTCCTTTAAAAACCCATAAAACATCCATATTGACTTGAGGCTGCCAGGCTGTAGGGGGCTGCTAATCAGTTCCCTCTATGGTCCATTTAGCCTCTGTGTCATTAAAGATAATACAAATAAAATAAGTGTTAACATGAAGGCACTTTGAATCCTTCCCCTGAAAAAAAATCTGCCTCCCCTCACCAACTGTCAATAATTTGCACTAGAAGATTTTTTTTTTTAGTTTCCCACGCTTGCAGTGCATTTGTGCTGAACAAATTCCAGTTAATTACAAGGCAAATGGTACAAAATGTGCTCTGTGACCATTACAATCCTGTTTGCTATGCTCAGCAAGGATGCATCACTCATCACACCCACACAAACACTAGCACGCACAGATAAATGAAAACACATAGATATAAAGACTCCAGTTAACGCGTACACACATTTCTGTGCACCACACACATGCACACTGCTTTGTGTTTCTCCTGATTAGACACATGCATCGTTTTAATCTCTCGGCTTTACACAGATGTAACATTTCAACACTTTGCTCTACCCTCTCTTGACTTTGACCAATATTGTGAGATAGTGGTATTCCAGCAATGGAACTTTAATGAAAGGTTTTGCAACATGCATAGACGCTTGGTTGATCTAATGAGATCCCTAACTGTTTCTGCCATCTGCCAGACCCAAGTCATGACATTAACTATGCAGCCATGCTAAGCTTCAAACCTCTTTTAGATGAAGCAACCCTCATCCGCTCTGTGTCAAGTGCTGGTGCACAAACAAATGCATGCCTCACAGAAAGACATAACATGGCACAAGCACTAAATACTTTCAGCAGCATGAACATATACTGTGGTTAGGTTATGCAGCAGCCTGTAAGATGTGTATTTCACTCAACTATTGTGCACTATATATCAAGAAAAATGCCCCCCTGGCCTCTGTCTAATGCAATGTTTTTCTTTGATTTCACTGAGCTTTTGTTGCAGTATTGACGTCCCCAGTATATAAGGCCTTGCTTTGAGTCAAACTCATCTGCAGTTTACGAGGGTGCCATTGTTCGCCTGGCCGGGGAGAGGTCACTGCGAGGGAGGAGAATAAATGTGGAGTGATTGACTAGTCTCTGTTGGAGAAATGAGTTCTCCATTCATTCCCGGGCTTCCAGAGGTGAAACGTCCTTCAGGAAAGTAAACACAATCTGACAGGGCCCTACAACAGACGCAAAGGCACAGCATGGCACACTCAGTAAGGACAGCACTTTGCTCCACTCTGCTCTCCTCTGCTGCGTCCCTCCTTTCTTCCCAGCCTCCAATCTGCATGATGACCCACAACACATCAGGTCTCATTGCTGAATGTGGACACTTTAGTTGGATTATTCTGCTTCACTACTGTGTAGATATATTCAATGTTCAAAGTCACGCTCACAATTCACTCTGAAATAAAAATGGGATACATGAATCCAGAGGGATGAGGGGATCATTCATGTAAGGGTATTAGAGCAGTTTCCTCTGCAGACTTCCATCCCAGGTCCTACCAGATCCCAGGTCCCTCCTGGAAAGCAAATTGAAAACTGGAGCGCCCATTGGAGACCAGATTAGGCTGTTTTCCCGACATGCTTAAATTGCAGTAATCTCGAATGCAGATCACATCTGCAGCTAATTGATGGATTTGCCAGAGGATCTGAGAGTGGTCGGGCTCCACTGTGAGCTCCTGTTTATTTTCAGAAAGCAGATGCTTTAACCCTTCTCTGGCTGCTGCCAGCAACTCGAGGCCAGTGAATCTTGGAGCTAGCAGCATACTGTCATCAACTGCGAGATAACTGTCCAAAGGCTTTGCCTTTCACATTCACCCACAAACTCTGCCTAATTAGAGAGAAAGATATGCCTGGGTTTCTGTTATACATTGGTTTTGCATGAATAATTCAAAGCACATAAGGCTTACTGTTGTTCTTCAGGCCCTCTCTTGCCATTCATGGTAGAAGCTCCAGTGAGTGTACAGGCGCCTGCCATCCAGTCATGCAAATATGCTTACAGAGAAAGTGTGGTGAGCAGCTCATCACAGCATTGTCACATAGAGTTCTGTTAGCTGTAGCCATGAAAGTTTACATCATGGTTACCAGCCCGCAGAGGCCAAATACGTCAGCAGTCAGCACTGTTCTCTTGTTCAGTCTGAAGACAAAGATGACTCTTTATTCACAGACAGAGGAACACAACAAGGCATTTCGCAAGCTGACCTAAAACTGCAGATCTAATGCCAAATTATGTTCTCCAATGCAATAAAAAAGCTAGTGTGCATGTGTGTGTTTGTGTGTTCATCAGAGAGAAAGAGGGATAAAAGAAACGCTACACGTATGCACAAGCATAGGCATTTTTGCATGTGATTGCACAAAAAATGCATGAGCACTGTATGTGTTTGGGGATGTGCTGTGTGTTGTGGTTGTGGCAAGCAATGATCTATTTTTTCCCATTACCCCACTGCATACGTGTGGTTCATTTACATTCATGGTTATCCAGATAATGAAGCTTTCAATCCGGGGGATCCTGTGGTGAGAACAATGAACCCAATTACCTCCTGCCGCCTGTGAGATGGGATGGCAGACTCTGAGACAGATGGGAGAGGCTGCACTCGGCCGGCAATCCAATCACATTCATCTCGCTTGCTTCCCGTTTCCCCTGTTCATGTGTGCTGCAGCAACTTATCAACAGGCAGGGGCCAAAGAACCTGGGATCATTACATCACACACACCAACAATTTTGCAAGCACACACGTGTGTGCACAAACATGCTCCCTGAGGTCCACTCGACCCCTGCAATCTCCCTCCTAGGTTCCACACTGCTAACATGCATCCTCAGGTTTCTCTTTTCCTTCGAACGCAATGTTGATCTTAAGAGTTCACACACTTCACCTGCTGCTGGAAGAGTAGGAGGTTAGGAGAGGGTTTTGTGGGCGAGCTAATGTCTACCTCAATTTTGATCTCCTTATCAACGAACCAGGGTCTGACTAAGAACATTCCTAATGATTTATGCAAGATACTCAAGTTTCCTTTTTCTAGTTTAATATTTCATTTATATGCCCTGACTGAAATCATTCGAAGATGTGCTCGGCAAAAGTCAGTGGCTACTTTATCAGGCCTTGTGTGGATGTGCAACATGATGGAAGAAAATGGAAATAGTGTTAGTCAAGAAAGAAGTTAAACAAGGGCATTTTTTTTTGATCACGTCTCTGATGCAACCCAATGAAATGAAATCAGTAAAGACGTCTGTTGAATGTGCTTTACTATAACCTAGACTTGTGTCATCTTGCACCGTGGGGACTTGCTAGATGACGACGTCCAGTGTAAACAGATAGACCTTGTAATGTAAGTAGGGTTGTGTGGGTAGACAATGATCTTGGGGGTTGACGATGATCAGAGGATAGCCAGAGCCTTTGTCAATGTCAAGATGATATTTAGCTCATTTTCCCATCAATGTATTACATTATTACAAAACAGACAAAACTGGTTTGATGACCCTGATGCTGTTGGCTATTACGTTGTTGATTTAAGCAATCATCTTTGTCTTGGTTACATAGGTTTATAAATACTATTTTTTCATCTATTATTTTGCATCCGACAATTGGATCAGGTATTGGCAATCTCACAGGGTGACAACAGGATTGGACTATGGAGTGGATTGTCCTACACTAAGTAAAAGAATAAAAACAAACAACAAATCTACAAGAAATTTAAGCACACACTTCCCATATATGTATAATTCACGTAGCAAATAGTCATCTCAGTACTCCTCTTCAGTTATAATAAGTGCAGCACCAGAGCTGGCTCCTTTACATCTCTTGGAAGTTTTATAGGTAAGAAAATGTGTAATGTAGTTCCTGTAAGAGAGGACTTGACATTCAGCAGTGGCCAATGATACAGAGTGTGCCTGGACCGAGACGGTGCTTGAGGGAATGTATTCCACTACTAGATAATTAGCCAGTGATTGCGTGAGAGCTGATACCATTTCTGCATAATACTCCAATATTTTCTGCATGTTTCATGCAAAATATACCCTTATCTCATATTCTTCCCCCTTATGGCCCCTAATTTTAACACTGTGATCGATAGTAATTGACTTAGTGATCGATGTGTCTCTTGAAGTTTTCCATCACTCTGTACTGCCATCAGTAGTGTCCACACTATTGTGGGGTAGTGTATGGTTTGTTAGAGGGGATCTGCATGCTAATGCTTATAGCAGCTCCCCTGAGTGACATACAGGTGTTTTTATGTTAATGAATGTCAGGAAAAGAGATCTCGTTGGTCATCCCTGGGTACACACAGGTGCACACTCACACACCTGCCCACCCATGCGTGCATGCTTCTTCACATACACACACATACACACATGCAGACTGAGGCTGCACACCCACTGAACCCTTGGATGCATTATTGATAAGCTACTAATTACGCTTGTTGCAATTTCAGCTGACCTTTCCCGGGAACATCCCGGATCATTATAAGCTGCATTCTCTCTTGAAATTGCAAAGGTAATCTAAAGTCCACCTCCCTTGTTCCCCCTCTACCTCCAACATCACCAACCCCCCACTTCCCTCGATTCACTGCTGGATAAAGATGTGTTCTTCCATACCGAAATACTAGGAGAAATTGTTAAAAAAAAGATATGGGGAGTTAGAGAAGGAGAGAATGCAAAAAATAAAAAATAAAAATACTGGATATGGTACAGCCTGCAGCTAAGTAAATCTTTAGTTGAATCTAAGGTTGGTACTTGAACTGTTTTTTTTTTCTTCTGCATGAAATCACCTGAGCAATGACTCTGAAATTAATTCCTAGAGTATCTCTTGAAGTTTATGGTTAACACTGCAATGCTCAGTATCATCTCACTCTGTTAAAGGTTAAAAACGACACCGTTGTGGGCTATTATACCTGTTTGCATGCTATTACGACACATTAGTCTGAAACATTCTCATCATAGTTTACCATTATGGCAAAGACGTTAGTGTAATGGCTCTGTTTAAAGCAGCTTTCCAGCTCAGAAAGCCATCTCATTTTGAAAAGGCCAAAAACTATAATGTGAGTGGTTGTGTAGTTGGTGCTCAGGAAGATCAATTGAAGATCAGCTGATGGGGGTGTTGTGAATGATCTAATGCTCCTGCTTGAACATAGACAACAAGTTCTATTACAGAGACAACAAAAAGATCTATCATAATTTTCAGAAGAAATGTTTGATGTCCAAATTTTTTGGATTCTCAACAAAGCTGGTAAAGATGAATTTTACTATTTTCTAATACAGCTGCTGAATGGAGTGGATATCCCTACGCAACTTCAATTGATAGCCATGGCCTTTAACAATCAACCTATCGATCCTGAGGTTGGGTCATTTGCATGAATTTACTTTGATTTATAAAATCTAGAACAATTAGTGCATGCACAAAATGACAATAGTAACACTTAAGAAACACCTTTGCTAATTTATTTAAAGCAGAAACAACTGCACACAACTGGCACAGACTTTTCATTACTCAAAAAGTAACAAAGTCTGGCTCTAATGATAAAGCATAAGCAACAAAGGGCTCCAGTACAAGGTGTTGAATGCAGCTACTGACTGCATGTTTTCTGCTGTCATTCTTTAATGACTGTATATACAGGTACTGTATAGCCTTGATAAATCCAGCAAGTGCATATCATAATTGTCTTCCAGAAAGATGCATAAAGATGAGTACTTGTGCAGAATATCATCCTCAGTGAGCTCAGCCTTTACAGCAAACTGGAAATACCACATGTATTGGTAAAATGTTTTTTGGGGGTGCCAAGAATGAAATTCAGCCAATGTTGAAAACAAAGCTCTTCTTAGCAGATTCTGGTGCATTCAGGAGGCTTATTGATTTCTTCCAAAGTTGAATGGAATTGATTCATCTTGGTCTTGAAAACATGTGCCCAAAGCCCACATGCACAAATTTTAACTACTTGTGAGATATTGCTCAACAAATGCAAACATGGTCTGTGCACTAGAAGACCAATGAGGGGTATTTCTTTGGTTGCAAATGTACCAAATTGCCTCCTGATTTGTGTATTATTAATATGTGGGTGTACACTTAAAGGTCAATATCCACTGAGTGAGCCATCTCTGATCTTTGATCTAAGATTTTCTCTTTGAAATTTGACTGTGGGAGTCATTTGCTCTTATTACAGATACCAATCAAAAGATCACATGCATAATATAACTGGAATCTGTTGCAAAGTGGAGGACAAAATAAAGGTATTTTCAAAGCTGCAACCTCCAAGACTGAAAATGGGAAGCTAACATGGAAGTGCCAAAACCTGCAATTCTTCAAATGGCCGGCAGAAATAAACATGATTACAGCCTGGTACAAAAAAACTCTCCACAGCTAATTTTCACATTCATGACAACTGTGCAGGGGTTGTGTATCTTTATATAACTCACCCACTTACACTTTATTAATGCTCAAAATTACCCATATTTAGAGGCAGGCTTGAGGCTTAAAATGGTAGACAACAAACCAATGGGTGCCGTTACAGTAGCTACGTCCATTATTCTATACAGTCTATATCCCAATACTTAATTATCCACAGATTGGTAGCTGTAATAAGAGCACATGTCTCCTACAGCCATATTTCAAAGAATTTAAGTTCACACACATAGTATAATTGGAATATATTACAAGGTGGAAGAGGAAAAAGAGGAAAAAAAAACCATGTAATTTCTCAAACCAGTATGTGGTCGTAAATTTAAGAAGAGCTTCAGTGGCGCTGTAGATTTTTTTTTAAAGGTTTGCATGTCATTCAGAAAAACAAAACTACTGTATGAAGGTCACAATGACAAATCTCTGAGTTTCATTCTCTTTTGCCTCTACTAGTTTACCGGCTTTTATCCTTCCACCTCCACAACTTTCCTCTTACTGTGAAACACACACACGTACACACACACACACACACACACACACACACACACAACAAAACATTTCCACAGATTCTGCAATTCTCCCTCTAAGAAGGGAGTCTATACGCCTAAATAGATATTCAGCTCTTCCAGTGCAATCAGATTTTGTTGGTGATGGGAGCTGACTTGGAACCAAAATAAATAGATAGAATGGGAAAAGGGCTGGGAACAGCAGTTTGCTGGCAGCACTGTGAACCAGGTGAGCCAGTGCAGGCAGGGACGACACCAGCCAAAGGATTAATGGTCTCAGGGGAAGCCAAGGTAAGCCTGCTGCTCCTGCTTGACATCTTTGTACTTGTAAGAGCACAGAAATTAGCCAGGCAATGCAGTGAGTAATGGCCAGGGTGCTTCCATCAGTCCCATTTAACAATGCATGCAAAGCCAACAGAGGAAAATGCAGGGAGAGAAAAAAGTAAATGTTCTCTCTTGGGCATGTGCGCAGAGTTGCCTGGAGCAGTTTATCACATACGCCTGGTGTTGTGAATGCAGCACAAACATCACACTTATGTCCTGTCTGTTAAATAATATACATTAATCATCACCCATATAGATCAGTGTGGCTCCTTTGTTTCTTTGCAGCCTTAACTCGGGAGACATTTGTTGACAAAAACAGACACTATAGAGACATTATCTTAGGAACACCATGATGGAACAATGTTTGACCAACAGGGTGCTTCTAGGCCTGATGTACAATCATCAGCTGTAATGACTCACAGTGGGAGGAAAAAATATCTGCGTCTGACATGAGGCCAAGCTGACCTCAGCCACTGTTGTCTGTAGGGGAGCAGTAAAGTTACCTTGAGGCCTACATTACATTATACTGACATTTTGTCACTATTTTGAAACTTTTGCAACCTTTTTTTTGTCCTCCTTAGAAGTTGTGTCTTATTTGTATATTACTAACTTTATGTACTGAAAAAAAAATAAAGGTAAGACCAAGGTTTAGTTTGGTCTAGTTAGATTTAAGACTTTTTAAGACTTTAATTGGAACTCAGAATGAAATGAAAAAGACTAATTTTACAACAACCAAAACTGAATTAGAAAACATTTATCAACATCAATTACTTTTGGAGAGCACAATTTTGTCCAAATGTTTATTGTAACATAATTATACGTGGCGGCGACAAGGGTAGAACACAACTGGGAAATACCTGGTGCTTGTTGGCCAGTGTTTTTGACATTGTGTGTGTGATTCAACTGTCTTGATTTTCATTGTGCCCAGTTTGAAAAACTTTTTGCACAACATATACCAAGCTTCTATGTGCATTGCCTCGCACTGGTTTCAATCATGCTGCGAAAACTTGGTTAAATAGCCAACTTTTGTTGAATTTGCACTTCTCAATGTCACCCCAGGCAGGATAGAAGAAAAAGAGGATGTTATACTTCAATAATCCCAGAGGGAAAATTCAGTTTTTTCACTCTGTTGTCATATACACACGGACACACAAACAAGAGCTATACATGCAATAAATGGGGAGGAGAGCGAGGAGGCTGCCCATAGACAGGCACCCCGAGCAGCTGGGGGTTCATCTCGGCAGTGCCCAAGAGGAGAGCTGGCACCTCTCCAGCTACCAGTCCACACTCCATATTTGATCCGGATGGGGACTTGAGCCAGTGACCCTCCGGTTCACAACCCAGGTCCCTATGGACTGAGCTACTGACGCCACCAACAGTGTAGTACAGTTGTCAGTACAGTGACAACTAGCTAGCAGACAGTGGATCCTCTGCTCCAAGCATCTGGGCCAGAAACAAAATAGGATTGTAGTTGGTTGAGCTATTCTGATCTGCTTAATGTTAATGTGAGAGGCATTCAGAATTTTTTTTTAATGGATTTTGCCAAGTATTTTGAGATTTTGCAATACAAGGTCAGAAAAAGAAATATTTATAAAATCCCATTTCCCATGTCTTAGTATTTTTAAGGCTTTTGAAAGATTGATTCAAGACATTTAAATACCAATTAAGGCCTTGTTTTTACATTAATGAATTTAATGTCTTTTAAGACATTTTAAGGATCCGTGGGAACCCTGGCTAAGAGGCTGCTCATTGGCATGTAGCTGTCTTTTGAAGTGTGATTTAGTTATCTTAAATTCAATGCCCTTGATACTTATTTCACCCCTTCTACATTCTTGCAACAGCTGAGTATTCCCCATTCAGCCTCCCCTCAGCCTTATCCATAAACAATGATAGAGGAATATGTATTATGTATGTATTTCACCAGATAGACATAGTGCCTTAAGAAAAACTAGGGACAACATATCAGGATGAGTACTGACAGCGCTTCAGACATAGTTTGTGCCTGGGCCCCTCCAGATGTTCACATACTGTACAGACACGGGCATGCTCTCCCCACTCCACTCAACAGAGACCAGTGTCTCAGCACACACCAAATGTCAGTGACTCTCAGGTCAGATGGTATCACAATATGCTCAGAATCGTAGGCACACACGCGCACACAATATGCACCCCTAAACAGGATCACCATAGAAACGGCGAGGATAAAGCAAACGTCAGGGTCTCAATTTGCATAAGCATTAGCATTTCTATCCTATTTAGAACAAGACACATACAATTTTCACAAGCCTCTCTCAATTTTTATTTCACACAAAAATGACTGCATATTTTTCCCAAATTTCGTCATCTTACAAAAAAACCCATTCAGTCAAATATTCTAGCTGTAAATACACTAAAATAACATTTGTGTAATTCTGACTTTGGCAGCACCAAGGTCACACATGTTGGGAAAACAAATTTTATCAGATTTGAATCTACAAAATAAAGAAAAATGGAGCGGCAAATCGTAATCCACAGGGTGGATAGGTTTGCTGGTGGGACTTGGCAAAGTATTCATAAACCTGCTTTCCCAAGGGCAACTCTCTGCAACTGGAAAGAAAACCTAACAACTAGTGGCACTGTTATGTGTAAAAATGTCACCATTTCCTTTTCCTCTTTCTTGCCCTTGTAAACAATTGCACTTTAAGTGTTATCCCATATTCCTGAATGACTGTCTTATTGACTTAGCCACTAGTGCAGACAATAGGCCATCTTTGTATTATCAAAACTTTCAGGTGGCACAGCAAATAAGCTGCAATGTTCCTCTGTTTGTTTGTACATCTTTTAAATGCCCCACATACTGTAATGCAACAAGTTAGACTATCCTCTCGCAGGGTTGCCTTTGTCTGATTTATTTCATTATTAATTAGGTGAAAACTAAGCATCCTCTCTTCCACAGTGTCCTACAGGCATACTCAAAAAATACAAGAAAACTACACATTTCTCCAAAAGCAAAACTTAAACAGTCTTTTCTCAGTCCCTCCACACCTGCCACATGGGGCTGAGACTTTCTTAGTCTTGCGTGAGAGAAAGAAGGTTGAGAATACAGAATCCTTCTTGGCAGGGACGGGGGAATGGATGGATGGAGGAATGAAGGGATGAGGGGTGATAGAGGTCTCCCAGCTGTCTAAGACCCAGGCTCGTCCCAGCACAGTGGTTCCCACTAATGACCAGAGGCCCTGAATTCCTCCGGCTCCCCTGGGACAACAGCTGCTGCCATCCCCAGCTTCTTCGCAGGCTTTGAAGGGGACGTGGCAGCAGTTGAGCTGGCTACGATCCTGCCTAGCAGAGCATCAACTCAGGGATGGGGACAGACAGGCTTGTTGTGCCAGCAGGGTGGCTAAGCCTGCTGAAACCCTATCCAGCCAATTACTCCCTCCGAATGCCAAGCTGGCTCTCTAATGGAGAAACTGGGGACCACACGCTGTAAGGTCCTCTCACAGGTTTACGAGTTTTACAGGTAAGCAGTAACACACCCACTTCAGGTCAGGCATTTTTTCTGTCCGTTCTGACAGTTACAGCTAAATGGGGAGAAAAGCTCAGTTTGATTCTCTCCAAGCCAATTTGTTTAAAATGACAAATTCCTTTTAGAGCTCTTGTTTCTCTCTGTCTTCCATCCACTCACACATAGCCCCTGGTTAGGCTTACCCTTTAGACTATTTGCAGAGAGAGAGAGCAAGAAAGTGCTATATAGAAAAGTAGTGAAAATGGCCAAGCTAGAGGGGTTTGGACGCCTATGGTTAGACTGCCTAATCATTCTGTCCACGTTCCTACTGTTCAGATAAGCAGCACAGTGCCTCCAGTGAGCCTTCCCTCCATCGACGGCATACATATACTTTAACACAGCTAATTTGTGCAAGTCTTGCAGCACTTGCACACCATTTAGAGATACACTTCAGATTTCACTAGAGAACCAGTGGACCATATGGCGGGATGGAGGTCAGAATAAATAGAGCTGCTACAACCCAGGAGAAATACATTTAAAATATGTATTGTTTCAACAACCATTGTTCTCTGTCAAAGCTGTTGAAGTAGCAATCAGCGTTACTGTTATTGCAAATGTGTTGTAGTAGCTGTGGGTAAATACAGTAAAATGGGAATAGATTTGCTGTGCCACAAAATCAACGAAAAAACGTACATCTAATTAAGTGCTTTCATTTAATGTTAAAGAAAGAAACACTTGAGCTTTTCTGTGGCGTTTTTAAACAATGGGATTCCAACATATTGAATCAGACAGAAATATGGAATTACAGGCTGAGAAATTCATTTTGTTGCATGTGACAGCTTCTGGAATGTTCTTTTTCCCCCTCTGTGTTTACAAAACAATTTGTGAGAGTCCGCTGAACCAACTTTCCTCTAACAATGTGTTATGAGACAGAGAAAAACAAGAGAGAATCAATAGGACCTGTGGTCATGTATAATTTGCAGGGCCAGCACCTGGCTGCCAACAAATAAAGATTTTTTTTCCCCTGCACGTTGCATTCAAGGATATTGGACAATTTTGTTGGAGGTAGGCGGCTATTTTCACCAAATCCTGGCTGCAGGTCAGCCGAAATGATTGGATCTCTGTAAGCTCTGTGGGTGCACACAGCACTGTCCCCATGTAAACAGGAGGCCTGAATGTGTTCTTCACACTTCTTTGCGTGTTATGTTTATATCCATGTACAAGCTCAGCTGAGACACAGTGACAAACTGCACCTTGCAGAAGTCATCGCCAAACCACATTGGCGGTAAAATAAATCTTTTTAATTGCATGGAGAGGAGTGTGCGATTCTCAGCATTTTCTCTGTGTACAATCTTCCTCTACCCATGCACTGTGTGTCTGATCGTGTTTGTGTGTGTGTGTCTGTGTGTGTGTGAGGTTGGTTGGCAGGCTGTGAGGCTGCCTTGGCTAGTCAGAGAGCTCTCCTCCCTGAACCAGCTGGGCTCTCCTGCCTCCCTCCAAAGCAGTCAGTGCAGACCACATGGTCTCACCCCCACTCTGAAAGGTGCCATTCAGCCTCACACAGCTAGACGCACATGGACACGCATACTAGCAGACACACACACACACACACACACACACAGAATGACACACCAAAGCCCTAACATATTCAAAGGAACACCGTCTGCTGTCGGAACACAGCGCATTAACCTGTTAAGCTGAGCCATATATTTAACTATTTATAATCTTCCCAGCAGGGCAATGTATATCAAAACATGCAGATCATCCAAAGTGTGGAATTACAGCAATATGAATGTATTAGCTAGGAGCCAGACATGTATTGCAAGTAAATGTCTTAGCTGGCAATTCCACAGTGTCCCTTGTAAATATTTAATCAAATAACATACTCTGAATTACACTCTTTATCTTAATATTTACTTAATATTATGCATTATGTATTTATCTACTGAATACTGTAATTCTGTGTCTCCACATAATAATTTTAACACTGCTGCTCTGCACATACGAGTACTGCATGTCTGCTACTCTTCATCTGTAGGAGATTTTCCTTTAACCAAGTGACTTAAAAAATGTACTGCAGTTAAAATATCCAATTTCGCATGACCCAAATACCCAGTGTGACGTGTGTGGTTGTGCTGCTGCCGTGGTCCTGCCAGATGCCTCCTGCTGCTGCTGCCATCATTAGTCATTAGTCATACTTCTACTGTTATTATACACATATGACTATTGTCACACAAGTATACTGCCAGATATTAATACATACTTTCAACATATTGTACCACAGTAGCCAGAACTATAACTATAATATTATTACTTTCATTAATGTTGTTGTAAGCTACTGTCATTACCTGCATCTCTCTCTCTCTCTCTCTCTCTCTCTCTCTGTCTCATTGTGTCATATGGATTACTGTTAATTTATTATGCTGATCTGTTCTGTACGACATCTATTGCACGTCTGTCCGTCCTGGAAGAGGGATCCCTCCTCAGTTGCTCTTCCTGAGGTTTCTACCGTTTTTTTTCCCCGTTAAAGGGTTTTTTTTTGGGGAGTTTTTCCTTATCCGCTGTGAGGGTCTTAAGGACAGAGGGATGTCGTATGCTGTAAAGCCCTGTGAGGCAAATTGTGATTTGTGATATTGGGCTTTATAAATAAAATTGAAAATTGAATTGAAATTGAAATACTGACATAAATTATGATATTCTTCAATACTCAGTTAAAGCTCCTTCTTCATTCTGTTCTGTATAACTATAATTGTCCTGAGGTAAAACTGTATTGTAGTATTTTGAACCTACAGTTGCATAATTTAAACACCTCAAATCAGTTTTGCTTGTGTATAGAAGAGGTCCACGTTGGTACTTTGCATGGTCAGCAGTGCTATTCTGCAAAATGGGTTAACTTTTGAACTACGCTTTGTTTGGTGGAGAAGCTGTTTGCTCTTAGAGGTTCGTTCTCTCAGTCTCTCTGGATGAGGTCACTGAGGTAGACAGAGATAAAGAGATGTGTGTGGAGAAAAGGCAAAGAGGAGAAGGAGGAGGAGGCGGAGGAGGAGAGGAGCAAGATGTTGGGAGGTCCAGGTCACATGGTTGGGAACCAGGACCTTGTGGTGGAGGTAGCACACTTCCCCTGAGCTACATTTACCCTTTAGCTGCAGTCAGGCAAGCAGGCTGAGTGGACAGAGGTAGGTGGGGGGTGGAGGTGGGGGGTGGGGGGGGCACGGGGGCACCGAGGGAATGAGAGAGAAAGCGAGACGAGTGAGCTGGAGAGAGAAATGTAGCATTGAATCCTAATGTCAGATCAGAGTTGAGCTGAGCGGTGAGGATATCTCTCCTGCCGGCAGCGTACAAACATGCATCTGTATCAAAGGTAAAATATTGTGATCTTTGATTATTCCCTCTTTCACCTTTCATTAATGTTATCCAGATAGAAGGCGAGGCAGCTTGACATGCACACATGAGAGCAGAAAGGATTTCACAGACACACTGGCGAGATAGCAGAGAATTTTTGACAGAACCCTTTGTTTCCTCTGTGCTGTTGCTGTACATTACCTCTCCGCAGCTGTAGGTCACATTCATTTCATACCGAGACGGAGCTGACTGTTTTCTACTTTTTATGTTGTGTTTGTGGGCACATGTGATAAGAACAGAGAGAAGCAATTTGCCCTCATCATGTGCAATAAAGACAGAGAGGACATTAATAAGTGGGTTACTAGTGGAATCCCACATAAGAAGGATAATTTCCTCGCTCGCACATACACATACAGTACACACTATAGTATTCTGTTTCCATCAAAATAAGCATGTGTATGCAGGTTTTTTGAATGTGGAAAAACCCATTAAAAATAGGCAATAGACTACTTTCTGTTTGCCAGTAGATCAGAGCTGTGCAAATGGCCCCTGTGTTTCTTGGTGTGTCACATTCAATATCACGGATGGGTCAGGAGACAGGTTAGCAAACAGAAGACAGCAGCATGGAGGCCACTGAAAATGTTAGGGTGGATACTACACTTTTCATCTCTTACCTATTAAGTCTCTCTCTCAAACCTGGTGCTGACAAGGCTTTACACGATGTTCTAGTGCCACTCAGATGGACACAGACAGTATTCTGTGGCAGTGTGCCACTGCATCACGCTGGCAAAGGGGCTAAAATTAGCGCATCCACCTGGGTGTCGTATTTCAATCACTGCCAATTGGAGTCAATCAAAGCTGGAGCCTATAAATATCCGTGACTACCACATCAGTCATTTGTGCCAAGAGTGAATGCCATTTGTAACCTTTCCCATTAAATACAAAAGTCAGATGTTAGTGGGTGTAGGTGGGTTTTTTGTCCAGTGGCAAAGGGGCTTAATATGTGAGGTGACTACAAAGACGGAGAGTGAGAATAGGGCTGCGTGACATGGCTGAAGTAATCATCACAACATTAATAAGGACAGTGTTCTTCAAAAACTTTTCTTGAAATTACAGCGGTCTCTTAAAGAACAAAAGAAATGTGTTCAGCGATGATGATAGTAATAAACTCATCATCAAGATATGATTTACATGGAACTAAATAAATGATAATATTGCATTACTGCCTGGCCCTTGGTGGGAGTGCGGCAATATTATCATGGCAGGGTCTGCACTTTGTTTATTTTAATGGAATCAAGTGGTACAAATAAAATCCCGTTTCACTGTCGTGCAGGGATCCCATTTCTCCAGATGAATAATTCAGATTGTACATGCTGGGAGGCCAAGAATAGATTCCTAAAATAACAGGAGGATGGAGGAAGGGTGGGGTAATAGGACGACAACTATCAGAGGGGGCTGGCAGCCAGCAAGCCGAGGACTTTGTGATCCCTCAGCATCTCAACCACCAGTCCCTCCTTGACCTGGGATAGGTAGCATCTCTTGCAACTGTTGCTGTTCCAGCCATCATTACACCCACAATGCAGCCAAAAAGATGCCGTCCTCCTGTCGTACGCCTGATAGGCCAAGATTCAACATGTTCCTCCTGTCACTGGCTGCTGCCCCTGCTGTCGGATTGGTTTTGTTTAACTGAGCTGCCATAGATTAAGAGACCCGATCAGATTAGGATGCCAAATCTCCTCGCAAAAGCACCCCTCCCTCCAACAGTCGGAGTGAGATGGTCTCAGCAGTGCTTCAAGGTTTCACTTTAACATTCAGGAATCAATCCCTGCTTCCAATCCAGCGTATTAGGTTGATGTGTGCCAGCAGTCCGGGCAGGCAGCTGTTGAGGGCTGTACCGTTCCCTAAAGCACATTGTGCCTGCACTGCTCCCCGATTCCCTGATAACATTAATGCCAGGCAGATGTCCCTGAACTAGTCCAGACATTTTCTTAATATTAGAGTTGTAGACTGGCCTCTTTTCTTTGCCCCTGCCGAATTTCTTGAAAATCTCCCGTGGCTTTTAAGAGCAACACAGTATTGACCCACAATATCTTCTACATCAACACCAGCCGAGCCATTCGCTTCCCTAATAGTAGGAAAATCAATAGGTAACGAATGGGCTTATTTATATTTCAAGCAATGGTGTGTCATGTTTTGGGTTTTGTGACAAGTTTATTGCTGTAGGGGGATCCTAAAGAGGAGGATTTGCACTACAATAATGAAAAAGAAAAAAAAAAAGGCATGTCAGTGAATCTCTATCAGCTGTTGTCATTCTACAGCAAATAACATCTGTTCCAGATGGGGATCTCTTCCTTATCAAGACAATGCTCCACCTCTGTCATTAGTCTAAGTCTACCTCAGTAGCTAATCTAGAATGAAAAGACAGTTCGGCCCCTCAGATCTCACCCAATGACTCCCTACACTATCAAAGTCCTCTTTGAAGTTCATGTTCTATAAAATTGGTTCAAGTGTCAGGTCAGAGTTCCCGCAGCCAAAGGTATGGCAGTCATTTGAAGCCTCAGTCCTCTTTCTAGTTATTCCCCAATGCAACCCCGGCTGTCTTTGTATTCTTAAGCAGAGGCCCTCTTCATGTTTATTGCAAAAAGGCAATCACGATGGCCCGCGTTTGGACCTGGCCCCTAAGAACTGAAGTGTCTGGGGATACGCTTATTAACTTCTTTGCACAGAGACCCATTCGCCAATCATCCTTGACAATGCCAGCTCGCCTGATAGACTCGTCAATGTGAGGGGGCCTGGGGAAAAGTCAACAGGATAGAAGCATAAAGGGAAAAAAAAGACAAAAAAAGCACACATTAGGGGATAGAATAAAGCTGGTACAGATATCAGTGCGAGATCTCAAAGGTCTAGTGAGAGGAGAGGAATATCAGGTAAGTTTTGAAAAAGGAGAAAATACAAACTCACATTACAAGTTACCATGAACCATGGCAAGGCCAGGGCTGTCAGAGCACAGCCACATAAACACTTCAGGCGGTAGTGCTGCAATAATGACTCAGTCAGGAATACACACATACATGAATACTTATGAATAATGTTAAAACACTCTTCTTTCTTTATGCACCAAAGCAAAGGTTACCCCAATCATCTTTTCGGCTGCCGCAGTTTTACAGCCCCAGAATGACTGCTTCTCTCTCCATTACCTCTGCACTTGTTTGACTGGCAGATGGGTGGAAAGACGGTGGATGGAGAGTGGGCGGGTGGGCAATCATGGGACTGTGTGTCACAGTGTGTGCGTGCTCACAGCACTATTTGTCGTCTCAGCAGATGAGATGGGAAAGGCAGGTGAGACGTGGCTGGGCCTTATTTAAAAGCCTCTTTACGGTGCCCACTGAACCAATGTTGGCATTCCCTAATGGTGCATCACAGGCACGTCATCCCATGCTAGTCCTTGCCATCCCTATGTCCTATGTCCTTGTCTGTTGTCATTGCTTTAATAGCTGCCACAGACTAAGTCACAGACAATATAGGCATTACGATTCATAGCTGAATTCCATACAGATTACATACTCCACTAAATACTGAATTTCTGTGGCCTGTAGGAGTGCTAATCTCTGTTTAATCCACTGCTTCCATATCTCTGCCTGAATCATTTGGTTAAAGCAGGTGTCCTTTCCAGTCCAACGGTAGCATGATGCAGTGATTTAAGTGGACTAACAGTGAGAGAGACAGAGGGTGATATGAGAGGCTAATGGAGTTAATATGCTGAGATGGAGAGATAGAGGAAAGAAGAGGTAAGATTGGAGGGACAGACATGAGGAGCTAGCTGAGTTACAGGTACTGAATCTGAATACAGATCTCATTTTACAGCTGAATGTTTTCTCCATAACTTTGTTTCTTGTTTCTCTACCTCCCTAAAGCTGCAACTGGTTTATATTTGCAGAGCTTAAAGGGGACCTATTATGCTTTTCTGTATTTTGTGTCTTATGAATTGTGTTACAATGAAGGAGGTTCGCATAAAACGCGGTCCAAGTTTAACGAGGTAAACCTGTATGTATGCATAAGTAATCCCTGTGAGCCAAAACCTCAGGTTTCCTACAGTATTACTGTAAATGCACCGTTTTTCACTGTTTTTCTACTCTGGTTACAGTATGACATCATAGTGGCCCAGATGTTCTTATATGGTCATCCACTCCAGGCATGCTACTGCAAGTGTTTACATCAGGTAGCCCAAACTGCTACATGAAGCTACATGCTAATGTCAGGAAAAAAAAAAAAAAAAAATTTAGTGTTAGTAAACAGCATGGCGCTTTTGGGTGTGCGGGGCTTAGCTGGAGGCAAAACTTTTCTCCACAGACATCAGTTAGCCCTTGCTAGCAAGTTCTTTGGCTTGTTATAGACGATGGAGGAAGATGATATGAGTGGTGTATTTAGAAATACTCATTTCAAGTGCCGGAGTGCACTCTGGCACTCACTGGTGGCTGGCTGTAGTGCAGGTCATAAACCCTGCCCCCTGACGGTTTTCGGTGGGTGGGGCTTAGCTGGAGGCAAAACAGTTCTACACAGACATTAGCTAGCGCTAGCAAGACTGAATTATGAGCGCACCATGTCAGGTCACTCACTCTGTTACTTGAATAAATAAACACTGACCAATGGGACCAGACTGGCTGACCTGCATGCTCTCACTCAGTGGATGGATGATGTCCCAGGAAGCTTTGTGGTTGATTACTATGCCAATCTTACAAAGGAGAATGACTGTTGAACAGTTTCCTCCAATTTGTTTTGCTACTGAAGCTAGGGTTAGCTAATGTGCTAAAAAAGTTAGCGTAACAGAGAAATCCAACATTCCTCTTAATACTTCCCTATTTTCTGATGAGGTGGACATGATAACCTTTAATACACATAACTTTATTCATCCCTACAACAGGAAATACTTTTTCCCTAACCTGATATGAAGTGTGTGCTGCACATGGGAGCATATTTGATGATCGCCTCCATCCAGTCCTTTCGTCTTATCACATTTAACCATAGTTGTCTTTGTTTTTTTTACAGGCAGTGGCAGCTGGTATGTGATACAATTTAAGTTTTGAGCCATGATTCCTTCTATTCTGGCTCCCAGTAACACAACAAGACGACATTTTCATGTTTTGCCTCCAGCTAACAAAATGACGTCATTGTGACGTCGGCCCTCAAAGGGTCTATATATAAACTTGGTTGCCAATGTTGTAAACTTCTCCTGATTTTAGATCAGATTCCTGCTGGAACATGTCCGGTTGTGTTTAGAGGTTTTTTCTCAGTGTTTTTTCACAGTAGAAAGTGCTGCTATTCTCCATTACAGTCACTGCCCGGCTGCAACAACAGTGCAGACATGCCAAGATACTGAAGACCCAGAAACGTGACCAATCAGAGCAGGCTGGGCTTTTTCAGTAGGGGGGCTTTCAGAGACAGACACTAAGACAGAGCCATCTCAGACAGAGGAGAACACAGATATATTCAGACAGGCAGTATGAGGAAAATAAAGGTTTTTTTGACGATTAAAGCATGTAAACATGTTCCAGCAGAAAACCTTAAATACAATTATGAGCCTGAAAATGAGCATAGTAGGTCCTCTTTAAATGCACTCCTGAAATCTATTACTGTCCTCTTGTGTGCACCTAATGTGTAACATTCTGATTTTATGTTTTAAAAAATCAAATACATGAGCTGGCATTTTCATTTATCTGGAGGCAACATATTATGTTCCATTTTCACACACTAAAGTGCTCCAAAAACAATTTGAAAGTGAAATTACAGAGTGCTGTGTTTTGTAGACAAAAATAAAGGGTGCACTGCATTGCATATATTTTGATTTTTCTTTTACACTGATTGGAGAGGCATTTTCTTTCTGTCCATATCCTGAGGTGGGAAATGCTCTTGTTTTCTTCTTTCCTGTCTCTTCCTTTGTCATCACTTATTTGCCCTGCCATTCGTTCTCGTGTTTGCTCCGTCTGTCATTTTGTTATTGTCACTAATGCTCTTTTCATGTCCCCAGTCATGAAAGATTAAAGATCATTTTCATGTAATGGTCAACAAAAAAGAGGCCATTTTTCTTATTCACACTGTCAAACCTTAAAAATACATTTCTTAATTAGAGTCATAATGCTCTATTTGCTTTCAACAACTGGAAACTGCAGTCCAACTACTCTTAGTGGTTGTTTGAATTCAAATGGGCCAATGTTTGTGCATGAGTAACAATTATTTTCGTCTCTCGCTCTTGTCTGTTTTTGTATACACAAAAGCCCCAAATAGTCTTTGGCCTCTCTCGGTGAACAAACGGGACATTTTATTTCCACATGGAGTGTGAGGAGCAAAGGTCTCACAAAATTAGGCCAGTGAATTCAGCGCTGAGCTGAGGCCAGGCAGTGAAGAGAGAAGAGCAAAATCTAAAATTTACTGTTGGCCTGAAAATGATCAGCCTGCCTGAAAATTATCTCAATAACCTACTAGTATCTGTATGAATCATTAATCCTTCCCTTACTTGTACGCTGTAAATACAGACTTCAGAAACCCAATACTGCACATCATGACACTTGTCTAACTCAGTCTAACTCAACCCAAAGTGGAGAGTGGAGCTCGAATCTCTGATGTATGAGAATAATATTTATATGTGTGCATGAGTGAGTGTGTGAGTGTGTGTGTGTCTTCAGTCTGCTTTAATCTCCTCCCATCTGCTGGTGGACCTCCTCTCCCTGTTCTGAGGCCTGCCGTGCCCCGCCCGATCTGCCAAGCCTGACCTCACTGTGCGTATGCGTGTGTTTTTCTTGGTGTGAGTACATGTGTGAATGTGTGTGTGTGTGTGTGTGTGTGTGTGTGTGTGTGTGGGCTGCTTGATGAGCCTGGTTCCTTATGAAGTGGTGTCATTAAAGCAGAGAGAAGGAGCAAACGGGTGATTGCAGTGATTTGGCAGAGGTTGCACAGACTCTGTCCTCCAATCAGAGCCCTCACTTGGCCTCCTCCAGCTCCACTGCAATCACAGAGCACCACAGTCCACAGAGGACACAGACACACACACACACAAATACACATACTAGTTTATCAGCTTTAGGTATGGGCTTGTTATTGCCATTAACTGCTTACGCTGTGGAAGATTTGACATGAGCATATCACAGTCAAGGTCTTATGGGGTCGTGCATTTTTTCTAAATCAAAATGAATGTCACACTTTAAATAAATCACATGTCAAATTTCTGTGGCAACACTTTTTTAACTTTTCTTAATTCTAAATCTGCAAGAACCCTACATTTTAAGGTCCGGTACATAAGATTTGGTCTCTAAGTGTAGAAATGGTCAAGAATGTTCATAACTATGTTTTCATTAGTTTATAATAACCTGAAAATAAGAACCGTGTCTTCGTTACCTTTTAATGAGCTGTTTATATACATACAGAGTGGGTCCTCCTCCACCGAGTCCACCATGTTTTTCTACAATAACCCAGAATGGACAAACCAAACACTGGCTCTAGATAGGGCCATTCACGTTTTTGCATTAGCCACCATAGTTCTTCTGCTCGCATGGCACACAGGAGCAGTTTCAGTTCTGCAATCTCACTGCTAGATGTCGCTAAATCCTACACACTGGACTTCAAAAAACTTTAACTTAAATTGAAACAGTATATAGGGCTATGAAAGACACTTAACTGTACGTAGAATAAATGTCTGCTGGAAAACGGGCTGCTACAGAAGCTGCTTCTCCCGTAATATACTGCACAGGTTGTTTGAAGAATAGAAATGAAAATGCCAATAAAACGAAAAGTTCACCAAACAAAGTCTATACAAGGCAAGCCTTAAAAACGACAGCTTTTTTTACCCATTTCCATGCCACTGTACCTCATACATTTTAAGTAGGCTGGCATAGCAAGCCTCTTCGCTAATCTGGCATACATTGTGAATGCAAGGTTCTATAAAGTGTGTAACAGCACTGTGAGATTATTGCTTGCATCCAAAAAGCCCTAACAGACAGGTGCCTGTAACATGAACAGTGAACTGTGACTGATACAGTATTTAAAAAACAGCATGTTATTGATTTTTTACTCTTTTTTGATGTTGCAAATCTTTGCATGCATACTGTACAGAATGTTTCATAATTCTAAAAAGCACAACGTTCATTATGGTCTATATTGTTGTATCTAAGGAACCCCTGTCAACTGATTTCCGAAGTTACATGGTGGTCGCATGATGAAAGGGGACTATTTAGTGAGTGTCACAGTATCTTGTATCAATACCATATTGATTTTTTCTTTTTTTTCCCCAGTCACATTTATTCATGTATTATGGCTCACCAAATGAAAACTCCAACATCAAAGCACTACATCTGCGTGGTGCAGAACAGAAGATCCCTTATTGTTGCAGCAATGTGGACAAGCACTGTACATCATCTCCTTGTTTTGATGTGTTCAAAGGGTACAGAGAGAAAAAAAGGACAGGAGAAGAAGAGGGGGACAGAGAGAGAAAGAGAGGGAGAATGAATTATAAAGTGTAGAGAATTGAGCACTAAATTGATCTGCAGTCTGTCTGTCCCCAAAGACGCTGAGATGCTGTAATGAGAATGGCAGACCAGATGCATACGGGGGCCGTCTCTTCCCCATCTCCATCCCTCTCTGAAAGAAGACAAGTTTGTTTCTCAAGGTGATTGTTGCGGTGATAAGGGAGAGGGTGTTATTAAGGGTGACAGCGGAGGGGCTGAGAGGCAGTGGCTGACTGGATAACCTTGTCCCCATCCCCGCCTCGCTTCCTTCTGCATGAGCATCTCCACCACTGGCCTGCCCTGCCTGCTTGCTCGTCTGAACACAATCTGCTGGCTGGAATTACCTCCCGGCCCCAGGAAAACTAAACATGATTTCTGACCTTTCCTTTCTGTGTTCAACAGTAACCTTTGCTGATCCGCCTACGCTACGAGACCATCGCAACGAACAAGGGATGGAGTGAAAGGGATGTGTGTGTTTTTAAAATAGGGGGGTGAGGATCAATGTGTGTTTTGCTGAATTTATGTATGTATGCATATTTAAAAGGCGAGCGCTGGGGGTAGATGTAACAACCGCAACACTTGTACAATATCATGCAATCAAATGCTCTGCTATAAACGCTATCTTTGCATAGCTTTCAACGTCCACATTTTATTGTCAGCTTTTATAATTTTTGACTTTGTGATGCACATGCAATATTTTAAGGTGTTTCTGGTACTTTGTCTACACTCTGCAAGTAGCTGCTGCTTCCATCTGTGTATGTGCTGACAGAGTGTACCATAGAAGTTGCAGTAACAGTGTAATTCGTAGGAGACACTGTGTTTGCAGAAATACTGCATCTTTCAACTAGCTAAATTCATTACATCATCACTCTGCTTCTTCTTGTTGTTCTTTGCCACGTCAGCAACTTCTGCATTGGTATTATCATTAGTAGTTTGTTAGATAAGGCTAATTGATCTCCACCTACCCAGTGTATTAGCGAATTGTTGTGATCTACTTCTTCCACTGACTCTGCATAACTCCTACAGCCTCAGCACAATCTGACCCTCAGGAGCAAAGCACATCCCTATAGAAATGATTTCATCATCTCTTTCTCTCGCTCTGTTTGTCTGTTGTTCTCCCGCTTTCCCTCCCCTTGTCTGTCTTCCACAAACCTAATTCCACCCCTCCCCTCCAAAACGAACCAGTTTGTGCTGATGTGAGGGTAAATTTAAGAGCTTACAGGCAGAGTGACCTGAACATCCCAGGCCAGCTCGGTGGAGTTAGCTGACTGAACTCTGGGCTAGCCGAGGCCTGTGTATCAGTATTGTTTGTGTAAGAGCACCAGAGGGGATTTGGACAAGCAGTGTGAGCTCTGAATGTGTGACCCACGGCAAGGCCTTACCATTGGATTAGCTCACCCTGATCCCCACAACCTCTGAACATGCTCCCTACTATTTCAAGATCTCTCCATTTATGCCCAGCCAAGCACATTGTGACCAGTAATCTTTAGTTTTCTTCTCTCCAAAGGGAGAAGATATACTGTTCAGCTTTTTGCTGTGCCCCTGCCGCCCCTCCCTCTCGCTGGTTTATCCACACTTTTCTCTGTTTATTTCGCACTCGTTCACTCTCTCCCTCTCACCCACTTTCAGTCTCTCAGTACAAATTCCCTTCTTTCACCTCTCTACTCTCACCATCCGTCTTTTCACCCCTCATTCCTCTCCCTCTAACTACCCCTCTCTCCTTCATTCCTCCTCCCTTTTCTAAAGGGGATCAGTAGAGCTTAGAGGCCTTCCTGCTTGGTTCATTACTGAGCTGCTCTGACATGGGGAGCTCGTCTCTCTAGTAAGGAAAGGAGAACACCACTGATGTTTAATACATGGACCACTCTGTTGTCTTTCACGCCAGATAAATTCATCATCAAAAACTGAGCGCAGAACAGCAACAGAGCATGTAAACCTGTTCTCTCAATCTAGATTCCCAATCTTTTTTTCTTTTTTTGTGTCCTCACTCTCCATTTAACTTATTGCCTCTTGCTCTGGTTCTCTCTCTCTCTCTCTCTCTCTCTCTCTCTCTCTCTCTCGTCACATCTCAGTGAACTGGAGCAAACCTTTTCATTGTCCTTCAGTCGGAGTAAACACACAAACACAAAGCAACACTGCTGCTTGGCCCGCTACATGAAACACAGCTCATGAAAAGAAAGTATGTGTACATTGTGTGTCTGTGTATAAATATGAAACATATACTGGACATGTCCATGTGTGTGCACACGTGTTCCTATTATCATGTACATCCAACTTCCCACTGCGTGCATGTGTGTGTTTGCATGAGCGAGAGAGAGTGAGTGTGTGTGTGTGTGTGTGTGTGTGTGTGTGTGTGTCAGAGCCGTATGGGTATGTATGCGTTTGCCTGTTTGTCCTCTCTGTGTGGGCGTGTGCGTGGGCGGCAGGCCTGCCTTGATAATGCCAGAGCCTGTTTCTAATCCAGGCCTCCTCAGTGGGCTGTAGATCTAGCTGTGCCAGGCGGGACTGCTGCAACACCAACAGAGCCCCAGCTGACAGCTAGCCTGCTCCTCTCTCTGCTTTCTGCACTATCTCTGAGCTCAAAACTTTAATAATGGGTTAAGCTGGAAAATGTGAAGAGCGACGAAGGAACAATACATGCTGGACTTTTAAACAGAAAAACAATTTAGCCTGGGAGCAGGACGGCTCTTTTAAGATTATCAAAAAAAAAAAAAAAAAAAACGACATAAAAGAAAATCAAATGACAGCACACAAAAAGGGAAACAAGAAGGGGCAGATAGTAATGGTGGAATGCCAAGGGGGTGCCGCTGGTAAAGGGTTTAGGATGAAATCAAAGTGGTTAAAGCTGATTTATCCCGTGTAAGGACACCAAGCCCTCTAAGGAGGCACTGAACAGCCCTTCAAAAATGAAATATCAGCAGCAGTCAGTGCCAGTCATCAGTGCCATGTGTGATGGAAAATCAATCTATTTCATATCAGAGACCTGTGAGGAGAAAACGAGAGAGACAGGTCCCTGCTGCCTCCTTGCCACACCTCTTTAAACGTCTCCCCAACAGAAACATCCCAGAATGGCCTGCGTCATCAGTGACGGAGACATTCACGGTGCTCGTGGCTCAATGTGTAACGGCTGCTGTTCTGCTAGATTAGGTAGGTGATTGGCCATTAATATTCATTTCACAGTGTGTCTTTGTTAGGCGGCAGCAGGGGCTGACAGAGTGTTTGGATGGATTTACTCTACCATATTTTTCCCTTTAATTTCTAAAGGCGAGGTGGTTTATTCATATGGCCTCAGTGAAGCTGCCTAGTGGCCTGATGTACCTTCATTTCTACCAGGTAGTTCTATCTGATAAGGTGAACGCTGTGAACATTTCCATCAGGAAACTGCTCCGTTTGAGCAAATGTCCAAGAGTCATCAAATATTCAGTGGAATTAGTTATAAGCATATGTTCTACTGTCTTCCTGTTTGACGACTATAGGCTGGCAGTTTAAATTTGCACTGCGGCACTAACCAGTGAAAGTACACTGTTCTGGTCGAGGCCTGTCTGGTCTTAATAACAGCAGAGAGTTGCTCCTGGAGGAGCGCAGGTCCAGCAGGCATAAAACCATGGTAACAGGTCTTTCCCTAATGGACAACCAACCTAGCGAGGTGATCTGAACAGTCCTCCTCATAATGAGATTAAGGGACTAATTAGTATGACTGTGTGTTGTAGTGTGACTGTGTGCACTGAGGAATATATGCCCCCTATCGGACTAGCTGCGTGGCCCTTGAGAGAACAGGCCAGACTGGGTCTGTCCCCTGGTGTCCCTCCCTCTACTGCTCTGAGAGGCTAATTAATATTTTTTTGCATCAGCTATTCCAGCTCTTGCACACCATGCTGAGTTATAGTCCTGAAGTTATTGATCTGGGTTCTGGCAACAGCGGGCAAATAAGGATCAAAATTACAAAAATTTAATCTTGGCAATTTTGACAATGTGAAGGAAGGAGTGCAATAATTACAGGACCCTGTAATTATTACAGCACATTGAAATTCTCTTCAATCTTTCACAGCAAATAAGGAGCTAAGGCTTGTAAAAGTAGGCCATGGAGGCGCATCTGCAGCACAGTCCATCAGCTAACAGTAGCAAGAGCAGCTCAAGACAGAACAAGATATGGAGAGAAAGCAAAATTATCTTTGCCAAGGATAATCACAGAAATAATTCAAGCCAGAAATCTGGAAGCAGGATGAGAACACAAGATTTAAAAAGTGAAAATCAGATCCATTCCCCGTCCCCCCTTTCTTCTCTACCTCCTAACCCGTTAAAGTCACGCTAGTGTTTGATTGCCCCTGTGGCGCCACTCTGACCTGTTCATTTAAGATGATGTGCAACTCTCAGGTCTGTTCGAGCACTCATTTGTTCCTTAGCTGGGTCCCCACGGCTGGCCAGTAAGAGGACCCCATACTGACCAGAGTGCCCTGGGAGCTTTAAACCCGGCCACTCACAACCAAGTAAAGAGACAGCTGAGTGTCATTGTTAATGTGGACACACAGCACCACAATGGCAAAATCAATGGAGCTATAGGGGACATCAATCTTGACAGCACAAGACCCTTTTGCTTGTCTCACCACTCCTCTAAAGCCTGAATGAATGGTTGCGAGAAGGAGGGAAGATAAGGGGGAAAGAAAGAAAGAGAGAAGGAAAGAAAGGGAGGAAAGAAAGAAAGAGAACATGGAGGACTGACAGTGATCTTTATTGGCCTTTCTTCCATCCATCTCAAGGGGTTATGCTGTCCTTTGAAGATTGTGTGCATTTGACAGGCAGCCAAGTGGCCAGCCATCCTAATTCACCCAAAACAGGCAGAGGTTTTTAGGTAAAGCCTCAGAAGTGCAGCACGGCAGCTGTATGCAGTTGGCATCGTGCTTGCATTTTCTCTCCCTGCCTGTTTTTCACTTCCAAATCTCTCTCCCTCTCTCCTTCCACGAGGATGAGAAAGACTGAAAACAGCGCTTACCCATTTCAACAACAAAAAGGCACTTGTTTTGTTACAGGGTGACACGAGATGCACACCAAAAAAAATAACAGCAAGGTTCATTGTCTCTGACACTGACTTAAAGGATGCCTCCTCATCCCATTAACATATATGCAGATAGGCAGTGAGTAAATGAAAGCCTCCAAAAACGGGAGAGATCAAAGACGACAGAATTAAGGCCAAGTAATGAGGATCTTGGCAAGAACCCTGCAAATTTATTGATTGTTTGGCAAGCTGTACGTGCTCCTGCTCCATTTTCTCCTCCCTCTATACCATTTACTCTCCTGTTTCAAATGCACACAGACCAAGCAGTGTGGTTTTTAACAGGGCCTTTGCATGGCTATGGCTCCAGTATTGAGCCTAATCACTATCTAATTTACAGTGCAATGATAATGTACTTGGCATAGGGAACAAGAAAAGAGAGATGGGCAGCAGGGAAGCCCATCACAGCCCCACATTCTTCCAATAACACAGACTCTTAAATCAATTACATCAAGTACAAGGGCACTCGCAGAATGAGACTGTGTGAGATTAATCCACAAACCCCAAGGATTTGAACCAGAAACACATTTTAAAAAGCCACAATATGTGAGATTACAGACATTTCTACTGAAAGCTGAAGAGGAAAGCAGTCAAACAAAGATGACATCAAATCTTTGCGCTTGACATCACTTAAAGGTCCAGTGTGGAGGATTTAGGGGGATGTATTTGCAGAAATGGAATATAATATGTAAGTTTTCTTTAGTGCATAATCATCTTAAAATAAGAATTGCTGTGTTTTCATTATGTTAAAATGAGCGGTTCTCGTCCATGGACACTGACATGGTGTACAGTAGCCCGCCGCGATGAGCAGTGTCAGCAAAAATACTGTTATTTTAAAGTTTAACTTCTTTATTTAGTGTTTTTACCGGTTTAAATCAGCAGCTGCATTACTTTTGGAGAGGAAGAGACCCCTACCGAAAATTCAGCTCCCAGTAAAAACCTCCTGAACGTTTGAATCTAAAGTCATCTGAGAAAAAAGGTGAGCACGCATTAGCAGGTGCTCTGTTAGCAGCCCCTCCCCAGAATGCTGAAAAGCATTGGAGAAACACTGATTTGTAAAGCAGAACCGCTTTTTTCAGTGTTTGTGCCGGTTGAAATCACTGTGTCTGTTTGTTTTGGAGAGAAAAGGGACCTCTATGGACAACTCAGCTCCTCCTAAAAACCTCCTGAACAATAAACACTGAAGGAATTCTAACGGGAGAAGTTTCAGCTGATTGCATTGTCCAGTCTTCACCACGAGATGCCACTAAATCCCCCTAAATCTGACACACTGCTCCTTTAATGTGTTTAATATACATTCACCCACAGTCAGGTTTAAACTTCTGATAAGACTTTGTTTGTAATGATGAAGTTGCTGCCATTATGTATCTAAGAGCAGCTACATGAGAATAAAAGGAATTGGGATGAGATTAAAAAAAAAAAAGCAGTGTTGGCTGAAGAAATATTGCATTGAGAGCAGTGAAACAGATGAGATCAGAGGGAAAGAATGAAAAGAATTAGCCTAGATAAGGCAGATGAAAAGGGGACATGAATAAATGATGGAGAAAAGAAGACAACTACCTCCACGGCTCTCGCTGTCAGCCGGTTTCACCTGGATGGGGCGAGTCATCTGGAGGAGAGAGAAGAAAGAGCAACAGAGAGGTTAGCGCTGGCAACTTGGGCTGTCGTTGCTACAACAAGAGGCCACAAACCAAAGGTGTCAAGGCCCTCTCTCCCATACTAATGGCGTTCTGCGAGACTGATCAAAGTGCTTTGGCTGAAGAGGAAACCGAAGCACCATCATGCAGCTAAGTTGACTTGACACTATAGTGTTTCTGCTGCCTGTTATTCAGTGTAAACAAAACAACTCTCTGACACACATAAAACAGAAGGTGTGTGTGTGTCTATCTGTGTGTCCATTTGTATTTGAGGTATTTCATTGCAGGTGCACGGAGAAGTTGCAAGGCTGCAGATGTGTGTCTAAGTGATAGAGGCCGAGGCAGTCCCGCTAAAAGTGAATCCAGCCACAGGAGGAGAGAGATCAATGCAGGCCTATTGATCCAGGCCCTTGGGCTGTGGAGAGTGTCTGGCTGGGAAGGATTCTCTGGTTAGGAGGCTCACTCTAATCCACTGGACCCTGATAAGAATGGCATTGCCTGGATTAGATGCCTCTGTCATCACAGTCTTTGTGTCACGCTCTCCCCCTTCCCCAATTTTACCTCCTTCTTTTTTCATTATTGTTGTTCAAGCTGAACAATTTCACCAGACAGGAAAAGTCTAAAAGATCTCGCTGTGATTTACAATATGTTTGTTACAGCTGCAGCACAGTTTTTTTTAATTGAACACATGCCTCCTAGTCACACGTTAGTGCGCATACTGTTTAACCACCCACCCACACACACATATAATACGTATATGTACTATAGCAGAGCATAAAGCTTGCAATATAATGTATGTGCACTGGTCTGATGCCAGAGCCCCTCCTTCTGTGATTCAATCCAAAACAAATAGATTAAACAATAAAAAAAACACACATTTTAATAAAATTGGGGCCAAAAGTGGCACCAATTTATAACAAGATTACTGGAACATAAAAGCAACCTCTTACCACACTCAACCATTTACAGTAAACCATTTGTAGCTGCTATTTAAGCATGTTTTTATTGCTGGAAACTATTTGCCATTACCGGGCATCCCAGTCAGATCACTGAAAACTATCCGGCACTGATATTTTTATATCTACATATGTATATATTTCGTTCCATCAGCCTGTCATGTATCTTTTTTCTGTTCAATTCCAGAGCAGGCCTGAAAAGGTCAGATTTAAAGACAGGGCAGTCCAATAAAAGCATGACATGTTCAAGGAGAAACACCATAATGGGATTTTAAAATGTCTTAATAACATGCTGATATATGGGGGAGAGGCCCAGGCCCGATTCATTAAGTGCTGAACGTATCCATTTTCACCTTGAGGAACTGAGTAACCTTCCCTCACTGAAATTATTCCATAAATTTACCCATCGTAAATAATAACTAGCACTGGCTAAGTCTTTGTAGGAAAACAGGGAGGATGCTTTGCTTGTGAAGGTTGAGGTTTTGGCTCCTTGTTTCTTGGCTCGCTCCCACATCCTCCTCCCTCCCCATCTACAAGTGCTTTCTTTCCTTGTACAACACGAGCAAAGTAACCCCTACAGTATGCTAATGCCAAGCCACAGGGCGCACTGCTCCACAGCATGTACGGATAGATTACAGAATCAACCGCGACACTATCGCACACGTGTTCAAAGCAACCTCTGAGACAGAAACACCTCCAAATGCAGGGAAAAAAACATCCGCGAGACAAATTCACAGATAACTTGACAACACAGGAAATCTTTGAATTTGCCTTTGACATGTCAAACGGACGAAAGATGCTTCCATCCTGCCAGTTGATTTTTGTTCAAATGCGCGATGGAGGAGGCCAAATCCGTGGCTGTGGCTCCTCCACCATGCTATGATCTCAGCCGTCTCTACAGGGTGCCTGTGTGTGGGCGGCAGCTCTCTCTAAAGCTAGTTACTGTTCAGCCTCCAACATGCCAGCTTAATGGTCTATCTATTTGCCCGAGAGCAATGCATTATGGTCCTGAACAGTCGCTACTGATGCCGCTCAGTTTGTTCCATTCCCCTTGAACACATGCGAATAAAATTGTGTAATTCCAGCAGATATTAAGTGCATGCTGCAAAGCGTACTTGCACTATATGCATGTTCACACTTCGCACAGTAATGGTAACTTTATGTGGAATGCATTAAGTGCTGCTGTTGCCAAGGAGACCATTCATTAACTCCAGATACTGTGGAGCATGTTTTCACTCTGTCGTTTGTGGGCTGGAGCTCGTAGCTTCTTGACACACCCACAATGAACAGAGTGAAGCAGCCACTGCTGCTGCCTGTGCACATAACGACACATTTTAATTGTGACGTTGTTCAGTTCTCCATTCATTATGTTAGAGGAGCAGGGGTGGTTAGTTGAGGGAGGAAGAGTAACAAAGAAGACCAAAAGAAGAGAAGGGGGGAGAGAGAGAGAGAGAGTGGAAGAAGACAAGAGATGGAGAGAAGGAAAAGAGAGATATAGTACATACAGAGAGAGAGAGAAAAAGAAAACTGGCTGCAACTCTTAGATAAGATTGCTTCGCTGTTGAATGGTGTTTCTACTGCCCTGAGTCCAACCTCCTGCCTTTCACTTTCACACACACACACAGAATAAGAGCGGCACAACTGCACTATACAAACACTGTACATATACAAATCAACCACCTGCCTCCCTGCAGACACCCCTGCTAAACATGTAGCGTTTCAATTATTAATTGACTCAACAGCCAAATGATGAAAATGGTTTTTAAACCTGAACTGATATTAAGAGAGAAACTTTAATTCAGCTGTCATGATATTCCGTTTCCTTTGCAGGTTTTCTACCTAAGGATGTGTCTGTGACTTAAAGGGACACTTCAAACAGCTTTGCACTAGACCAGTGTGTGTAGTAAATGAACTGTGGTAAACTTCATCTTATTTTACCTGTGCCAAAATCTCCCTCATGCTAAAAAAAATCCCATCATCCAGCAAATTTGTGTTGGCTCTAGGGCTGTTGCTCAAACTGCAGATTGCACTTCCACATTTTCATATGTCCACCACCACCATGGACACAAAGAGTATAGAGCGGACTCAGAACTCTCAAACTCAGATGAAACAGTAAAACTAGGCAGTACTGATCAAATAAACCAAGCTTCTGTTACTGTATTGCCTATTTCTCACCTAAAATGTCTTCAGAAACACATTTTAGTGCACTGTTTGGCTGTAATATAAGAATTTGTGAACAGGAAGTAGGTGCCACACTGTTTCCTGTATTGTAAAAATGGAAGATTCTTTTAGTGTGTGCCTTTTTCTCGCCTAAAATGTTTTCAGACATATATTTTATCTTAGCATTTATCGTTATGACACCCAGCAGCAGGAGAGTTTATTCATCTGGTGTGGAGCTGTGTCTTCTGGTAGTTGTAGGTTTTCTACATCTTGAGCAAAAGCAAATACCACAGCCCCCTTTCTTTTGTCATGTAGCACCATTTTCAAAAGTATCTGCATCCTCCTACTGCACAGGCAGCCCAGTTTTATAACAAGACCATCTTTCAAGCAGTGAAAATACCTCTTGAAATACCTTGATTTATTCAAAAAGGTTTAGGTAACCAGGCATGACATTCCTGCTGTTAATAAGCATTTTTTTCAATATAAATGCTTAAGGACGTTCTCAATATGGATGTGATATCCAGTGAAGCACAGATAATTTGTCTCCTACAATAATTTCTTCTTTCTGAATTTCTTCAGTAGTATTTGCATTTGACAACTGATGAGGAAAACATAGCTGTAGTCCACCAAAAAATGCTTTCTTAGTTTCTGTGTTTTGCATGTTTCAGCCCTACAAATCATAGGTTGTAAACATCATTGTCAAAATCTAAAATGTTCTTGTGTCCTCAGGAGCCATTATTTCATTTATTAATCTATTTATTTTAGTGTTGTCTGAAAAAAACTAGCCTAATAAAAAAGAGAAACAAAAATATAAGTAAAAAAGGAACATAAAAGTCCACTACAGTGAACAATGTGTGGTCATGCAGTTAAAAAACTCATATGACAAGTCTGTGCTGACTCACGGTGCTTTCACATGTCAGTGAGAGGCTGTAAAATATCGTGCTGAAGACACAGCAGACATGGACAGGCGGGCACCTTTCAGAGGACATTAATGACATTTTTACGACACTGCTTTGCATATTGGTTCTTTTGTATTTCAAAGTCCAGGTTAAAATGAATGTGAACTAAATGTTGGGTTTTTTTGACTCATCAGGATAACTCATCCAATGACTCACATCAACTCAGTGGCTTCACAACCTTTAAATTAGTTACCGTTCTTTGTCTTTTAGTAGAAAATACAGTTTTTGTTTTCTTCTGCAGCCCCTTGTTTTTCTCTCTTTCACTCCAAAAGCTGTGCTGCTCCAAGGGCTTTGACAAATCTATAGTTCCATATGCTTTTATTAAGCCGTCTCATTTGCCCAGTTAAGCCTCGAGTCAGTTGAATTAAAGCTCTTAGCACTAGTATGCTGCTGTTTTATATGGAGGGTGAGATAGAAACCCCCAGGCCTAAAGTACATAATGTAGTGTGCAATGGGCCTGGAATATACACACATTGCCTCTTGGTTTGTTTGTTGTGGGCCATTTTTATTCTTTGACTGAAGCTGGCTACAAATTAAATTGGCTTCATGTGACCAGTCTTGAAGCAACATACGATAAAATACACAGATCTTTGCTTTTCTCTGACTTTATTTCAGTATCCTGGTAAAGTTTGGCCTGGCTGGGGAGCAAACATCTTTCTACTGAAAGTATTATTCGCCACAAAAAGGACCAAAGGCCTTGGGCTCCGGCCACAAAAGACACTCCACTGTCTGATTTCAAATTAGAGCAAGTCAAGGATGTGTAGTCTGGACTTGGCCTGTTAGTAGTGTGGAGGATTTAGAGTCTACTGTTGGAACTATCTACGACGGTAATGGGTTCATGACTAGTAGGGTTTAGTGGGATCGAGCAGTACAGAGTCCCAGACTCCACACTGTTGAGTAGAGTGTGTCAGGAATGAGTCCTGAAACCCTGAAATAAGTTAGTCGTGAAGTCACGTGTTTTTTTAAAATGGATTTTTGGTTAGATGACTGAAATAAGGGCTGTGGTTGGCACAAGCTTAAGAGACTTTCACATTTTGTTCTACAACATAAAATATACCACTCGTGAACTCTGAAGCTTCTACTTGTCTTACAAGACGTGGCTACCAACAAGTGGGTAGGTGAGACTACAGACCTTCATCACACTGAGCCGCTCCAAACACGGCTTTAAAATTTTGTTATGGTGGTGACGTTAGGTCATGCAATCGTAGTTAGTTAATAGCTTTTTACTTCTGCATTCAGGCTTCAATAATCACAAAAGTGGTGTTCAATTGTGAAGATTATCTTGCTGAACAAAACATGTATCATAAACATGTGTTTGCCACAGAGCTTAGTTATGGCAATAATCCAATGAAAAATCCTATGGGCTTTTTGATAAGAGTACAAATGCGATGCTAAGTCCCGTGTCAGCCTACAGAAAAACACCATCCCTAGGGCAGTCTATAGGGCCGAACGATATGGGAGAATAATATAGTTGTGATTTTTTTAGACCAATACTGCGATTGCAATTCAGTATGGAATTCTTAAAAAAATTCTTCATCTTCCTGATTATTCCGTAAACACAAGCAATAAATTATTCTTTAGTATGACCATCGCAACATTGGATACAGACAGCATATACACTGCTCCCTCATGTAGGCCAGGCCTATGTGCCATGAGGAAACGAGATGAACTAATGCATGAATAGATATGAATAACAAAGCTGTATGTCACTACTCCATTATAAAAACCTTCAATCACAGCAGAACATTATAACTTTAAATGTAATCCTTCAAATATGCAATATAATCATTGTGACTTCCAAATTACACAAACTAAAATGCACACTGACTTAGGGCTTTACCCGATTCAGAATAATCCCAGTCAAATCAGATTTGATTGTTCAATATGAATATTCAACAATTCATTTTCTATTTCCATACAAAAACTTAAAGTTTGAACAGCGTTCAGTGTGACAAGTGATATAGTGAACAAGCTAACTGTACTAACAGCGGATTGAAAAAACATTTTTTGCCGACATAAAATATCAAACAAAAGCCAGAGACTGTGTCGTGTTAAGTCGCTGTGAGCTGTAAAATCACCATCTCTAAGCAGAGGACAGAAGATAACGTTATCTCTATGGTGCAAAGTTTCTTCTCCTCTGGGCCACTGCATCGTGTCCGCAGCTGCCTGTACCAAAGAGCAGCGTGAAAGTGAAGAGCACTCACTCTGCAGCAAATCCTGGAACCAAAACATCCCCAGAAGCACACTACACAGCACACTGTTATGCTCGACTTGAAACAATCTCAGTTGACTGATGATTCAAATCTCAGAATCTCCGACTTTCAGGATGCAGACCAACACTGACGGCTCTACCACTCTGAAAATACTCAGAGCCTAATCCCCTTCACTTTGCTCAGCAGTTGGGAAGCAAGACACAGGAACTTGAGGAGCTGCAGTGTTCATTCATGGACTCACTGAAACCTACACTGTACACTTACTTCCACTAGACAACTTTACCATTAATTTTTTCTCTGTTCCGATCACCTACACCTGTCTGCTCTGAGCACATCCACCATCACTCTCTGTGTGTCGCTCTCTCGACCACACACCACCTACCCCACTCTTACAACAAAGTAATATGAAAACATGTGGACTGCACTTAAACCCATCCTTGGCCATTTTCACATGGTCATACTGCAAGCATCAAAGCTTGCACGTGGCATTTTACAAGTTGTTATCTTAACTGTCATTTGCATATGTCACATGGAGCACAGGGCAGCGTGTGTGCAAGTGAAGGTGTTTCCAAGCTTCTGAATCTAATCCTTCAGCCCTACTGCTGAAACCAGAGAGGGCCAGTAGCAAGACAATAATACTGCTTTGGAAAGTGTTTTAAAGACCTGGTGCACTTCCAAGCCCCAGAACTTTGCTAGTCTTTAACTTTGATATTATCCAAAAGGAGGAACCTCCACTACAGGAGAATGCAGTAAATAGAAGAAAAAAATTCCAGTAAATCTTTTCCTGGTTTTGCAGAAGCTCATCTCTCAGTAGTAAAAGTCTTTTTACAGCAGTTATGCAACAGCACTTACTTACAGTGCTTGCAATAAAATAGCTCTAATAGCTATACAATATGTGTGATGTCTTATGGCTTTCACTCAGGTTTAATATAGAGTAATGTTTGTCCTGGGATCATTAATACGTATTAGTGGGCCATCAAAGCTCATGTTGCTGCACTGCTCAGTAACAGGAGCATAAACAGCCCCCCTCTGACTGGGCCGTCTCTACTGATATAATTAATATTTCCAATTATTGATCTGAAGGAGTGCTGAGTGGTGGCTGTCCGGGGGCCCCGGCTCCAACTAATAAATCTGTACTGTATACAGTACAGGAGAGAGACAGAGAAAGAGTAAAGAGCGAGGGAGAGGGAGCCGTGGTGTAATGATTTATAGTTATGAAGTGCTTCATTGCAATCACAATAATTGTCCATTAACAATAAAAAAAAACACAAATTACAAATGAAGATCAAATTTAAAAGGCTTAGTCGAGCTGGGTAATGAACTATTTCTTAATATTGTAAATTAACTGCATATGAAAAGACATCACCACTTTTACATGAAAATGTAATAATGTCGTATCGCAGTGAACGATATCATATTTTTGGGGTTTTTTTTCTTCAGCAAAACTATGCTCATTTTCACTCAGCTAATAAAACTCTGTGTTAAGGCTAATGTTAAGAGTTTTTGTATTAAAGGCATACTCTGGGTTTACTCCTGGTTCTTTAATCATCACTGAAGAGTAAACTAAACAACATAATAAACATGTCACCACCCCTGTGGAGTAGAGAAGTCTCATCTTTCCATGGCATTTTATCTGTGGGGTACTGAAGACAGACAAAGTTGGAGAATGAATGACCTGCATGTTTTTTGTCTACACCCGTTTTCTCACCCATCCTCACACACATAATGTATGTATATGATTATATGGACAGAGGTGGTTTGGGTAGAGTTCTGCACACTGCATTATTTTTGCTATTGATTTATCTGTTATTTGGTCTACTAACTGTACAAAACATAAAATATATTTATCTTACAATAATTTAAAACTGAGAAGTGAAGGACATCTTCACATTTGCAAATCTGGACTGGACTTTTTTTTCTAGTTTTTCAGTCCTCTAGATACATTTTGCTGCAAAAAAAAGACTGAAGTGAGCACAGACTGAACAAACTGAAAATCTAATCAGACAAAACAGCTGTTAATAAAGTTTTCCTTTGGGGACATAATGTACTGTTGAAAAAAGGTAATAAATTGCAATCTACTGCAATATATTTTATTGCAATTGCAATACTCAGCATATTGCAACATATTAAAATTGTAATAATATTATATTGTGACTTAAGTGTCATGGTATCATGATAATATTGTATCATGAACCCTTTGGTGTGTGTGTATATGTTTATATACAGTACAGGCCAAAAGTTTGGACACACCTTCTCATTCAATGCGTTTTCTTTATTTTCATGACTATTTACATTGTAGATTCTCACTGAAGGCATCAAAACTATGAATGAACACATGTGGAGTTATGTACTTAACAAAAAAAGGTGAAATAACTGAAAACATGTTTTATATTCTAGTTTCTTCAAAATAGCCACCCTTTGCTCTGATTACTGCTTTGCACACTCTTGGCATTCTCTCCATGAGCTTCAAGAGGTAGTCACCTGAAATGGTTTCCACTTCACAGGTGTGCCTTATCAGGGTTAATTAGTGGAATTTCTTGCTTTATCAATGGGGTTGGGACCATCAGTTGTGTTGTGCAGAAGTCAGGTTAATACACAGCCGACAGCCCTATTGGACAACTGTTAAAATTCATATTATGGCAAGAACCAATCAGCTAACTAAAGAAAAACGAGTGGCCATCATTACTTTAAGAAATGAAGGTCAGTCAGTCCGGAAAATTGCAAAAACTTTAAATGTGTCCCCAAGTGGAGCCGCAAAAACCATCAAGCGCTACAACGAAACTGGCACACATGAGGACCGACCCAGGAAAGGAAGACCAAGAGTCACCTCTGCTTCTGAGGATAAGTTCATCCGAGTCACCAGCCTCAGAAATCGCAAGTTAACAGCAGCTCAGATCAGAGACCAGATGAATGCCACACAGAGTTCTAGCAGCAGACCCATCTCTAGAACAACTGTTAAGAGGAGACTGCGCCAATCAGGCCTTCATGGTCAAATAGCTGCTAGGAAACCACTGCTAAGGAGAGGCAACAAGCAGAAGAGATTTGTTTGGGCCAAGAAACACAAGGAATGGACATTAGACCAGTGGAAATCTGTGCTTTGGTCTGATGAGTCCAAATTTGAGATCTTTGGTTCCAAGCGCCGTGTCTTTGTGAGACGCAGAAAAGGTGAACGGATGGATTCCACATGCCTGGTTCCCACTGTGAAGCATGGAGGAGGAGGTGTGATGGTGTGGGGGTGTTTTGCTGGTGACACTGTTGGGGATTTATTCAAAATTGAAGGCACACTGAACCAGCATGGCTACCACAGCATCCTGCAGCGACATGCCATCCCATCCGGTTTGCGTTTAGTTGGACGATCATTTATTTTTCAACAGGACAATGACCCCAAACACACCTCCAGGCTGTGTAAGGGCTATTTGACCAAGAAGGAGAGTGATGGAGTGCTGCAGCAGATGACCTGGCCTCCACAGTCACCGGACCTGAACCCAATCGAGATGGTTTGGGGTGAGCTGGACCGCAGAGTGAAGGCAAAGGGGCCAACAAGTGCTAAACACCTCTGGGAACTCCTTCAAGACTTCAAGAAAACCATTTCAGGTGACTACCTCTTGAAGCTCATCGAGAGAATGCCAAGAGTGTACAAAGCAGTAATCAGAGCAAAGGGTGGCTATTTTGAAGAAACTAGAATATAAAACATGTTTTCAGTTATTTCACCTTTTTTTGCTAAGTACATAACTCCACATGTGTTTATTCATAGTTTTGATGCCTTCAGTGAGAATCTACAATGTAAATAGTCATGAAAATAAAGAAAACGCATTGAATGAGAAGGTGTGTCCAATCTTTTGGCCTGTACTGTATGTTTACACTTTTTTTTTTTCTTTTTGAGTCTTTATGCACCTTTGGCCTATGAGAAGCAAAAAAATGTTGTTGTATGTTTTGTGTGCACATTAGGGCTGGAGCTAACAATTACTTTCATTGTCAATTTTCTCAAACAATTCATTGTTTGGTCTATAAAATGTTAGATGTTGTCAGTGTTTCCCAAAGCCCATGATGATGTCCTCAGATGTCCTGTTTTTTCCACAAGCCAAACATATTCAGTTTGCTGCCATAGAGGAGGAAAGAAACCAGAAAATATTCACATTCAAAAAGCTGGAATCTTGACAACTCTGGAATTTTGACTTTTTTTCCTTAAGAAATTAATCAAAGGGAATAATCAAGTATCAAATTAGCTGCTGATTAATTTAATAGTGGACAACCAGCTGTCACCTAATTGGTTAACTGATCAGTTGCTGCAGCTCTAGCATACATAAAAAATAGTCTCTGTTACATCAAAAGTGAAATTTTCTACTCACATGTGGGTTTTTCTGAAATTCAGATCTCATACATACACATGATAATATACACATGACGTGTTTATGTAAGCATGAGTGAGAGGATTTGTGTGTGACTGCAGTATGATGGTTGATGTACAGCTCGTGCTGTAGCTGCCCTGTGTGAATACACTGAATCTGTGAGCATGTTCATATATGCGCTTACATGCATGTGGGAAAATGTTTGTGCAAGGGAGTTATAATTTAACCATATGTGAAAATGTGCTGGCGGCAGCGGTGTGGTGGTCCTGATAAGAGGCATCAGCCAGTGCTAAGGAGATGGCAGCCACTATAAGCTTTGGGATTCCTATCAGAACCAACAGGATTTACAGCTTGAGGCGCTGACATGGACTGACAGACACCTGCAGACCTCAGCTACTCCGTATCACATCTGAAGTTGTACTCCATGATGCTATATCCATTTTGAATCGAAAAAAAAAAACAAAACACAAACTTGCATTCTGTAAAGGTGAGTTTTGTCATTAAAAGGCAAAAATGCACGCTCTTCTTCAGAAAGTGCAATTTGTTTTTGCTTTGTAGTGATTTTACACAAGTAAGTGTTGCTTTATTCAAAGGCTGAATGGCTCCTTTTGGAACAAAAGTGTTGATATCCATCTGTTACATTGAATGCTCCTTGTAATACACAAATAAGCAATGAGGCCACAGCTAACTCACAAACATGTGCGAACTGTAGTACCATTACTACTAGCACCACTACTACATCTCTGATTAAGACCATTAGACCTTCTGTTATCTGATGCCATCCAAGTTCCTGTTTATCTCTTCCCCCAAAACACTAACTGCCTCCCAGGAACAGCCTGAAGTTCATCTACCGAATGCTTTCCAAAAGGCTTTCCAGTCCCCTCTATTATCATTGCTTTACTAGCTGAAGTGGTTGGCCAGCTGTCTGACTGCTACAGCCCTCATTACACAGACAGCAGAACTCAGCTCTCATCAAGATTTCATGAAGGTGAATGTCACACATCAAAACCACCTCATTTGTGGCGCCCCATGACTCAGCAGACAGAGCTGCGTGGCATGGGCTGGTGTTGGTTCTCATCAAACTCTTTATTACTTCTGGATAGAGTCTGATTAACTCAAAAATACCATATAAAAATCTCACCCTCCACCTCAGAGTTGGCTCATCACTGTCCCAGCCTTTTGCACACACACACACACACACACACACACACACACACACACTGTCAGTCGCTCTCACGCCATGCCTGTCCGTCTACTTGATTATGTCTTCCTGTCTTGTGGAGTATAAGCTCTCCACCACTACTTGTATAAGAGACTCTGAGTCCTACAAGACTTGTGCAGTGGACTAGGGTATGTGGGTGACAGAAACAGTGTGCAATCATGAGGGGGAGTAGATAGGGGGATTGAGCTAATGCCTAAATCCTGTCCTACTGAGCCTGTAGCGGGGTGTCCAAGAGATAAAGAGAAACAGAGGGAGAGAGATGGAGGAGGAGGGAGGAAAAGGATCATAGAGAAGTGACAGAAACAGGAAAACTAATGAATAGATGTTGGAGAAGATGTAGAGATTGAGAGAGAGGAGTGGGTGGGGATTTATTAATAAGAGAAAAGAAAAACAAAAAGACAAATAAAATCATTTTTTCTGCCTCTTTTGCCCCTCCTCCTTCTCCTCCTCCTCCTTCTCCTCCTCCTCCTCCTCCACTTCCTGACTTATGAGCCACACTTTGGTTATCAGGGGAAGGGCATCACTCCCAGACATCTTTGGCACGGCTGCTTTTCAAGCCCAGAGAGCTATTGACATGGCGTGTTACTGTAATGCGTGAAGCAGTGGGAGACTCATTGTAAATCTGTGTCAACAAATGCTGGAGCAGCAGCAAGCTCAATCTCTCTCTCTCCCGCTCTGTGCCTGCCTCGCTTTGCCTCTCTCTTGCATTTACCGACCTATCTAATGAATCTTATCTGCACAGCACACTGGAGGCTTAAGCTTTTGGTGGGCTCACATCTCTCCCACACACACACACACACACACACACACACACTCCCTCTCTTTCTTATTCTGCTCGCTGTTTGATGTGGTTTACGCTCTTCAGTTCATTTTGAGGAACTGTCCTTAGAAAGATAAGATCATGACGACAGACCCAACCCAGTGGCTTCAGAAGGGCAACATCATGCCAATCCCAGCGTGCGCCACAGTGAGGGTCCGGAGAGAGCAGGAAGTAGCGAAATGGCAGAGGATATGTTCCGTGACAGAATTACAGATCTGGACTTGTGTGGGGCTTTAATGCTTAAAGGTGCCCTTATGCACTGACGCCATGTTTCCTATCTGGCTACTGCCTTGATATTTGCTTTGAAGATTATTTCCTGCCTGACCGTCACTGAGTTACAACTACAGTAATGATGTACAACACCATGTGCAGCATGTGTGCATCCAAGCATTGCATGTGCACTTACAGTATCCCTGCAAATACAACAGTCCACAAGATTCTCCATCCTCACAGTGTACTGAACAATAAACACAAAAACATGAATTATGACTCTGTTAAATTCTGTAGTTTTAGAACCTGCTCAGGGGTTCCCACACATTTATTTATTTGTGGCAGCCCGCCATGACGTCAGCATTTGCCGCCACATATTGATTTTCTATTTTTGGAGGTGGACAATTCATTAGGAGCACTGTTGAAATATATAAATACTGTTTGGTTATTCAGAGCACCACACTCTTGGAGCACGGAGCACACCCTGGGTATAGATGGAGCAGCAGAACGCTACATGTAGTTAAAATGACACTGAAACATTCATTAATTCATACAGAAACATTCATTTATTCATTGTCCATAACCTCTTATCCTGCAAGGGGTTGTGGGGGTGCTGGAGCCTATCCCAGCTTACACTGGGCGAGAGGCCGGGCACACCTTGTACAAGGTCACCATACTATCACAGGGCTAACATATAGACACAGACAACCATTCACACTCACATTTACACCTATGGTAAACTTAGATTCACCAATTAATTGCATGTTTTTGGATTGTGGGAGGATGCCGGAGTACCTGGTGAAACCCCCACCATGGGTTCAAACAAGGAACCCTCTTACTGTGAGGCCACGATGCTAACCACACCGTGCCGCCTTCATACAGAAACAAAACGCTCTATTTCAAAGAACAACAAGGCATTGGGGGCATTTTAGTGTTTTTTGTCCACTTTGCCAGTATGTCGCTGGTGGCTGGTGTTAATTTCAAACCCTGGTTGTCTATCATTCTTCCAGTTTACTTTAGATGAAACCAGCTGCCTTCCCATGGAAACTATGCACCTAAGCGATCCAGCTCTAGGTCTAATCCATCGATCTTATCTGATTAGCCCTGCTCGATCTGACCACAAACTGATCAAGTGATCAATTCTCCAATCCAAGACTCAAATTCAACAAACTGCTGCTAAGGAAAATACAACTGCCTGTGCTACATTCACGGACCCTCAAAACACTCCGAATTCAGAGAGGAGACAGAGAGTGATCACAAAATGGCACACAAGCACACAAAACAGACAATTTGCTGATCTCCCAGCTCCCTGTCAACAGCTACAACCAAACTTGGATTCAATCTTTTGAGACTATCAAAATAAAAAATAGGCTATTATACTGTATATAAATACATATGAATCAACATAGATTCTGTTATCTCATCCATTTTGTTGGGACATTTTAAGGTATAGGGTGACATTACCAAACATTTGTGCACATTTGTAGACAAAAACATGCTCTGGACAAAAGTGTGATTTTCTGTCATTGCTTCACTCTCAGCAATGCACACCATCATATTGTATGACTTGGTCGTGCTTCAGGTGATGAGACAAATTGCTCATATTTCCTCCAAAAGCCACAACTATTTTCTGACAGTGCTCACATTTAGCTTTGTTTTGTTCTGCATAGTGTCTACTGAAGCCGAAGTGTGCCCACACAAATGATATGGCATCGTTTTTTTTTTGTGCCACCCCAGCTGCAGCTTCTCCAACATTTGAGCCATTTTTTTGAGTCATCTGGAGTTCAACTGGGCACACAAGGTTAAAAAATGGTTGGAAAAAAAAAACGCTTAAAACCGGTGGAACAATGCCGACTTGGATTAAACCCACCGAAATGACGCAAGCACAGTGATTAGTTGTTTGTACTTAGGATTAGATGTGATTCATTGTTGTACTTTCAGGTGCATTAAAGGGTTGATTTACAGAATCAATTTACTGAACATACCAACATGATTAAATTAAGTCGTGAGAGATACAGTTATAATGTCAGTTTCTGTACATTTTCCGCTTATTGCACAGCCCTACTTGCATTCAGCCACACTCATACAGGCTTATACACGGAGACACACACACACAAACACACACACACCCTTAGCTGCATGTTTCCTTTACCCTCTGTGTTGAGCCCAGAATGCTCCTGCTGCTGTCACAGCAACTCCAGGATTGTGACAGATTACGGCCTGCTGCCCTGACCAATAGGAGCCAAGAAGTGTTGCCTGCCCACTGACTCATAATTCTTGGCATACCTATGCCGAGTTGACGTTTCTTTAATGGTCCCCAGACCTCCAGTAGGCATCCTTGTCCTGAGCACTATGATTGCCTATTAGCAATTCACCAACACTTGCACTTTTCTTCCCCCTTCACTCCCTATGCCACCCCTCCTCGGAGGGGAGAGGACCAGCAGAAGAAGAAGCCAGAGGAGGATAGAGATAGATGGAAGGAGGGAGAGATAGGGGCGCAGCCAAGCATGTTGGCTTTGAATTGGAGAGAAGTCTGAGGGGTGCCAGAAAGAGAGCGACAGACAAAAATGGAGACAGGAAGAGACAAAAACCTACGTCAGAAATGTGGGTTGTAAAACAATACTTCAGGTATACATAACGGGTTGTTTCCCTTAACTCTCCCTTTAACTGCACATATGCGATCAGTCTACACACCCTCTTCCCCAAATCCTGCTGTCTACTCCGATACGCCACTGGAGGACTTCTCCATTCGGTCTCATTAAACAGCCACATCTGCCATAGCTACAGATCAGTGTGGCATACTGGTTATTAAGGATAGAATGATCGACCATTTGTTATCCTATAGGACCATTATCAAGTTGGTAAAATCTGGACTCGGCACCATTGCCTGGTACATGTTTGCGTGTGTGTCTGTGTGTGTGTCCATCAAAGGGGGGGATTGCAAGAAGGAGCCAGAGCTCACAGGATCGACACAGGGCCAGCCTGCTCTGTCCATCTGCTCCGAGCTTCATTCCCAGCATATCAATACCCCATGTCTCTCACACACACACACACACACACACACACACACACACACACACACACACACAGAGCATTCTGTCACCTGCGACTTCTGCTGGTTCCATCACTCTTCCACCACTCCAGCCCTTGGCTGTAAAGCCTGCTTATGTTTCATCCTGACACTTAGAGAAAATCCCTGCTTGTCTATAAGCGCATTCAGTACCAAACAAAAGGGACAGGCCTGTCTTCTAGCCTCGTCTCTCTTCTCCTCCTCCTTCTCCTCTCGAGTCTAAGGGCTGCAACACAGTCAAATTGTTTGCTAAATAAACACAAAACCCCTCTCACTGTGTCTAATTCAACCTTGAACTGCACAGAACCTGAGGGCCAGACAAGCAGCACACCGGCCTGACCTCTCGCCATTTCTCCCAATCTGCAGCAAACACACTCTGACGAAGTGAGAACAAGAAGCACTGGAGCGGAAAACACATTGGAAGTGTCTCTGCCAACTCCCACTCCTCACTACCTCCCAAGGCCTTGGGTGGCTTATTTCATTGGTGGGGTTTGGAGTGGGTTAGTGGATGTGGTTTACGGCAGCGTTTTGTATGTGCGTTCATGTGTGTTCATGACAAAATCTGGTGAAAATTATGAGCAAAGCAAAAAAGTGACGTCATGTAATGTATATGGATTTCAGGAAGAGGCGGAGGCTCCCATCTCATTTAAATACATGGGGATTAAGATGCTCTGGGATGCACATACACTGCAGAGTGATCTATGATTTGGGACAGCCAGGGACGGATTTCTGTCTTATAGGACAAGAGGACACACATCATCATATTATGATGCCCTTACTTGAGGTGCAATCGAAATGCTACACACCTGTCTACCCCATCATCCCCACCATCCTCACACCATATCCTCCTCCATTTTTACAGCCGCATCCTTGACAGCCCATCACCTCACCTGCCCCTCACGCCTCCCACCATCCAGGGACATTTGTATGCATGCATGTATTCATGAGCGGGTATTAAATTTAAAGATGTTTTTTACAGTCACTGATATACAGCTAATGCAAGCCAAAAAGAGGGAGACAGACACACGGAGGGAGGGAGGGAGGGAGGGACTCTGTGCACTCTGTATGAACTCGAGCTGAATCACACTCAGAAGCCTCCTACACTTCCTCCCCTCCTTGTCTTAGTTTTTATTATTTATTAATTTATTCGTTTTAATGATGTTCATCTGAGGACATTCGTCTAACAATTAGGACTTAAAGGTTTAACATCGTGCAATATAGGACCTTAAATCCTACCGAAATTACATTTGGGATTTGCAATACATTCTCTCTTTCTTTCCCCTCCTCTTCACCCCAGCAGGCGTGAGGTAGATGTTGTGTCTGTTGTTTCATGAGGTCAGGATTGTTTTCCTCAATTCTTTGGCTCCGAGGGCAGTCCTGGCAGCTGTAATGGCTTGTTCACACTCTCTGCTTTGCATTATTTCCTAACTGCAAATACCAAGGGGCTATGTCACGGAGAGAGCCATCCTAAAGCACTTAACAATGTAACCTACATACACTCGAGGATAGAAAGAAACACGGATACGTAGACACTAAAGCATGACCGTAAAGCACACACTCCGACACTTCACTGACAGGACATGGGGGGCTCTTAGCTCGAGGGGGGGGGGTCACACAGGGGACGTTTTATTTGCTCTCTGACTACGCCACCCACGGAGCTCCGCCAATACGGTGTACAGTGCTGATTCCAAAGTAAAGAGGACAGAGAAAAAAGAGAAATAAGAGAGACGAGTGCAGAGAAAATGAAAAGGCCTAAAGAATCTGATTTTGCCTCGTAGTTCATCTTCATCTGGGTGCCCTGTCCCAAACCCCAGTTCATGAAATAAGTCCTGCTGAAAATCAATGGCAGTCCGAGCCGTGTAAAGGTCAGCCATTCAGCAGCGCTGGCCTTGGTGGACCAGTCAAGCCCAGGCTTGTACTGTGAAGCTCAGCTAAGTAGAATTAATGGGGGGATCGATTATTCTGCACACAACTTAAATTGAACTAAGCAGAGAATCATTTTAAGGCAGGAACTGTACCATGACATAGAATGAGATGCATTTGCCACATAGCCAACCCCAGAACTCATTTAGCTGGCACAAAGTAAAAGGTAGGAATAAAAAAGAGGTTTTTAAATAAAGGATCTCACACTCTCTCTCTTCATCTCCACTCCATCTCTCCCCTTCTGCCCTCTTCTTTTTAAGTTCACCCTCTGTACAGTAACCTCCTGATAATAACCTGAACCCACCCGGGACCCAACTCAGATTTGATACACAGAAGCACTTTTCCTCTTTTCTCTTTCCTCCCCCTTCACTCCCTTTCCATCTCACTTCTCTTTTTTTTATTTCATGTCACCTCCGGCACCTCATTCTTCTTGTATTTTTCCCTTGTTTAAAACAAAATCAATATGGAACCGGAGGAGACAAATCAACGTATGGTGGCACTGCAGGGGGAGGCCCAGCAGGCTCCCACCTCACTGGTCACATGTTCCTTACTCGCTCGCTTGCTCCATGGTATGGGGGAGGGGTGGCATAAGTGAAGGAAGGAAGGGCGGATTGGTGGAAGTAAAGATGTAAGGTTTGACTTATGGAAGGATGAAATGATAGGAGACCAAAGGGCTGGAGAGGGATGAAAGGGAGCTGGTGAGGGATGAAACAACGCTCCAATGGGAGGGCATATGGAAGGAGAAATGAATGGAAAGAGGGATGAGAGAGGAGAGGAGTGGGCGGCAGTGGGGGTGGAGGTGGCGGAGGTGTTGGGGGTGCGTATCATGGAAAAATTCTGCTCCAGTGACTGGAGTGCAGAACGGGAGCCCTCATCTATAATGTATATCATGGATCCGTGAGAGATTTTCATACATATAAAATGGAGCAGCACCAGGAAGTGTCTCGCTGCCACAGCACAGCCGAGAATCGCCCGTGGGGGCAATTTCAATATTCTGTTCCGTTTGTACTTTCATACTGTTAATTCACATATACCCCTGTGTTCTTTAGCGTTGCTTCATACTGTGTAAGTCAAAAAGGATTAAAAGACTCCATGACTATATGTAAACACATTTTAATCAAGATTATTCAAATACCTCCACGACGAGAGAAGACGGTCTTTGCTTATTTAACCTCGCTCTCGACTTAAAAGAGAACGTTCTCTGTTCTAACAACCTAAAAATAACAGCCGTCTCAAATGAGAAAAGTTAGACACTCACAAGTTTCTGAAACAAACAACAGCTGATACATCACACTTAGATATCCATCATAAGCCCTCGTCTCTCCCTCTGGTCTTGCATTTCTTTATAAATAAGTTGGACAGTCAACATAGGCATCATGTGGGAATCGGGGAAAAAATGAAATAAATAAACATGACAAGTGGCCACTTAGCTACAGCCTCCCTCATTGAAACCTGATGAGGGCCCTGTCTCGGCTAACTTCAACAAACGCTAAGTGACATGCTTAAGTGGGTTCAGGTTGCGCATCCGGGGTAATTCAGTAAAAATACAAATGAGGCTGGCTGGGAAAACAGATCACTATGCACTCATTCAAAATAGAAGGAGGGAGAGAGACCTTCATTTCTTTCCTCTGTCCTTCAGAGGATTCTCTTGGCCTCACGGACTGTCTGGTACACAAAACACACACACACACACACACACACACACACACAGCTCTTGCGCAGCCATAAACAGCACTATATAGACCCGGTGATTTCCCTCATTGGGAATCGATAACAAATAACCTCACTTTTCACTAGCCATTATGGTCGGTGTCGGCCATACCCAGTCGTCTTTATCTGCACACTGTTGTCACGCCTGACCTTGAGCTCTCCACTCTCCTCTCTCTCTCTGCTCCCCAGGTGGATTTCAAGCAGAGGGTTCGGTCCTGGTTTTTGGAAAGGTTCAAATTGAGCCCTATGGGAGCGAGGAGCAGGGAGCAGCCATCTCCCATGACAGATCAATGGTAGGTCTCACCACAGGGCAGGGGGCCAGCACCTCGCACAACCTGCTAATAGAATCCCAATGTCATTGCTGACACTACATCGCCGGGGCTGCTGGAGGTTAGCCTGAGGTAGGACAGTAGGACAGCCATGGTTTAAAATGCCTTCAAGGTCTCCATGTTTCACATTACTCTGCCGTGTGTGTGTGTGTGTGTGTGTGTGCACGTGTGTGTGGGATACATACAAAAGATACTAAAAGAGTGGCAGCGAGAGAGGATGTGAGGATGTCCCAAAATATGTTGTGTTAATGTGCAGGATATTCGGCACATTTGATTTCCAAAGTACAAATTTGTTGAGCCATATGATGCCATGTAAAATGTAAAGCAGTCTATGCAACTTTCTTTAACTTCTTTACCCTGCGCTCACACTCTCTGGTCCCTTGCAGTCTTCTTAAACTAAATCTTGCCTCCTCTCCTTTTGCATTTTTTAAACTCGCTTCTCCTCCCTTTCAGTTCAAAGATACAGTGGCAATTTTAGGCCTTCATTAACATCCCAGACATACCGCCGCAGTGTGGAGCAGTGAAACCATGATTCATAGCACAAATCATTTCATATGTTCCACTTCAAGACAGGCTGCAGAGGCTGTTAAGCCACTATAAACACCTATACACACGTATGAGTGAGCGATGAGTGCAGGAGAAATCTTGGTCACCAGAGGAAACATGTCTCAGCGAGTCTTAAGAGCTCCTGATGAAGATGAAGAGAGGATTTAGACCTTTGCATATTTTACTCCCACTTTTACTCTCTCGGTGCTCTACTGTGTGTGTCACACATACCTGCCACATATAGTATAGGACTTTAGAGCCTTTTCTGCTCTCTATTCTTACTGGATTTTCTCTTCAACACCCACACTGAAGTTTTGCAGCTTGAGACACGAGTTTCAGAAACTTTGCGCTCAGGGCTGAAGCTCAATCTCACATCTGCTGTCATGTGGAGATCCATTTTGGGTGCTGGCCCACAGAGTAACAGGCATTCCTAATGTGTACAATAGCCATCTCTGGGGCATGTAATACAAACTGTGTCAACAGTTAATACTCAGTCCGTTTTTTTCTACCAACTTTAATTACCCATTGACCCATCAAGGCCTACCCTCCTTCCTCCTGTCAGTGGGAGTCATGACATTTGCCAGTTACATAGCATGTCAGCCCCTGGGGGCAGCTTGGAGATCCCAAGCAAACAGCTACTGTACGTTAATTAATTACCATGAAATTAGAGTACCATCTTTTCGAGTGGCTGACTTCATTAAACTCTGCCCTCCATTTTTCCATGACTTCACCCAAACCCATATGCCCCTTACAGTATCCTCGTACAACAGGAATGAATGTGCACTGTCACTCCCCTTCAGGACAACAGATGGACAGGAGAGAAATTTCAGCAGCTGCACACAGACGTAGCTAAGACAGGGGTCACAGTTTGGTGCGGGCAGACACACAAAATACATGTTATGTAGACTACTGCATATAATGCGGAACCAAAGACCACAAGCATGAGTTCCACTCAGAAACTTTTAGCTGTATGCCACTAGGAACAGGTTCTGCGATTAGCACAACAAGCTGAAGGGTGGCCACTCCATGGTGAGCGCAAATGAAACACTGGAGCTGTGAGAACAAGTGGCAGCCTCTGGGGCAGAAAAATGAAGCCAATGCAAAAGTGCCAAAAACTGCAGTTCCTTGAATGGCCACTTAAGGCTGGCTCCAAAGGTAAGTCAATCCCTGTGGACCCCAGTGTTAAAATCCCAGACTATATAGCAGAAATAAACATGTTTATAGCGTGGTACAAAAGACAATTTTGTTCACTATAGCTAATTTCTATTTTCATGACAAGTGCATGGGGGTTTAATTTTTATATAACTCACCTGTTTACATTTTATGAAGGCTTAAACTTACGCATGGTTAGGAGCAGGGCTGCTTAAGTGACAGGCTGTCTGCAAGGCATCGCTACAGTCAGATCCAAGCTTTATTCATCTACAGCTCCACCTCTTATCCAAATATGGTCATTTCTGATTCCAACAAAACCAACATAGCGACTGCCAAAATGCCAAACTCGAGGCCTCAAACCACGAGTCCACAAACCAGTGGGTGAAGTCACAGTAGCTACGTCCATTATTTTATGCAGTCTATGTGTAAGACCACACTTTGGGTACAACAGCAATGGAGAAAGAGAGCTGTGTATAAGACGAGGGCAGTGTGCAGGCCTTTGCAGGGTGAATGGAAACATCCAACATGCTAACACACATTTGACGGCATCAACATGTTCTGATCACCGAGACGAAGAAAACACAAACCAAAACCAGTAACTCCTTATCCCTTCAAGCTGCCTTTAGATGCAAAAGCGGGACAAAACAATTACTGAAGCAATCTGCATTTACACTGGCATACAGCCAGTGTAAATGCCGATGCAAGGTGGAACTAATTGTAACACTTCGTCTCATGCACAAGTTTTACTCTTTATTATTCTATTTATCTTATATTTTCAGTTTCATAGCATAGGCAATGCTTTTTAGTTTTATAGCCTGTTGTGACCTGTTGCCTTTTGGAAAAGGGTTTGTTCTGCAAGTGTTAAGTGTAATACAGAAGTGTTTTAAAGTTCCTTCTTTATATAATGAAAACAGTTTACCAAAGTTGCCAGTGGGAACAATGTTGCCTCAGTCCCCGGCAGGAGGATTTTGTCTGTCTTTGACACCTGCACTACAGTCTTTTCAAGATAAATGACAATCCCTGTGCATTTGGTTTTTCCATCTGCTGTACCAAACTTGCACCAAACCATGACTACACCTCTATCAGAGTGATGCACGATACAGTAATAATCATTACGTTTATTTTGCAACTCAGTCAAAATTCTCTAAAAAGACTAATGAATGGAATCCCTGCCAGTGTTTCTTAATGTAAAAAAAATGAATATGGACTCAGATATTGTTACCAGATTTTTAAAACCCTGAAATATTGATTTTGTTATTGGCCTCAAAATTCCGTCCATTGACACAAAGATATAAACGCTTAATTAAAACACATAAACGTATATTGAACTTGAAATGAGGAAATATAAAAATAAAAAATACTGCCAATAAAGCATTTATTCCTGCTGTTTACTGCTCTGCAATTTCCTTTTGCATATCTGCCAACGCATACGCTATGCTGATACATTTGTCATAACCTTACATCATCTAATAACATATGTCTGCCAATGTAGTGGTCGGCCTCTTGTACGCACTTTCCCCTCTCCGACAGAACCACATCCAAACACCACAAATCAGAATTACACTTGGAATGATGGCATATAGGCACGTGCACATTTAGCTGTGTGGCTGTCAGTTTTGTAAAATGGAAATACTTTCGTGCCACTAACAAGCACAAAGACACGTAGCATCGCAATCAAATCATGTATGTATGATCTTGGCAAAACTAAATATGGTGTATGGTGATGACAGCAAGTGCATGAGCTCAACACTGAAGTGATCACAGAATGATATCCATCCTTTTAAGTGAATCCAGATGTCTATGGACGGTTGGTTAATTTCAGTCCTCAATGATGTAAACAAATTCAAATGTAAACCAACATGCACACACACACTCACACACATTCACAAACCAACACTCTGACACTTCCAGACTAGGCGAGCAGAGTGGAGATGCGTGTGCCTCTGCCTGCATTAATTCTGTTAATGATCACAGAGGGTCAGCCTGCCTGCGATCCCTGTCCTACCATTAAACAAATAAAAACAACACTGATTACCAGGATGTTCACTGGATGCATCAATCTTGAGTAATTAGAGAGTGGTGTTTTGACTCTCTCCCCTTTTCTTTTCCTCCTTTTTCTTTCCCTCTTTCCCTTGCTTATACCAAAGTCAGGCAGCAGCGGCAGACTCCTTTTAATGAACTAATAAGGGTGCGTGCTTGGCTAACCAAGAATGAGACAGGAAAGAGACAAATAAGTAGGAAGAGAGGCTGCTTTACCAGCTAAATAAAGCTGCCACAAGCACCAGCTCTGCTGCCTTTCTCTATGAGGGTTCACTGCTCTCTTTCTTAGAATAGAAGAAAATAATACAGTCTTTTGTGTGGAGATACCCTGTGTGTGCGTGCGTGTGTGTCTGTTTGTGTGGGTGGGTGGGTGTGTGTGTGTGTGTTGCTGCCTGGAAAAGGACACAGCTGTCACATTAAGATCATGCTGGCCTGTAGCATTAATCTGTCTTGTAAAACCTTGAGACCTAAAGTACTGTGGTACTTAGGGCTATAGTGTGTGTGTGTGTGTGTGTGTGTGTGCGCGCGCGTGAACACGTTAGTGATTGCATGTCTCCAGAAAGAGTGATATGAAGATGCTAGCAGGGCATATGGCTTAGGATTCGAATCCAGATGCTCACGCAAACCAATAGCGTGAGAATGCAGCATGAGAAGAGGACATGATGGAGTGAGACGAGGAGGATGAGTGTTTGAGGACGTGAGGATGGAAGTAAGATCAGAAACTGGAGGTTTAAATAAGAGACAGAGTAGAAAATAATCGGGAAAAAAAAGAAAAAGAAACTTGATGATGAAGAGCACGTGGTGAAAGATGAACATGAGTTTGGCCCAGAATTCTGCATCCAACATAAATTTGTGCCTGATGATGGGCTGGGTTGTTGCCTATACTCTGCTGTGCTGAGCTGTGTTATTCCCGCACTGTGATGTGCAAACTTTACTATGCTGTTTGTGTGCTATGCTAACCTGACTGTGTTGTTTCTGTGCTATGCTGTGCAATGCTGTGCTGCGCTGTGATAAGCTGGCTATGTTGTTTCTTTGCTGTGCTGTCCTGGGTGGTGACAGCCTCAGCCACTGACAGGTCCTTTAAATTCACCACTGCCAATTAGAGTCACTCCAGACCTGGTGGTGGGTGCATGAAGGAGGAGGGGAAGAGAAAAAACTGCTGGGACGATGGTTGCAGGCCTGACAGGCCTGATGTGGAGATGGAAATGCGGTAATTTGGAGTAATTCGGCAACTCGCTGGCGCTTGCCTTGCCTGCCTGTCTGTCTGTCCGCTGAAATAAATGGGGTCAGCAGCGTGTGATCGGCAACTTTCATTTATATGTAAATGACCCCATCGTTGCTGCAGCAGCTGCTGTGGAAGCTGCTGCTAAGTCTGTACACACACTGAAATGCTGGGCCTGAGAGAGAAAGCCAACCAGCCTGGCTGACTCGTGTCTCTTCTTCTGCCTTCCTTCAGCTCCGTGTTGCCTCTTCTCTCCCTCTCAGTCTGTCTTTGTCTTTTTCAGTGCCTGCCTCTCTGTATACTACAATACCACAACAGTCATATGCTAAGAATACCTCACAACTGTTCATCTCTCTCAATGTTAATGAAATAACTTTTAACATTTTCACAGCCAGTCCATTCCAAGAAGCAGTGAGAGCACATCTGAAGTGACTTCTTGTATATATTTGTATATCCAGCAGTAATAGTGCAGTTGACAACTGTTTTGTATCATGAAGGAAACTCTTGTCAGGAACAAGCACATGCTCAAACCCATCTGATCACAGGCTGCTGAAGTGGTCTGAAGTTCTTTTTACTGTGTGGTAATGTCCTGATACCTGAAATTCAAATTTCAATACACTGCTAGTATTAAAAAAAAGACACTTGATAACTCTTTCGACACCACAGCACAGGCACAGGCACACAAGAAAATGTGTTTTTCTTCCTTTTTTATGTCATCAACCTGCACACAGTGGTGGTACAGAAGAAGTCAATGAACACATACTAACACATCTGTAATAATGTTAATAGTAATTAAAGCGTGGGTTGGACATGAGGTATCAAAAGACTATTGAAATATCCACACTTTTGGCAACCTTACCATTTTTAAGTGAAAGATTGAATGCTTTTTAAGTTGTTAGGGCATAAAAATGGCCGACCCATCATGGAAAATTAACTTTTCCAACATCTGCTGTAGGGCTTGGCAATATGTCCCAAAAGCTTTATCTCAGTACATGATATATATATTGATATCTTTAAATCATCAATGCTAGGACCTGGAGATAAAATTGAACATAACAGTATTTATGACCGAATACCCTCTCTGCTGCGACAAGGTTGGGAGGATGCCTATTTTTTTCCAGAAAATATTAATACTATTGATCAATTATCATCAAAAATGTGGATATAACGACTATGTGGATTAAAGCAAGCTTCAAAACAAATAGAAAAGTCTGGTAAGTTGGTACAGCTACATCACTTTGCTGTAATGCTGCCTTTAAGGAGGGAAAAAACACCATATATGCCATATCATATTTGCAAACTTTTCTTTATAATGTTATCCACCAGAGCCCAGGGTGACGTAATCCAAAACCTCAAACATATTCTAGTTACAATACAAAGAAATGAGGCACAACCTCGTGTTTGAGGAACCAGTGAATCAAAGCCATTGGTGATTTATTTTCTGTCAGTCAGCTGACTGATTAATCAAATAATCATTTGGTCACTCTAAGAGAGCCAATATCTTGAAAAAATATAATTAGTGCATGTATTATCTTTTACGTCTAATCAGCGTTTTGAACATATTCAATTCATATTATGCACATTATCATAATTAAACACTATTGAGCCAGTTATTTGGGGCTGCCATGCCTTTCCTGAGATACACCACAGAACAGTGCAGCAAGGAGCAACAGTGAAAACAGTGGAGCAGATCAGATAGTGTATTGTAGGGCCTGGAGGTGTGTTCGCTTCATTACCTAGCTAGCCATTGTGCTGATGCAGAACCGGGGTCCTGTAAATTCCTGCCTGCTTGTGACACCATAGATAATTACACTTCCATAAATAATGGAGTGTGCCTTGCCCACTTCCTACAGAACTCTCCTAATGAGATTAATATACAGGGAGCAGCTGAAAACACTTGGCAGGTAAATCACAAATCTTTTTTTTTTTTCTCTTTAAGTTAAAGGAGTAATCCACACTATGAAATTAACAATGCTATTAACAGCTACTGGCAGTGTATTATCTACACCTGAGCCCATTTCAATGCAATCTCCTCTACTACAAATTGGATTATGTGATAATACCACAAAGAGGACAAGCAACTCACACCTGATCCTCATATTAAAAGGTTAACAAATAAACAAGGTTAGCAGTGAGGTCGCAGTGAAGTTGTAGCAGCTAAAATATTTGGACAAAGATAACACTACTGTGAATCAGTCGATCAGGTGAAGGTTTCAATCATGTTTCTCTCAGGACATCATCTTGATATTCAAGAGCCCATTCTTCTCCACTTCATTGTTTGGTGGTGGATTTTTCCCTCTTATTCTTAAGGATAATTGGCCAAATGTTGACAGTCTAACATCATTCTGAGATTCTCTTCAGTGCAGCTACAATGATGTTTAATGGGAGGAAAGTTTTCAGCTTTCAAAAACATCAATGGGTATCTGCAGGTTTTGGTGTCAGTCCCTGAGAATAAGAGCACAAAGGATTCTCACTCCTTTGCACTGGTACTCAGAAGAGAAATCTATTTCCAAATAGAGACGTACTCATTTATCTACCAACAGTAATTTCTATACTATGATGCAATGCAGTATAACTTTTACTCTTCTCATCTGGCAGTGACAGATGGGGCTGACACTACTGCTCTTTTTGCCTATATGCAAAAACAGGCGCCAAGTTTCCTGTAAGAGCATCTCATCGCACATAGTGACCGCCCAAAAACCTTGAGAATTACTTCTTAGCTCTCTAATTGACAGTCCTGGACACGTTAAAGTGAGCTTTTATATATATAGTGCTGCACAGCTTTTATATTTTGCATAGTGTGCGAGTCATGTTTATTTGTCATAACTAATTCATGAAAGAGACGCCTTTGATGATGCATTGATTTCATTATCAAAATCTTTAAGTTATCTTTCATGTAGAGTGCATCTTTTATCTATGTCTAGTTTTGAAAGCTGAAATATGTGGGAAGATCTAATTTGGTTCTCTGGACTGAGCTGCTTTGGATTAACGTTGAGTAAATAATTAATGTGATGAAATAGTTCCATCTGCCATATACGTATACAGAGTATGGCAGAGATACAGAGGAGAGTCTTGCATCTCTGTTGTGAAAATGAAATACCTTTTAATAAACTTGTTCCTTCCGCTCCTTTTTCCTTTTTGAGCGAGAGATCTGAACGTGCCCCACAGCCTGGCCCGAGATCTGTTCAAATTGTGATGATAATCCCATAGAAGATGATTCAAAGACAACTTTCAAAAACTTTATCAGTCTGTGCCAGATCTCGGGTGTAAGCCTGTGTGTGTGTGTGTGCATGTGTGTGGGAAGTCATCGATAAGGACTAAAAGAGTTTCTGGGGTTACTATTAGGAGGATGTACCATTTTTCGCACAGTAGTGAGCCAACACATAAAGTACCATTCTGCAGCTAGTGAAAACACCTCCAAGAGTGTTATGGACAGACACACACACACACACACACACACACACACACACACACTGCACTACATTACCATTCTCATAGTTTCCTCTCTATTATATTCACTCTGCTCTCCAATTCCTTCCCAACTGCCAAGGCAATAAAATCACATCACACTGGAACAGTGGCTAATAAATTTGATTTGTTTGGACACACACACACTTACACACACACACATCTAAACAAGCTGTTTGCATCTAAAATGTGCAGTTTCGAGGCCGTTTTCATACAAGCAAAACACACACTGCCATGCTCCATGGTACAATTATTAATTATAACTTAAACCAATAAACATGTGCGTACAGTTGTGTGCCTACATGCTAATGACCGTGCTGTGGTGTGGTACAGCAGTTGTTCTTAAATTAAACTGGACGGGTCGACTGTGCTTGAAGGGCATCCGAGACGTCCAAAAGCAAAGAACAGCTTAATTATATTAAAGTTTAATTTTCAAGAAATGGTCCCAAAGAAAGTATGCACTCCCCAATAAACTGACCTTCTTAGTCTGAGTACTCCTATCACACAACATGACATTAAAGGTCCAGTGTGTGAGGTGTAGGGGCATCTATCAGCAGAGATGGTATATAATACTTCTAACTATGTTTTCATTAATGTATAATCACCTGAAAATAAGAATCATTGTGTTTTTGTTACGTTAGAATTAGCTGTTTATATCTACATACGGAGCAGGTCCTCTTCCAGGGAGTCCACCATGTTGTCCTACAGTAGCCCAGAATGGACAAATAAATCAATAGTGCTAGATAGGGCCATTTGAGTTTTTGTGTCACGCACCATAGTTCTCCTTTACACATGGCACACTTATAAAGTTTCAGTTCTGCACCGCTAGATGCCATTTAATCCTACACACTGAAACCGGAATGATGAGTTAAGATGAAATGGGTAAACATACACACTAAGGCTGTCACTTTTTATTCGAGTTTTGGACGAGTTTCGTTTGGACATGGGGTGAAAAGTTCATGTTCGAGCTGTAATAACCTGTTCGAAATGTCGGCTGCAGTTAATGTTAATGCGTTGGTTTGCTACGAAAACGGTTGACAATAGCGAGCAAAGCCATCCTGAGTGGACAATCACGACACCAAAACATCTGAGAAGCAGCGTGTGGAAGTATTTCGGGTCACGCACAAAGATAAGGCTGTTTGTCGACTTTGTAAAAAGCAGCTGTCTCACTCTTCGGCGACAACAAACCTGCGGGCTCACCTGCTAGCTTACCACCCAACTGAGGCAGCGGAGGCAGAGTTGCCAGGTCCACTTACTTATTAGTCACGACTGTGGTTCGAATTTATTCGAACGAATCATGGGTCATTTTAAATTCGTTCGACCTAGATTGTTTGAAAAAGTGACAGCCATAATACACACACAATTTCAGTGCATCATACACTCACAAACATAATTAAATGGGAAAATAGTTTGTTTCCAAGACATCTTCTATTCCCCAGATCAAGAACAAATGATTATGTGAAAGTCTCTTGAACAAACAGGGCAACTGTAGTGGCTAACATGCCACCAAGTAACGTGTGGATGTTACGTACAGTGTAGGGCTGGGCGATAAATCGATTAATTCGAATTTGCACCCCCCCCGCATGCTTGATACACAAACAACATGGCAGCGAGCAAGGAAGAACTCGTTCTCAAGAAAGGGAACGAATTCTTCGGCGCTTTTGTGTGCACACTTGTGTCTGTGTCTGTGCTCACCTGTGTGTGTGTGTGTGTGTGTGTGTGTGTGTGTGTGTGCACGCATCAGGGCCGAACTCCGCCGTGCGCGACACAGAGAGCAGAGGAGGATTTTAGACGCGCACCGTGTAGGGACATAATTGACATGCCATTGTGTAAATAAGATGAATAAGTGTTACCAACGCCAAGCTGGCAGACCCCCGAACCGTAGTAAAGGGACCTCCGAAGACCATTAGCTCCTTTAGCTTGTGTTAGCTTGTTGTGGCAACAACACATAAACAACGGGACTTCGTCTGCGTTAAAGAACGGCACTTTATTTTCAGCACTGCAGGGATGATGCACAGCCTCTCTCATCAGTGTCTGACGTTTACATAGAGGGAAATAACTCAAAAACAGCATGCAGAACTGCGTAGGCTTCTTCACTGTGGCTGCTCGATGTAAACACCATAACACATGCCTCACTTTCTTCCTGGGACGCATCCGTCTGACGTCACACACCACACCCGGCGCACTAACGTCTCATACCTCCAACATCAACTACACACATACACAACTCCACACACACAAGCCACACACATCAGGCTCAGCCTGTAACATAAGGCTATTTAGTTTGTTTAATAAAAGGACAAGATATAGACCTGTTCTATAGGAAAGGTAACCTTAAATGACTTCTGTTGTGATCCAATATAATGGTAGGGGAAACACTGCCGTATGATAAGAAAGGGGTCCGGTGGAAAGCGATCACAGATGCAGTCGCAATGTATATTGCAAGAGATATGGTGCCCATATATAGGCTACCGTGGAAAAGCTGGGGTTTATTCATATGCTGAAAGCTTTGGACCCCAGGTATGTGCTACCAGGCCGCAAATATATATATTTTTTTAACTAGGAGGGGGAAAAAAATCGATTTAAATTGTGAATCGGATTTTTTGTGAAAAAATCGGAGATTTTTTTTTAGGCCATATTGCCCAGCCCTAGTACAGTGTGAATTCTTATATTTACACTCCACATACGCATTACCAGTGTTGAAAATTAATAAGAGCCAAATGTTGGTACAATATCCAAATGGCTGGCTATAAACGTGCATGTAAGGCTGGGCAATTAATGTATCTTATATCGACATCATGATATGAGATTACGTATCATCTTCAATTTTGGTTATGGTAATATCTAAATGTTGTCCTTTCCTGGTTTTAAAGGCTGCATTACAGTAAACAGAAGTAATTTTCTGAACTTACCAAACTGTACTTGCTGTTCTATTATTTGCCTTTACCTACTTGGCCATTATATCCACATTACAGATGATTATTTATCAAAAATCTCATTGTGTAAATATTATGTGAAAGCACCAAAAGTCAACCCTACTATACCACTGCAATATTAATAACGAGATATTTGGTCAAAAATATGGTGATACTTGATTTTCTGCATATCGCCCAGCAGGCCCTGCCCGTGCATGTTTCCAATGAACTGAATACAGTACACAGTTGTGTACTCTGCACACTCCACGTAAACCACAATGATACTACACAGTGGAACTATTAACACAATAAACCATGAGTGCTTCAAAGAGGATAGGGACTGAGTGAGTGGGAGATGGGAGGAAATAAGGTGTGTCAGTGTGTGTGAGTGTGTGTGGTGTGGAGCTGCCTTTAAACTCAAACCCACAGCTCCCCAGTATCCCATCACTGGCTTAGGTAATATTGAGGGAGAAAATAGTTCCACTGATTGTCTGAACACTCAACCACAATGTCTGGCTGTGGAGGGGAAATAAAGAGAGGGCCTAATTAAAATTTCAGGGGTACCAGCTGGGTGTCTGATCCCCCCCTCCCGGTGTCTTTGTGTCTGGATTGAGACACACTCACCTTGATTTCTTCATTTATTAACCTTGACAGAAACAAATATGCATCCCCACTCACAGTGCCACAAAGCGTGGATAATGGGGCGAGTATGCAAACATACAGTACATGCACACACTCCCTCATGTATCTACACAAAGCCTTACACACACACACACACACACACACAAATGTACATACACATTCCCACTTATACACACAAACATGCATTTGCAAGCACGTCCCACACACAAACTGTACCCACATTAATGCACCTGCACGCACACACACACACACACACACACACACACACAAGCACACATGCGCACACACACAACACACACCCTGTAGGCCCAGACAAGGCCGTTCTTTAATGAACAGCTTAATGGGCAAAGGAAGATACAACAAAGCCGTCTGGGAGGACTGTTTGTAGTGAAGTGATCAAATACACTCAGCAATGATATCCTTAGCATGAATAGTTATAATGATGAGCATGGATGAATATGAAATCAGGTTCATTTTCACCAAATTAAAGCATCATTTTGCCACTGGTGCAGCATCCAGTGACAGGCAGATCAACTGGAAAACTCATTCTTCATCATGTAAAAATACAGATGACAAAGATTTTAGTGTCACTTAGTATTTTCAGCTAGTTGTGTGCTTGATTGCTATTTCAGAGCTACTCTGTTATACAAGGACACTAAAGAGCAGTGGGAGAGTAGAGATGAAACTAGGGCTGTAATCAACCAAAGAAAATCTTGGTCGACTCCACTACCCTAGCATTTTTTGTTCCTGTCACAGAGCTCGATATTAACAAAAAGTTGACTCTGTGTTCGGGCAACTGGAATGTCTCAAGTGAAAATTAAATGTGATACCTACTGTAATATTATCTGAAAATAAACCGCTCCCTGTGTTGCTGGGAGCATTCAGCTGAACTGTATGCACAAGTCTGTCTCATCAACAAGCCTTGAAAAAGACTGATGAGAAAAATCTGGCATTCAAGTTCACTTAGGGGTTGACGATATTGTATACATCATAACGTTAACATTAACTATCTCTATAACGCTGCATGCGATAGAGAGACTTATATTTTTAGCCCAGAAGCTAACATTAGCTGTCCTGCCGCTCCAACGAGGGCTTCAGTGTGATCATATCCCTATCAGAAGTTTTATAATCCAGCCTTGACCTGCTGTGTCTTTTTAGAGACTTAGTAAAATAAATCCATATGATAAATGCGACACTGAATGTCTTCTGTGATTATTTGACATTTTCTGTTTTCCAATTAAAAATAAGAGTTGAAACATGTCTCGTCAATACCACCAGCTGTCCAATCACAGTAGAGAAGGGGTGGGACAAATACCACAAAGATCAACCATCACACAGGACATCTTAAAGCGCTGAACAATACAGCTGCTGTTTTCAGCTAGGAAAAGAAATGCTTTGGTGGGCACACAGCCTGACTAAAATAACACCAGCAACAGTCCTACTAACGATAATTTGGTCAGACAAGAGCATATCGACCAACCAAGCGACCAACTAACCAGAATATGACAGCCATTAGTACTTTTTACGCACATTTTATACCATTTTATATTCAATACCCTGATAGTACTGACTACTGTGATAATTCTGGTCTCTATAATAAAAAATGTTCTTACCATTTCATGTCTAATAGAGACTGCAAGAAGAATTACGTGGAAAGCAGCACAATATAAGTCTATATGTGCATGCATGTAATGGTGTGTGGATACGTGTGTGCGATGTTCCCCAAAGAGTTGCTAAATTGAGGGCCGCATCTTCATTTGGCCTGCCGGATGGCGACCTTGCAGCCCCGTCTCTGTGTGCTTCGTGACTGCCTAATGAAGACTTCAGGGCCAGGCAAACAAATTCTAATAAATTGACGTGCTGTGACTTAAAAGTAGGTGCTCTCCCACACACACGCACAAATATAGGAAACACATACTGTACACACACAGTACCCACACATAAAACACATATCTATTAGCACACACACACAAAGGTACACACACTTATTGAATATTAGACAGTGCATTAATTCTCATCAGCTTGGGAGCAAGAGTGGATGTGACGGTGTGTCCTGCGAGTGCCTCTTGTTCCAGAGCTGCTTCTCTCTCACAAAACACGCTCCTTTAATAAAAACATCACAATCGATATCTGATATCCCAAGTGACACCTTTAAGAAAAAACACACCCACCCATCGGCAAACCTTCGGCCAATCTCACATTAGCGGAAACAGAAGAAATGTACAAAAAGACAAAACAAGAGATGGACTGTAGGGGAGGGAGAGCCAAATGTTAGTTAGTCTGTACCTGCAAGTTTGTTTTTTCTGCTGTGTGTGTGTGTGTTGATAGCGGTGGTTGTCACCACAGCGATGTCTGACCTTTAACGGTGTTCCGAAGTTAGGTGAAGTTGTCTTTCTTCTTCACTTAAAGGGGAGTGACATTTAATAGTCCCCACAGGTCAAAGAGGATAACAAACACCAAATAAAGGCTGCCAGATGCCTAAAAAAAGAAAATTCTCACTCTGTGTAGTTGAGTGTGTGTGTCTGTGTGTGTGTGTGTATGTGTGTGCCTTTAAAACACATTTCACTGTAGGCCAGCCAATAATCTCAAACTCCACCTCACTATTTCACTTAATCTCGTCAGTCCTTTTCTCTCCACTTCTTTTTAAATTTCTTTCTCTCTTACTATTCACTATTTTTCCTCCTGTGGACCTCAACACTTCCTCACTGCTACCTGTCTTCTCCCTCTTCCGTAGCAATTAAGTGTAAGCAATGGAGAGGTTGAGACATGGAGGGACAGAGAGGAGGAGTGATGGCCCAAGGCGTGCCATGCGCTCCAACAGACAGACCCTGTTGCCATTGGCCACTGTAACAGATCCCCGTCTCTGGAGTTTTAAATGATTCAAACATTTGCCCTTCGCTGTTCCTGTGGTGGGCAAAGATGTTCCTTGTCTCCTGCTCCCACTTTCTCATACAAGCAGCACACTGGCGGAGCGATTCACTACTTTCACTTGTTTCCTGCTTATTTACCTTTATGCTTTCTTTCTTTTATTTTTTGCTTTAATGTTAAGAGCGTCTCTAATAGATTGTCACTTGCCACAACCTCTATCCATAACACCAAAAGTTTTAAAAAGGAAATAATTACAATTCCTGTTATGCTACAGAACAAAATGACCCCCAGGAGTTGTTTCTTTTGGATACATAGCCTTACAAGCATCCATATGCACATATACTTTATATACTACAACAGCCATCCACATGCACAGAATCCCATTAAACGCTTGATACAATAAAAATTTGGCCACACAACTTCAGCAAATATTGACAGGAGACTAACAGGAGACTAGCAAATAAAGCAAGACCATAGCCTAATAAACCTGAAACAGTAATAAGTTACATTCTGAACCCAAAGCCTGGAACAGAGAGCGCAAGCAATGTATTTGGATATAATTGGCAGTCTTTTCTCAGTTCTTGGCAGGCGCGATGGCGGACTAAAAATGAGAGGAGAAATGTACTGCGTGCAGTTGACAGAGCTCCAGAGAGGTAAGTAGCTCATTCCCCACAACTAAGCAGCAGAGGTGAGCAGATGAGGGAAGGCCAGAGGTGCAGGGGGCAAACAGCAACGCAGCAACGCTGCAACAAAACTCCCGAGCCCTAATGACTGACAGACCAACAGCAGATGAGCTTGCAGCAAATACATTAATTACACAAGCCAAGGCCAAGCAGAGCTGAACTGAGCCGGGCCGAGTTGAGCTGAGCTGGGCCAAGTTGCCTCTCCCTAAGCTGAGTTAGGCCTCAGTGCAGGGCTAGTGGAGGATGCTCGCTCTCTGCGGAGCGTGCATTGCAATCCCCAGGCCTCATTAGGGATGCAGAGAGGTTCTGACTCCCATCACCTGTGAGCTTTTTATATCTGGCATAATCTCTTAGTAGATATTTCTTACATCCAATAATGAGCAAGTTATTACTCCATACAACAGAGAGAGGGAGCAGAGAGGGGAGTTGGGGGAAATGAGAGGAGAAAGTAGAGAAGAAAGGGATAAAGTGAGAAAATAGAAAGTGAACTGAAATACAGAGGGAGACAGAAAATCCACTCAGATTTAAAAGGCAGTAGAGATAAGGAGGCATCCCTATTCAGTTTGGTTGTTCACATCAGCACTGTTTACGGCCATATGACCCTGGTAAAATCAAATAACTTGACAGCCCCCTGCCGTCTGCCTATTTGGGCCTCGGAGGGAGCGGAGGGGAAAACGGGAGCACAGAAGGGGAGCAGCGCTGCCTAATAAATACATAAATAAGTGCATAAATAAACAGAGCATCAGACCTCTGCCTGACATGGCAGAGACAGCACCTGAAGCATTTGGAAGACGAGTCATCCTTCTGCTCGCTCTTTCTCTTCTCTCTGCTGTCTGCATTGATTGATGTGAAGCAGAAGGATCAAAGGCTGTTGAACAGTGGTGCTCAGGAAGATGGAGAGATAGAGAGGGAGGGAAGAGAAGGAGGGATGGAGGGGTAAAGGGGGAGCAGATAGAGAAGTTCAGGGCCCTGCTGTCTGTCAGTCAGCTCCACGAAATGACCCTCTAACTACAGGGCTAAGTCAGACATTAAGGCCTCCAGAGTCAAAGAGGATTCACTCATTCTCATTCTCCCTCTCTGTTCACCTCCCTCCCGCCCTCTCCCTCTCCTTTATCTTTTCTCCTCTATGTCCCATCCTGAAGAGGAGGAGCAGGGCCAAGCACCATTAATCTCCTATCTAATAACACTGGTAATGTTACACATTATTGGAAAGAGATGGGCAAAATGAACCAATAAGTTATCTGATATGGGTCTCCCTTCTCCACGCACACTCCAATCCCAAGGACATTTAGGCAAAAGAAGAGACACAGATGCAGTGACTGAGGAAGACGGAGAGAGAGAAGGAGAGAGAAGGGGAATTAGTAATGGAAAAAGGGTGGGCAATGTGAAATATTTCCTGCTATCGACCTCTTGGCCAGGGACATGCATAGATTTCTGTATGTGGAAGATAAGTGTCTTTGATAAAGTAGGTTAGCATTGATTAATCCATGAAATCTTGGGGCTGTGGACTTGAAGTTAATGAGTAAGGTTTTCTATTTTCTCTGCAATCTCTCACAACATACGTTTTCAGCACAGCCCGGGGACCCCACGGCCGCTGCATGCCGGCCCCCCTCATTTTAGATGTCTGTTATTTTGGGCGAAGATGGCCAATCAATGAAGTTGACATTTGTTACTGTGAAGGATTCACAATGCAATCATGGGATAAGGGTTGTAAGGGCCTGCTAGGTGCATATAGAGGAGGTGAAAAGGTCACGGCTAATCTAAAGGGAACAAGAGTTATTTATCCATACACACCGGAATAAAAAGAAGATGAGAGACACACGATCTATATATACAGCCCCTGGGGGGTTATGGCGGCATTGCACACAGAGAGAGGCACACATGCATACAAACACAAACAAAGCATCCTATCTGCTGCAAAGTAATTTCCCCTCCCATTTCAATTGGTAATAAACACTGTGCATCAAGTGACCTATCTCGCAGCCCATAACTGAGTTTTGTAGCAGCGTTCTACAGCTTACAGGAATGAAGAAATTTCTGAATACGCCATTAAACAGTCACCCTCATACGAGGTTGGGCTTACCCTGTTTGAAAAGTCCGTGCATCATTTTTGCTGTGTGTTTTCCTGCCACATTTAATATGGTATGACAGTCTTTTTGCATGCAGCTGTAGTGAACGAAAGCAAAGCAAACAGCACGTTGGCTGTACACATCAGTCACATTTAGAACAACCTTGAAACAAATAGCACTATGGACGCATCCTCAGGCATGGAGCGCTGGGAGAAAGAAATCAAGGGAGACAGACAGGCGGGCATTGCAGGCAGGCAAACAGGCAGCTTTCTCTTTCTTTCTCTCCCTATCTCTCTTGCTGACTGTACATCAACACCTCTGTTGCCCACACTCTTTCACATTCTAGTCTCTCCCTCCTCTCACTCACATTAATCAATTTCTCTCTCTCCGCTGTAAATCATCCCTCTCTTCCTCAACCTCAGCAGCAGCTGTGCGGAGGAGGTAGAGTGGATGTCAAAATATTTGGCAGCCATCTCTAGTGCCAGTGTAGCATTTTAACCTCCGTGGTTATTACACATACACAGGTTTGTCTGACATCCCCCCAGGCATTAGCCTTGAAATCTCTCTCTCTCTTTCTCCCACTCTCTCCCTCTCTCCATTCATCACATCATTATCCTTACAGCAAGGATACACAAACAAAAAGCTCACCCCCACCCTCACTGCTCAGTGCTCTGTGAATGGCTGAAGCTTGACGCCAAACACAGCATGCCCCTAATCCAGCAGAATCAGAACTGGAGTAAGGCAGAGGGTTCACCTTTTCAGCTCACTGCAACCACTGGAGTGAGGATGGGCAAATGGTACACATGCACTCAATCTTAAATCCTGTGTAAACCACGCCCCCCGCTGCACATACACACACACACACATGCATATAAACAAACACTACACTTGCACACACAGAGATATTTTCAGCAGCTAATTATCTAATTCTTTCCTTCAGCTTCGGCTTGGTGAGTATATAAATCATGCGTGTTGCAAGAACTCTCTGCCCCGGGCTCTGCCTCACCATGCAAACACACACACATAATGCATCTTTAGCCTTAAGTCTTTTGTTTCGATGCTTTTTTTTTGTTTTGTTTTTTTTTTGTTTTGCAGAGGAGGTGTAGGTTATTCCAGGAAGAGAAGAGAACCCCACAGGGCTCGCTGACAGCCCCTGTAAATCAGATGTCATAGAAAGATCTAATGGTGCTGCATTGACCTGATATACAGTGCTGTAGTGTGCTGACAGTTGCATGTACTGTGTGACACACACACACACACACACACACATGCATTGAAACACAAGCACAACCAGCATGTATTGTATACGCTAATGCAGTACATAACGTGCCGCTTAAATGTGGCTGACAGTTGCCTTGCTCAGCAGTACAATGGCCGTATGTCCCCTTGACTGAACTGAAAGTGTCTTTTCTTATGATACAAAAAGCTATAAACACACACGCAAACGTGGGTTTATACATACAAACAATACAGCATGTGTGAACAATCTCCTTTTCCTAAATATATAAACGTGTTCAGCTGAAAAAGTAATTTCTACAGCCCTGCTATACTTCATTTGTCTTTTTGCTGAAACACGGTTACATTGCAAATGTATTTAACTCAGGTCTACCAGTAATCCTTCACAGCTTATTTTCCATAGAACAAGACAAATCCTCCACTAAAGTGAGGTAATTAATTTGTATTTTCACTGCAGTTTCACCTGTTTCAAGGATCCTCTTGAGATAATTAGCAATAACATGTAACAGGGAAGGTCAGTGCAATCAAGATTAGCATTTGATTCAAGAATACCCTGCGTACACGTTGATTCGCACTGAAAAAAGCACAATTATTTCACACCATTCTTATTATTCAGAAAGAACAAGATGTAAGGAGTGGCAGAGGACTAAAAATGCATGGCTTATTAAAATAGATGTTTTGTCACAATGTCCCATATGTACGCACACAAGGCAAAGAGAAACGTGTTATCCATGTACGTGTCTTTAGTTTTGTTACGGTGGATCAAGGAAAGAGCAGGAGTCACTGATGGCACTGTTGTGGTTAAAATACATAAACATATCTCCTCTTTTCTGCCCCATTAAAACCTGTTCTCCTCTCCTGTGCCCTATTACCACCGATCCTCCTCTGGTCTTCTGTGTACCATCAAAGATATTTCCCTGCCGTGCGTAACAGACTAACTAACCATAAAAAAAACACTTGTTAGCATTCTTCTTAGTATACTGTGACGATACCACAACACAATAACAACAGAGTTTGATGGCACAGCAACAAAGGATTCACTGCTATGGAGGATGGGCTAGCACAACATTTTGGCAACATGTACTACAACTCCTACATGCAGCCAGTGTAAGGGTGAGAGCAGGATTTTGAGGTGGATTATGGAATGAACAGCTTAGTCGGAACTATTGAGTGAGATGTGGTTTAATGTAATATTAAGAGTGATGACTGGTTTTTAATGTAAATCAGGATATGATAAATTTTACATGGCTTGAGATCATAATAAGGTTTCACAGTGTGAATTATTTCCACTAGTGTCTGCTCCAGCTGTGCTGGTTCACAGTGCGAATGAGAGGATACACACTGTATCAATATGAATGTCATTAACAACAATAATGATAAAAGATGAGAAAGGAAGTGGCAGAAACTGTGAGATAGGGTTGAACCGCCAAATACCGGACTGGACTGGTTTACCAAATTTTAGCACTAGGGCCTCTAGTTTCGGAGACCGGGCAAGGCGGAGGTGCAGCGCACCTGCGCTTCGCCAACTGGGTGTGGCCAGGCAGATTTTGCAAGTTTGGCACACCGTGCGAGCTGGAACAGCTACTCCTTTTTCCCACCACCGTCCCTCCTACCTGTGCAAGCCGGAAAGAGGGAGGAGAGAAGGCATGGAGTGGGTTTTACACACATCACATCAATCAAATGAGCTCCTCTCCTCGCCCTTAAATGCGCCACGCGAAGGCGTAATGAGAGTTTACTCAATTCGCCATGGCAGAAGAGAGCAGCAGTGTCAGACGGCCAAACTTCTCCCAGGAGGAAACTGATGTTTTGGTCCGGGAGGTCCAAACTCACAGTGTCCGAATATACGGAACTGCGAGCAGACCTCCACGGGCTGATGATGCAAAGGTAGCCTGAGAGGAGGTCACCACAATTGTAAATCAATGTTGCGTTTCTCTCGTGCGCGCTCGCTCTCTCTCTTTCTCTCTCGCAGTCTCACTCTGTTTCTTTCCTTTTGACTTTTCTAAGATGACAGATGCTGAATATATACTCCCTATCTGATGCTGTGGCTGTTTGTGGTTGGCTGAGAGGGATGTGAACTCATTAGTTTGCAGCTGTGTTAATCAAATCAGGTTGGGTTTCCATTACGCGTGCCAAACGTGCCAAACGTGCCAAACATGCCAAACGGTGCCAATCCCCTTTGATCTGACATCAGATGTGACGGGACAGTCGATATAGAGATACATTTATGTGCTGATTGCAGATAGTTGCATTGAATAGTGGTTTGTGGCTATTTATTGCATTGTTAATGTGCCTGACATTCTGGAAACCTGCCTGTGAGGTTTTGGTAATGTGTGCACGCTGTTTGCCGGTCAGCCAAACTTCCACTTACACCGGCTACGCTCTGCCTGCGCTGACAGTAGACCTGGTTTCAGCTGGCGAGTTTTTAGCGCACCTTCGGCGAAGCCTTTTGGCACGAAACTGTCACTGCGCCAAGCTGGATCTGTCGACACCTCCCCCTGCTGCGCCGCCACACCCATCTCAGCGCACCCCGGTCTGCCAAACTACCAAACTGAGCGTGCCTTGGGTTGTGCTGCTCGAAACTAGCTCTGTGAGCGGTTCGCCACCCTGCGCCACCCTGCGCTGCACCAGGAAACTAGAGCCCTAGGTGTCACAGCTGACTCAGCAGTTTCTCCTGAGTAGAACTTAATGACACTGTGTCACAACAGCAAGTGAGCGTCCAATTTACACATTGCATCACGAAACATCTGAGTTCTCTGTCCATATTGAATGCATTAAATATGCACTTCTATTACACCATGCAAACAAACCATGTAAATATCAGCTGTGCGCTCTACATCATACTGAAGACTGTATTGTGTAGATAATTTCTCATTTCAACATCATGAATCAGATGTTACATAGGAATACATAGAAATATGGCGTCTGAAAAAACACCAGATCGCATCACTCGGGGACAGTTAGGACACCTCTTTTATCCATTTCATGCTGGTGCAGTTTTAGTTTTCTTGAGAGAAACTTTGCCATGTATCGTCTCATCCCCTCAAAAAACACATTTACTTCCTAGTAGCGATGGGCAAAGCAGTTCTTTAGATGTTACTGAATCACTAGAATCAGTTCATTAAAAAGATTCGTTCAAAAGATTCGTTCTCCTGACTGCCCTGACTGTGCACTGCACAGTCCGACTCAGTCTCTCTCCGTTGCTGCTGCTGTGTCTGCCCTGCACTGGTGAGTCTCATTACTGGCCAGCCTAACGTTTTAAGTTTGTTTATCTGGAAACTAAGTCTGTTAAAACAATGGGGAGGTGTGTGATTGTGTTCATGTGGCTTGACTCCTGGCTACATTCGCCGTTAGCTTGGAGAAAACTTGCCCTATGAAAGTGCTATCGCTGAGAAGAAATGATTTGAATCACTCAGGAATCAAGGTTACGTCGTTCACTGAGTGATTCGTTCACCGAGTGATTCGTCATTAGGGTTGGGTGCCGAAACTCGGTACTTTTTGTACTTGGTACCGATTCACGTTGGTACTACCCAGTACCGATTCACTTAAAATGAAACGGTGCCAAATTTCAGTACCTGAGGTGGAGGCGGAGCGAGAGCGCATGACTCGCACCTCAGACTCAGCAACAATGGCGACAAAAACAATGTGCAGACAAAAGTTAACGTAGCACTGTTCCTAAATGTTTTCAGTAAAATGTTGAAACTGAGAAGTTTAGACTATGGGCCCGAACCACGCATAGTGCGTTAAAATTCACACCCGTTCTTCTCTGTGGATTTCCTCCGCGACCGTGCGTAATAGCGAGCAGCCACACATATCAGCGGAAACAGCAGAATTGTAGCTTTCCGACAAGGCCAAGCACTTGTCGGTAATCCAATGTTTTCACAGCGAAAAATTAGAATAAAATGATGTATAACAGAGCTTTCATACAGCTTTGCACACACATTACTCTTGGATGGATTACTCGCGAACGCAGGCTCGCACAGAAATGCCACGCATATCACATGAAACGCAGGACCACACACATCATTGTGCTGTCATCCCATCACGTTCTAAATACAGATCAATTAGCTACAAAATAATAACTTGACGGATTTCTTTACAATCCATTATACAGATCTTGTTGTCAGTCACTTCATATAGTGAGAAATATCATATCTTACCACGTCTTAGGCTTGCGTGTTTGTCCCTGTCTATCCACATTTGTAGTCCGGCTTTCAAGATGCAAATATCTCCATATTGTCCAGTTGACACTCCATCAAACTTTGTATGACAAGACCAGCCACTTCACCTTTGCGCACCCAGACAACTGTAGCCTGATTATGCATGCATGACAGGGCCGTAGTCACCATATACATTGAGGGGGACATGTGCCCCCCCACCAATGCCCAAAATGTCTCCCCAATATATAACTGAAACTGAAAAACAAATATTATCTTGGAGGACATCATTGCACTTGGTTGACTATTTTTCTATGATCTTAGATGTAAATATTGCATGTTTCTTTCAGATAAAACACATTTTTGACTTGTGAATGAGTCAATGGAATTTCTTGCAATAATGAAAAAATACTGGCAATCATGTCCGCCTGGCACAAACCACGTTTTGGACAACTGTGAAGTGACAGAATGTCCCAGCATCATGGTTCTTATATTACCAGATTCCAGAGAGTCTCCCCTCTTCATATATGGTAGAATTTGTCTTTTTCCAACTTGCTATGCTGAGATACATGTAAAAATGTAAGAATTTAGGCACACAGATTTGTTTTTTTTCATTGATATAAAAATTAATATAAAATACAGGCACATAGAAGAACATGAAATGATGGCAAATCTGGTTAGCCCAGATTGTCCTGAAAAAAACAAGATACAGCATGTGTATGTAGCCTTTATAATGACTGTGATATGAGCTTAAAAGGCAGTAAAAATACCCCAAAAAGGCCTAGGGCCCATAGGGTTAAAAAGTACCGAAATAAGGTATCGTTTGGTACCGGTACCGAAGTCCAGATACCGGTACCGGTACCGTATCGGTTCAATTATGAACGGTACCCAACCCTATTCGTCATGCAATAAGCAGTCCCTCCCTGCACCCGGCTGCCTCATGACTCACGAGTGATTCATCGTACGCACGGACCAAATCGGCAGATCCGCTCCCAGCCTGCATGCTCGCTGCTGAGCTCAACTGAACTGAGAAAAGAACAAATCAGTTCCGGAAGTGATTCAGTTCAGTACGTTCACTCAACAGATTCGTTCTTTTGAACGATTCGTTGGCAAACGACACAACACTACTTCCTAGTAAACAATTACATGCCAAATGTGCCACTTGTCCTCCCTCCCAGCTTTCCTGAAATGTGAACTCCTTCATGTTGCCGGTGCTCAGCTTGGCGGTAATTTCTACACAGCCCGTCAGACACCAGTGGCTCCATTAGTCCATTTATAATCACAAAAACATAATACTTTGTTTATTAAATTGCCATATTGCTTATAACAAATGCAATACAAGTTGGATTTAGGGTTGTGACGCCATCAGCACAGGTTGCTGATGTAGACTACTCTTCAATGTGTCATAGCTTGCGTAACATCAAAGTTTTTTAAGCTTTTACACTGGACTGACAAAACCATAAATGGACCCAAGTCTACTGTGACACTTTAAATCTTGAAGCCTGTGGGTTCAGAAGTGCATGGCTGTAGCTGTCCAACTTAAATGTATAATTTTCCCCATCTGCCTGATGCATACTTATGCACATCATGCTTCACTTTGACAACTGATTTGACAGAGGAACCAAGCACACAATGCGACGACCTGTAGGCTCACCACCCCAGGCATAAATATTTATAGGGATGCCAGGAGGCCAAGGAGAGTCATTTTAACCTTGTGGAGACCTGAGTACAGCATCCTCGAGTCAGAAACCTTGTTCCTCATCATCTTGGATAATAGCAACTGCTGCAGGTGTCATGTTGTAAAGTGCAAAATAGAAGAGGAACAATGAAAGATAAATAAAAGTCTCGTCGAAAGTGTGATGACTGCAGCAGAGGCTAAGGATGCCATTGAGGGGGGAGAAAGCCACACTGGAAGCGAGACAGTGAGTGTGGGGGTGTGAGATGAAACGGTTGGGGTCGGGGGGGGGTGATAATGAAGTATGAGTATATGGAGCTGGTCTGAGAGACAGAGCTGGATGCAGAAAGCAGCTTACTCACACTGGTGGTGAATCATTGTGCCCTGCCTGATAAGCTCTGACTCACTGAGAGGAGGGGAGAACAGAGGAGGAAAAAGCGGAGTGTAGGTGGAAAACGAGCAGAATATGTGTGTGTGTGTGTGTGTGTGTGTGTGTGTGTGCGCGCGCACGCATGTGTGTGTGCGCGCCCCCATGTGTCCACCACATGTACTTGAGCTACATACAAACTGCTACAGCTACATGGACCCATATGAGCGCATGGCTCGTGGTTTGTGTGTGTGTGTGTGTGTGTGTGTGTGTGTGTGTGTGTGTGTGTGTGTGTGTGTGTGTTTGCTGCAGTAATGACAGTGAAGGTCAGTTGCGTGGGTGTGTCTCAGGCCTCCCAGCTGTGGCCCGGGGCTAAGGAGCCATCACTGTCACATCTCTGTCTTGCTGCTGTGTGCTGCTGGCCCAGCAGCACACAGCACTGACTCACATACATACACACACAGCCCTGTGGCTCTGAGCCCCACACACACACACACACACACACATACACAGACACACACACATAAACTAACCTGAGGATACATAAGCACATGGAGACTCACACATAAATACACAGAATGAGATGTCGTGTGAACATATATTGTGCATGCTCTGACCATATGAACTTCAGTTTAACTACACACACACATATCGTCATCATCATCATCATCATCATCATCATCAAAACAATCCTTCTACATTCCTGCAGTTAAAAGCATAAAGCATGTCCCCTTCTCTAATATTTGAACCCAATGACCTTGTCCACACTCATTCAGTCACTGGTGGAGAGAGAGCACAATTAATCCAGCAGCCTGCTCCGTAGTCTCTGCTGTATCGTCTCAGCTCTCTGCTGTATTCAGCAAATATGTACAAAGAATCTTGTCTGGAAGTTTTGTGCTTCTACAAGCACAAAGTCAAGCAGAGTGAAGGTTTAGAGGTGAACACGACCTGCTCAACATGATGCCTCAATCTTCAACTCTGTGCCTACACTGGTATCTCTGTGGGTCTTTTCATTTCTTTCTAGAATCCAAAAATCTAACCCTTGAAAACTGAGTCTAAATCTCAGGTTCTCCACTGACATGCGAGTTCAAACAAACTGAGGAACCTTGAAAGAGACACTGTCAATGTAACACACTAAACTACTGCTGCATCTAAAATCTGACACTTGTGCACTTACACTTGCTATTTTGAAAGATGCATGGCAAAACTCAGTGACACCATAGAAGTGTATAAATATATATAAAGTTAGCTTGTTGGCTAGCTAACAGAAGCACATTTAATCGTGACGTTAGATGTGCATTGCATAAGCTGTAAGGTCTATGGGCATATGTGGCATTTGGTGTTTACGTGTGTTAAATTGATTTCAATATTAGATTTGTGGACAGATGTTTGACAAGTTGTAAATATTTGCAAAAAGTGGCAGCTATAAATTTGGCAGATCAGCTTGTGATAATGCCGCCAGTATCAGCCATCTTTTAATAAGATGCCAATAAAGCACATTTATATTTACAATAATAAACAAATAAATACAGAAAAATACAAGTGAGCAATAAGTAGATTTAACAAGCAAATATTTTGGCGAGTGACAAACACTGTCAAAAGCTGCCGATAATGCTCTGCCTCGTTGTAAATCACCGAGCAGAAGAATAATAGCTGTCGACCATCATTTCTGTTAAGTGCACAACAGCCATGTTTGATCTGAGACACTACCCTGTCAAAATTCATGCTCTACACAAGTACATAGTGTACAGTGTACTGCAGGTGAGTGTACAAACAGAAGTATCTGATTTGAGACACAGCATATGACTTATTATATCACATTGATACAACAGTGAAAGTGAAAGGCACCCAGCTTGTTAAGGTGACTGCCTCTTCCATTAGCCCTTGCAGAGACATACAGCAGGGGGCTGGGCTTCTTCCACTCCCCTTCAAAAAAGAAATATATGTGACCTCTGGCCATATTGTAGACCTGAAATGGGCTGATGCTATAGCACGCACCTCGGTGTCCCGCTCTCCCTGCCATCCTCACGCTGGCCTCTTTATTGCCCAATGCATGGCACATAAAAAGGAGAGCACATTGCGCAATTACTACCTAATTAACTAGCCGATATTTTATGTGGTCAGTGAGGCCGCAGACAGACTGCAGATCATTTGCCAGGATTTTAGAGGATGTGTGTCTTACTGGACCGCTCTTGGTCTGATTTACTGACCTCCGCAGCTAATTTGTGTGCGTCTATGTGTGTGTTTGTCTACATGTGAGCTTGCTTAAATGAAAGAGGGCACATACTGTATGTCTTTGGAAAGTGTAGGCCATTTGTCTGAGTCATGGTTTATACCTTACATCGCTCCCCATCCTCCTCCCCTTTCCTCCTTCATCCCCACCTCTCTCAGCCCTTAACAGCAGCAGGTTTGCATTGGGATTTGAGGTGTAATTAAATTCAATAAATAGGCGAAGGTGAAGAAATAAATCAAGCGGAAACTGATAAACAACAGGAGATTAAATGCCACTGAGCCGTGCAAACAAATATTTCAATAGAATTTTCAACAGAGGGCACTCAGGGCCCCCTGCAAACCTCAAAAACTTTTCAAACTGAAAGTCAGCTCACCAAAGCCGCCACTGCTATAATTATGTTTGACGCTGTCGTCCTCATTGTCATCATAATATGGCACACAATAAGGAAATAAATAACCATTTGAAGGGCATGGATTGTAGGAGATGACAGGCGATGTTCCTGCCCTCTGTCGCTCACACACCTCATCATCCTCCTGCATCATCGCTTATTCAGAGGCCAGCCAACTCTTTATTAATGACTATTGAAGTAGCAATTAATGCTGCATAATACATGAACTACAGCTGTGCAAATCTGAATAAAGTCTGATTAGGTGCTAAAGAGGATAGGGGCAACACTGCTGGTGCATATTAATGCTACCATTTTAGTGAGGGGGGGTCAGTAGGAGTGCTCTTTATGCCGGACTGGCCAGATGAAGCCAACAAATCAGTTACCCAGGCAGTGCTAAAAGTCAGTCACCTTGCTAGTCAGTAACAAAGACCAAAGCAACTCAGAGGGAGGGAGGCCATAGCACCCATGCTCCTGTTCAATTTTAAGCAGTGTGAGTCATAGTGCCTTGGTTCACACACTGATTTGCTTGCTCTACTCCATACTGCACCATACTGCCCTCCTGGGCATAACAAGCCTAAGTGCTTAAAGTCCCCAGAATGGAAATGAGGTCTTTTTTTAACAGGCATCGTTCAAGGCCACACCTGGTGCACTGAAAGCACCCAGGTCCACTGCTCTATGAATTAATGAAGGATCCTAGCAGCAGGGAGGTCAATCTCTGACTCCAGCGACTCATTTAGAGGCCTAAGAACGGGTATGAGAAACCCCACTGAAATATCCGCTTCCGTGTGGGTGTTTGTATTGTTTGCCTGCTCATTCTGCCTCCATTGTCTTGATTGAAATGTGCTGTCCAACCCCAGATTAAAATGACAAGGACAAAAATGCTTCCACTCCGGCCTTTTTAAAATGATCACCTATATCCATTCTTCTCTCCAATCCACTCTCCTTCTCTCTCTTTGCTTCTGCTCTTTCGCCACTCAATAAATCTTTAATTCCTAAAAATACAGTCTCCAGTCTTCCCGCAATCTCTCTCTCTCTCTCTCTCTCTCTCTTCCACATTCTCAGGCTCCCTCTCTCCCACTCTTTCCTTCTCTTTTCTCCTCCACTCTTGTCCTCTTTTGAACAGCTGCTCTGCCTTTATTATGTTGCACTCTCTCTCTCCCTGTCTGGCCTTTCACTCTAATCCTCCAATTGCCTTTCACATGCACAATATTCCCCCCTGAGCCCCCCATTCCTCTGACAGGCTTTCACATATTAGATTAGGCTTAGCTTTGTTTATTTATTTATTTATTTAGTCGAGGCTATTGTCTCTGAAACTTTTGCCAGCCCGAATTCTCCCAAAAAAAGCCACCGACTGTAATTTACAGCTTGTTTCTCTTTTCCGGCAGCAACATTCTGTTACATATCAATTTGGCTCTCATGTGCTCTACTGCAATCATTCTTTGGTGCTAGTTTTTGGCAGTGAACATGGCGGCACTCGCAGAGTGTTTTAGAACAGGCTGTCTAATGGAAGCTTGCAGCATTTTGTGGTTTGCAGTCATTCGGTGGTAAAAGAAATACACGGTAGCAAATGGGTTGAGCAGTCACCCATTAAGCCGGCCACCAGCACCTCAGTCTAATTGTGGTAATGAAGTCCAGGCTGACCCTATAATGCAAGGTCCATGCATGCTGCCATCCTGACGCTTTTATAGACCTGACCTGAGTTATGACCCTCTCTGTGATAGGCTAGTGGAGAGAAAGATGGAGAGAGGGATGGGAGGGGGAACAAGAGAAAATAACACAGCATGGGAGAGCGCAAGAGAGAGCAATAGACTGCTAAAAAGTCAGGCAATGACAGGTGGACAGAGGAAGGGGTTTCCAGTAAATCATTATAATGAAATGAGTCATTTACCTAAAGGACAGTGTAGCTCCAAGGGACTGATATTGAAGAGGTATATCCTGGCCTGGTCCTACCCTTCAGCCTTCCCCCTTTGGCCCATTAGCCCTGGGGCTGGCCTTCCATCTCTGTCCCTATCTCTCTAACCTCTCTGGTGAGCAGGCCCCATCAGGAATCAATAGCCATGTCACAGGGAACCCACGCAGCTTTGACACCAGTGGATACGACAAAAAAAGTCCATTACACGGCAGTTATCTCCATTACTGCTGAGCAACTTGGTCTCAAAAAGGCGCCGAATGGAAGACGGCAGGCTGAGGAAATCGGCGAGGGCGGTGGTGGTGACAGGTTGTGAAGCTCTAATTCAGAGCAACATGTCTGATTAACCTGCATCTCTCCTTTGGGATCTGGTCTGTGTGCCTGGCAGCAGACAGAACACAACAACACGCGTGCTCTGAAACAGGCAGAGAGATGTATTTATGTTCACTACCTCCATGTGCATTCACAAAGATCTACCAACACCTATACACAGTATGTCATAATTCTGGCCATGTGTTTAATGTCCTTTACCTTAGTTTAATAGAGCTGCGATAATGAACGAGCTGCTTGTTCCAAAAATCATTTTCACCATCCTGAATTTTCTTTCAATTCCATCCTCTACATCACACAATATAGAAACACTATCTCCCAGATGATGTAGTGATTATGTAAATGTAATCATTACATCATCTTGTACATGCACATGTACGTAGAAGAATCTTAAGCTGTGTGACTGGATGTTTCTTACCAAAGTGCACATCGGGAGTCGTAATTCTTCTCACTACTACTTTGTTTTATGTACACGGGCTTGTGCATTCAACTTTTTATCAAATAACCAAATGATTTCTAATTTTTCTATTCTATTTTGCCATGTGCACTAAAGCCAGACACACACTACATGAGAATCAGGCCAATTTTGGGCTTGATTCACTCCTCTCTGCAATTGCCAGCAAAGCCCGGATATTTTTGATGGTTATAAAAATCATCTCACCAGATTTTCCTGTTGTGTGAGGTATATTAAGAGTGTTTTTTACATTCTCGATCTGCTCAGAAGTCCACCCTGGCAGATTCTGGTTGTTTGTGAATGGATTCTGTTACTGTGTGCTGAGCTTTTTTGGGCTCTCCTCACACAATAGGAACAGGACTGGTAAATGTATCAGTACATACAGTTACATGTGGGGTCTCTCACATTTTTAAAATCGGTTAAGATTTGAAAAATCTTTTAGTGTGAGCAAGGCTTAAGCCATGAAAGTGCACCGACTGTGAGTCACCTCTCATTTCATACAGAGAAAATGAATGAGGCTTTTACTTCCAGAACCAGGGGCTACTGAAATAGCTTCTCCCACTTCAAAACTCCTCATACCTAAATGACAAAATCAGTGACCCACATGAATGCTCCGCAGCTCTTATTTATGCCTTCCCTATGGTTAGATACAAATATAGATATATTGATAAGGCTGGAGAGAGATAATTAGGAGAGATCAACGTCATAGCTAAAATAAACCAACATCTACTGGGCCAAGGAGGCAGGATGCAAACTGACAATCCCTGGTGTCAAAATCACACGCTTATTAGACCTAGGAGAGGGGAAAGGCGTGATTTGTACTATTATCCATCCATCCATACCAACACTTTTAATGTCGATACTGTAAAACATCGCCACGCTAGTTTGACTTTTGCTGTTGAATATAAAACAAAAGCACTGGCCATTTTAAGCAGAACCAATGTTGATGTTTTTCTGATGAGAACAGTTTCAATGTACAGAGTGCATTAGTGCGCTGTCGGGTCCATGCAGAGGGAGACCTATGGGACAGGAACCATAAAGCAATGTGACACTGTTCATTGGGCTTCACCTTGGCCCAGTAACCTTGATCAGTCAGGGCATCAGTCAATGTTTAATTGCTGAAATGTTATGTGTGGGATGTGGGTGGGGTGGTGTATTCCCAGAGGGGGAGACTCTGTCCTCAGTGGGTTTCCTCTGTTCGCTCTCTGCTCCCCTCCTGCCTCTGGCTTGCTTTATGACACTCATTTGCCTGATTAGCTAAACAAACGCTGACTGCTCCCTCACTCACCTCTACAAACACACTCGCATGGACCTTCGCTCTCTGTTCCCTGCTTGTGTGTCCAGTATGTGCATGCGAGGACTGCGCGCATACATGTACACTCACATTCATATTTCCACGTGCAGCGCTTTAGAATGTACAATGTGGATGCTGGAAATTATCAGCTGTAAAAGTGCTCATAAATCATTACAGGGTCTGAATCAGCAAACAGTAGCATTAATCAGTGGCTTTAGCACAGATACTGTACAATTAATGCAATCTATTTATCTTCATTTAATATGTGTGGGATGAGCACACTGTACAAGCTCAACGCTTTATAATGTATGATAGCCTCAGAATGAAATAAGAAGATTCCAGTAATGTTTCTGCACTTTTTGCACATAGCATGCATGTGTAAGGTATGCAAATGGGCATTTAGATCCTCCCACCGTCGAAGAATTGCGACATAACGTTTGTCTTAGTAAAATACAGCCTTTGATGCACAGAGCTTCTGTGGTAATGAAAGCAATAGGTCTCTGTGAGTGGAGATTGCTTTTCCAGAGCTTCATTTTACAGCCTGGTGTTGAATACACTCCTCTGGCAACTCCTCTTGAATGTTTCATCACAGACCAGATCCCAGGGGTTGGTACAACCCCCTCATCACACATACACACTCACTATGAGGAGCCTTCACATCATGCATGTGGAGGATATGAGAGTCAACTGGATGCCATTTCATCTGCTAGGGGAGCGATTTGATTGCATATTCAATGTGGGAGGATACAAACATGATAGAATGTCAAGCCGGGCAGCTATAGTAGCTACAGTCGAAATAGCTTTTCCAGGCGTCAAATTATCCCTTCTTATCCATGGCTTAAAATACAGTTTTCATGTGGCCACATGTTCATGGTCACATTTGTGAAAACATGTTATTATAACACTGAAACAGCAATTTCTTTGCCGTATTTGAGGTTTGGGTCCACCTCTTCGATTTTGCTATTCGCCCCGCGGATTCGTGCCGTGCTGAAATGGGTTTAGACAAGTGGGAATCCACAGTAGGTGAAACATTATAAGTCTGCTTATTTTCTTGCCAAATAATCAGTCATACAATCTTAATATAATCATGCCATCCATAAACGCTAGCCCCTGCCAAGAAGATGCCAGATGGCTTATTGAGCGATTGTGATTGACGCATCTCAGTACAAAAACAGAGTGATTTTCTTCGACTCGGTAGTTCAACAGAACTATACAGTACATCTGTCTCCGAGAACAGACAGACAAGACAACAATGACACAGAGCCAGTGGAGCCTAGTCTTTGAAGAATGTCGGGACTGTGTCTAGATTGAAACCACCTACCTGGGGAAAGCCTGTATGTGTGTGTTTCTGTGCGCATGTGTGTATCACATGCATCGGAGCATGTGAATTAGTGTGTGTGTACAAGCAGTCGTTATGCTTGCTTTGCTTGACTTCCTGTGAGTGCGTGTGGGTGTGGGCACAATGTTTGTGTAGTGTCAGGTAGAGGAATTTACGTTAGCGAGCTGGAAGCACGTGTATACTGCTGCCTCTGAACTAGTCTTCAAAGGCACGCCTGGCAGCTGCTTTCATTGTGCTGCACACTGGGCCATGACTGTAACCCAGAGGTGGGCGAATGGCAGTCCTCTACCAATAATACACACACATACACAGATACATAAATAAAGACGAGAGCGTGATGGAAAATACTGACAATATTCACATGAATGCTTACTCCTAATGAATGCATTCCTACTGCATAGTCTGTTAAGTTCTCTTATTGTATGAGCTCAGAAGGTCAGCAGCACTCGTATGAAGACATTTTCTTTATGATTAAAATAATACAGCTGTGAAAACGTGCTCCAGAAAGTATTTATTAGCTTGTTAGACATGAAAGTGTGCAACTTTAGTCTTTGTTTTGTGTTAAGGGGGCTCTGAAAGTATTCAGTGTCTACCAGATGTACTTTTCTCTTAAAAAAGCAAAGAAGTCAAAAGTCAAAAGTCAGATGTTAGTGGGGCATGTACACATGATGGATTAAAATATCCGCTGCACAGAATCTGCTGTGGACACCGCTGTCACGGCTAGAATTGAACCCATTGCTCACAGGCCAAAGGCTGCGATTCACAACATAAACTCTGTCTGCACTGAAATTCCATCCCCAAACACATAAACACTCAAAAAAATAGAAATAAATAAAATCTGTATGTTCCTTTGCTGTTCGGGGTTAGGGCTTGGGTTATATACGGTATATACTATATTGGTCGTTTCAAATGAGAGAGGAGAGAACAAAGAAGGGAAGAAAGAAAAGAAAAGGGTCTGACGCTTTAAACATAAGCACACAATAAGGGCTGAAGCATTCAGCTTTTAATTAACATTAGCCATATCAGCATGGAGTAATTTGAAATTGTCTTTAGGACTTCAGAGAGAAGGACTGAGAGACAGAGACTTTAAACCATTAAGCTCAGCTGATAAACCAGTCATACCGGTGGAATCAATATCTCTTGCTATAATTTGATCTCTTTCACTTTGTATTTTGCGTCTTTTTTAGAAACACATGGTGCTTTCCTTCCTTCCTTCCTTCCTCCCCCTTATCCTTTTGATCCAGCCCCCTTTTCTTTCCGCATTTCTCTTCCTTCAAGCTTCATCTTTTTTTCCCATATTCTTTTTCCCCCCCCATGTTCTTTATTTCTTCTTGCTCTCAGCTTTTCTCTTGCTTTTATCTCCACTTCATACAGAATAACTGTGCGGCTTGGTGAGTATAATGAGGCTGTTCCTCTACAACTTCAAACCTTCCCTTCACCCGTTTGCCAGGGTTCTAAAACAAACCCGTGACAAATATTTTGACATTCAGACACAAGGGAAGACGTGTGCAACGATTCCGAGCATTCTGATTCATCTTCTACAAAAACAAAAAAAGTAATAGAAAGGAAAAACCCTTTAAAAATACTGTAGAGTAAATGAGAAAGAGAGCCCAATCAAATGCTGATGTGGTTTCCTTTTTTTCCCCCGTTTTAACTGTAGTGATCTCTTTGATCCTGATATTAGCTGTCCACTGTGGAATTAGTAAGCATTATACTGGAGCTTATTTAGAGTGAGAGTAATTAAAGCCAAGAAAAGGCTCTATATGTTATGTTGTAAACGATTTAGCAGGCCAGCAGTGTACCACATTGTCATGGATCACAGTAAATTAGCCTGGGCAGCTTGTTGTGCAGATACACAGTCACTGTAGCACGTTTATAACAGTAATTGCTGTGAATGAAACGCCCATGGTACTGTATAGCACGCCACTCCACAATAAACTTGATTATTATGGTAATTATATAAGTATAAAACACTTTAGCACGAGGGCCTAGATTTATCATCACAATTGCTGTAAGTGCATTTACAGAGCTGGGAATTGGGACTCTGGCTATTCAAAGGCCAAACCATTGAGTTGATGGGAGTTTAGCAAAATTAGAAATCCATCTGGAGAAAAGGCAACGTTCTTTCCATTGTGATCATAATCATTTTTCTTGTTCTACTATTGATTTAGCTACGAATGCTACGGTCGCTTTTTGCTCCAAAGGACAGCGAGGGAAGGGAGTGGTTAAGGCAGGATGAAAAGATAGAGGGATGGTGGGATAAGAGGGCGGAGGAGGAGGGTCGGTGATGAGTCTTGAGCCGCCCTGAGCAGTAATGAGGAAGCAGTAAAAATGAGACGGCATTGTGTTGTACTTTAAGGTAGTTCATCTTTAAAATGAATAGTCCCTGAAGGGCCAGGTGGTTAATGCCATTTATTAATAGACAGACAGGGCCAGCAGTTTGGGCTGTGGCCCTCTGAGAGCCCTTAGTTAGGATGTAGAGAGAGAGAGAGTATAAGTGACTGAGAGATAAAAAGAGAGAGTTTGGGGTGGGGGTGGGGGCTGCAAATGAAGGACAGAATGGTACTGAGATCGTGTTAAGCCTGCCTATTGATTGCAACGATGAGCTATTAGAGGTGCAAGGGTGTTCCCAACTGTCAATAAAGACATTTTGATTAAAAAGTGATGACATTTAAGATGGAATCAACTCCCTAATGCCAGCTAATCACCAGAGACATCATCTCACTCCTTCAGGCCAAGGTCAATAGGTCAGAGGTCAGGGCTCATTTGGGAAACTTTCATTACTTGATCATGTCAAAGGGTTATCAATGGATGATATACCGAAATGATATGAAACATTTATACGTGTTATTTTTGCATATGTAAGAGACCAGTGCCTAACCCCCAGAGCAAGGAGCATAGAGCGGCGTATGTCTGGTCCTGAGCCCGCAGTGACCTGGCCTACTAATGAACCAACAGGCATTACCTCCCTGTTAGCCCACTCAGCGCCCCACCATTTGTCATAAACTGGGGGGAGCTGTCACAGGCGGGCTGAGGGCTGAGGAGATGCACCACACAACGGCAGCAGCGGTACAGCTGCCTGAGCCTAGCACTGAGCTGTTTTCACTGGGAGCCAGAGCATCTTTAGCTGCCTCCCAGGACACCACACAGCGACAGCTCTTGCCAAATAGCTTTCATTACGTGGGAAGTATCAGTCTTGATAAAAGATCCAAACAAAGGATGGGAGGTGGATTTACTGTGCTGCTTCACCTGGGCTCTGATAATATTGTTGGTGTCGGGAGTAAAATATCACTGCTGCCATTTGCACACATCTAAATCTTTGAGTGTAGACGGTGTCAGTGTGTAGCTAGCTACAGGCCATATTGCTATTGATTGGTGAAATGATAGAACAATTTCTTACCTGATGTTGGAGATGCACCAGAGGCGATGGCATGGGGGAGAGAAAGAGAGAGAATTTGATTAGTGGTGGCCTTGTACGGTATACAGTACATGCTCAATAGGGAAGTACAAAGGGGGCTGAGTACACTCCATTATTACACTACTGCAGTCAAGTCTGCAAACTCCACCCCGAGAATCAATTAAGCATTTCCTCTGTGGTTTTACCACATTAAGTGATAAAAAACTGCCATGAGTGCAATCTGACAGTTTTATATAAAAGATCCTAAAGAGTGATTTACTGTTAGACTCTCTAAGTTAGGAGCAACACCACAACACAAGTCAAACCCCAAACAGATACTTATTTGTAGTTACATGTGTGTATAACCTCTTGCTTATTTACAGTTGATGTGTGTGCCCGAGGGCTGAACTGATAAAATGTATTTTCATCATTTATAAAGATTTAAAATTAATGATAACCATCATATTATCTAAGTTTAATATAGCTGCAATCAGGGATGCACAATAATATCGGCACGTCATCTGTATCCTCTGATATTGGCTTTAAAATGAAAGTAAATAAAAGTAAATGAAATCAGATCCAGCCAACATGCTTTTTCTTATTCTGCACAATGAATAAATATTACTTACACTGACAAGTATTGTATTTCACGTCTCCATCTGCTGGTGGGCCATCACAATAAGAGTATGCATGCATAATATGATGTTAATTCCACAACATAGGAGACTTGACGATCACTAAACTTAGGTGGGGAAAAAATGGATATTTCGATATCTGTAATCAGCCTAATGAGTGTTTCTATATTGGCATAGCAAATATCAGCAAAAAATCTAATATCCTACATTACTAGTTGCAATGTATTATGGTCTTTTTATTTATCACAAGTCTGACGAAAGAAATCTCTAGTATGCCGATGTCTCGTTAGCTGACTAGCTAGCTAGCTAATGTTGAATTGTTATTTCTGATTTGTGCATGACAGTCCCACATTTTGACATATTTTCATATTGTGTTCTCCCCCCCATCTGATGGCAAACCATGGCAACCCAAAATTTAACTCAAATCCAGCAGTGACATTGGTGCACACTCCTCTGATATTAGTGCAGACTGACAGGGTAGAGGCACGAGTTGCTAACGTTTGCCTACAGAACCTCACGAGTTGTCTGGTAATGAAGCAGTCTTTTCATTTGATGACATGTTTGATCGATTGATAGCATGAAACTTAAGTTGTGAAAGAGTCATGAGTATCCTGACAACTGCAAAAGCCTGTATTTAGCAGGGATGGGAATTGAGAACCGGTTCCTGTTAAGAACCGGTTCCAACTGGTTCAATTCATCGACATTATTAGCCTTTATGCTTAACGATTCCCTTATCGATTCTTTTCATTACGCCAAATCTATGCTCGTCAGTCAGCAGCATGTTCAACAACAAAGAAGACGCAATGGCGGAGAGACAGAAGCAGTCAAAGCTGTGGCTTCACTTCACACTGTTAATAGCCTCCCTGAAGCTGCTAGCCCACTGTGGAGCCTCGTGCATCCCTGCTCCAGGTACACGGCGGCAGGACGCTGTTGTTGTTAGCCTCACTGGAGCTGCTAGCCTGCTGTGGAACTTCAGTGCATCCCCGCTCCAGGTAGACGGCGGCAGGACGCTGTTGTTGTTAGCCTCCTTGGAGCTGCTAGCCCGCTGTGGAGCCTCACGCATCCCCGCTCCAGGTACACGGCGGCAGGACGCTGTTGTTGTTAGCCTCCCTGGAGCTGCTAGCCCGCTGTGGAGCCTCACGCATCCCCGCTCCAGGTACACGGCGGCAGGACGCTGTTGTTGTTAGCCTCACTGGAGCTGCTAGCCCGCTGTGGAGCCTCGGCGCATCCCCGCTCCTGTTGTCGGATTTCATGGGAACACCAAGGATGGTAAGATGAGGGCAGTTGAGCTGATTTGCACGCCATTTGTTCTTATAATATGCTGGGCTAACTTTTTTTCAAATCTTTCTCATCGTCTTTCTAAACTAGACCATGGCTTTAAGGTTCATAATAAAACGTTATGAAAGTAGATGTCTTGGGTTACAAACAACAGGAGGTGATATCATTAATTCACAGGAGGAATCGATAAGGGAATCGATAAGGGAATCGGATCGATAGGCAGAATCGATAATGGCATTGATATCAATAAAATCCTATCAATTCCCATCCCTAGTCTTTACCCCACAAAAGAGAAATCAACACTGCAGAGGACGCCATATTTACAAATGCAAGTACACCTGACATATCAGTGTCTTGAAGGGTTGTCCCATTTCACAGGGGACGTTTTCAACCGCTACCCCTTGTTAGTCTGTTCCAAGGGGCAAGGTAGTACTTAAAAATGAGGGGTAGAGGTAAAACAAATTTTTCAAATAAAATATCACCATGTTCCATAGCTAATATTGTGATCTACCTCTGCCATTCTTCCTTCCCCTCCCTCTACTTCCTTCACTATGCTGTAAATGATTTGAAAAGCTAAAAGAAAGGTGGTATGCTCACTCACTTGTACAGAATATGTATTGTATATTCATGTTCCAGTCTCAGTGATAAAGACAAAGACATTTTAAGCCATAAAGCAGGCTGAATAGGAATCCTCATCCCCCTAAGCCACACTCCAATGCCCCTTACACCCCCCTGACACTCACTAAGGCTCTGAGTCAAAGTCTTGTTCTCATATCCACAGGAGCCTCCCACCACAAATGTGCTTTAAACACATAAATATTCATTGGCATTGCACATAAACCCTACCCATACGCGAGCAGAAGCAGCCACCTGCATTAACAGGACTCTGTGAGCTAGGCTCCCAACCACCAACCTTCTCTTTACGTATATACATCAGTGGGAGCCTGGGCAAAGCCAAATCCCTGCACCCAATTCCAAAGCAACCTACACTTGGCAGGTGAGATGGTGGAAAGTGCAGCTCGACTATTGATGGTACAGTAACCCTCTGCCATATATAGCTGTTCCACATGATCTTAGTTTGGAGTGTTTAGTGGGCGAGTGTTACTTTTATGCTACTTTTCTGAAATGCCTCCACACAAAGCTGTAGACTGAAGAATAGAGCTGGTTCTGTTTGTGTACTCTGCTGCTTGTTGGCAACATGAAAATACATACACAACACTTTTTATGTATTGTTTTAAATATGTTTCTGTCTGTTCCAGTGTTTTGTTTCTCACACTGCTTCACCTCGCACTGTGTAAACAGCAGTGAACTCGCACCACATGGCAGCAAAAAGCTCCATAACTATTCTCACAATACATCTTTGAAACGGCTGGATCCAGTGTAACAATCAGTCTCAATGTATGAATTTCTACCAAGTTGCTTTGGTACTTTGTGTTAGAAAGTAGTTGAAGACCTGTGGGAAAAAGTTCCCCTTCACCAAAAAAAAAGAAAAGGCGTAAAATCAGAAATTACACAATTTTTCAAGTAACGCCCAGCCATGGAGGATCCAAACCTCTGATCTGCCTAAACTCTTAAGTAAGGATCATCCTCTTTTTTTCAGACCCTGTCACTCAGAGCTCTCTCAGCTGAGAGATTCCCTTTACAGATAAAGCCTGGGGATCTCCAGCCAGATACTCTGTCACTAGAAAACTGTTTTTCCCACAGATTACATCAGCCTTGGTTTTAAACAGCCAGGCAAACAGGCACAGAGACACAAGATGATCACAGCTTCGCCTATCAGTTGCCCGCTTTAAGAAGGCAAGAAGCGATGTGCGGCGAGGGGGTTAAATTTCACTGAGCCCTGGCTTCCCATTCGGCCGCTCTGGAGGACTTCTGTGTGTAATTATTTAAAGGCCTTGTATTACAGTCTACAACAGGAGCGAGCATAGAGAGGGAGGGAAAGATAGACGAAAGGATGGTTGGATGGAGGGATAGAGGGAGGGATCAGGCGCCTGCTGAGGGAGAGTAAAGCCTTTCAAGTTGGTCCTTTGCAGAAAAAGGGTGGGGGTGAGGAGTTACATGATGTGTGTTACCTCCATGTTGCCATGCTGTGAGGCTGCAATAGTCTACAGCCAACAGCCGGCTCCTGGGATCAGCCACAGGGATGAACTAACTCCCTGTGAAATCAGAAATGAACCAACAGCACCACTGCGCACGCATGCGCACTCACATACATATACATCGGCGCTAGTCGGGGTGCTAATTCTGATGCAACAACCTGCAGCTAGAATGCTCCAATGATGATAAACAAACAACATTTTGGATGAGGAGGGACGGATGCAGGGCTGGATGGAAAGAAGGAGAGAGAGAGGGAGAGAGTGTGGCAGTGCTGGGCAAATAAGACTCAGGGGCTTTTTTTTCTAACATGAGATAGTTTCAGTTCTTTTAAAATGTATGTTTGAAGTTGGGGCTCAGCTGAACACAAGCTGTTTGAAAAAGACTGATGCAAGAGTGGAGCAGGAGATGAGAGAGAGGCCAAAAGGAGGGAGAGGGAACGGGGGTTGGGAGAAGACAGAAAAGGATCCATGAGAAAAACATGCGCAGACACTGCGAGACAAATATATGGAAAGAGCATGTGGTTATATTGCAAGACAAGAAAATATCGGCAGAAGGACAGAAAGGAGGCCTCCAGTGGTACGAGGAGGATGTTGCAGCACAAATTCAATATGCAGCTAATATGAAATGATTTTTTTTTTAATAAATGAAGAAATTAAGGGACAAACAGATAAACCTGGGTGAGGCAGGACCTCTAAAAGAAAAGCATTAACATTATAAATTTTTCTTACAAAGAGGTGTAGAAGGACAGGCATTAAACATATTCTGCTAACATAAAATATGATTCAGAAGATTGTGCATAGATTCAGTTCTTGTTAAGAGGGCCTCTTATGTGAGAAGGTCAAAGATGACAAAGTGTCTTTTTTCCTTTCTACCATCCAAAGCCTTTCTCTGTTCCAAGACACACATACACACACACACACAAATTTCTGCGACACTTTAATCAGAGCGTGGCATGCTCTCAGTCCAGACAAAGCCCAATCAGGGCGGTGATAATTTGGCCTCTCCTTCAATCAGCAGCACCGTAATTGCATCAGTCACAATCTCCATTTCATCTTTCATCTCTGTGTCAGGGTGGCGGACAGAAGACAGAAGGACACTCTGAGGCTGAGGCCTATCATTAAAACAGACAACCAGCAAATCCAGGGGAACAGACAAGGAGAACAATACAACAAATTGTTGTCATTTCAATAAGACTCACTCAAGTCCTCCCGAGCATGAACATTTGCTGTGAAAAATGTTAGATTTTGCCTCTTTTCAAAGTGAACATGAAGGCTTTTTTAAAAAACAGAAAATAGCATTAGTAAGAAAGAAATTGTATTTTCTAAACCATTTAAAAACTACAGTTGCTAAGTGCTTGACATGCACATTTACATTTAATGCCATACAATACAAATGAAAAACTACAATTAAATAACTCTTTTTTTTGAAAGTCTAGTCTATGGACTGGCATTTTGTACTTAAAGGCAAACATTAGTATTTTCAACCCGAAGCCTATTTTCCCACTTTTTTTTGTCTAAATGGAGACAACTGTTTTTGAAATTGATCCAGTATTGAGAGAGACGTGAAACAGGCTGCACCATCATCCCTACAGGCAATTATGCACCGTCAATTTATGTCCACTTCAAGTGCTTGGTTTTGCCACTGACAGGCTCAGATTGTTACTACAAGAGTCTGACAACATTTTGGAAAGAATCCTACAGAAAAATGAAACACTTTGCTTCACTTTTTGCTTATCCGATCTGTTTGTTGGTGTGTTTGCCCCAGTCTTGCTCAAGGAGAAGTCTCACTTCTCAAATCTTTTTTAGACGTTTCCACATTGTCACTATCAAGTAAACATTCAGCCATGGCACTGAAGGTCTTTCAGAAAAAAAAGAGCAACTCTTTTTGTGCTCCAACACAACAAACTCTTCCCGGCACTCCTCTTTCCAACTCTCACTGTTTTCACTGTTCTTTTCCTTCAGCAAGTCATTGCTTGTGAGATTTCAGAGCAAGACTTCTCCTTGAGGGAGACTTGGTCACAATAACATGTAGACCAGCGAATGGTAAGCTAAAATTTGGAGTTTCATGTGTCAAGTTTCTATGTGGGGTTTCTCCATAATGTTATCAGACACTTCTAATAACAATATGAGCCTCTCAGTGGCAAAAACAAGCACTTTAAGTGGATGTATATTGATGGTGCATGGTTGCATGCAGGAATTACATTGCTGCCTTTTTGCCACTGTTAGCTGTAGTGGTCTCTCTCAATACTGGACCAACTTCAAAAACTGTTGTCTTAATTAGTCACTTAGACACAAAAACATGGCGAAATAGATGCCAGATTGAAAATACTGAAGTTTCTTTAAAGTATAAAAAAATGCCAATCCACAGACTAGATCAAATGAGAGTTATATACCAGTAATTGTTCATCTTCAATATGTATCAGCAGTGGAACACATCAGTGAAAATGCAAAAGAAAAGAAACCATGCTGTGATCAATCTAGTCAAAGTCTTTGATTTCCAAATTAGAGTATGATGATGGCAATAAAAATAAATGCAATTTAATAATTCTGTAGCACTCCATACAGTAATGAGAACGAGTAAGATAAGGAAGACAGCCAGACAGAGTGATTGAAGAGGATTGGAGAGAGTGATAAGTGAAGGAAAGAAATTATGACTTCTCATGACCTCTGTTATCTTTTAGCAAAGTTAGTCATATATACATTTCACATGTAGCGTAATGCATATGTCATGTAAGTGAAATTAGCCTGTGAATGATTAATGGGACACTTTTTTCAAAAGGAACACAAGGCATTGGCAGAGAAGAATCAATTATATATGTATAGTAGAGATCACGGTAGACCATGAGATGAGGAGTAACACCTGGATCTATAGCTATTCCCTCACAAGGTTCATATTCATTTACAGAAATTTAGCTTTAAATGCTGATTATTAATGTCGCAAAATGTTCCAAAAAGGACTTTAGCCTGCTGAGCCATGTGCAAAAAGAGTGGATTCAAGGCCACAGGAGTGCCTGCACCACCTGGACCATAAAGTCCCTCGTCTTGTTTGAAGTACAGTATATGAACAGATTTGTTTGCGGTGTGAAGGAAATATAGCTGAGGTGATAAGTGTCTTGTGCACAAAGCAGAGTTGAAATGTTGCACAAATGAGGAGATTGATGCTTGGGGGATGAAAGCTCCCTGATCAACTGTACATCTGTGGTAGCATTCATGCCGAACACACTTTCTCAAATACACACACACGCATATCTTCTTTCCTATCCATACATATACAAAATACAAGTCTCTCTCCAAACTACTGGATCAATGCTGGGCAGCATAGATAAAAGCAGACAGAAGGATCAATTTAGATGATCTATGAAAGTTATTAGTAATGACATTTATGAATATTTTATGGAAGGTAGAGAATGTCATCATAAATTTTTATATAAGGAAATGAGGCAGGAATATAAAACAAACAGCATTAAACATTGAACGTGGCCCCCATGTCAAAAGGATTGTGTCCAGAATAATGGGTGAGTTAACAGGGAAGAGGGGGCGGAATGAAAAGAGAGACGACAATCAGTCGTCCTGGATAATTCTGCTTCCTTTTGGAGATGAAAAGGTCGAGCCTGTGTGTCTAACGACCATTAGAGAGGAGGCCAGGGATCACTATGGTGGACTGGAGTGTGTCTGTGTGTGCGCTCAGGGGTTCCTAAAAAGTAAGAGCTATCATCATTTATTCATATATTGATTTGACCTGTTCCCACCAGTTGTGTTGTTCCTCTTATTGCATTGCATTCAAACTAAAAGTCAGCAAAATGTTTTACATTCAATATGCCTGGACCTGGCATTCACTTGCATTTGCAGCAGTTACATGTGCCACAAGAGGAGCCAGCCGGGATGCACTCAACCACATGGAACCAAGGGACACCTGATCCACCACTCCAGACTACACCACACTGACTGAGTACTTCTGTCTTGTCTCAAATCTGAGCTCTTCTGAGCTCTTGATTCAGGCGTGGGCAAGGTATCAAATATATCTGATATATTCTAAAATTATTTTCTGTGCGATACGGCAGAGGATCATGTCATTAACTTGAGACATTCCTTTCACGTTTTAGTAATTTATTCATGCATTTAACACACACACACACACACACACACACACACACACACACACACACAACTGATCAACCCCACTCATTGGTTTATATCAATCCTGTCCTGAGTTCACGGCAATTCAAAACAGGAAGATCCTGGAGCAGGTCTATCATCTGGAGGCAATTTGGTTTCAGGAGAGTAGATGTAATACAGATTACTACCCTCTGCAAAATATGCCACAAAACAATTGCTGCTGAAGGTAGCAGTAAAATTCTGTCACATCATTTAAAACACCACCCCATGCCTAACACTGCAGTCAAACCAACCTCCACACTTTGAAAGAGACGGTCAAAATAGCCGCTATGTTGTTTTGTGGTACGTGTAGGCATTAAGGTAAGAGCATATGGGAACTGACTTCAAAATGAAAGCGACCTTCAGGTGAATGTGATGGGCAATCTCATTCTTTCAATAAGTCAGTCAGTGAACAACAAATAAATGAATAAAAATAAATGAATAAGAAAAGGAATTAATGTTAAATAATAAATGAAATGAAAGGTTATTTTAAGAAATAATAACTACTGCCTGCAAGCTGTATTTCAAAGATAAATTGAATTTTAGCTGTGTGAATATTTAGTCAAACTTAATAATAAAGAATACATGTCCAAGGTCCAATCTGACTTCAGAATGACAGTATACCACCTCAGTGTCATTGATAAACTTCCTGTTTTCAAACACCAATTTCCCTTTAAAATGACAGCACCTCAGAGTTTGCCTGATATCAAACAGAACTGGCAACTCCCTACAGGTCAGTCTTCAGTCTGACATTGCGTCTACTCTAACTGATTTCCATGGGGGACTCAATTTTCCCTAATTAATCACTAGAGACCAACATATCCGCCGGAATCATTTTAAGTCTACACTGATGTGTAGCCATGCCAATATGCCTGTTTTGCTGAGGTAGTAAGAGTGTAGTGGAGCAAAGTAAAACAAACTACGATGTCGGGCAACACTGAAAAGGCATATTAATTTAGAACAGCCTCGATAGCAGTGGCTATCTTCTCTATAGCGCTTACTATTGTGGTTAATACTTTTCATTGGTTCCAGCACACTGCTTCACAACACTTGACAACCACAGCTGACAACAGCTTGCCATCACCATCAGAGCCCTCCGCTGCGTTCATTGGGCGTTTTTTATTTTAACCAAAAAACATATGTTTCATGTCACAATGACAGACAAATCAGTCAACTCGATCTCTGTGAGGTGGACGGATTCAAAGGTCTATACTCAGGCAACCTCAGAGTGTCACTCAGACAGTATGAGGACATATCTAAAATGTCATATACAAGCTGTTTCCTCTAAATTCAGATTAGTTTGCTAGCATAATCACACTGGTATGATCATACGCATTAAAGGGTTAAATCAGTTAACAGTTAAAGAGAAAATATAAAAATTTATCTGTATCGTATATCACGGTATTGCCTAAAAAATAATTATAAGCAACATTGCCCCGTCCTATCTTGAGTTACAGCATGTTCTGTGCGCATACTGTACTTGCTGTTTAGAAAAAGCCTACGCTTTCCTAAAAATGTAGTACTACTGGTGCCTGGGGGTTTCCAGATTCTTCTGTCTTCTACCCACCTTGTGCTCACCTTCTTCAATCCATATTTACATGACAGTGAGTGGACCAGTGTGTATCCTCCTGTGTATCCCTGTAATGTCAGGTGAGGTCTATAAAAAGAACAGCTGATCCCCCACACAGACGGCCAGGCAAAAGTAAAAATAAAGAGATACTGCTCATTTTCATTGGGATGGCACTCAAGCAAAGACGGTGAAATGCACTATAAATACAGGTAGAGGAGCTGACATTTTTACTTCAGACCATAGTCAAAGTGCAGCAGCGTACTGATGTCCTTGCCTCAGTTAGTGTATATCACTTTAAAGAGGCTATATTTTGCCATTTAGCGCTGACGTGAGCAGATTTCGTAGGGACAGGAAAGGCATGGAACATCTGGATAGCGTTTAGGCTGTTTATAAAGACAGGAAGTCCTCTCTGACCTGTTTTTCACACTTCATTTAATGCCATGGATTGATGTCAAATCTCTCAGTGTGTGTGTGTGTGTGTGTGTGTGTGTGTGTGAATGTGAATGTGTCTGCACTTGTGTATGCAGGCTAGGCTCATGTATACACACCATAAGGAGGAAAGGCTGCCTAATTGACACATATGCACATGCGCGTGCACACACACCCATGTACACGCTCAACAAAAGCTCAACATTTTAACTACACTTGACATCCCACAACTTAACATCTCTGGGCAGCATAATTATTGTCCACACGCATGCGGCTCTGAAGGAGTGTGCAGCTTTGGAGTGTCTTTCCTTCTGCCAGTGACAGTTGGTTTGTCAGGGGCCAGGCAGAAGAATAGCATGTGGCCAGGGGGAGGTGATTAGCATTCACATGGCACCTGTTGCCAGCCAGTGTGCCCATGCAGGCTACAGATAATTACAGTGATTTTGTGGAGGAGAGGAGTGCAGGGGTAATTGTAGTCTTGGCAGAGCAAAGAGAGAGGAGAGAAAGGAGGACAGCACTTTCACTATCTCATGCCACAGAGCTGTTGACGAACACGCTCGCGTGCCCGTGCGCATTCACACACGTGGCTATAATGCTGGCTAAAGCTGAGGGCCACGTACACACGCGGGCAGGCATACAAACAGATACACACATATAAAAACCATAATTAAGCCTCGGTTGCTATAGCAACACCTTGCTGGACGGATGATAGTGTTAGGCTAAAGCGGCGCAAACATTTAGAATGGTAATCAGAAGACCTAATGGCACTGATGTCTGCGGGGCTGCTGTAAGTAGACCTGCCAGGACTCTCAGCTCTTCGCCATAGATCTGCTTTAATAAAAAACAACCCTCAGCCATAAAACACTTGCCTCTGCTCACTCACTTAGCAGGCCTGTTGTGCCATCACTTCAGCCATTACAAATTATGTTATTTAGTAAACGTCTGCTGCGACACCCGAGGGATGGCAGCGGGGGTGGGTGGGAGTAGGGGTGGATGAAGGGAACCTATAATATTACATAAAGCGTTAGCACGGTGTAAAGCTTCAATGATTGGTGTTAAGGTTTTCATTACACAAAATGAGTAATTGCTTGTCATTTGGAGCTGGCATATCCCACAATCATCCTCACTTCTGTGCCATCAATCAAGCGTTTAAGTGCTGATGACTCGGCTCACATTTAAAGCAGGGCAGCCGAGCCACAATGCACTGGGGAAACTCATTGTTTGCTTCGTTACTCCTCAGAGCTCAGCTACTGTGCGTGTGTGTGTTGCCGTGTTTGTATGTGTGTCCTTTGTCAGTGTGTGTAGTTAAGCGCGCTTATATGTGTGTAGGAGAAATAAGATCGGGATGTGGTCTTGCTTTCCTAAGTAGCACTTAATTCCTCAGTCCATAATATGTCAGGCAGTGCTGTGAAGTAGCTCATGGAGCATACCTGGGGCAAAGGCAATACTTTAAACTCCCAGTACATCATTAATATTTCTGTGTGTGCATGTGTGGGATTACACATACAGTATGTGTGTGGTCTGCATGCAAAAAGCAGACGAAAATTTACTGGGACTAACTTTAAAATTTAATAAACTCCTCGTTGACTGTAAAGTAGGACATTTTCCACACACACACACACACACACACACACACACACACACACGAACAGCAACACTCACTCCACTTGGATGATGCTGCTGGAGTGGGGCCACAAATTTGCCCCATCTGTACCAACACAGCTCAGTGATCTGGGAGTTGTGGTGAGTTATCATTGCTTATACCCCTGCTCATGACTAGCAGGACATGGGGGAAACAGCCACTCACACCCCCCTAACTCACACACACCCTTCTCCCCGATCTGCAGGAGAGTGGCAGAGGGCAGAGTGGGACATAAGATGACAAGGATGACGGGTTGGGGTGGGGGGGAGAAGAAGCGCACCACGCCAGTCAACCAAATGATTTGCTCAGTAAAGTAAAATTCAAGTGGAACAACAGCTAACTCTCCAGTCAAGGCTGAGCCATCATCTCTCTCTCTTCTCTCCCCCTGCTCACCTCTCATCTCCCTCCCTCATCCCCCCCTTTGCTCCCGATTCCCACCAAATCTCAAGCTTGGTTTGACAGCAATAAAGTGTGCTGCTCAGGCAGGGAGAGCTAGTAATATACTTTTTCATACAGATCATTTTGGACTGAGATATAGCCAGAAGGCAGAAGATGAATATAATGTACAAAACGATGACAAGGAATGAGTCACAAACTACAGAGAAAGACAAAGATAGATGGACAACAGGGGACTTACACAATAACATATTTTAAGACGGCATTAGTACAAAGTTATAAACATGAACATTTGATTTAGGACTCTGTACTATAGCCTACAAACAACCATCATTCACATTCTGTAAAAAAAAACACCACGTATTCTAGTTGGATCAGAATTGCAGCTACCTCTTTTGCAGTAACCAGCTCAGTCAGCATCTCTGCTTTGTTGTGCAGTGTGCAAGCTGCTCCTCTTTGTTTATCCACCATGCACTAGCACCATGTTGAGAGATGTCTGAAAAAGTTATTCTCCTGCTGTAAGAATGGCGGATAGACGGGCAGACGGATGGGCAGCATGAAACTGAGCTAGAGCCCAGGGCCAGGGCAAAGTAAACAGGTATTCATAGCCAGTACACGGCCAAAGCTGAGGCAGAGCGAGATCAATAGCTTAATGGAATTAGCCTGGCTTTGAAACATGACTGCCAATCGTATTTACTGAAGGCTGTTTATGTTTGCTATAGAGCCTGACTCAATATTTAAAAGCTAGGCACAGAAACTTGTCCAAGCCGACAACAGGAAGAACAAAATCTTCACTGCTGCTTTCACACAACGGCGGCTGTCTGCAGTCATTTACCTCTAAGGAGCAGCAACAAGATATAAGGCCACATTAAGTCCACAGACACGTCCAAGGCTGTTTCACTTATCATGCAATGACATGTCCTATCTAATGTACCAACAACGAGGTTTGCATCAAGTTTAATTTAATCCATAGTCTGGACCTCTTCCCACTGCGGCCTTTATACCAGGACCATCATCAACATCTTTCTGTGCATAATAGTCAAGTGGAAGATCCTGAAGAACACAGACTTACCCATTAGGACTGCATGACACTGAAAAAACTGACAATATATGTAATTTCTTTTTCCGCAATATATATTGCAAAATGAAAAAATACAGGCATCTTCACCAGATGACCTGAATAGCTCTATCTGAAAAGAACTAATTATTCTATTATTGTGGAGTGATTTTATAGGAGAGTGTATATGCATAGAAAATAATAATAATATTTTATTAAAAGAGCTCAAAATTACTTTTTTAGTGTGAACCATCCTCTGAATTGCTCATTTTCAAGTAGTGGTCGATGGCTACGGTTGGGGGGGGGCACTCTTTGGTTGTTTATTGGACAGATTTCTCTTGTAGATTAACATCAGTGTTAGGATGACCTTTCCAGTGTTACGGCTCTGAATCATAGTTGGGGGACCTCTGGTTTCTTTAGGCTAACTCAGTTAGCGTTAGCCTGGCTTGCAGCTCATAACTAGCTTTAACACTCTGCAGTGAAGAATATCCAGGAGACATTGTAATAACATTGCATTAAATTGATGCTTTGTTTTGTCTGTGCAGCAAACACAAAACAAAACCCTTTTTACAGTCGTTAAACTGGAGCCCGAGTGTATCTAGACATTTTCTGCTGACTACTGTAGCTTCCAAAAAAGCACGCGCTTCACTATGTCTGTGCACTTGCCAACCCAGGTACAGCACTTTTCTATACCCACATACAAGCAGGAGGGTCTTACTTCCCAAAACAAACATCGCCACACTACAGTACATCATATAGTTAAACATGTATCAGGTCTTAAATGGGAAGGCTTGGCCGGTAACGTCAGTCATGAAAAATGAAACCTCTGAGTTTTCCTTTTGTGTCAAGTAGCAAAACAGTTTTAGTACGACACATTTGAATTAACTGCCTTATTTGAAATTGCACATCCTGCAATGTGACTATTGTGCATGCACACATTGCAATGTTGATGCTGAAATGATATACCCTTCAGCCTTATCCCATCCTCATGAGGAGGATCGCACACGGACCTAATCTAGGAACCTAAATTTATGTGTGCATATCTTCACTGATATGTGTCAGTTAACTATAAGTACCCTTGCTGACTGTTAAATTTTGTTGACTCCACCTAACAGAGCCACAAGTCCTACATTTTCCTCCAGTTAGGGTGATGTATTCCACTTAGTGGCATTGGTGTGAACAAAAGGTGGTAACCAATGACTAAGCTCCTGTGCTGCAGCTCCTAAGCCTCTGCCTGTGAAACCAGCCTGCAACCAGAGAGTAAATCCCCCTTACCCCTGACTGAAGCCAGCAGAGTGGTGACACACCAAGATACCCATACTGTACACAGATATAAATACATCCCTCTGCACACACCCACATATACACAAAAAGCCAAGCTCACCACAGGGATGGCGGGTGCGGCAAGCGATTAAGGGCATGGAACAGATGCCCACCTGCTCCCCCTGAACCTGGCCATGCCTTGGCTATGCCAGGGTGCCCAGGGTTGCCCCTGGGTGCCTTAATACACTGTTTCCATCTGTTGCCTGGAAAGTGAAGGGCAGAGATGTCCAAGTGCATGGGCATTACCCCCTCCTACATGTATCTCTCTCTCAGTCTCTCTCTGTCAACCCTCTCTCTGTAAGCCTGCCATCTCTGTTGCATCCACCTACCAATCCGCTGTGAGAGGAAAATTGTACATTATTGTAATAACACAATGTCGAACTCTTTCCTTCAAGCCATCACACCAACTAAGCAGAGTCTCTGGCTTTCAGCTGACAGACCAGTTCTGTACATTTAGCATAATGATGGCATGAAGGCAGGGAGGGAAGAGATGAAGAAAGCTGCCCAGCATGTCTTCTTTGATTTAGCTCAATCTCATCCATTTATCAAAGAAAGGCCTGTATTTGCACACTGAACACAACAGCAGCAAGATGAAAAAAGGGTTGCCCATGTATAGAGTGCAGTGTGTTTACAGACAGGATAAAACATTAATAACTACATATAGTGTGCTGAACTGCCTGTCCATCAAATAGGAGTGAATCTGGACTTTTTTTCTCTCCTTTACTGCAGTTGTAAATGATTATTATCAGCACAAAGCCTGCCTTTATTCTAATTACCTTGTAAATAAACTTGCTTGTCATTACTTTTCAAACCAATTACAGGCTGCCTAATGGAAGCGCTTAATTAGCAGACACTCTACCGGAAAAAAAGAGAGAGACAGGGGGGAAGAAAGGGAATGAATAGAGAAAAAAAAGGAAAAATGCTGGTGGGGGAGGGACTGCATTCACTGTGTAATTATACAGTCATCAGATGTTTTTTTTCGTCTCCTCTGCTGTTTTGCAACGGTGCCACAATAGAGGTTGGACCTCTCTCTCCCCTCTCTGTCTGTTAAGCGGAGAGCTGACAATGGAGCACTCGGCAGGCGGTGACCCGGACCCCCTAATAGTGCTGTGGCAGCCATGGCCCTCACAGCAGGAGGAAAGGAAACAGCAGAATACTGCATGTTGGCCAGCCCACCCTCCTTCACTGCCGCCCCACGCCTCTTCCAAACTACAACCCTGATGTATCTCCAATACACTCCCCTCACCACCCCATCATCACCCCTATTCACTGTGATGCAATCCCTGCAACTAAAGACATCTTCTTCCTGCATAATAATGCCATCAATGCCATCTGAACACTAGTCCTGCTTTGTTTGACTTTGGCAACAACATTAGCCTGTTCTCAATCTTACTGTATTAAGTAGTAATTTGGGACGGGGACAAACTTTGCTCTCGAAGAACCTTTGAAAAACTCCCTGACATTATACAAGACAAACAAAATAAAACTGATATAAAAAAGATATATATAAAAAGATATTGATACTGCAATGTTTGGGATAATGGCAGCCCCTTCTATTGACCGTCGGTGCTAGTCACCATTATTATAATTAGAAGTCCATTTTCTTTGACAGAGAGCTCTGGGAAAGGGGAATGCCCCTCTGTCATTAGCAGAAAATGTTCCAGCCCTGGTAACTGCCTCCTGAAAGGGTCGTGACTAAGTGGCAGAGGAAACAACTGTCCGGTATTTTCACAGTATTCTTTAAGCCTCTTCTAATGAATAAGGCAGAGGGGACTATAAATACAATCTATACAGAAGAAAATGGAATATGGCACTGCACTCTTTACTGTTGGTGGGCTTGGAAATGGAAGACTTAAAATCATGTGTACTGCTGGTAACTGTGACATGTATTCCCCCATTACTTCCTCAAAGATGCTTGGAGTAAGTGTGAAACGCATTAAGGAAAAAAGAGGAAAACAGCTGTAACTATCTTTAAGCTGACAAGAGTGCTGGCCTATTCCACGGAGGGGGAAAAAAATGTTTCTTCAGCGATGCTGTTATCAGCCACAGTCCATCTGACTGGGGAGGGTTGGGAAGGATAGAGGGAGGGTGGGAGAGAGGGGGTGAGGGGTGTGATTACAGCCATGTTAAGACCTGAGAGAGAGATCTGTACCCACAGAGATTAGACACTCATCATTCACAGAAAGGTGGGGATGGAAGGATAGAGGGATGAGGGGTGGAGGAATGGCGATAGAGGTGGCAGCAGTGTTACACTGGTGTTTGGGGTTTAATATAAGAATTCTGCCAGCATAATTGCGTTTCGGCCCTTATCCTCGGCTGCATCAGGCCTCGTTTGGCGACAGTTTCGGGTGTCTTATCTGCTGCCATTCTCTCCCTATCCGGACCCAATCAAATTTGCTCCGGCTAGCTAGGGACAGGCAAAGAAGGGCGGAATACAGCAATGATAAAGGGGGGGGGGGCTTGTATTTTTTTATGTGTGAGGGATTTTTTTTTCTAATTTGAAATGAACAGTTTGCTTGGCATGCTTATCTTGCTTTCATTAGTGGGCTGTCATACTGTGAAGGCAGCCACAGAGTAAGGCAGGAGTGCAGGCAGGCAGGGGAGAGAGAAAACGGGCAGACAGGCTGTTACAGGAGTAAAGAGTCATGCAGGTAAGAAAGAAAGACAGGCAGGAAGGGGAAGAGAGAGGCAGACCGCCAGCTACAGGAGAGATGAAGATGGGACTATAACAGGATAATGTTAGTTTCATTCTCTGAACAAGAGCCTCTTAACAACAACATGTCAAGAATGGCTCACAAATTGAAGGATACACTAACCTAATACAGGCTGACATGAGAATTTAATCTATATTTGTGAATGTGCCTACTGCGAGCATAATTACAGCAAGTACAGCAGGTCAAAGTTAAACTGGAAAACTCAATAGCTTTACATTTTTTTTGCCCTGTCTGACATCTTTTAATGTTGTTGAACTCAGCAAATAACTTAGTGAGAGGTGTGTTACTATTTACCAATATGACCCAGATTGTGCGCAACTAGAATTTCCCTTTAAAGGAGCCGTGGGTAAGATTTAGAGGGATTTAATGGCATCCAGCAGTGCAGATCGCTACCTGCTGAAACTTCTACTGGTTAGAGTTCCTTCAGTGTTCAGATCTCCTCTACAAAGCAAATCAGTGTCTCTCCGCTGCTGTTCGGCTTGTCGCAGACAGCCGCTAGCCCAGCACCCTCTCATGTGTGCTCTCCCACATGCTCTGATAACTTAAGATCAAGGCAATCAGGAGGTTTTTAGGAGTAGAAGTATTTACAGAGGTCTCTTCTTCTCCAAGACAAATCAACTCAGTGATTTAAAATGGTAAAAACACTGAATAAAGCAGTTTCACATCAGAAATCTGTGTATTTCCTTGGCTGCTTGCTGTAGAAGGGCTGCTAACTACAGCAGATGACATGAAAACGGAAATGGCCCTATCTGGAGACAGTGTTTTGTTTGTCCACTCTGGTGACTATAGAAACATGGAGGTGCAACGTGGCGGACTTGGGGGACGAGGACCCACTCCCTGTGTAGATACAAAAGGCTTATTTTAAGGTACCGAAAACAAGATGCTTCTTGTTTTCAGGTGATAAATACACCAAAGAAAGCATACTTGTTATGTTATATTCCATTCCTGCCAACATGTCTCCCTAAATCCTACACACTGGACCTTTAAGTCTTACATTAAAGTACAGTACTCAGTGATGCCTGTTGTCCATTAACAGGCATAATATGATGTATCAGCCACCTACTAGGGGCCTAGAGAAGCACATATCCATGCACCCACACAACACATGTGCACACGCATACACACATGCTTTACAACAGTGCTATTGTGTAGGAGGTCTGCGAGCTGCCTGTGCAGTTTCCATTTTAAAATGTATTCTTCCTTGGACCATAAAAAATCATCTCCTCCATGCTCAAAATATTCCCTGCCATTTTGCTAGCATTAGTCATGGTCCTGTGTGAAAGAAAGAGATGAGGAAAGCGCATAGGGTGGCAATGTAAATGCTGTATGTACTGCATGACTGTGTATGTTTGTGACGACTCACAAAGAAGTGTGTGAAATGTGCATGTGCATGCGTGTGCATATGTGTGTGACTATACAGAGCAAGCAATTCTGCTCTCATTGTTTGGTTGAATAATTCATTTGAGAGTGAAAGAGAAAAAAGTCTTTTGAATAGGAAAATTAAATAAACACACATTGATAAATTCTCAAGTTAGGGAGAAGCCCTAAGGGCATAGAGATGGGTTTGAATTTTAAGGTTAATTTGTGCAAAAGAAATACAAAACACAATTACACTGGCCTTGAAAAAACTGTGTGCTCTCAGATGTGCAGTAATATAAGTGAACATGTTCGGCAGTCTTGGGTGAATCCCCTGTCATCGTGATCTCAGCTCGGCTGATTGCAAATGAAAAGTTGGTGTGTGTACAAGGTTTAATTACAAAATAAATTGATTTCTGTCTGCATCAGATTATCACCTTCTGAATTAATTTAACATGGAAGAATAATATACAGGTATATCATGTCATGCTACAGATAGTACAGAGGAGAACTCATGTCTGAGAATAACAACATTATCTTTAATTGCAAGTGTTAGATCCTGCAAAGTTACTCGGATTTTACCTTCAAGTGTGACTTGTATATGCCATGGTGCTTACTGGAAGATAGTGAACAGTAGTTGCAAACCTTAAACAACTCATTAATTTCATACTTCTCCAAGCGAAATAGTGTGCAAGTTGATGCAAGAGCTGTTCTACAAATAAAAAGGGAGAAAAAATGTGCATGGCATGTTATCAACAGAGTGTCAGGGGGCAAATGCATCATAGATTACAGAATGAATTAAAATGAGCTGAAATGAGCATGAAGTACATTTTTGTTCCTAGCCTGCAGTTTGTCTATATTTGGGCATAAGAACATTTAATAATGCAATCACGTTATGCAGTTGCACTTCAAAGTATTTACTGAATCATCGCCTGGGGTTAAGATTTAAATTCTGAATAAATGTGTTTATGGATGAGGCAGGTAGTGGTGGATCTAATCTGACAGATTGGAACAGAAGAGCAGAATGTATGCTTGAACCAGGTGAGGGTTAGCATAGCCCCACAAGGCATCAATCTCAATGACAGAACACGACAGACAGATGGAAAGCAAGTGAGGCCCGGGATGGAGAGAGTAACTAAAGAGAGACTGATAGAGGCGGGGAAAGTGAGAGCGAAGTGAGAGTGAAGGCGAATGTAAAAGGAGATGAGGGCTGGCTAGATCAATAGAGGAGTGTTGCCATGGCAACAGGTCATTGAGAACCATCATTGTCATGTTTGTTTTCCTCTTTTTTCCCAGCACAATCTTAACAAAAAAATAATGTAAAAACAAAACATAAATGAGAGGTGTTGTTTCAAAAACTAAAATGGATGCAAAAATATGAACGCAATGAACGCACGAGCCTTGGAGCCTTAAGTAACATGACAGACCTTTGTTTGAGTATGTTTGGAGCCATTTTCTGGTAACAATGTGTCTAGGCTTCAAGTGGGATTGCTGTTGGTGCATGAAAAGGTGGATGGATTAGAATGAACAATGTCCAATCAGACTAAAGAGGCCTTGCCTGCAGGTTTAAAGGGAAATTTCTGTATGCAGTAATCATGCCTCAGATATTGACAGCTACCCCATATGTAAACACAAAGCACAAATGTGACTCTCCCACCACACAAACACAGTTTGCACAGCTAAAACCAATTGCATATTTCAAAAAACAAACATTTCTCATATGTAACGCCTTTAGCCCATGCGCTCATAAACATTTACCACCCCAGGTTTTGTTGTAAGGTGAGGGTAGAGACTCCCCACCAACTCAAACTGTAGTTATTAGCTGCTAGAATTCATACTGAGGGTAGGTCGTGTACAGCTGATGCTCTAATCGTCTTGGATCTATGCGATCCATTTTTCAGCTGGAGAGAAGCTGCCGTCTTCCCCGGGCCCAGATGGTGTCATTACTGTGGTAAGGCTGAGTGATTATACACCGCTCACACTGGGAGAAACAATGGTTGAGAGTTCTATAGGCATCTTTCCTGACACACACTCCCTCCCTCTCTTTCACACTCATCTCTCTTCTCTCACTCTTTCTAGTTTGCATCATCATCCTATTTTCTTTTCTTTACACTGCCTCTGTTTCTACATTTTTTGGCCCTCTTCAGTTTTGTGACTCTCATCTCCTCTCTGCTTCTCTTTCACTTTCTTTTACAGCGATAGACGATTAATACAGAGAAGTCTGAAAGGTTAGGTGGGTACACACATCAACACATATAAATATGAACTCGCCCACACACACTCGCAGCCTAATCTCAAATCAGTGGTAGGTTGAGATAGGGGCAGCTGACTGGAAGCCGACAGGGTGGCATGGTCACAGCGCATCAGCTGGAGCTTTTGTTGCCAGGCAATCTTGTCAATCCTAGCTGGCAAGGAGAGAGCTGTGAGCGGAGTAATCTCTAAGACAAAGGTCAGAAAGTTGAAAGAGTGACGGAGAGAGCCGTGACACACCTGTCATGCCTCTGACAGACCAAGAGTCAAGATGGAGGGGGTGAGAGGACAGAGAAGGAGAGAGGAAAGAAGGGAGGGAGTGAGGATGACGAGAGGACAGAGGAGAGGACAGAAAGGCAGTGCACTGAAGGAAAACATTACCAAGGCTCCCCAAAAATGTATGAAACGAAATAAAAGATAAAGGGAAGCAAAGGGAGCCAGTGGTTTGAAACACAAAGGAATGGAGTGAAGAGTGGGCTGGAGCTGCAGTCTGTGATCCACTGGGAATTGGGGAGTGGGGAATGGAGGGAAGAGGGAGGGGGGGTCAGATTTTGTTATTTTTCCCTTTCATGGTCTATTTGGTTTGCCAGACCATGCAGCTTAAATACCCCCCCTCCCTCCTCCCCTTACCAACAGCAGTGCAAATTCATGTTTGAGGCCAAAACACCCATGCATACACACAAACACAGCAGATACAGTGTCACACATATAAACACACACTGATGCATGCATTTGATGTGCACATATCAACGATGGCAGACGTAGACATTTAATGCTTCAGAGTATTACAAGATATCTAAATTATTAATAAAGCAGGAGTTACACCAAGCATGTCGTTGAGTGGTTTGGAACATGCTTTCACACAAGGTTACGCTTACACAGGTTACGCTTAAAACACACACATTAACACACACTCACACAAAATCATTCCCGTGTGGACACACATTCCCAGTTTTCCTTCTAAGCCATTTAATCCCTCATCGACCCACTCGCTTTCTGGGACTTTCTGTTGCACCTATACTGTACACCCTAATAGTCTCTTTACTTTTATCAGACTGGCAATACACACTCCTCTTCCTTCTTTTTTCTGCATTTCTCTGATGCATCACCGCTTTTGCTCGTCTCTACTCTCTCTCTGTGGCTATTTTGCCAGCCATACAGGACATTTTAGTCTGTTCTTCAGACAACCTCCAACTCTTGATGCCCTCCGTCTAATGTTTTTGATTTTTTTTTTTTTAACATATTTTGTCTTTATGCCTCTCTGTAGCCCCTTTTACACCGCCTGTTCAAGGTGGTAATGTCACGCCATCATTCCACCTCGCCGTTCTTTATAAAAGGTACAATCGTAGAATGAGTTGTCTTGCCTTTAAGCCGGCAGCAGAATTAGTAACAGTGTCATATTACAATCATTTAAATTGTAAATGATTGTTACTGCCTTGTTATTGTTTAGAAAGCACTGCTGATACGTCATACTAGAGGCCGATGCCTCTACTTTTGCTTATGAGATGCCAGCATGCTATTTAAACGACACAGTATGGCGGCATGATGCCGAGTTTGGCTTTCTATGAAGCAAAAGCAACTTAATGAAGGGACTTCGTAGCAGCTCTATCTTGCGATCTCTGTGTAAAAAGTGCTTCAGTGTTTCAGTCTGTTCTTTAATGTCTTGTCTGTCTCCCCTCTCTGTCCCCTTTCCCCCCTCCGGTGACAGAGAGCCTTCATCGTCTCTATCAGAAGCCCACAGTTCCCTAGCAGCAGTATCTGCTTATATAACTCAGTTAGTTTGTGTATTTCAGATGCTGGTTTGCTCCTAGTATCCTTCATTTCTCTCCTTTGTTGTTCTTTGTCTCATACCTCCCTGTCTCAGTTGTTTCAAGCCACCATACACTCCACATCCCCCCCACCTGTTTCCTTTGCACACTTTCTCATTTTAATGTCTTTTTGTATTACAATTGTCTCTTTCTCTCTTCCACATCTCTTAGCCTCACTCACTCGCTATCCACCCCTACCCATTTGCTGTCTGCACTCATTTTCATTCTCTCTTGTTCATCTCCATTCTTGCTCCACTCTTTTTCTTTCCTTTCTGTCTTTTTCCACCCCTCCTTCTCTCACATGCTCTCCTCTCTCACACCTCTTTCAGCATGTTGAGATGGGAATCACACAATGCCAGTGAGGAGAGGGGGGCGGTGGAGTGCCATTTCTACATAGTATTCACACTTCCTCTGGTGAGGATGTGAGAGAGCACCGTAATGTTTGGAGGGAGAAAATATGTGGCAATATTTGACACAGACACACAACTGAAGGTTATTCAGTGCCACCACTTCACACTGATGTAATTCCAGAATATTCATGAGGATAAATAAAATTGCGTTTGAGCTATTGACAAACTAGTTCGACTCCTGGAATCGGAAGTTTCACTCATATACACACACACTTTAAATACTCTACAAAGCAACCGTAGCCATAATTTGGTGCCATCCAGGGTGCAGTACTGCTGAGAAGACGGCACCTCTGTCTCTACATGCGAACATGGCAAAGTGCCTAGACTTCTCATAAGGATGTGAGGAGCAGCACAGGGGGAGAAAGAGGAGAGAGAGAGAGGGGTAGAGAATTGGTAATGCACTCCCCCAGCATACAGCGAGCCGCATGGAGGAGCCAGATAAGACACCCTGGCCCCTGCTCTGACTGCTGGAGTAAAGCCTCTCCACCGACGCGAGCGATGACTGCAAGGCTTTGGCCGACACTTCGCTCTATCCATCTATAGCCCAGTGATGCCTCTATTACAATGGCTGCCCCACAGCTACGTGGGCCCGCGCCAGCTGCACAGGATTATAATTAGAGGAACCATGAAGTGCCCTGGACACTGGCAATTGATCTGACTGACAGTCCAATATTTTCACCAGGGAAATAAACCTTGGTTTGCCACTGAGGCAAAAGAGGGAACAGGGGGGGTTGGGAGTGGGAGTGTTGTGGGTGTTGGGTGAAAGAGGGTGGGAAGTGAAATGGTAGAGGACTGGAGGGGAGATTTGGGATATTTTTCCCTGCTGTACACTTTGTGTTTTCCATTCTCACTTTAGGCTTCTAACAAAAATGGAAGGTTGACTGAGTGCATATGAGCATGTCTGTGCACAACAGTGTGTGTGCATGATTGAGACTGCCTCCTGTTCACTCTGAATTCAAGTAGCACCACTTGCTTTTAAACAGCGAAGTCTCATTTATTGTAGCAAGTCTTAATAATGTGCGGAGTTAACAAGGGTCTGCCGGCAGACATGTGAGCAGGCGCAGCTGTATCTGAACAGGGGAACTGCACTTAACAATGTCAAACCCATCTGCTTTTCTATCTCTCAAAAAGCAATATGTTGTGTGGTGACAGTTTTCTATGGTAAGACTGAGTGCTGTTTTGAGCAAATCCAGGTCAGCCTGACAAATACACGGGTTTGTCGACATTTTGGGGTTGTTCTAATGTTTGCTTCTGTTGTTTCCTCTGAGACTCAAGGGAGGCTTTCAGCTTGACAGCATCACTACAGTTCCCACAAGTCTGCTGCTAGGTCACATGCCCAGAGAGAGACGGAGAGAGACAGCTGGAGTATGAAATCAGAGAGAGAGGGAAAGAGAGAGCACAACAACAAAAATGGAGGATGGTGGTAACTGAAGACAGATTTTAAGGCTGTGAAATGTTTAGAGGATACACACTGGTCCTACTTTTTATACACCGAATATGCCTACATACTTCAGAAATATACTTACTCCGGGTCTAGCATACAGTACCCACGCAAAGGCAAGTGCGAGTTTCTGTTTCATAATGAAAGAGTTCACAGCCATCCACACACTTGGTATTTTTGTCATTATATCCCTTCAGCCTGTATTAAGCCAGATGGTACTGTAGGAGGTACAATGCATTTCAAAACGGAAGCCTCCTTTATTAGCATACGTACAGTATAGTACATATCAAACAGAATTTTTATATGCCCGCCCCGTCATTAATGTGCTGTGTTTTTCCACTCAAAGCTACTTTTTAATGTTTGGTGCAACACATCATTAAAATTTTACGAATAAAAAGCTTTTTCAATATCAGAGACTGTCTGGATGTGACAAAACTTCACTGGGGCTGTCTTTGTATTCTCAGAAACAAAGCAAAAATATATGATGAATAGAGGCACATTATGAACAGAAAGAAACCGAGACACTGAAGGTTAAACCAAATTAAAACAATGTATGTTAGTATTTTAAGTTTTGATGCTGTAATTAAGTTCCCCACATACGCACTACTAAGTGTATACAAAAACATGGCAATTAAATTTATTTTTACTGTTCACTGATATCAATCTACAGAGTAATAAAAATATTTAATAATAATTGGAAGAATTGGGATGCTCTATCCTTTTGAGTCAAACCGCTTTCTGAAGTCTGCTGCACATACAAACTGATGTAATCCAAGTCTGAATAGCTGCAAATATTTGGATCATAATTTTTTTATTATAAATTCAAATCATTCACGGGAAGCACTCATACTCCTTTTGAAACTCTTATTTTGCAAATTAGGTTTGGTTTAATAGGACAAATGTTGCATTTAATATCTGTATTTATAAGACTGTGCTGCTTTTAACCAGCAGCCCAGATTTAAGACTTCTTGACTGCAGCAAAAACAATCTTTCTGCACTGATTTTTTACTAACTGTGCAGGAGAGGCTGTGAACAAGCACACAGACTCTGTATCATCTTTATGGGATATAAGAAATATTGTGATTTTCCTGCAACTCCTTTGTGGCTTTCTTTGTTTTGTGCTATGTCATTTCTTTTTTGTTACCCTTTTCTTTTGCCTTCCTACATTGTCCTGTGATCAAACCTAATTCTTCCTCTCCTTTACCACACAGCCTCCCTTCTTCCCACATTTCTCCCACTTTTTTCTCTCGTTTTTTCCTCTGCTTCCTCTATAGCATCAACGCTATTCAAAGCAGGCACCCAGTGAGAGCTTCATGTGTCATCTGCCAGGGTGACAGTAATGCAGTATTTCTTTTTATCTTCAAGCAATGCCTGCATTATCAGTGTATAAGATGTATGGCAAGACAATATTAATGGTCTCTTTCTTCCGTGCGAAATGAAAGAGGCCTCAGCAAAACAAACAATCTGCTCTTTCTTCTCAAGGAAACTGAGCAGGTATATCAAAGGAGAGTAAAAAATGACCAGTATGTGTGCCGTTTGTCTCTGCCGGGTCATAAGAGGGATGGCTTTCTACAGCAGCAGCAAAGGGAGTGAGACTGCTCACAGTTGCAGCTATACTTTACATGAGCAGGAACCACTGGTGAAATGTGACTGTGCAGCATGGAGCCATGAATGAGCACTGACAGTATATAAGATTATAAAGCTTAGAGTAACGCTTAGCAAGTATCAGAACGTTCAAGTAAAGCAGTGTGTGATGCTGACAATGCAGAATATTAATAAGATAAGTAATAAAATCAATTGAATCCTTAGATTTTGTGTTACTGTGCATTGAATCATTCTACAGTATATCACCAGTGTCAGCATAATGCATTCCCCTCTTAGTCAGAATCCATATCCACTCAGGGTCAATTCGTAGTGGTATTAAGTACAAAGTATTTAACGAATCTGAACATACTAAAGGTAGTGACATTTTTTTGACCACAAAGCTTGTGCACGTAGCAACTGGCTGTGCAGAGCTCAGGGTCTATTTGTCAGGAACAGGGCATGACTATAAAGGACAGAGCTGTCTCTCTGCATTAAAACAAAATGTACTAGAATAAGGGGCTTTCCACGTGAATGAGTGGGCGCAAAGTGATTTAATTTCTCATGCAATGTGGTGGACTGAAAAGTAAAAGTAAAAAAAAACAAAAAACGGTTCAGGGGGCGAATGAGATGAGAAAAAAGATGGATTAAAATTAAGGCATGGAACTATTTTGGCTAATTATAAAGCATAAGATTAATTGGACACCAAAACGGTTATTTCATATCCATAATCCAGTGAATGCATTTTTATCTATTTTTTTCTATCTGCTCTATTTATGCAGATCTAGATTTTAATGAGCCTCTGTTAAAAATTATGCACAGAGAGCAAGCAAGTCTGATGGAGAATAGGTTAGGAAAAGTGCATTAATAAATTACCCTTCCTGTCTGTATTCATTCTTGTCAGGAACTACTTTACCCTGCTGATTCTGTGCCTTCATTGCAGCTCCGAATCAGGAGCTAAACAGGAAGGTGGGGCAGATTAAATCCCTTTTTATTTATTAGACACAGACATTTTAATAATATCGGTTTATTGGAACGCCAACGCGGAACTCAGCTGTTTATAATTCTCTCACACCCTGGTAATGTATGGAAGGGGCTATCTGCTACTGAGAGAGCGGGAGATACCTCCCAAGCAAGTTATTAAAAACATTAAACCATTAGCTTGTGGAGCTGGGGCTCACTCCTCCTTCACTCTCCTGATCTGCTCACTGCTCTCTTCTCCCGAGAGCCTAAAATTAGACAGAACATCCCTGACATACACAGCAACACACTACCCTGCATGCACACCCACACACAACTATTTATAGCACATTACTATAACAGTGACCTATTTGTTTGGTTTCTAACCTGTCTGGGCTACAGATTTTATACAGCACACACTATGTGCTGAACATCTGAGATTAAATTAGACAATGCATTTATGAAGTGCGTGTCAGTTGGAGTGATTACGCTTTACATGCACTGGTTTAAAAAAACTACATTCATACAAATTAAGATACTACCTTGGCCTATATTGGAGAACAGATTCCCTGCCCACCACCCATTGATACAGAACCCAGATATTGGATCACTGTACTTTATTTAAGCAGGACTAATATAAAGGAGCTCTGTCTGGTCTTAGACAGAGTGTTTGTAGGCTACGTTCTGGCTCCAGGGAAGCCTGCGGCATTCTTGCACCCACAGTCCCGAAAGGAGTGAGGAGAAAAATGGCTTTGAGATACAGAGATGGAAATATGTAGAAAAGAGGTAGTAAGAGAGGAAGACACAGAGAATGGGAAAGGTGAGAAATAGTTAGAGAGAAAGAAAAGAGAGGAGAAGGATAATGTACAGGAGACAGGAATGTGCAGACAGGTCCTTAAAATATGTCTATCCTAAACATAAAGACAGCATAAGGATATACAATCGCATATCCCCTGTGATTTACCATACTCAGAAGAGAGGTATAATGCATCATCATCATAGCACTCATTAACAAAAAAAAAAAAAAAACAATGTGGACCAAAAAATGTTTAACCTGTCAACAGCTCAGGGAGAGCTGAAAAATACTGTTACAGCCAGGCCCACATGGGTTCAGGTAATTCAAAGGAGTTCGGCAGCATGACAAAAGACATAAATCAAAGGTATGCATTTTGGTTTATACAAAGGCTGAGCTAAAATTACAGGTCAGAAAAGCAATTACTCTTTTCTGAGGCTGTCAAATCGAATAAGAAATGTGTTTTAGACAAAAGACGGAAAGCAGTCTACTGGATGGGTGTCATAACATGCTGCAGTTTTGCCCTAAGGTGGTAGGCTTTCTTGTTTTTTCTCACAAAATATTTTCTTTAATGTGCATATTTCACAATGCATCACACACATTTCGTTCAGGTCGCACGTACTGAATTGAGGACCACTCCACTGCTACCACTCATTGTCTCTCTCTATTACTAGTACTACTAAAGGCCAGATGGGGAAGTAAAAATAATTAAGTTCATATAATAGAGAATTGGACACATTCATAATTCACACTGAAGGGAAACAGACAAGTTTGAATCTAGAGGAAATGGTGCCTGTGCCAGTGGCCATTTCAGCACCATGGACAGCACCATAACCAGCAGAGCTCAGTACTCAGTGAATCTTGCAATGAAGCATTACACTGTGTTACTGAGGATTCACTGCTGTGTCATCGTTTAACCAGTTAAAAATACTATCCCCAACCAGTTGTGGCATGAAAACACCACCGACCACAACATACCGTGTCACATGTCGCACATATTTGATTAGCAGCTTAAACCTATAGCTACATGACAACATAATTGCAACTCCACTTTCTTCCTCACACCCTGTGATTATCCTGCTGGAAAACAACACATAAGCAAACAAACAAACAAGCAAACAAACAAATTAAAATAGCAGGCTACAAAAGCATATAGCCCTGATTTTGGAAGCCAACACTCCAGTTAAAACCTCCATCTGTTGAAATGCATTCCCGAGGTGCTCCTAGAAACTGTGAACGCCCACACACAGAAAACTCTGCCAGGAGAACAAAGACAAACATTTCAGAACCCCCGTGCACCTCTCGCACCACAGCGCATGGAGAAGAAAAAAGCTTTTCCCCCTGCTAAATATATGGGCTTGACGTGGGAGCGTGTGGGCTGCTGAAAGCTCAAGATGCAATGCTTTACTTCAGCATAACTCTGCAATACTAAGACAGCCATAATTTCTTCCTTACTCTGAACAATACTCACTTTCCATGTAGCCTAGTTTAGTAGGACACATTTACCTCACAATATATTTTAAGGACAACATTAAGAAATGTGCCATGAATGCTTTCATTAATTTTCTAATGGCTCCGTTAAAGAAAAGTACAAAGAAATATAAATGCGTTGACTCTATGTACTTAAATCTCTTGGCGCTCACTGTTCCCCCGCTGTCAGTGTTCCTCTCCATAAACATTCACTAACATCTCCAAAAAAAAGATTTCTATACAATAATAACCACAGCCCCCAGTCCATTCATATTTATAGTCAACATCAAAGGGAAGAGGCAAAGCATTAGAGCCCATTTTGGCTCAAGGGGAGAAGCCATTTCCACAGTTTCTCAACGGGAGAGTAGAACTGCCTTCATCCTGTAACCCATGGCAATCCTAAATAACCCAACCGCTGTGATCAACAGTCAAACAAAGACATTTCATTTGAGGCAGTGATGTTAATTTGATTCACTCCGACCCAATTGTTCTCACTCAGAGGCCCAAAAGGCCCTAAGGTTTAACTCTCCAGGTTCAGAGACACAGGACACACAATTTGAATGGGTTATGTTCGACTCTGGCGCATTACAATGGGTGTTTTCCCTATTTCATGAAATCTTAAAGACTCAGCTTTTAATGAATTAATAAAGGGTTCCCTCACATTTTAACTAATGAATTTTCAATGTTTTCGTACAAATTTTACCCCATTTCCATGATTTTATTTAGTAGTTTGAATTGGGTAGAGCTATATAGAGTTAATGACACACATTAAACACTAACATAGCAGTTTGCAGATAAGCAAACTGCTAGTGCTTGCTATCCTTACTCGCAAGTTAGATATTCCTGCTGCCAACTAGTTGTGTATGCCAAAAGACCAGACCAGCACATACTGGTACTTCACAAAATGTCAAGGCTGCACCCCATTTTCCAGGATAGTCAGTACTAGATTTTAAATTAGTATTCTGTGTTTAGTTAGACATATTTTTGCATTTTTATTTATAGCCAAAACATTGTATACTTCAAAATATTTTGTTAATATCAAAGCATGTCCAGGCCTGGAAAACAGTTCTTCTAATTTCAAGAAAATAATCACCAATCAGCAAGTACAAAATACAGTATTAGAAGGAATACTATATTCTGGAGTGCAAGAACCAGGTCCAACCTTTTACGATGTGTTACTTCAGCTAAGTCAATGTCAAATCAATGTGGATCCCTCTAAATGATGCCTGTTTCTAGTTACTAGAAGAGCTGGATGATGTGGTTGAAATCAATATTACGATAAGAATGTTTTTTCTAATATTGGTATATATCATACCATTTTGATTCACAGTTCATGAGACAGAAATCTTTCCAACATAACATAAAAATGTTTAATTCAAGTCAAGTTTGCATTAATATAACCAAAACTGAATCACTTCAGTTTAGAAAAAAGCTTTAATTCATATGCTTATTCTCATCAGAGTATTCTAGAAGAGCATCTGAGTGATCTTCGTCCCCAATACGTCAGCCCAGGACATCACCACAACATACACACAACCTTCTATTAACCTCTGTCCACCCATCACCGAGGACACCAGCGAGCGCATAACACACACTTAAAACACACGAGGACATCCATTTTGTTCATTGTGTTTGCAATTCACATGGTGACACTAAGAAATCCCATCCACCTCTCTGTCAGAAGAAATCCATTAGTCAAACCAAACACTGACACTTAGAATGTCAAACACACAGGTAGCACATAATTTGTTTCACAACAGTGTGATAGCTCTGAATGGTGACTGGTGAATAATGTCTGCCGGGTGGAGGGAAATGCACAATTTGAAATCACCAGAGGAGGGGGGGATGTTTAAATGTTTGTGTTGTTTTAGATCTCAGGAACAGTTTATGCCTTTGGTGATGATTATTGTGTGCATCATTCACTATGGGCTTTTGAAACTAGGACTGCAGCCCAATATACGATGTTTTATTCAAGAAGTAATCATTTCTAAAAAGTAACAAATATATATTCAGGGACTTTGCATCTGTGACGACAAAAATGCTTTGACAACGTGTGCAAAGCGTGAATGTGTTTCTATTTAGATGCTTGAATTGGTGTTTTTGAATGGCCTTGTTTCTGACTCAGTCTGAAAAACATCTCGTCTCTTCCTGTCTTCCAGGCAATAAGAGAGGACGCAGCACCCAGGGCTTTGTTGTTCTCCCTAATGTGAGTTAATCTGGACGCTGTCACATCAAACACAGGGACATCTTAGGTGTTATGTAGATAGTGTTTATAGAAACTTAGCCCGGCTCTGTCCCTGTGGGCCCCTCTCTTGCCTTTTCATTTGGATGGAGGCAGAGAGATAGGCCATCTTCAAAGCCCTCTGTGTCTCTTTGTATCGACCATGCTCCTCTGCAGCCCTAGAGGCTTCCTATTAGAAAGGATTTGTCTTACAAGCTCTGTGTGCTGCCACTCTGGAAAAAAAGGAAAGAAATTGAGGAAAAATCTGAGAAAAAACACGTTACTAGGTGTGTTGTTCTGCCCTTTTCAGATGATTTTTGGCTCTAGCTCTGTAACACCTATCTTATTCACTAATTTCAAAACGATCCTGCTGATCTGACAGCATATGCTACACCTATAGAGCCATTTCTGACACGGGGAGATATCACTGCCTCTGACCGACAGACCCACATCAAGCTATCAAACACACACTTTGCCGTCATAGCTCCATTCACACGTAACCCAGGCAATATGTCATTGTTCTCGTTTATTGCAAGAGGGAATAGCTCTTTCTGCCTATTTGGTTTGCAGCAAAAAATAAGCCTGGATTTACAGCTCAGTGATCCTGTGTTTTGATAGGGAAGGGCTAAGGTGGACCAACGTTTTTTTGATATTTGTAATTTCTTATTTTCCTTCAGCTGTGCTCCGTGTTGATCTGTAGATAACCTGCCATCTCTTCTGCCTTTATTACTGTATGTCCTATTTCTGTAAGACCACTATCAAGTATCTTCAATAAGGGGGGGGGCTGGGCCGCAAAAGATAGCAGTGATGACAGAGAAAGAAAGTGCGAGAGAGAGTGTGTGAGAGAAAGAGAGGCTAAAAGAGAGAGAACGAAAAAGAAAAGGCTTTTATTTCCTCTTCTTTGCCACAACCTGAAATATACTCAGGCAGCACAACTGTAACTGGCCAGCCTATACCCACAGGGCTCTCACTGTGAACGGACACTATAATAAATCTGACATTATCAGATCCTGGTCATTCAGCAGACACAGCTTAAGTGCTTTTAGATGTGTCAGAGGACATGACAGACTTTCACTGCCCTACTGATGACTTCCCATTTATCCTGTGTAAAGTTAGTTACCAGTTCCCTACAGAGCTTTAATGTGCACAATCAAAGCTTTGTATATTTACTGCGTATCCTCAAGGCCACACAAACACAATGATTGCAATTTTACTTCATGAAACATGTGCAAAGCTTTTTATATTTCTGAAACACTCATTGTTTTCTTCTTCTCCTCTTTTGTTAGTACACTAATGAGACATTACCAACATCAATTCGTAGTGCCAGGCCTGGAATTTCATCATTTTAGCAGCAAGGCCACTGGGCCTGCAGGGGGGGACATTGTGTTAAGGGCACAAAGGCCACATGCCAGGACGTCAAGGCCCAAAGTTAATAAAAAACAAGTTCACTTAAATTAATCTATTTATCAAAGCATTGCCTTTTTAGAAAAAAAAACAGTGTAACACTTTTGAAGAAATAAAAACACATTTTTTAATCAAGAGAATAAGTTATTTCATAATGTTATTGATTAAGACTTGAATGCAGTCTGATGAGGTTTGTGATTTGAGTATATATGGTGACTTCTATTTGCATCACATCTATAAGCACGTATGTGTGAGACGGACGTATACACTGTGTATAGTTTACATCATACATCAGATTTATGTATGGGATTGTTCACTATGGAGAAAAGTCAATAGCATTACTCAATAACATTAACACTTAAGGACTTTGGACACCAAATCTGAATTTTTTGTGCGAGACTGTCACACGTTTAGAAATAAACACGACCTCACGTTGTGTCAATCACATTTACACAGTGATTCCAAAACTTTCATCCATCATAGTTTTTTTAGCAGGTCTGATTTTCTGCATTTTTTCACATTCATCAAAAGCCAACTGTATGACCAGGAAGCAGTGAAGAAAATGTGATGTAACCTGAGGGACACATTCACAATAAGAAAGAGGAACAGGGTGCAAAGTACCAGATCATAACTCTGAGGGCTGACTGGTCAGATCAAAAAGACTGGTCAGTCAAAAATTCAGGTGGATGATGATGGTGAAAAGCAAGTTCTAACAGATGATGAGGACCACAGACAGACAGAGAGAGAGCGCAACAGTGTGGCGACAGAAAGGGAGGACAGTTCAGCCCCTTCAGGTAGCCATGATGTCAAATGCCAGACATGTGCAGAGTGTTGAAGACCAGGGAGGTAGCTTCAGTGGAAGCAAGGGAGAAAATGTGTCTGTGCCGCAACAAACAGAACAATAAAATGCATCAGACTCAGTGTGTAGAGTTTTTGTGCATAATGATTTGCATCAAATAATGGTTTAAAAAAACGCATATGAAAAATACGGACTTGGTGTGCAAAGACCTTTCATCAAAAACATTCTGAATGAAACACATTGTTTTTTCCGGAGCTGATAATGGAAGTAGCGATCACCCATGAGCCACCTCGTTTCCTCCTCATCTCTGTTGACAGCTGCACATGCGCAGAACTGATCAGATAGGATGTATGGATTGGGTAGTAATAATGTCATATTCTCCAATCTCATCAGGAACTTCAAAACGTGGTCTTTCACGCTTGCTTTTTATTGGTCACATGACACGTGTTAATTATGTTAAATAAATAAATAATCTAGTATACGTATTAACTCTCCAGTGAGGCTGGGCGGGGAAAGAAGAAACAAAACAGGCAGAGCAGGGCACCAAGGCCACAGTGGCCGCCCGATGGTCATACAATTTTCAGAAGGGCATGGAAGCCAGACAGAGGGGCCACGACGGCCTTGGCCGGTGAAATTCCTGTGCTGCTTAACACCCTCAGCGGCCTTTAGAAATGTGTATCATGTAACCCCAAAACTAGCTGCATGGATATGCATCCTTGTGCACATGATGCTGATACAAACAATACAAAGACTGCTCCAGAAGTTTTGGCTTTACAGAGTCATTAGTGTTTAAAAGCTCCAGCTACAGAAATACCTTTAGGTCTGTCAACTGGTAGGATGAAGAAAGACCAGAAAGGAGAAACTGGGGAGAAAGAAGTAGTGAGAGATGGAGGAGAAGATGAAAAAGTGGATTGGACAACATGCTCTGCCCTTTACCAATCTTGAAAGAGGGGCACCGGAGAGCAGTCTTTCAGGAATATATTAAAAACACAGCAGTAAAAGCACACCCATGAGGCGAGTGGGTACAAGCTGAACCCATCAAATTAATCTGAGATAAATTTGCAAGTCATCATCATAATTTAAAATGTTTTAGAGACAGAATAAAAGATCAAAGAATAAGAGAAACTAGTCTGATGACAAAGATGTACAATGAGAGGCAGGAAAAAAAGAGTAAGAAAGTGAGAAAAAGGGGGAGAGAGAGTTTGCATAGCAGACATATTTTGATAGACAAAGAAGAGGCTTTGTCAGGCCAGATAGGCAGAGAGACGCATAGAAGCTGGCAGACGGGAAAATGGGCAGGAAAGCAGCCAGCCAAACTCTATATGCTGCTGCAGTGTCATACAGATTGATAGATTCATAAATAATGAATCGAGAAAAACAGGTAAAATAAACTCAGTAAATAAATGTGCTGTCTCGTCCTCTGCCCCACTGCCTAATGGATTGTGCCTGTGCACATCTTTGCTGCAGTGTATATTTATGTGTGTCTGTGTTTCTGTGCATGCATACTCATTTAAGCAGTGTGTGGAGGCCCAGGCTACCATGGTAATCATTTACCTCAGCCTTAGTGATGATTAGGAGGGACAGCTTTATCCTGCCTCATGAAACACTCACAGACACACGTGCATTCTTATGTTAGTCTTTTAGTGTGCATTATCCATGCACTCATATTCATGTGCTGTCCTCTATAACCACTAAAATATACAACCACATTTAGAAAGACACTTTATGTACTGAATGTCATAAAACAACAGCAAAGATGGGTATTGTATTTTTTTCCATAAAAAGGAGTTTAGCATAAAATGGCAACAATGCAAGTTCAAGATCATTCACTTCTAAAAGTTCCAGGTGAAACATTTAACACAGATATAGTGCAACCAGACTGAGCTTCATCACCTGCACAGCTGTGCACCATCAAGATGTCAAACTTTAAAGGTGGCCAAACTCTTATCTCCCAGTAGGTAAATCGAACAAGTCTGGAACTCCCTCATTAAAGCAAACTAAGTCATAAAATGAAGTCATCATTTTCACATGTTTCAAATATACTTTCCACAACCATGTCTGGATTTTTTAGTGCAAAATAAAGAAACTGCATAAAAAGCTAATGTTTTCTCATGATTTATAATTATCAGTGGGTGGATACCAATCTGCTGTGGACTACGGTACGACCCATCTGTGCTGCACTGCAAAGGCAGAGGAAACATGTTTTAAATTGCACATTTTTTGTCTGAATCAAAATCAATCAACATTTTATCACAGAGTACTCCTGGTCAGCAGCCAGTACAGCTGACACACTGACTGAGATACACTGACAAAAAGAGTAACAAAAATTTGCTTGAGAAATCCACTCATCTCAAAATTTTCTGCTACCAATGTAAGAGCAATAAAAATTAATTAACATTTTTGCACCTCTGGTTCCCTTTTTTCAAAGTCAAGGATTTTAAGTTACTGTACCTGAAATACGGGCTGTGGTTAACACAAGCTGGAGAGATTTTCACGTTTTGTTCTACGACATAAAATAAGTCAGTAAATACACCACATTTGAATGGTATATGAGATGCTTGAGATGCTCAACATCATCAAACACAAAAATTTAGTAGTGCTGATGTGAAGCGTTGCGACCGTGGTGTGGTTTGTTCCTAACGTTAGCTTCTTACATCTGCCAACTGCATGTTGTATTTCTTGGTAAAGATGATCTTGCTGAACGAAATGTGTAAGTATCATAAACTTTTGTTTGCCACAGAGCTTGTTTCCTGCAATAATTCAATATCCAATGGAAAATCCAATTGCGTTTAGTCGAGGGAACCAGGGCAATGCACATTTCCAGGTTGGCCAAGAAAAAAAACATCATCCCTGCATCACTCTTAACAGTCGGTCAATAAAATATGTTGAATCAAATTAGAAATCGTAATAATAGAATTTTAATTCTCACTCAAACTCCTTACAATTGTTTGGGGGAACTACACGTGAGGCTTTTGTAGTGATGTTTATATGTCAAGCAACTGGTAAATATTTATTTTAATCTTAAGTATTCACACACTGTATAAGATTCCATAAAATGTGCACTGTATGTTCTCTATGTATGTCCATTTGGCATCTGTTCACTTAGATGCTTATCATATAACTTAGATGCTGTCATATTTTTCCAAAAGACATCCTTTAGCTGCATACTGGACATTATCTGGAAAATGTAAAAGGGATTCACTGACAATAAGCTTCAATGAAAAAGGCACACATACAATACTTGCAAGAAGACAGCATTCACTGTATCATATAACACTGAATCTTATACACAGTGTAGGCAGTTACTGTATGCTTAGACAGCCATTGTATAGCATTATATACACAAGCAGTATAATAACATATGCCAGCAATAACATGGCACACAGTATATGCACCTCTTATACTATGGTATATAGTAGTACAAGATGGCTACCCAAGATGCCTCTGTTATTTGCTGAGTAAATACACTGTCATAAATTTAGTACATAAGGATAAAAACAGGCACAGGAATAAGTCGCATTGCTTTGGGTCAGTGTTTCATCGAGAGAATTGCTGGAAGAGGTTTTACAGCCCCCGCCAATATCATATATTAATACATTGACTAAAGAGAGCAAACAATGGACACTGGTTCCATATGAAAAACATGGATTATCCAGAGGATGTGCAGGGATCAAAGCTGCATGATTGCTTTGGTTCTTAAGTCTTTCCTTCATTTTGATTTTTGCTTTTTCTATTTTCTTCTTTCAACCAGTCCATATATTTTAATATATCAATCTGAGAGGAAGTGAATATTCAGCCAGTGAGCACAATACTTTCAATCTAATGGCTGCCACGAGGACACCTTTGGCCTTCATCTTGGGAATTAACAAAAGACGGGCCACAGCTGTGCTGCTTTTACTCCTGATTCATTCTGCACAGGTTAAAACTGCCAGTCCCGATCAGGCGGTGAGGCCCTCCATCAGTACCTCCCACTCACATTTCCCACTCTCCATTTCACTCTATCTCACTCCCTCCATGTCATTTCTTAATCTTCACAACTCAGTGACTCAAATATCTTTCCTCTTACTTTTTGACCCATCCCTGCTCCTTCTCCTCTCTCTCTCTCTCTAATCTACATATCTTCATCGTTTTCTCCCTCTTTTCCATTTTCTCTTTTCTACCTCCAAGCTGACTTCACAGAGCCACCTCCTGTCTGAGAACTTGCAGAAAGCACATTAAAGGATGCACACAGGCTAACTCTGCAGAGCAGCGTGACTCTTAACTGCAACCTCCAAAACGTGCCACACGTACAGTATGTATGTTTGTATGAGTCCCACAGCTGTCCAGGGAGCCACTATGGCTGACAAGAGTGAAAGACCATGCACTCTCTGTGCTCTGCAGGCTCACTTTGCCGTCACTCATACACGCACATCTACACACATAAATGCAAAGCTCTGAACAGTGCCAACAAAACTCTGCAAACAACAACACAACTCAGTGATGTGTGTGTCCTTACAAGCCCTTCACGGGTATCGGATACAGCCCCGCTATGGTTTTGGGGTTGTGGTGGGAAAGAGGGGTAGAGGGGAATTTAGTGTTTCACCTAAATGTGAGCTTGCTGCCTGGAAGACATCCAGTATACTGTTTTACTCTGAATTATTAAAAGCTGCCTCTTATTGCAGCTGGGACTGAAATAGTTTAGAGGCCACAGACTATAGCTGTTGGCACATAACTATATAATTTATATTCCCAGCTACTCTGCAGCCATATAGCTTATTGTTATTTTCTCTATGAAACGCTTTAAGGCTGCGATGATGGACAAAACATAACCACTTAAATGAAGTGTCAGGTAAAATCTAAGTCTGATAAAAATGAAAAACAAAAAACTGTTACAAAAAACACTTGCAGAATCCTAACACAAAGAAATGGTAAATGTGTCGACGTGTTTGATCCTGCTGGTGCTAGCTCAGCTATATCCAGTGTCCTGGTATTCTGCAGGGCAGACGACAGAAGCCTTCACCGCTAGCTATCACCCTGACACTGGCTCCCTGAGCGAGCTCTACTGACAGCCCTCCTCTGCAATGCAAATACCCACTTCCACATGAGCAGGCCCATCACTAGCACTCCCCATACACTTGTATTCCATGTCATTGCCCCCAGGGACCCTCACACACACTGTTCCTCTCCTCTACCCTATGCCTCATGCTGCTACCCTTATCTGGGATGGGAAGGGGGCTGGGGCAGACTGATGCGCTGGTAGCCATGAAGGAGGGCTGCCACGGGCCGTTTCCACTCATGCCTCCTGTCAGTCACATTCCTCTCCTTGCCCTCCAGCCATGTGTACTGTATTTCATTAGTCCTGATTTTTGCTGACAAATGCTGGCTGTCGTGCTGTGCAGCCCCCTTACCCCCCCTATGGACACTACACCAAAGCACGGCTAGATCTGCCTTACAAATGAGCTCCCTCTTGTTCCACCACACAAGTGTGCCTTTTCAATTGACCACGGATATACAGCCCATGCTGTGTGTCTGTGGACAGCGCAGATACCAACATGCATACACCCTCACACAGACAAGAGGATGGCTGTTTTAACTCTGAAGGTATGACTTCAAGCTGTCAACATGACCCTGTGCCTCGTTCTTCCTCCTCTCCTCTTTTCTCAATATTTCAGCTATTCTGTCACTTCATCTCGCTCTAATCTCTCACACACTCCTTACTCACCCCCCATCTCTCCCAAAGGCACAGGGTCCAGCCAGTGAGATGTCAGCTCCGATTAGCCACATTGGGTGATGCGTTTTAAGTGTGCCCTTCATTATTGAGTAAAGTGACATGTTCTCAGCTACACTTCCTTGTGCTTCCTAAACTGCCGTCTTGTCTGTTTGGATACCAAGTTTTTGTAAGCTAATCTTTTCTCCTCTCTCTTTCAATATACACACACAAGGACACACACGCAGACTCATACACACCCTTCTTTTCAGGGCCACAGTTTATCATCCATGTGCGCACCCCTCTGCTCACTCCCACTCCTCCTCCTTCTCGTTGTGTCTGCGGGCAGTGGCACACCTGTACAAGCCTGTACAGGGACCCATAGATGGATTGTCAGTCAGTATCTGGGCCTTGCCTCTTGCACGGGTCTGCACTGCCATGCCCGGCGGCCTGAAATAAAACCAGACTCATCTGGTTCGGCCCCACTGGTACTGGTGATGTTTCACAGTGCCAAACTGACATTAGATCACCTGAACTGCACAGCATCAAAATAAGCCAGACCAGCGCACGTTAGTATACAGGCAGTGACATTCAAAGTCAAAAACAAACCTACCTACTCACATACACACACAGTTTTTCCCATTACACACAAAACCAAGCTCTATAACCCAGATCACAGCCGTATCACATGATTGAATCTCACAGACAGGCAGGCGAGCAGTCTCCAGCCACAACCAGAAATAGGTTAAACAGACTAAAAATATCAAAAACATTAATAATTCAGCTTTTTTGCTAACCTGTGCTTCAGAAAAAATAGCACACTTCTCACTGTGAAGTGGCTTAACGGGCAGGTTGTGCTGTAGATTATTTTGGTATTTCAAGCAACGTCTCCCCCCGAAGAGCCGGTTAGCGAGATGTGCCCCGAGCAGTGGGAGGGGAAGCAGCATTGTAATGTCATCAGCGGTAATGTCACAGATGGGGTCAAAACACGGTCATCTGTAACTCAATGAAAGTTTTGAAATTTTAGTAGGTGATTTGCTGCTATATACTGCAGTGTTTTACGTAATAAATTAGCATAAAGTAATACAAATAAAAAATGCAGCAAATATCTTATGTACTGTTTTTCCCACACAAATAATTCTTTAAATGCAGCGTTTTTTTATTGGAGCAGTTTTACAGTAGCACTCCTTGTAACAATTTAAGAGAGACCATCGCATGCCGGTGTAGTACAGTATATACTGTATGAAATGAAATGAAATTTCATGATGAAACACATTTTCAGTGGGTGTTGTTTATTCTCCAAAGGCAGGTGCAGAGTGCAGATCCTGCTCTTTTTTCCAAATACCCTTGGAAGCCAATCCCCTGGGGAGAAGAAGGCTTCTCTAAATATGTGGCTAATCTACCACACAGAAAAACGAGACGAACAAAGGAGCGAGGTGTGTGTGTATGTGTGTGTGTGTTAAAGGGGTACCAGAGGAGCAACTGCGAGACAGAGAGAGACAGAAGGTGGAAAACAAGCAACATTGTGATGGCTCCAGCAGTTACCCTGTGTGTTTTAGTCTATTTCAAGCCCTTCTGCTTCAGGGGTGTGTGGGGGTGTGTGTGTGTGTGTGTGTGTGTGTGTGTGTGTGTGTGTGAGCATAAGTGCATGTTCTAAGGGTGTGGGGATTCAGCTCCCTTAGGAGCACTCTGGTACAGCAGCTCTTTACTGTGCGTACATTACACCAATATGCCATTACGGCAGACGCACACTCCAATACACACACACACACTCTTAAAGAAACTAGTTTTGTTGCGCTTACACACTTGCTACTGCCACTGTAGTAATATTGCTGCGTACCAGTGTACCACAGTGCAACCTATAATAGGTATGCATCACACTTAAAAAAAGTCAACTCACACTTGCACAACAGCCTCCAACCTCCAGACTTTTTATGACACCACCTGCTCCTCCTATTCATCAGAGTGATTTGACTTGGGTAATACGTTCAGAGACAGCCCAGGTCACAGACATAAAACCATTAGAGTACCAGTATCTACAAAGCTCTCTTTATTCTCATCTCAATGGATCAACAAAGGTTATAAAAAACAGACATCAGAGGCCACCTCCTGCAGCCGCTGAGATCAGCTGCAGCCATCCAGCTTATTGTAGTGCTGAGATCAGCTGGTGCTAAGTTTCTTTATGAGAAAACGGATGGTGTTCAAATGCTTTAACAGACATCTGGGTCCTTACTTATATGTTGTTTTTTTTAATTACAGAGGTACAGAGATCTTACAAGAGTGAAACCCAAATAAAACATTTATGTTCACAGTCAGACATGCCCTTGGCTAATATAAAAAGGAGAAATATAGTATAGGCGGGGCAGTAAAGATTCAATAGAATTTTAATTTAAACTCACATGTTAAATTCACAACACATATCCCTGTTTAATTCATAAAGCAGAAAATGTTTTAAAAAAGAAAAGTCCTTGACCATGTCTGTTTTAACTTCCACTCCACAATGATCTTCCTGAGAACACATACACATACACACGCACACAAACTCCTGTTACCCAAAGGCTTAATTCTAACGAGATCCCTCTCCCTGACTACAAGGCCTCCAATCCTGCCAGCACCGATTGGCTTCATGCTGACCAGTCCGCTCCACTCCCACCCCCACCCCTGCCCACTCAACACAGCCACATACAGTACACACAGAATCATACAATACACCACACTCATGCTCTGCCAACCTTCACAGAGTGTAGCATTGAATTATTCAGCCTTTGCGGCAGCTGGGCCGGCACACAAGTGAGCTTGGCTGTAGATGATAAACAGGTGGATAGCATGCACGCAAAAGTATGGGTGTATATGTTATGTTTGTGTCCGTGCCTGAGTGTGTCTGTGCGTGCAAAGCCCAGTGGAAGGCTAGGAGGTTTGCAGCATGTCGAGGAATGGCTCCATCGCACGGCAGCCTCATTTCCACAGCACAAGGTCGGCTACTCTCCACAACACAGGCCCCTGCTCTGCTCCTCGCTTCTCATACATTCTATTATGGCTAAGCTGAGCCCTGGCACATACACACAATAATGCATATTTGTGCACGCGCACATGTATACAAACATACAGGAATTCATGTGCACTCACACAGCAGACAAACAGGTACGTGTGCGGCACGGGGCACAGCGCAAAAGTGAGAGAGCGGGAGAGACAGAAAGGCAGAGACGGAGGCAATTGAGAAGGAGGGGATCTACTTAGAGTGTTGACATTGCAGGAGCCCACATGTGTGTGCCGGAGCATAATCTTCTCCCTGCTCTCATTGGGTTTTTAATGCGGGTGCTATTTCCATAAACCTGCCTCCTGAATCACTGCCAGCCTCTTACACTCCCCCCAGGTCGAGCTGTACTAATACTCAGAGTAAATGCATGCAGCAAACACATTCCCACCATTGCCTCTCCAAGACAATCACTGTTGTACACAATGCTAGCATGACAAAAAGGGGAGGGTGGCATGTTGTTCTGTGCTACAGCAAATAGACTTGCTGCAGCGACTGAGATTATTTCTTGGATCTGCTGGATTTGAGGAGTGGCAGCGAGAGGACAGAGAGTTTGAGGGAAAGGGGGAGGTGGGGGATTGAGGGAGGGGGATAGGTTGGTGGATAGTGTGAAGGATGCAGGATTTTGTCATGATGCTGAGCTGGGTGGAGTAAATCTCCTGCGGACTTGTGTAGAGAGCTGTGACACTCACAAGCACACACACCAACTGCTGTAGAAGCAGCCACTGGGCCTTGACTGGCAGTGTTTTTCTGTGGTATGATTTTTAAGAACAAATCATGCCATGAAGGAATAATCAGTGTCCACATCATCAGGGGGTGCTTAGATTGTACTTGGTAAGAGAAAAAAAATGATTTTGAGGTTTTACAGTTACATATGCAAGCATATTCAGATACACAAAAGCACTCATATGGTTATGTAATAGAAAAAACAGTGCATCTCCATTAGCAGCAAACAAGCACACAAATGAAATATCTCAGCCTCCCTGTCGTGGGCAGTGCGTGATCACGGCAAGCTGCCATGTGCACATGTTTTTCTTCCCACCTTTATACACCGCTATGTGTATCTACATAGGGCTGGCTGCAATGCAAAGCCAGCTTACTGCGCACACACAAACATACACAGCTAATAGAGCCAAGCAACACACACCTGGTAAACTGTCAGAGCTTCTCCTATTCGGTGGCCAAACTTATGTCGGGCACTCGTGTCCCCAAGGTTCCCATCACACTTCACCGCAGGAATCTATATTCCAGTCCAGTACACTTCCATTAGACCATACTGTTCCTTTCAGCAGCTAATGTGTAACAGGGGGACATGGATAATAACATCCAAGAACACAGGCGCTTCTTTCTGATAATAAGCGCACAGTGGGTTGTGTGAGTTTGTGTGTGTGTGTGTGTGTGACAACTAGTGCCACCATGCAAGCATCTGACTGTAAGCAAACACAGAGCATGCAGCATTCATTTGATACAAAGGAAACCCAATCCTTTAGACTATAACCCTTAAGATTTTAAATATTAAAACATATTTTTCAATAATTCATAGCCGGCATTTTTTCAATGATATAAATCCAGTGTGTTAGCATTCCTGTCTGAATGGTAGTTTTTGTTTTTTCCTGTAGAGGATTTATATACACACAAGCAAATCAAAGAAAACAATCCATGCACAAAACAAAGGGGTGCAGAAGACAAAGAAACATTTGACCATGAGATCTGTACTACCACATGGTAGAACATGGTGGTGCTCTTTAGTATATTTAATCCTTTCAGGCCACAGTTTATTTGAAGGCTCTGTATAAAGATATATGAACTGATTGTCTTCTTTTGAATATCTGACAGGAGTAGACACTCAAGAAGCATTTGCTGCCCTAGTGGTTGATACAAGTATAATTTCAAGCTGAACTCCGTATTTTAAAACTCACTTTACATTACCAAAAGTAACCACAGGGGACGCAAAATCAACCATGACTGAAATCTTAAGGGTTATAACTTTAAAGCTGTAGATGGTAACTTATATAACATAAATGTCATTTTGCTTAAACTATCACTAGCCTATATTCACACAGCACTAAATTAAACTGATAACCTGTGGAAAAAAATTTGTCCTCTGCCTATTATATTGCCTTGTAGCGCAGCTAATGGAATTACCACAAGTGCTTAAGTAAAACAACCAATAGGAGCAGAGACGTCACTATTACAGTTGTCATTTATGTCAATAACTGCTTGTGAACTGCGGTCAAACTGTCAGACTAGGCAGCACTGATTAAATATCAGTCAAGATACAGTAACTGCATTGGCTATTTCTTGCCTAAAATGTTTCCACAAACATAATTTAGTGCACTGTTTAGCTGTAAAATGAGAACTCATGTGATCTGGTTGCCATGTTTGAGACGGCTGAGTTGAAACAAAACACTGTCCACCAACTGACGCAACTTCCTCATTTTACAGTTAAACAGTACACTAAAATATTCTTTTTAGAGACAAACAGGCAATGCAGTAACAGACTCTTGATTGGTATTTGATCAGCGCCTTATTTGGCAGTTCGACCACAGTTCATGAGCAGTGACTGACAAGACTGACGGCTGCGTTTGAGACTCCTTGGCTCTGACTGGTTGTTTTTGGTGAGTTAAGGTAGATTCTAACAAATGCCATTAGAAGCATTAGGAAGAGGAAGAGGGACATTATTTTTTTACAGACTGTCTTACGCATTTCTTTAAGATTAGAGTGACAAATTCAGCAAATATGACAACAAGTTTCATAAAAGTTACCAACTGTAGCTTTACAGTATATGAAATACTTTTTCTTGCAGTCATCAGGGATTCAATGCTGTGCCGAAGGATGTTACAGCAGACAACTGTATGAACCCAAGCCTTCCAGCAAAAAGACTTACCCAAGAAACCTAACACTCTACCTCATGAAACTAAAGTGTGTGTATACTGTTATGTGTGTACACAGGTGGGCTAGTTTGTGCTCGATGTTCCAGCAAAGGGCACCACATGAGATTCAGAATACCTTGTTAGGTAGGACAGTTTTCATATATGGTTCTTACTCACTAGCAACAAGTGAAGTCCAGCAGGATTTCGGTGGTTGACATTAATATTTCAACATTTAAAATAACAGATAACTGGGTAACCACACCAGTCCAAGCCCTCTGCGAGAGAGCGGCAACGCAGGGGTTAATGACAAAATGCAGACGTTAATAACTCATAACTCATCTCTGGAGAATTTGTAGTTTACATTAATTACAGCATAGCCCCTGGCAAACTGCATATCAAGCAGGATTTTGCAAACAAACAACTGGCATATCTACTTACCATCAAGCAGTGAAGCAACAGGGGTCATATCGCAAAAGATTTAGGAGCAGGGAGGCTCAAGAGGGAAGGACAGGAAAGGCGACGGGAGGTAGTCAAATGCACAAACATATTTTTACACACATACAAAAACACACACAACCCAATGCAGCGTGGCATTTATTTTAAAATACCCTGAATGTATCTTTCTCTAAATTCAACATTCTTTGAAACTAAATTTCTCCTCAGCTGTTGGTTCATCAGTATAAAAAGGGAGTATATAGGATGTTTAAGGACACTGGCATGCTACTACAATAGTGTGTAGCTGTTGTTGTACCTACATGTGCTATGTGTGGATCCAGTACTATAGCACACACTGTTTCCTTGGAACACTGGTGTTTGTGTGTGAGTGAAGTTGAAGGGAAGGGAACAGCAGAGCAGCCTCGTCTGTGAGGCCTGACACCCATCAACGTCTGCCTGTTACATTTCTATGACACGCTCTGTCTCAGGAAGAGCAGCGGCAGAGGAGCAATGGGAGAGAGGGGAGACGGGAGGATGTGGAGTGGACAGGGCTGGGTGGGGTAGAGGGGAAGTCAGCAGGAGGGCTAAAGCAGGACTGAAAGGTACAAGATAAGGGTTTTATTTCTCATGAGTGATACAGGCAGAGTTACCACGTGTGTAGGCTATGCACGCATGCATGCAAGCTTTCAGAGCTCATGTGGAGAAAATGCGACATGCAAGGCCGTGTTTGCTAATTCTGAATGTTCTCTATGAATCATGGCTGTACAATCATTAAATGTAAATTTTTTGGTGTTAACATTAAGTGATGCTGTTTATAGTAATGTTGTTTACAGCACTCCATTCAGATGATTGTTAAACCTTTCAGAGCCCAGATGGTTTGGAGATCTGCTCTTCTCTCAGAACACATTAAGAAAAGGAGGGGGTGCAGGCAAGAGCATCAGACTTGTTAGCGTCTGTCTGTGCCCTCATGCCCCTCATTTATACATGCAGCCACATCAACCATTTAATCCCAGTGGTAGGTCAACCCTTATGGACGCCCTGCCAAGCTGGCAGGGGGGGGAGCGTTATTAATGACTATGAGACGTGAGAGAGAAACTCACTGAAAAGTCTGACTATGGACAAAAACAGTAGAAGAATCAGAGAAGCCTCCTTTTTTAACACATTGCTGAACACAACCTCTCATGAACACATCCCCTGGCATTATGTGAAATAACTTTTTTTTCCCTTTCTCCGTCTTCCGTCTTATTATTCAAATGCAGAGGAAAAAGCAGGAGAATAACGCCCTCCAGCCTCGCGCTTGGCTAATTTGCAGAATAAACGAAACAACTTGTTTTTCAAGAGAGCCACCAGAAAAATGTTCAAAGTTTGTGGTAGTTGCATTTGCATGTTTAACTGAAACATGTGCCTTTTGGCTGGGTTTCTCCGGCTCTTTGTCTTCAATCAGAGGGGAGTGTTGGGGGTGGGGGGGGGGGTCTTTACTGATGTTTCTCCCTGGTGCTGGCTTGATCTGACCATGTTAAGCCATGCTGCCTCTGTGGGGAGCCGCTTCTATCCACCCCTCCATTCTTCTGTCTCTTTCCGACATGCTTCCCACACACAGATATTGCTATGCACAGTTGTACATACTTACACACGAATGCAAACACCAAAACAATGAGAGAAATATAATTGTAGGGCTGAGATTTCTTCAAGCAAAAAATGTTGCATGTGTCGGCAAAAAATGTTGTTGCTTACTTGGCTTATTTTAATTTACTTTTATTATTATGTGACCATCACCCTGAATGTCCCTCCAAACTTTCAGACCAAACTCTAAATGGTAAAGAAGGAATGAATTGTCAAATATTCATATTGAACAGCCACATCTCATTTAACTGACATAATTCTCAGTCAAGTACAGCCCTATATAATTGTGATTAAATACCGTAATAATCATAATAATAATACCGTAAGCACAGTTGAACCCGTAGTAGAGAATTTTCTCTTTATCAAGTTATTTCAATATCATTAATCTCAGCTCTGTCTGACCATTTTCTGTTGATCGCATCTTTCCAGAAATGCAGAGCTTTGCCGCCCCCCCCCAAAACTGTCACTCTATGGTACTGCCTCAAAAGTGTGAGTCAGAGCGGGACTGATCAATGCTGGCAATATCCCCTGGAGAACAGACACATAGAAAAGTTGAAACCGGGCCTTCAAAAGGCTGAGCTATTGATTGAATTGCTTTCCAAAGTGTTTTTCATCTCTGGGACTATACGAGGAGAATGCCGGCTGGTGTGCAGCCGGGTGCAGATGGCATGGCTGACCACCATAGAGAGAGAAGAGACAGAGTGAGAGGAGGAGGGGAGAGGGACAGATAGAGAGACAGACACTTACCCCTGGCAGTGTTTTCTGTTCATGGAGGGCGTTCTGGGCTTTGATGGCCGACTCTCGGGCGCAGTAGGTGAGGAATGCACAACCTGCGACAGAGGCACATCACATATAAACTCAATTAGAATAAAACAAAATTTTAAATCTGACTTACACAAACAAAAACAATCGAAACATTTAAAAACATTACAAAAAGACGCAGCAGTTTGAAAGACATATCAGCTGAGAATATTAGGAGAGTAATGAAATTACAAAGCATTAAGAAATAAAGATGTTTGGCTTGTTTCATAATAATGAGCAATCAACACAATTAAGAATCCAGATCTGTATATAGGGTCTCACGAGTTAGCAGAAACACAAAAATCCTTGCAAACATTTCTTGGAATAAACAGAGCAAGTAAATGAAAACGGGCATCTGTGCAATTCACCAGGTTCCATGTGGACAATTTACTATGGTGGCAAGGGGAGAGGGGGAAAAAACAAAACCACAACAAAAAAGTAGGAGATGAGCTGAGAATTCTTTGGATGAATTGCCAGGCCTGTCCAGCCTCCCCATCCCCAGTGCCATGTCCTGTCAAAAGCTCCTAGCAGCCTGGCCAGCGTCCCCACCCTGAATGGTTGTGACAGCAGCGGAGACAAAAGAAACAGGACTGCAGGAGAGTATTGGGGGGTAGGAAAGGAGAGAAGAAGGGATGAGGATCAGTGTAGGGATGGAGGAAGGAGGGAGATACTGACAGAGAAGAAGGGAGAACAGGACGTGGTGTTAAAACTCTCCAGGGTGAATGCCGCCATGCATGCACACACACAACATCTGTCAAAATCACTGAATACATAAAAAAAGAGAAGAGGAGAGGAGAAGAGAAGGGAGGACGAGAGATGGAGAGAAACCAGATGGAGTACTGAGGCAATCATTTTCCCCCTGACTGTCTGAATAAATAGATTTGCTTGTGTTCTATTAATGAGGTTCATATGGGTTACCATGCATCATATTTCTGCCACTCTGAAGATGGTTTATTAGCAGCCACTGCATTTTGGATCTCATTTCAACAGCCAAATGTATTCAGTGGGTGGTGATGTATTAAGTGTCTTTACACGGACAATATTTCAATCTGTTTTTCTTGGTGTATACAAGATCACTTTTACCCAACGTTCACCATCCATTTTTGTTGCATGCCTGTGCATGTGTATCGCCTTTATCCATTTCAGTAACCCTTGCACTCTGGCTATGTCTCCACTGTAACCTCTGCAGAACTGCATCAAAAAGGAGGGTTAAAAAGCCATGTCAGTCATTGATCCATTGATTGACCTGTAACCTGCTTTTCCTTGCTACTCTAAGCCCAACATGTCAGCACATGTGTGTAAGTGCCTGCACACCTGCCCATGTACACACAGAAAGCATTCGACCACTCTTATTTAAATCCCATTCAATTCTTTCTGCTCTATTTTATGAAGCTCCTCCTTTTGTTTGGGACATTCAGTCTGCACCCTGACATGCTTTTCACTATTAGAAAGACAGATAGTGATGGTGTCTGTCCAGGGTCGTGACCTTTGAGGTGGCTGACTATAGCACTGGTGCCCTCCCCATAGCCTCCCTTGTCCCAGCACCTCTAACCTAATGATTTCCAATGGCCACCGAGCAAATCATTCAATCACTCACACTGCTGTCTAATCCCCTATCCCTCTTCTGCGTCAGCTCGCAAAGAAATACCAAGACTGCTAAAATGTCATTGTTGTGTTGGGGTGGTTTGTTTGTTTGTTTGTTTGTTTGTTTCTCAAATGGTTGAGGGTAATAGGAGGGAATGGCTCCATTTTGGTGGTTGTTTTTCTCTCTTTTTTTGCTCTCTCTGGGCTTGTTGTTGTTGGTTTACTTGACAAATGCTGGCCCTATCTCTGAATAAGAAACAAGCATTTTGCATTACAATCACAAACACGATTTATTTGTTAATGTGTAATGCATAGGGCATTGAGAATAAATTAATAACAACCACAACACTGGCAAACAAAAGAGAAACATGAACTCCATTTAAATGTGATTCTGTGCTCTTTAATGTATGGCTTAATAAGAATTTGCAGGCCACAGGCGAAAAAGCTTTAACAACTCCATAATTGGAATCCAAACACGTACAAATTGCCAGTGCTGCATTGCATACCAACTGCAAAAGTGTGAGGGGGGAGCATGATGAAATTGTTTGAAACACAACAAAAAGCCACTGTAATCGGAGCCTGCTGACACAGCAATGGGGGAAGCCTTCCCATTGTGAGGCGATGATCCTCTGCATCATCTGATAGAAACCTAAAACAGCCTTATCTCACACATTGATTTCAGCTCCAAAGAGAAGAAATTCCTCCTCTCCTCTTTGCTCCCTTTCCCTCCTCCCTCTCTCCTCCATTCCCTACTTCTTCCCTCTGTCAATGCCAACTCCGCTCCTCTCGTCTCCAATCTCTTAATGATATATTTTTAAGTGTGCACGGTGTGTGTACTGGGAAATAGGGCTGAGTCTCTCCATCTCCACTGTGTTGAATTGGCATGTAATTAAAGAGTCTTAAATGGAAGAGAGAGAGTGAGTGGGCGAGACGGAGAGAGAACGACCGAGAGTGAGTAGTGGGAGATACTGTATAGCTGTGGTGACAGCAGCCATTTACATTCACCGTAGCCCAGGCTCTCCATTACCAAAACTGTGTGTATGTGTGTGAGTGTGTGTGTGTGCAGCAGAGTAGGATCTTCTGCTAATTGTTTTGTCAGGTTTACAGGTTGATAAAATCCATGTATACTCCAACACACACACATAGCTGAACCTCTTGTTTCAGGCACACTTGTTTAACTAAAGGGACAGTTCACCCCAAAATCAAAAATACATATTCTTCCTCTTATCTGTAGCGCTATTTATTTGGGCTATACATCACCAGTTTCATCATGATACCATCATGAATATCATCCAATATTTGCCGATATTACAAAGTCTGCCATGATACGATTTCGATTTGATGCAATTTAGTGAGTGAGTTGTCAAGTGTTTGAGATATCAGCTGTAGAGATGTCTGCCTTTTCTCGAGCATAATGGAACTTGATGGCACTCGGCTTGTGGTGCTCAAAGCGCAACATTCATTTGAAAATCTCAACAGCAATGTCTCTTTTCAGAAATCATGACCCGGTTGTTCAAGATAATCCACAGACCAGGAATGATTTTCTTTCTACCACCCACCAACCATACCACCACACAGTAGAAAGCATGCATCGACTCACTGGCGAGAGGCTCATGCTCATGACAGCGCGAGATGTATACTTTAATGGCGTCCACCTCAGCTGTAACATTAGCTAGCTCAGTGGTGCTTGGTGAACTAACAGTAGATGCAACCTTCTGTCTGTGTGGTGATACCGTTTGAAGGTAAAGCTCAGTGGAAAGAAAATATTTGAGAGAAAAAAGACATCTCTATGACCAATACCTCCAATACTCTGCAATGCACACCACAACAATTTAGACTGATAAATAGCACTACATACGAGAGGAAATACATGGATTTTAATTTCAGGGTGAACTGTCCCTTTGTCATACAGACTGTTCCCAGTTCCATATTAAATACTTTTTTTATTTTGTACTAACAGGAATGATACAAGTCTTCACTAGTACTAATTTTAAATTCATCAAAAGAGAGTAAAATGTTTTTCCAAAGATTTACTACTTAATTTTCCGAGGTCTTTCTAGAGGTATTCCCACCAGCCAGGATGCAGTTTTTCTGCTGCTGTGAGCAGCTCCTCAAGCTCCTTTGTGCAATGAATAGTGGGACAATAATGTCCATAAACATCACTTGGTAAAATGAAGCTGATTTTGAATGCAAACTGATGTATTTTCATTCACTACATAATCAAAACCTGCTTAAAATCACAATGTAGTACAGAATTGGGACACAGCTTTTGTCTACCCAGCTGTCACATGACCAGTTACATTTAAAAACTGGAACTTTACACACAATTGTTCATGCATAGCACGACAAATCTAAACCCACAGATTTGAACACACAGCACCTATCAAATTTCACTATGCTCACCCTCTTTCTCACACACACAAAGATCCAAACACTGATGAAATAGGCTGCATGCCTCAATCACCTCTGTTTAAGAAACCTATTTGGCAAACAGAATGTCAATATTAGACAGCTCTGCAAAAATCTCACAAAATCTATGCCCTGCAAATATTGTTCAGACATGGTCACACCTTAAAAATGGAACTCAGCTCTTAGAGAAAAAGTATTATTACAGTTACAGCAAAATATAGAAAACACTAACATCCACACTCTTAGTTTTCCCCTTAGAGGCACCAACTGAAGAGGCATAGCCTAGTTCGTCTCCAGGGTAAGTGACACCTCTTACCATGTTGTTCCTGGGCTCTGTACAAAGTTGCTAAGGGTCAGCGACAGTGCAGACACAGCAGGCCTTCTCCAAATCTGGCACATAGCCTAAGCAATGCGCTTTGTGAAACCAGTTTTGAAACTACTGATATTTTGCCCTCTATCGTAAGCACATTCATGTCCCTCATTCAATCCTACAACTAATCCAGTGTGTGGATTTGAATGAAACAAGACAAATTTCAGGACCTGAATGATAACACGTATGAAAATAACCTTGACTGGGTAAACTCACCATCAACATAAATCAAACTAATAAAGTTGTCTTGCATAAATCACAGCCAAAACCTACTGTCATTCATAAATGACCTTACAGGACTATGGATATAAGCATAAAATCAATTCTCTGGGATAAATACATCAATCAATACAAAAACATTTAATTTAATTAACTGGTTGACAATAAACACAACACTCCACTAACTTCTTTGACTCAAAAATACACTGATGTTTTCCCTAAATGAAACGTGATACATAAAATGGTCTTTGTCTTTTTCTTTGTACATTACAACCACCATACTAATATTACAAAAAAATATGTCTGACAAAACTTTAATGTTTACTAGCCAGCTGAGCAACAGCAAACATATACAGCAGTTGCATATTAAAATGAACATTAGCATCCCCACAGTTAGCTAACTGCACCCCTATTAGCCCTTTACCCAGTTAGCCACCTTTAGCATTGCAGCTAATGACGTACTTTTATTTACTGATATTTTGTAATAACTCACCAACTTGGACGAGCTTCACACGACGTATTTTAGTGAACAGGTCCTCCTTAGCACACAGACACGAACTAGCAAACAAAGTAGCGTCTTACTTTAAATATTTACAGTAGAAACTATTTGTTTTATCAACACTGACATTGTTTTTTCGTCGTTAAGCTACAGTTGGTATCCTCTCTTCGGCGTTCTAGGCTGAGGCTGCGTGCGCTCGCGACCCTTGGACGCAGGTGTCTCCTGATTGGCTGATTCAAATTAACTTTATTGGCAAGAATGTCGACTTTGAATTTACTATATTGCAAAGCTAAATAATTACATTTTACACTGGAAAATAGAACAGATACATGATAACAATGATTTTTAAGATTAATACAAGTTTGTTTCTCTCTTGCAAGCAAGCAGGCCATGTTAAGAGTTACCAGTTAAGTTGTGGTAAAACAGCAGTATTGCCCGTTAGCTAACTGTTTTAGAGTTTATGCAAAGCTGACCACTGGAATGTTTATATCATGTTACTAAATAAATAAATCATTAAAATATTTATTAAAACGAATACATAATGACACATGCAATCTGAAATAAATTTATTTGTTGCATATCAGTTAGCAACTTTAAAGTGTCAATTACATTACCAACTCATAGTAAGCCTTTTACAAACCAAGTGCTTGTTGTATGGAATCTGAAATTTCAATTAATCTTTTGAAATATATTTCTTATTCTTATTTCTACTCATGTATATACTTGCGTCCACTGTATTGTACATTGTAGCATTTTACATATATTTCTAAACTTTACATATCAGTTTTACACATTGTAGTACAGCATGAGGCACATATTACAATTTGTTTTATACATTCAACATACTGAGTACATTATTCATCATTTATATATTCATTTAATTTTTACATACATGTTAAAATTCTAGCATAATATTTTTACATACTTCATACTTTATAATTTTCACTTGTATAATTCTCTATGCTTTACATCAGCACGAATGCAATAAATCACAATTTCCCCTCGGGGATCAATAAAGTATTTCTGATTCTGATTCTGCAAAGCCCTGTGACCTCCATATGCTCCTATCTTAAAACATGGTCTTTTCATTTGTTTTGCTCTTTATTCATATCCATATCCATATCAAATTTTACCCTGGGTTTGGAATTTCTTGTAATTTCACAGTTTTCTTCCAGGTGTTGCAATTTTCTTTGATAACATTTTGCATAAAACTATTTCAGCAGTTAATGATTATTTATATACATAAGGGGACAAATTAAAGGAAAGACTGAATAAAAGAGTGAAGAAACATATCCAAAGTTGATGCTTCTGTGCACCAGGGCTCACTGAATGGCTTTGTGAATATGATAATGACGTGAATAAAATGCTTTATAGTCACCAGATCTCAGCCCAGTTGAACACCTCTGGAAGATTTTGTACGAGCATGCCAGATAATTCTCTCCACCACCATCTCCATAAGACTGAATGATATAAACTTCTGTCTTCAAATCTATTTCATGATGTCTGTGATTGTAATTTTTGCTATGTGTGCTTTTGGGCTGAGTCTGGCTATGTTTGCTTTTCTTTCTATCTGCCATACTTAGGTCTCTCTTGTACAAGAAATCCTGATCTCAATGTGATGAATAAAGGTTGTACATATAAATACAGGAGCATTGAAGCTGGTCTGGAAACTAGTAGTGGCCTGACTCCACACTAAGACACTTCATGTTGGTCTATCATCCATCTGTATGCTAGTAGGACCTAAAAGAAATTAATTTGTGCAACTGACAGCTACAGGCAGTGACGTCAACTGCAGGAGCTCAACATGAACATGTTACATTGGCACTGGGCATAAATCGTGTACCGCAGGACCATCAGATATAAATGCAATTCTAAGGAGACTGGTTTGGTTCAAACCACAACATCTCTCTTTTCAATCCGCCTTTTAGCTCCCTTTTCTCCATCTCCTTCCCCCTAGAGGAGCCAAACTGCCCCAGTGTTCTGAAAAAGTGTGAACTTGCTCCCAATGTGGCATTTCCTTGGCCAGAAAGTGTGAAGGTAGCAGAAACAGAGCCAGTCCTGGCAACAGCCTCGCCTGTTCCCTCACACATCATTTGCACTCTTTGGAAAATGCTATCACTGTGGGTAGACTACTTGCTTACTTCATTTACTGCCATGTGGGGCTCTGGGGGAACTGATAGCCTTTCAGTGGGGTCGGAAGCTGAAACACACATCATCAGCACTGATACAATGTGATTATGACCTGAATCATTGCCAGCCGGGGAGGCAGGAGGCTCAGTGGCGCAGATTGACCGTGAGGGGGGTAATCAGTCTGGTCTCTGAGAAGCTTTTAACTCATATAATCACTCCCCCACCTTTGAAAAAAAAAAAGATCCTCGATCTGTTCACACACTCAAACAATCACGCCAATGTTCAGGGAGAGGGAGGACAGATTGAGGGAGGACAGACAGAGAGGTATAATAAAGAAGAGCTGGAGCATGGAGTTGGCAGGGACTTTCCAAAATGCTCTCACTCATTGTTCTGACAACAATATTTTCTCTGCCCAGGCCTAATGGGCTTGTAATGAGCACTGTAATATAAGCAGTAGCCTAGCGTAACCTGTAAACCTTAATTAAGTCAGACAGCCACCTTAAAGGGAGCCAGCGCCTGTGCTCAGTCACCATCTCATGATCCTGAAGCTGACTACACTCTTCCATCACTCCTTCATCAATCACTCCATCCCTTCATCTCTGCTACATCCATCTCCAAATCCTCCTCCATTTCTCCTTTCACTACCCCTCCCATCATCCCTTCACCTTGAGCAATGGCTGGGGGAGGATGAGCGTCGCAGAGCACTGAGGAGCATTGATGTCCATCATGAGGGCAAGAAATAGTCCCTGGACCCATATCCTCTCTGACCCCTGAGTAGGAGACCTCAGCCATTGATTTGTTGCTACTCGCTCACATAGACTACACTACCCTCCGAGCAGCAGTCAAACAGATCCATAGGCAGCACATCCCCAAGGACTGCCTGCGTGCGTGTGTGAAAGCGTACATTTACAGGACATATACATGCACGTCTAATGGTGTGGCGTGCATTGCCTAATGAGTGTGACAAATGCAATAAATTCTCACTGAAAGGCTCTGTGTATGTTTCAGGATCATTACTGGGGCAAAGAAGCCATCATAACAATGAAGAGAGATGGACTTTGACACCTTCGCACTCACAGTCTATTGTGTGGCTCTGAGGTTAAATAGTTCTTTCAGGGCACAAGTGCTTCTTCATATATAATCCAACTGCAGAGTATTTCTCTCAAAAGCTGACATGGGGCTATATACTGTATGTGTAGCAGCATTAGGACGGCTGTAAAGAGTAATACAGTTCCAACTGGTTCCTGATAAAGTTCCTGAGATAATGCTGTTTGGCGGTAGGTGCAGTTTCCAGAGGTGACGTGATAGATTGCAACTGGCCGCCCGTTCCCAAGTTGGCCAGAACTCTTTCAATATGTAGCTCTGGATAACACTTAGGATATGGCACTTTGGCATCCTCCACCGTACTGTAGTCTTTAAAGTGAGCCTTGGCTTTTGTAGACTGTCTGTGCACTTCATCCCTCTTCTGCTATTAAAGCCAGGGCCCGATCTATAAATACATCTAGTGGCCTGCATCCCTGATGAGAGAGCTAATTGACACTGTTAATGGATGGAGTTTCACAGAGCTGTAAATAATGTGTAGGTTCACACTTACTGCCTCCTGCCGTGTTACTTCTGGGAGGGCAACAAGAGTTTACCTGCCAAGTCCCGTCTCCCCAGCCCGTTGTCCCTGCCTCCCTCCCGCAGCCAAGTCTGCTCCGGCCAGGGGATTTACACAGAAATCAATAGAAGTTTCCTCAAGCCCCCCCTGCACCCTACAGTCAAAATCAGAAAACTGCATTTCCTCCTCTTCATGTACCATAACAACCTCTTGGAAAAACAAACAGGACCAGGCAAAAGGAAATAATAAAATCACTTTCACTTGGCTCACACCCAGTGCCTGCTGCTGTGTATAGCACAACACAATGCCCTGTGCTCCCACTGATGCAAAGCCTTCATTTAATGTAACTGATTGACACATTTGATGCAATATTCCTAACAATGCTCATCCTCTTTTGAAAGGTGAAAGGCATTTAAACCTTTGAGATGGATCAATTGATCATAGCAAAGCCACAATCACAGATGACTGGCAGCTGCAAACTGACTGCAGACTAAGAGACGGATCAGGTTTTCAGTCACTTTGATTTTACAAATTAAAAGATACCTTTAAAGACTGCACTTCAAAGGCCCAGAGGATGCTTGGATGGAGTGATTGAAGGAGGAATGAGGAAGAGAGACATGTGAGGAGACGGGAAAAACACTACCTGCACACACATGCTTTCCTCTTCATATACTGCAATTAGAACTGGGTATCGTTTAAAAATTACGATACCAGTAGCCTTAAAATGATACCAATACTGACAGAGTACTTCATTTCACCCATGATTTGAATAAGGTGGCAAACGTTTTGGTGGCATCTTGGCACGCTGAGCTGCCAACTTAGTCAAACACACCGTGCTCGACTTCACCACACCACAGACTGTATGTGTGGGCTGAAGCTGCTGCCGGAGTGTGAGCTCTGCGTCAGGGACAGTTGTGAGAGTCTGCCTGGCCACACACACACACACACACACACTGACAGGGCTAATGTTAGCATCACACAGCTAACGTCACCTAACAGTTATTAACACGTGTAACAATACACTCAAAAAAATGATTCATGGGGTCAGTGGATAACGCTTAAGATTAAGAAGTTTTCCAGTACAAAAAAAAATTACATTTGTTACATTGAATTGTTTTAGCCAGCTGACAACTTATTTTAGTGTCTTTTAGAATTAATTTCGAAATCCCTCTATTGGTTTTTAAGGCTCTTAATGGCATCGCCTCCTCCTATATCATAGATTCTCTATCACCTTATGTCCCTCCACAAACCCTGAGATCCTCCACAGCTGCTCTTTTAACTGTTCCTAATGTCAGTACAAAAAACTTCAGGGATGTTTCTTTTAGTGACTATGTCCCAAAAATATGGAACACTTTGCCTTTTAATATTAGACTTGCTGGCTCAGTGGACAGTTTTAAACAACAACTCAAAACATATATTTTCAATATAGCCTTTAACTAGCAGTTATCTGTTTTAATATTTTTAATATTCTCTTCTCACATTCACACCTACGGCCAGTTTAGAGTCACCTATTAACCTGCATGTCTTTGGATTGTGGGAGGAAGCTGGAGTACCCGGAGAAAACCCACGATGACACGGGGAGAACATAAACTCCGCTCGGAACCCTCTTGCTGTGAGGTGACAATGCTAACAACTGCACCACCATGCCACCAGCGATAGAATTGATTGATTGGTTAATTAATTCATTAATTCTTCTCATTTCTCCTTGGATGAGTGTTGTATAATTGTATGGTTTTATTTCTTTGCCATTTGTCTCTGCGTATGAAAGGTGCTATATAAATAAAGTTCATTCATTCATTCATTCAAATCATGTTGGTTATACTAAACTAAATGAATCTGTCAGATTATAAAAGATAGCATTTACTCAGTAATGCCAGAGGTGGAACTACTTAAAAGGATGCATGCAAATTGTTACCTTAATTTTTTTAAGTTCAACCAGTGGATTATTTTTTAGAGAGTAAAGAAAAAAAAAATCAGTGTTGGTGTAAGCCTGTTGGAAATGTTTAAGAGCTCAGTGTCGGATGTTAGCCGCTGCTGCTAACTGGGAAAACATTGAACTGATCATTCACAGAGGAGAGCAACTTCGGAGAGGGCAGTAACAGAAAGCTTGCTGATCCAGCAGGGAGTCAAGACAGTGTGGAATAAGACCCCAGCATAGAAAAGATCAAATGCATGTATTGTTTGATTGGTGACATTTCCAATCTATTTGGTACTGGGTTAACTGAGTCAATACCTTTAAGGTATCAAGAACAAATACCCAGCTGTAACTGCTCTACACAGGCCACATTGGAAAGAATCATTACTTGCACATCTTTATAACCAAACTTGCAGTGAGTACTCTGCTTTTCAAAGTTGTTCTTTCCATTTCATGCATGTACTGAATGGAGCACAGCATGCTGTTTTCCAAGCACATATTACTTTCTATTACAATTATAACCTGCATGGCAAATAAAGATGACTTTGTGTACTTGTCCCAGCTTTCTTTCTCTATTTATTTATCTTGTGTCACCACTGAGCTGGAGAAGAGTAATAAGTGACACTAATGGTCTGACTAACAAGCAGGCACCAGGGTGTTAATTGCATTGACGTATATTTCCTAGTTACCACATTGAGCCCAGAGGATTCACGAAAATACTGTTCTGTTAATGACCAAAACCAAATAAGAACTACATCTATCTATCTATCTATCTATCTATCTATGGTAAAGAAAGGACTCTGAAGTGGACCCAAAGAGCACACGAAACAGATATGAGAACCCATCAGCCATTAATTAATTTGAGTAGTCTTTTTTAATTAAGCCAGATCTACCGTTGAATAGTGAACCACAGAATGGGTGCCATGTTGGAACTCGCACAAAGTCCGCACACAGTGCTCATTCAACCACATTAACATTTGATCATCAAAAGGGAAACACAAATTCCATCTTTCATCCGTGTCTTCCGCACTATTTGGCACACAATTTGCTTGTATCACACTAAAAAATGTGGACGCGATACATCTCCAGTACAAAGCCCCCGACCAGTTTGTGTCTCTGGCGATAAAGCACAGAGACTGTTAGCTACAGCGTCGCTGCTTCAGCGGGAAAAGATAGATGGAAGGAGTGAAGGGAGAGATGGCTGCGTGATGGAAGGGATGGGGCGCGAGGAGAGGGAGAGGAGGGGGATGCTGGAAACGAAGGGGACATGGCCCTACAGTCGCCCACAGATGCTCCCTCTCTGTCTCTCCCTCATTCTCTCCCTCTTTCTGAGCACAGTATGGGAGCAGCCTTTTGGGGGAGGCTGGCAGGCAATCAGTGATGTCATGCCAGCAGTGCAGCGATGGCAGCTTAACCTATTTTCGGAAATACCACAGAATTTCTATTTATAACCGTGCTGAGCAGCATGTATCTTCACACATCCCTCACGGACCTGAACATTCATAGACATTTTCCAATCTAAAATGTGTCTTCATCACAAGTTGGGGATTGCTTAATATCTGTAGGTATCTGTATACAGAATTGCCATTTAGGAGTGTATTATCTATGTTGTTAATTTTCAATATTTTAGTGTGTTGTTACAGCAAATACAAGCATTTTTATTGTTGCTTACATTTGTAATTTAGGAATCAGAATAGCCATAAAACAGTAAATTGCAAAAAGACCTGTGTTAGAGGTTGTGGTATTTGCACAGCAGCAGCAGCAGTAGTAATATTGGAATAAGTATTACCAGTGTTACTAGAGGGATTTTCTCATGTTAACAGCTTTCAAGTGATTATTTTATACATCTGCCAAACTTGGCCTCTGCTCCTCCTCCTCCACCCTCCATCCGCCCCGCCCTCCGGTATCCAAACAGCTCTCAACCTGTCAGAGGGATCCTCCGTGTCTCCGAGCTGAGCCATCACTCCACTCTCCCACTGCCTTGGGATAAAAGCAACTATTTGTTTCTGCATCTCTGACAAACACTTCATCTTTCCCCCTCCACTTATCCATCTGTCCATTCAGCCATTGTCTGCACCCATGTGTCTGTCTGTCATTTGCCTTGTGGGCCCCGCTGCATACATGTGCCATCCTCCCTGTCCAATTCGGTCGAGTGACAGCGCTAAGTCACATCCGCGCGGCTCTGTGTTCGCGTGCACTCTCCGGCAGATACATGTACGACATTTATGCATTGTTCATTCACACCCGCATCAAGGGCTCAACCATTTGGCAATCAGAGAGATGTGACAGCTTGACTAATCTGTGATTGTTTTTTGGCCAAAACATGGGGGTTAGCGAGCCCTCCAAGGGCACAGTACTATAAGGCAAGACAAATAACTTATTATTTTCCAGGCTTGTACAAGGCTTTATCGCATGAGTTCTCCTGAACCATTCCAAAATGGAGAGGGATTATCACAAAACATTGCATTAAAATCTCCTCTCTCCCCTCTCCCTTGTTATTTCATTTTCCATCTAAAATGAATCTGTGCCCAGCCAGGCTCAAACACAACATTAAAGAGCTCATGCTATTCTAACAGAAACCACCAACCCCCTCCTCCCTCAATTCCCTCCTTTTTTTTCTCCCTCTGTGCCTTTATAACCCCCCCGTCATAGAGTACACTCTGCTCTGTAGGCAATGGCACTCTCTGCTAAGCTACCCATACAAAATAGATAGGTTTCTATCCCTCTATTTAGACTAAAGAAAGCTGTGACCTTTGTGCATGAACAAGGAGGCAATGCGCCTCTACAGACTCTACCTTTAGAAGAGAAATGTGACCTAAAAGACACCAAAAATAATTCAACCCAAGTCCTGTTAGGACAGCAATAAAAGGACAGAATTAAGTTTCCTAACAATTAAAAACTAATCTACCTCCTTTCTTGCTATATTAAAAATATTTATAGAATAACTGTGTAATAGATCATTTGTTCTTTTTTAAAACACTATTCGAAAAGCATCAGGATGCATTTACGACACTATTATATAAGAGCAACAATTATATTACTGAGACATTTGTATTAACAAACTCTCAGAAGCAGAAGCAAATTCTAAGACAGAATAACAAATGGATTAAATTCCAGATTCCAGAAGTGTCTTAAACCTTTAACACCCATGCCATTATAATCATCCCTTCAAACATGACACTGACTATGTTTACATGGACAAAATATTCCAGGTTTGCCCTTATTCTGAAAAAGAAAACATTCCTATTAAGCTGTTTAAATAGCTAATGAAAATGAATATTCCCCTAATATTCCCATTTCCGTGCAGTCACTCATATTCCTATTAACGTGCCCTAACATGTTGTTAATCGCGTCAAAATATGGAAAAGTTTAAATGGCTGTTGTCACTGGTGGAAGACTTGTTGGGCTGTGTGAACACAGCCTTCCTCTTTCACTCCTTCAACCACCTTCTCGAAAAGGTCGGTAATGCGATATTTGTGCATATCCAAAAATCAGTTGATATTTAAGTCTTTCATAATGTTTAAAAGTAGGTGTGTTACCCCCATAGACTCTAAAAATAATGGGTAAAGCTACCGTGACATCATCATTTCAGCCATTGCCATCTTTTGGAGCCAGAAGTGACCATATTTGGGCATGGAGGAACAAAGGGTGGATCTGACTGAGAGGCAGAAGACACTATCGGCAGACAGCCTATCATTTAAAGCGTCTCGCCCTCAATTATGCATAACTCTAAGCCTTAATAAAATGCAAACGGATGAGTCATAAAAATTCAGCCTCCACATACAGTTGTCATGAGTGTTGAAATTAGTCTGTAATGTTTATACCTGCTGTATAGTTGGGCATTTTAACATGGGGTTCTGTGAGGACTGACTGGCTTTCGGAGCCAGCCTCAAGTGGGCGTTCGTAGAACTGCAGTTTTTGCCACCTCTGTGTTGGCTTCATTATTCAGCCCTGGAGGTTGCTGCTTGGTGAGCCTGGTCTCACTCCGAAGTTGTCAAAATCCGGCACTTAGGATAGGAAAATAGACGCCCTTTAACGTCGGCATGATACGTGCCCGGTTGCTTTTATAGTTTAATGGTGCCCGGCGGCGTCAGGAGGAAACACGGTGGGACAAGGACGAAAGTTAAGGTGGCGAAAGTTGGAGTGGGACAGGTGGTGGATGGTCCACATGGTAAAAAAAAAAAAAAAAGTTAATTTGCAGTGTTGTATCGACGTAGTGCATTTATTTTGAAAGCGACTGTATGTAAATGTTAAATTTCCTGTGAAAACAGAAGTGTATCTTGAAAGAAGCGAACTTGACACAGTGTGCCAGAACATCAGCAACCAACGCACCCAGGGTACCTTACATGATATATGTGGACATGTAAAGTCGATGACTAAAACGTCAATATGTGACAAGATTGGTATGAGAATGTGTTGACTTGGTTTCTCCTTCTGACCAGACACGTGAGCTTGTCTTTCAGGCATCTCTACCTCACAGCCTTTTAAACCTTTGGCGAGTTGTTTTGTGTACAACGTATCCATGACAACCATAAACAGGCAAGAGGCTGTGTGTCACTAACTGCGGAAAAAAACCATGTACATGTCCAAAGAATGCTCATAAAACTTGAATAATAGTGGCATATCCCTATGCTACATTCAGAATAAGGTCTAACTTGGAATATGCTGCTTCCATGACCTGTATCAAATTCAGAATAATGTCATATTCAGAATTATAGTGGAATACTGGTGTGCATGTAAGCATAGTATAAAACAAACCACAACAGAGCTTCATTTAATCCACCTAATGAAATATAGATGTAGCGTATAGTTTTGTAAACAAGTGTCTTAGTGTTGAAATTGGTCCCTGTTTTCCCTTACACCTCACAGCACATCCTCCTATATCTGTCCCTGCTCCAGGCACCTTTTAAGAGCAAACATATTCCAGAAAGGTCATGGAATAACGGCGCTTGGAACATACTGAAAGCATAATATACTGCGAGCCATAATGAATGTTGCATTGGTGCAGGAAATCAATCCATTTGAAAGGCTCTCTCGGGCAGGGATTAAGGGAGAAGAAGCAGACACAGAATAAAAGCCAGGTGAGCTTGGTGTGCGGACGCTAACCTCCAGCAGAGCGCGGCCTTGTCGGTATGTGAGATTGGCAATCTCCTTGGAAAACCAACAGAAAAAGAGGAACAGAGAGAGGGAGGCAACGCTCCTCATCCTGAAGTCAAGGCCCATAGCGCCTGTCAGTACCAGTTGAGCTGCTGCATCTTTTATGAGGAAAGCCCTGTTGCTTATTACAATATTTACAGACGTTTAAAGATTGCGAAGCAAGTGTTGTTACTGCATTAGCTTGGCTCGGTGGCCTTCGCTCACTAGCCCTGACAGAAGATTTTATTCTAGATTTGTTAAATCGAATCACTGCACACAAAACTGTGACTAGACTGTTTTCCCTGTGTCTCTGTGTTCACATACGGAATAAATTCCTTCTTAAAAACCTTTTATGAAGCTGTTTGATGACATTAGCAACCAAACAATGGTCATACTGGCATATGCTGCTCTGATGTCTGGTAATTCAGTAATATCATCACAGAGTTTTGTGTATGTGCCATCCATGTTACTTCTACAGCTCTGTTTATAGTCTGTAAGTGAATTTATCCCATCTGTTTCCCCAGGGGGGATGCTGTCCTACAGCAGTACTGTGATCTTTGACACTTTCCATAAGGCACACACAATATGGAGACGTGTAGATGCACTCTCACTTCCATCATGTCAAAGAAGAGAGGGAGGCCTCAACAAACCAGAGCTTACTTTAATACTGGAATCATTTCATATATGAGATCTGCAGTCTCATTTTGGTTTGATGCATATGCTACGTCCCAACTACTCGTGTTTCCTTCATTTTCTCTTTTTTTTATTGGGAGGGCAACCCACAGAGGAACACTATCCATCAGCCTAGCTCAGAGGGAGAAAAAAATACAAACTTGAATAAATATTTCATTAGATTATTCTGTGATTTAATGTGCTTCTGCTTGGCTGGGGTCTACGGCAATATCTCTGGTCCATTTATAAATGCATTAACACAATGACACCCGACACTAGCTTAATATTGATACCCGGGCTGAGTTGGCCGGCGGATTGAAGCAGCGTAGGGATTGTTTTGTCTGTCTGTCCGTCTGCTGTGCTGAATCACACCTGCCGGAAAAAAAACCCTTTTCTTCCTTTTCTCTTTCTCTCTCGTTTGAGCTCACGTTACTTAACTGCACGGGGGAAGATTAGTCAGTCTCAGGCAAACTCATAGGATAAAATCTGTTCAGACAAATAGAGCAATTCAACACAAATCCACGCTGTAACAGATCCAGCTTTGCTCTCACTGTTTTTCATGTCCACTGTCAATTTCGACACACACAAAAAAATCTAAAAACAGCAACCCAATGAAATAGGACTACAGATTGGTTCTGCTCATATGCATGTGCATATACTCACAAGTGTGTGTTCTGCATGTGCTATAAGTGGAAGCTAATTAGAGCCAGGGGGAGAAGTTTTCACAGTCTGTGATAAATTCAACATCAGGAAATCCTCTACCTATTAATACCAATTGGGCGACAATAATTGGCAGGCCATCGACAGCGTGGGCAGAATTAATCATTTGAAGAGGCAGACTAGACTGAATTTTTAATTGGCAGAGGCAGCCACTGTTTAGGGAGGCAACCAGCTGATCACTCAAGAGACTGCTGCTTCAGACAATGCACATTTGCTAATCCTCTTGAGTCAAGTTATTATGGCCATGCATTATTATCACGCTTTACAAACTAATTCCGTGTTTTCCCTCATGGATTACCAAGGGGAAAAAATAGTTGCATAAGAAAGGAGGAAATAATAAACACACATAGCGTGCAATGTGAATGAAATGAAAATCAAAATGACAGAATAAGTGCAGCGACTACAAACATGCATCACTTAGAATGATGAAAATATTGTGTGTGTGTGTGTGTGTGTGTGTGTGTGTGTGTGTGTGGGGGCTTGTGTTTATCCCTCGGTCCATCAGTGTGTTTGTCAGTCTGAATGTGCCTGTTTGAGGGTGCTGTTCCAGCCTTTCCATCAGGATCCATACCCATAATCCTTTTCTGCTTAATAACATGATTAACTATAAAATAACCTCATCAGAGATCATTGGCATATTAGGGTTTGATTATGTATTGTTAATTGTGTGGCCTGGATTCATTATAATTCTAAGCCATTTAATTGGACTGAACAGCACTTACTTAAAATTAATTTGTTGTTTGAAAGTTTATGAGTAAAAGTTTTTAAAAATCACGTTGAGAAGTACATTTTAATTTTGCATAATTTACTCAGATCAGAGAGATGACCTCATCTACCTGCATTTAAACAAGCTAACGTTATTTTTGTTTGTTTATTAAATGGTGCCGAAACTTGTGATTGATATTCAATAAATATATGTATAGACTACTTATGTTTATAAAAAGGGGATTTCACTTTTTTCCACAGCTTTTCACAATTGGAGGTTTGCATTTCAACCTGACAATAGACCTGAGAAAGAAATTTTACTGAAAACAAAGAGAACATTTCATTTATAAATTTCAGAAAATTGTTTATTTAGTTGTTCAGCTTTATCACCAGAGCATGAATGATGTAAGTTATTTTATAAATACAAAGAAAACTAACAAAATAAGGTAAAAAAAAAACAATCAGTGAGCAAATCATTTGCTATATTTCTGCCAAACTACGACTATTAATTCATTGCATAGCTATAATTATGCCATATATTTCACTTGAGTTCTACAGGGATCTGTCAAAGCTCTATTTTCAGTCTATGGAAATATGTCCAAGAGCCTAAATTGTCTCCTCCCTGATGCCATGATCAGGCGACAATCACTCAAGAGCTAAATACTGCAATCATTATGCAACACAGGGCAATGACATTTTAGTATATGTATGCACACACATGCACACGCAAACACATACCGGTGAATGCAAAGTGAGTGCAACACTGAAGAAATGTCTTCCCGTCACCACACTGCCAATATCAACTGGAGTGCCATGTGGCTTCATGAAATATGTGGCTAATAGAAGCTATGGAACATCCAGTACCAAACCCTCATAAACCTGAACGTGTTTTACCAGCAGATGTTTTAGATCACTGGCTAACTGCGACATGAACATGCACAAGAAAAAAAAAATCTATATTTTTAAATACATTTTTTTCATCACATTGATTTCTGCTGCCTCAATATCATCCATCGTAATCTTTTTTAAAGTTATTTGTTTGTTGCAATAACGTGCCTTTCAAAGCTGTGCAATCAAACCCAGAATGTCAATCACCTTATTGAACGTATAGATTTTTGAAACTGCCTCAACACGAGGGCTTTGTGACAGTTGTGGACGGCCTTTATGATGGCAACAAATGCAATATCTTTTGATGGTGATTCTATATGTCATATGACACTGTTTGCAATGTTTGTAAATGGCATTTACATTACTGTCACTGATTGTCATTTCTCTTTTCTAAATGTCAATGCAATAAAAGGCTTATCTCCTGCACTAACATCCCTCACATATCAACATCTGCTCTGCAGGAGATAAAGGGCCCAAAGGGGGGAAATTGAATTTAGAGGCAGAATATTGTTTTTCTTCTTTTGTAATACTTTGACGAAATGAGGGTATGTTATTGGAGTCTGACGTCAATGGCATATGGTTTAACATATGCCATTGTCTGACGTCAATGGCATATGTTAAACCATAAATGTTGTGCAAAAGAATAAAGCTGGTGGTGGTGTTGTAAATGTTAAAATGATGATTACAGTGAAACTAATAATTACAATAGTGGTCACAGCCATTATGGTCATTGTGACATCTACATTCACTGTGATGGTTTCAACCGAAAATACTGTACATCCCTGCAGTTCTCAAGAGGTTATGGTTTTTGTGCAACCTGGCTGAGTGCAAATATGAAATCAACAAAAAGTTGGTTGAAAGTGGTGATGATGGCAATGATGATGATGATGATGATGGTGATGATGATGATGATGATGATGACGTCTACACTGCGTGGATCGACTGTCAGGGGTTTGGGAGGGGGGGCACCACGTATTGTGAAATGGTCTTCCCACCCAGGCAGTGATCTCCACCGCACATCCTTGATAACCAACTTCATTATGGAAGGTGGAAGTTGTCACTGTGTGTGTGTGTGTCTGTGTGTGTGTGTGTGTGTGTGTGTGTGTAGTGTGAGCAGAGTGGATTTACGCCCCTCCGCCTCCCTCAGCCTTCCATTTCAGCACAAGCAGCGCAGCATCACTGCCCACTCTCCGTGGCGACGTCCGTCATCTTGCGACAGTTTCCTTGCGTCCTTTGGAGACATTGTGGTACTGAACTGATTCCGCTGTGGGTTCGGGTTGGTTTTGCTGAACTCGTTCGCACATGGTTGGGGGGGGGGGGGGGGGATGTTCAAGAAAGCGTATAGGGATGAATAAATTATGCCGCCCCTCCGCAAAAAGACGGGACTGGCAGGGGAAGGCTCTTTAAAAATGCATCCTTTCCAAGCGCCTCTGCCCCACTTAAGAGCGTGTTAAGAAAATAGCAATAAAACACAACATGGCCATCACAGTTTGTCACCCTATCAGTCATGATACCCCAAGCGCGCCTAATATCTGTTAATCTCCCATTTTGCTTGTCAGTATAATGAAAAAAATGTGGAATAATCAAGATGGAAATGCAAAATATTACAGAACTTTATGCGCAAAGCAATCATAACTGGGACAAAATGACAAACCTAATGAATGTTAGATGACAATATGTGATGCACATGATGAATTGTTTGGAATAGTAGTGATATCATATCTGGATTAAGCCTAGATGTAAACAAAAAAGTGATATATACCCATATTTTACGCGTCAGTATTTCAACACAAACGAGTTCAAAAGGTGCAGGAAATATTAAGCAGTTATTAAGCTTTACATGGGCCTCGCAGCCGTGTAAGGGGCGACACGTTACCTTTGTGCATGCCGGTGTATCGGTCCTTGAGAACTGTCAGTTCGTGGATTTTCCCAAACTGTTCAAACAGGGGTTTCAGGTCTTTTTCTTCCAAGTTCCGCGGTATCTGCCCGATAAACAGCTTAATGGCATCTTGGTCTTTCATGTTGCCGCTCTCCGGATGAATTGAAATGGGTTCTGACCCGTTCATGGGTTTCGGAAATGTGATCTGAGGGTACTGGTGCTGATGTGGGATAAGTAGTAGTGGTTGTTGGGTCGGTGGTGCCCCCGGTCCGGTGAAAACCAGGCTGGAGTGAGCGGGCTGGGGCTGCTGTGGATGGTGCTGCCTTCTTGTTTCAGTCTGAGTGAATCTGGCCATTCTGAGCTGGGAGCAGAGTGGATAATAATGACAACACACACACACACACTGTGAGAGAGCAAGCACTCAGCTGGAAACCAGGCTGACTTTCTATCCGACACACAACACACACGCACACACAGTACAAGGCAGGCAGAGGGGGGTGATAGCGGCGGAGTGAAGCGCACAGGAGCGATATTAGACGCTCTGGAGCGACACCCAGCGGCAGATATGGAGTACTTCAGCTTCAGAGGGCCAGTGAGGAGTGCTGGAAATGTGGGCTTCTTTTTGAACATGACTGAGCATGTTTGTAAAACAGTTTCCTTCTGAACAGCAATGAAACAAATACTGCAAATATTTTACTTTAGTTAAAGCAACAACAAGATGGAAAATATTCCTGAGCCCTTTTTTCTCAACACACACCAACAGGAAAAGCACAGGTGTTACTAATAACATTAACAATGCCTTTTTATTTGAGTGTCCCAGTAAGCCATGACAGCCATCATTAAGTTTATTATTTACACCTGTGCATTGTTAAAATGGCGTCCGTATAAGCCCTTAATTAAAGATTTTACATGAATAAAAGTAAACAAGTGTTGGCAGTAATGTGAACAAAAGTCACTTTCAAAATTATTGATGTATTAAAGTGACAGCGATATTTCAGTGTGTATTATGGGTCGTGAGTGTGACGATGTAGTTAAGTAAAACGCTGACATATAGCAAAGGGAAATCTACAAAGTTGCTGCAGTGCTTGGATAAAATTTAATTAAAACTTTGTAGATAAATGAAGTGAAACAGAACAGTATTTTCTTCTGGGAAAGTGGAGAAAAGTGTAAAGTCTCACAAAGTTAAAAGCAGCCCCAAAAAAGTGTGTATACCTCAACTGTGTATGAGTGCAATGCTCTAGTTAATTTCCATAGTTACTTTTTTTGCTGCTGAATATAAAACATTTGTATGAAGTAATCTATCACTTCCAAAGTCTCAAAAATACAGAGGATGAGTCACAAATAAGTTAGGCAACTGCTCAAATATGGCTCCCTTTAAAAACTTAACAGCCACTTTTTTTTTTTTTTAGCAACAAAGGTAAATTGAAAACTCATTTGTGTTTTTTTTTTTAAATCATAACTGAAAACACGTATATTACAAATGCAAAATACAAGGACAGTTGTCTGGCTTCATAGTTCCACACCAATGTTATTATAGTTAACTTAAACAAAAAACTAGGTGTGAAAAAACACCTACACTTTCGAAAATAAATAAATAAATAAATGGAACAATATTGTGTATCTTCAAAACCAACTAAATCAAAATAAATAAATAAATAAATAAATAAATAAAAATAGGAAAATATGCAGGAAATGTCTTTTGTCAATTTGGTCAAATCTGTCAACACAATAATCACGAGGAGGTATTGGTTCATATGTTATTAAATCTTGCCCCTGACTAATATCCCCCATATTGCAATAAACAAAAACTAAAATTATACTGAAAGAAATTTAAAAACTAACTAAAAATTAACATTTTTAAACAATAAAAAATAAACTAAAACAAGCAAACCCTCCCTGGAAACTAACTGAAACTAAACTGACATAAAAACAAAAATTAAAAATGAAATAAAAATGAAAAACAAATGAAAAATACAAAAATATAATAACTCTGGTTCACGCAATCTGCTTTCCCTATTCTTCGTAGCTCTGTTAGACAAGGAGAGTGATCAATACAAGTTTTATTTAGCTTTGTTGCCAAGATTTTGTGGGCATGCATACATGGTTTTAAGAGAAAAACAATAATGTTGAAGGGCCTTTTGATACTTTGAAGAGACAGCAACTTAAAGAGCCAATAGTTGCATCATGCTTTACAAGCTCTAGAAGTTTTATGTATAAAATATACACCTACAGTATACTGAAAGTACAAAATACAGTAAGCTACCATGGGCCTCTGCTGCTGTAAATGATAGTAGTTAAAATATATACAGAACATGCATGCCGTACAGTAAGTGCTGCCACAAGTGACAAGTGGTATTGCTATCTGCAATCTGTCATTAGATTGAGTCAAGGGACCGGCAAACATTAACCACAATTAGCAGACTTACTGTAAGTACTTTTCAAATAGCAAGCAGGCTAATCCCCCACGGGAGGGTTTATTTGCATCATTTGCCTTCTCTTTGCAGACACTGTCAATAGCATTCAGATCCAAATCCATCATCAGAGTGAAATCCTACTGAAAGGAGAACAACACCGACAAAAGTGATACACAACAGGCAGCATAGTTTGAGTTGCAACTTAGCCGCAAACCACACTTTAACTAAAACACATCCGCAGGACAGATTTCTAATTACAGCCTATTTAACAGTGGATTAAATAAAGTGATATATACTGTCTGTGACAGCAGGCTCAAGGCTCCAAGGTGAATCAATACTAGCTGCTGGCTGCTGCTGCTTCTCTTGCTGTGGGGGAGCGGCACCACAGGGGGTCCCCCTCACAGAACTTTGACTTACAAGTGGCTGCATCAGTGTGTGTGAGAGAATCGCCTTCAGCTGCCTCTGTTGCTCTGAATCCAGCAGTATACCTGTGAAGCAAAGGAGAGACTCACATCCAAAGGGCCTCTGCATGCAACAGGAGCAGACTGTCGACAAAGTTCAGGCTTGAGAAGTTTGGAGAATGACACAAGAGTGGATGCTTGTTTTCACTGGGAGGGAAGTGGGAATAATTTCAGCTCTATTGAACTCATGCTCATAATATTTCTTTCTGCAAAGCTCAATAAGTGCCAAGAGTGGAGGGAAAGACATCAGCAGGCAGGGGTACACATTGACATACCAGTCAATAAAACAGTGGGTGGTAGCTACACAGAAACAGGGCGTTTTTTTTTTTTTATTGTAAACTTGTTCTTGAATGTAATTCTTTGAAGCATTGGGTCCCAGAGTGCCATGCAAGATACAGTTGCTGAAACTGCTGTTTGTTTTTCGATTTGCGCGCCCAAGTCTCAGTGTTTCTTTATGTTCTGCTCATCGTGTTATAAATGTATTGATTAAAAGAGGCAGGGCACTCACTGGATGTGGCCCGGCCATCTGAATGGAAGCTGGCAGGGACAGGGGAGAAAGTAGATGTGTTCGGCGGACGGCTCAGCGTGTTGGCCCTCTTACATCTGTAGTGAGGAAACAAACAGGGACGCAGTGCAGCTCATACTGAATAAAAGCTGTCATGGCACCGGCTCACCGGACTCTGAGGGAGGTTGAGTGGCTATTTTTAGGGCTGTGGTCAACACAGGGGGAGGGGTATTGAGAACTTCCACTTCATGGTTTTTTATTGACCAATGCCATTAGTGTTTCGCCAAGCTGAAGGCAGAGACAAGAAATCAATAAAGGTCACACTATTAGTGCGAACTAAAAAGTTACATACAATTTAACTGGCTGGCGTTTATTCTGCTGCTTGTTAACTAGTCTGGACCCTGAGAGGGAGGCAGCCTTGCTGGATCTGTTCAGCTTGGGAAGACTGGAAGGCCCAGAGGGAGACAAAGGCAGCTATGGGAGTCATTTTGCATTCTCTGTGCACTTGTAGACATACAGTCAAGACAGGCAGGCAGACACACACACTTCCTAATTACCCAAACTCAACATTATTCTCCACATCCACTTGCATATTGCACAAACACAGCAATGCACACAGGCACAGACAGCATACAGTGAATATGAGCGCATGCAGTTTAACTCAGCCATATGCCATATAGTTAGGAGTCGGAGTCAGCGAGTGAATGAGGAACTTGACAAAACAATATGTGCAACACTTTGCTGCTGAGGGAGAGCTTTGTCTCTGCTTGGGTTGGCATGGTGAAGTTCTGAAAGTGTAGTTGAGGTTTAATAAGCGGTAAGAGTTGGAGGTGTCCCCTGGTGCCTAATTCACCATCATACTCCGGTTATGCATTGCAAAGCATGCTCGTTCAACTGTAAGGTGTTGTTCAGGAAAATTAGGGTGTGATGTGATGATGGCATATCACACAGGAGACAGTTTTATGGACCACTGACTTAACAGGCTGATGAGATGTGATAAGAGCAGGCTGAACTGTGGAGCTATTGTGCTGCACCTTTCCCTCTCAGCCTGCTCTGGTCTAAAAGTAGTGTAGAGCTCTTTGGTATCGATCAGAGCTCTGAAGAACACCAACACGTCTCTCCTGTTTTCCTTTTGCAAACATTAAAGGGATATGCGTCCTATATGTAGGAATTCTCTTTTTGTCGATTGTAAAAAAAAATCAACAGACAGATGTAAATTTAAAAGCATAAAGTGTTCAAGCACCCCAATATTTTAATTTCAATACCGGCTCTTGCATTTATATATAAACTGGATTCTAATTGAAGACTCAACAAAATCTTCTTTATGGAAATCCTAGACTTCAACTGCACCACAGGAGTTTAAAAAATGCAGCTTTTTTAAAAATATGCCTCAGTATAGCCTAATAAATCTAATAATATCTTACTGATACAGACTAAAATGTTTGAACATTTCTCAAATTCCCAGTTATCACAGCCCTCTTTAGATATAATTTGATTCTGGTTCTTTTATGGCAGCTGGCTGATTTGCTGTGGTAGAAAGTAACACACACGAGTGCTTTGCTTAAGTGCAGTTTTATGCTACTTTATACTTATACTCCACCACATATTATACTTTAATAATTACCAAACAGGCCAACCCAGAGGCCCAGAGTGTCAGGGGCCCCCTTGGCCTTCACCTGCAAAATGTCACTCAAATTTGTCACAGTTCAGGAGCAGCAGGTTTGGACCCAAACGCAGAATAAACACATGATTAGGGTGATTTATTAAGAAAACAGCTGTAAATTAAAGAGTCCAGAGGCAGGCAACCGGAAAACACAAAACTAAACCAGAATACTGGGAATACTAAACACCAGGAAACACAAAATCAGAAATATTCATGGGGAAAGACATGAACAGCAAACTGACAAAGAGCTAAAGAGAGTGACTGATTGGGAAGTGAAAACAGGTGAGTAGGGAGTCAGCCACGTAACTGCAGAAGTAGTGACGGACAGGTGAAACTTATCAGGGCAGACCAGCCCTGCGTTCCAAATCGCATACTTCTACTATATACTTTTAGTATGTACTGCAGCTGCCCTTAAAAAGTATGTAGTGTAGTATGCAGTATGCATACAGTATGCATACTATTGGGACACACTACATCCGCCATCACATCGCTCCCTGAACTCCGACCCTCTTGCTCACTTCCGTCCGTAGCGCCACATTTGAATATTTTGTGTTGTTGTACTTCAGAGATGCAGCAAATCTCCTCTCGTCGAGCTTGCCAGAGTCGTGCATACCGTCAGAGGTGCCGGAGAGCTCTGTTGCTATTATGTCATAATGTATGTTGTTGTTTCTAATAAACTGACGTGTTCACGTAAACAGTCTATTGAACTAGTCACCAGTAGGCATATTAACCCCCTTCACACACAGCTCTCTGTTGCTGGCAGATGTGTGTTGTTAAATATATTTACAGCTATGCAGCTGCTGGCACTATATTCTGTCTGCACGTGAAGCAGCCTTACATTCACATTACTTTTATTTGTAGTGTAACATGCACATTCTTACTACATTACTTAATATGTATTTGACTTTTACTATTTATATATTTACTAGTCTATACTGCTCATATCTGGCCCATAGTGTATTCATATTTAGTCATATTCATTCATTATTTATACCACACTTACATCGTTGCCTATACTGGTAGAATCTTCTATATTGTAGTCATAGTTGAACCCTAACATTGATTATACTATAATCACAGTAAAGTTGAATGTTGTAACCGTGTTTTTGAAAAACTGTATGATATGTGACAGTATATAATCAGATCATTGCAGTCCTAATATGTAGTGTCTTAGTATCTCAAATTAAATAAATCATGTATGAAAGGAAGTGTGGGCGTTGGTTGTACACGCAGCTCAGTCAGTGTGACATAACTTCCGCTGCGCAAAGGATTGTGGGTCAGAATGGCCAAAGAAGCATGCTGACATGCATACTGCGAAATATGACCGGATGTAGTAGAACATCCTGGTACTTTTGGCATACTGCATCTGACATACTATGTATTGGGACACACAAATTCTTTTTCTGGCATACTAAATAGTATGGTAGTATGGGTATTGGAACGCAGTGAATCAAGACTGGAGGGAAACAGACAAAGGCAGGAAGTGAACCAAAATAAAAGAGGAAACATGACTAAAGGGGGCACGGTGGTACAGTGGTTAGCATTGTTGCCCCACAGTTCAAACCCCCATCCTGAACCCTGGGATGGGGGAGCCCTTCTGTGTGGAGTTTGCATGTTCTCCCTGTGTCTGGGTGGGTTTTCTCTGGCTTCCTCCCACAATCCAAAGACATGCAGGTTAATTGGTGACTCTAAATTGTCCGTAGGTGTGAATGTGAGTGTGAATAGTTGTCTGTTTCTATGTGTCAGCCCTGTGATAGTCTGGTGACCTGTCCAGGGTGTACCCCGCCTCTTGCCCAATGTCAGCTATAGGCTCCAACCTCAGTGTGACCCTCAACAGAATAAGCAGTTACGGAAAATGAATGAATGTATGATAAGCACCGAGTGTGAGAGCCAAAAGGAGCACAAAGCAAGGTCTGTGGGGTAACTGTTTTTTTTTAAACTGGACTCCTGCCATGTTTTTTTAAAATATATTTTTAGGGCTTTTTTTGCCTTTCATTGACTGGACACTTGTCAGCGTGAAAGGGCAAAGCAAAGGGCCATAGGTTGGAATCATGCCCCACTTGATGATGACTTGTGTGATGGCCTTGGAGTTGGCTTCTAGTGTTGTTTTCCAGCCACATTGAGTTCTTGATGAATGTTATCAGCGTGCTGTGAGTCTTGCATAGTGCCAGACACTCCAGTATCCATGTAGGGGGTACTGAGTTGCACGCTTTCTTCTAGTCGACCCAGGCGGTGCTCAGGTTTGTCTGTCTAGTCTTAGAGTCTTGGGGGACTGCTCTGTAGTCCAGTGGCTGGTGCTTCAAACCCTCAGGTCCTGTGCCCTTCAGAGATTTGCTTTGCCTACTCAGCTTTGCTACTATGATGCCTGAGAGGAGCTTCTGTGTTGTGGAAAAGCAGGTTATAGGGTGGTAGTTTGAAGGTGCTGTATCAGTATTGTCCTGCCTTGTCTTTGCCAGTCTGGGTGAGTGCTGTCTGCTTGAAGCTCACTCATTTGTGCTGCCAGGTGATCATGGAGTGCTTGTAGTTTCTTCATCCAGTAGGAATGTATCATGTCAGGTCCTGGTGCTGTTACACCTGATACTTGTTGTTGGATGTCTGCCTTGGTGATGGTGACAGGTTCTTGTTCTGAGAGGCTGCTGTGACGTGCTCTAAGGTCCACTAGCCACTTGGCATCAGTGTTGTCTTAAACAAAGTCTGAAGGCCTCTAGATGCAGAGCAGGACAAATTAACATGTACTGGCCAGGAAGACATTCAAAAGCACCACAAAGAGGCGCAAAGGAACTTCAAGACACGAATATACCACAAAGAAACGTAGAATTACCTCAAAGAGAAACAAAATTACCACAAAGAAATGCAATGGAACTAAAAAGGGATACAAAACGACTAAGAGAGGCACAAATATTTCAGAGGGACACAAAATTACCTCAAAAGAAAAACAAAATGACCAAAGAAGACACAAATATATCTAAAGGGACACAAAGTGATCTGAAAAAAAGGACCTTTTGCTATTTGTGCCCAGGGGCCCATTGTCTCATAATCCGTCCACGTTTTTACTCCAGTACATTCATCAAATAACTACAAGTAACTTTGCAGATTCTGATATGATAATATAAAACTGACTAATTAAAGTGATGAGTATACTTATCATCAATAATATGATCTAATAATATAATACACTGAACATTATTGTGAAATAGGCCTTTCTGCATAGTGAGTATTTTTATTTTTTGGTACTTTAAGTATATTTTGATGCTAGTATCTTTATACTTTTACTATGTCAGTTAGATTTTGAATGAGGGACTTTAACTTGTAACAGAGTATTTCTACAATGTGATATTGCTACCTCTGCTTAGGTAAAACGTCTTTTACCGTTGCTGATTTGGCTCAAGCTTTAACCCAAATCCAGGATGTGGCTTCCTACTGAGCAGGGTGCTCTTGGTTCACGGAGTGCTGTGAGGCAGACAATTTTCTCCTGCACCAGGTTTCTTGCTGAGCAGTACATGAGTTTCAGGATTGGAGAAGGCCAGGAATGATTGGAAATAATGAGCCAATTTTGACATATTGAAGATTCATTTTATCATCCAAAAATTGGCTGTAAAAGAATCCCACATGCTGAGATTGTTGCAGTTTTGCTGTACGAGGGAGAGAAATGGTCCACCTGCAGAGCAATCTTGTCTTTCTCGCTAATCTAAGTCACTGCTGTGATGTGAGTAGCCTCTACAACTGCCTCAATTTCAAGATTGCCTGGACTGCTGCTGCTTCGTATTAATACAATTATCTGCAGAAAAACATCATTATATCAACATGGTGTTTAAATTCCTTTGTCCCTCCTGCATCCTGGACTCAATCATGTACATGTGCATGTAACTGTTCTTCTCCTTCTCTGCATTGTTTCCCTTCTTACAGATTATTTCATCTCTGTATTGTTTTTTCCCCTTTGTTTTGCTGTTGTTCTTTGTAAAGCGTCTGAGTATCTAGAAAAGCGTTTTATAAATCCAGTGTATTGTTATTATTATTTTGAAGATAGAATAATTATCTTTTCTATCATGCAAAGGAAATATCACAGAGCTACAGCTTTAAAACAGAGGATGCAGAATGGTGAGAGGATGTGTTCAGGTTGTTTAAAACCATCAAAGCAAAATAATCCAGGTTCCTACTGCAATGTCTGTATTTATTTCTGCCCATTTTTGGGGTTGGAGGTGGGGGGAATGAACACAAATCTGCACCAGAGTAGTAGAAATAACATCATACTTACAACAGTAAATATACTATAAACTCCACCAGTACAAAATACATACAAGAAAAAAAAAAGTGCTGTGTTTTCACACTTGGTCCTTTTCGGCCGTCTAAGCCGACTCAGAGCAGTGACACATCATTTTTTGCACACATGTGAACACTCCAAGAGAATCCCTCTGAAGTGAACCAAACACAGACCATCTCGGGGAGTGGTCGCTTTGCTCTTTGCCATTGTATTTAGCCCTCTAGATGACATGCTGTTGCACTGGGATGCTTATAAAAACAGATGAAACCACGCTGGCCTGTAACACTTGCAAAGATGCTGGACGAGGCAGAGTTTGGTTCACGGGAGATACTGCACGTCTCCAGATGTGGAATGTAGAATACATCAAACAGCAACAGTCTACTGCGCAGAAACACACAGGGTTTCCTCCAATTTTAAGTCTATTGGAAAGACAGGGGCTTCATGACCGCACTGCAGTGACACAATTAAGGCTATAGTGTGAACAGAAAGAGGACTGAGGCTCCATCAGAGCTGAAATGGACCAGAAAGAGAACTGAATCCCTTTTGTGTTGGTCCACTTTAGGTGCACTTTAAGAGGACTGAGTTCAGTTAATTTAAAAAGGACAATATGTGAAAACACCCTTAAAGACAGCACATCAGCATGCAAGAACACGTCAGTGACTCTTATCAATGGTTTACTTTGTACTTACATTCTCTCCCCACCAGATGGAAGCTGTGTTCCACTGTGATTTCCTCTCCAACCCTACCACTCATGTTAAGGACACCTGTGTCTGAATAATGACTCAACTGCAATAAATTATTGCCAGTTCCCCTAAAGCGGTGTCTTAAATATCACATTCACGGTTAATAATCCATATTGACAAAAAAATGTTCTCTCACAGAAACTGGAAGCTGAAGAAACAGGGCTTAGGAGATAGCTCTGGATATTTCGCCTCCATAGGCAGCTGGTTATCTCTCTGCTTTGGCACAGTGTGTGTGCATGTTAATAAATTCAGCTGTTGTGGGAAAACTTTACAGTTCCAAAGTACATGTGTAGGAAGGCCTATTTGATAATAGTAGCAGCGTAAAAGTGTTGGTATGTGATGAACATATGCAGTTGTGAAGTGTGTTTGGCTCTGGTGAGTTTGGCCATATTGAGGCTGTTTCAGAGCCACTGAACAGCTGCTGTGTTTAGGCCTCGAGGGGCGTTGAGGAAAGGTGCCCTAAACGCTCCTCCCAAACATATGTCAACATCTGACAACAGCTTTAAGCTTTCATTATTTCTGTACAACCTAGGGTCATGATTCAGGAAAGTGTATTTGTGAACACCCCAATTGAGCATGAATACCACATTTGATTACAGTGGCTTTGCCTTGAGATGCAAAACGCAATTTTTCAGATGGGGATTTTAAATTGGCAAAAGTAAAATGAATATATAGACATTTTAAAAGGAAATAAAAGTCAGGATATAGCAAGCACAACATTTCAGGGAAGCACGCAGATTTAAATTTCACATCAAAGAAATCCTTCAACCCCCTGAATCACCATTTGTATATCAATAACTCAGTCAGTGTCACATTGAATTTGTGAGGAAAACTGTTTTTCTTGCATTACTCAGAGGAATGAAGAATCTAAAAACTAACTGATTGAGGCAGTGGTAGATCAGAAGCTTCCATGTTCTGCAAGGTAAAACCACTACTTTTGTCAATGGAGTTTGGCTTTGACGAGAGCATAGATAAGTTTCACTTTTAGTTCAGTTCCCCGTCAAAAGAGGCTGTCTGACAGCATGGTAATGTCGTGTTTGGGAAGTACTGAGCCTTAAAGGTGGATTTACACTTGTGCGTCAGCTCTGTGCAGAGCATATGCCATAGCCTACGCATGTGTCCTACGCCATTGTGAGCATTTATACTTGTGCAGTGGTGTGTCTGTGTAACTCTGCAGTTACACCTCCACAACACTAGTTGGTTTCAGAGGTTTCTGTGAACTGCTGTAAAGTTTAGTTGATTCAAAACACACATCAAACACACATTAAACATGGCTTAATAGAGACAATTTCAAACACAAGTACACAAATCAGCTTCACTATAACTCGCAGCATTCACAAAGCACTTGTCTTTATCTGGACACATTTTCCCCACAAATACAACATACTAATTTTATTAGCACAAGCCTATGGCATTTTACATTGTATAAATTAGCATAGTGGCTAGTGGACATTCCCTCTACTCATATGAAGCCAGGGACAACAGCAACATTTAACAAAGGTAGTGTTACATAATTTGGCTCCATTACAACTCACATGGTTCACTGACAAAACAACTGTCTTAAACTAAACATGTTTTCCAAACAAATATAACATGCTAACATCATTAGCACAAGCCTATGGCATTTTACATTGTATAAATTAGCCTAGTGACTGCCTTAGATTTCCTCTGCTCATATGAAGCCAGGATGAATCACAAACAAAACTTAAAAAGACAAGTCACAGAATTCAATTCCAGCAAATTGTGTGCAAAGAATTGTAGGTACTTCAAGCCCACCGAGGACACACACGTGCATTCTTGAAAATTTTCTGAAGGAAGGGTTTGGTCCTCAGTAGAATTTGAAGGCCTCTTGACATTGAAACAGACCTTCACTGGAGTGACGACATAGCCTCCTTGAAATTCAGCCGTTTTTAGCATCCTTCCTTCATTCTGAGAAGCACCACTGGATTATACTGCATGAGAAAAGGTGTTTTTACATTTTGTCTATCACAATACAGTTGCACATACATGAGGAGGACCAAATATATCTATATAAGAGCCTGGGGGAGAACCTACTATGAAGCAGCTGCAGGCATGTGACATATGTACATGGGCGTGCCAAGTTTGAGGCCAACTTGTTGCTTGCACTTTTATGCATTCTTCACTCACTGGGTCCACACCATCACCACGCCAGTGTTCACCAAAAGCTGGAGTCTGCACACCATTTGATGGGTTTCACAGCTGGCAATCTGCCACTAAATTTGAGCTGCAAGAGAGGCAGATACATCACCACGACCATGTGGCCCATACAAAGACAAACAAATCAAGTGAAACTGATAGGACAGAGAAGGGATGAATGTCATTCAGGCTTATATAACATCATAATGTTAATATTTTTTCCCATGCATCATTTGTCAACAACAAAACTACCAAAGCTTTCGCCCTGTTGGCTGACATTGTTGTTTGTTTTTGCAGCTGACAATTATGTGTTGCTGCATCTGCCTGAGGGATTACTCTCCATTGAAAACAGCTTTCCTGGCCCTCGCTGTTACGTGTTGAGCGGTGCACCAGTGCACTGAAATAGAGCAGACCCACTGATTTTCTTTCACTAAAACACTGTTAGAGAGGAATGGACTTCACTGTAGCTCTGACAACTCAAGACAACATGGAGTAGATTGGAAATTGGTTTACAAGACTGCAACAAAACTCTAGATACAGCTGATAATGTAATAATATCAAATTTAAAAGGGAAATGCAAAAAAAATGTAATTAATTTAATTAATTGTACACACTGTGACAAGAGCGCTGTCATGGTCTGTCCTTTGTCCCTCCTTTGTCCCTCCTCTTCAGCCCAATCCCTGCTTCCCCAGTGACTATTAATTGCCATTTTCCATCCATTAACCAGATACCCTCGTACTTTCCCTCCTATTCCCATTACCTGACTGCTACACCCATCCACACACCTGTTCCCACTTCCCTAATCAACTCTGCCTGGCCTTCCCCAGCCACCTTCTCACCTGCATGTTATTCACTTGTTAGCCACTATCCACACATACCAGTTCACCTCCTTTTGTTCTTTGACAGTTCATTGTTGGAATATGTATGGGGGTCTGGCCTCTCAGCTTGTAAGCCATTTTACATTAATCACTGAGTTCTTTTTGCGTTCACAGATGTTCCCATTCAGGTGGGAGAAAAAGCCCCTGCAGCAAGCAGGTTTGTAGGACAGCCCTAAGCAAGGACTCCACTCTACATGGAGTAGAGACTCCCGCCGAGATGATGACAGAGTTCAAGTGAACTTGATCTTCACTGAGCGGGTGCTGTTCAAAGCATCTGAAGTTAAAAAAATAAAAATAAAATCATCCAAGAGAAAATCGAACATTTCTTCCTTAAAGCAGCTGTGCGGAACTTTTTACCATTAATAAAATTGTCCCTAGTTCGTATCACCCCCCCTTGAAGATCCGCATATTTATTTGAACCCAACAGCGACAAAAAAGCCTTTCTCTATATGGCTATTTAGTGTAGCCTCGCTCGGGTCGGACACACAGCGGAAGTCAGCAAACCAGAATACGGCACCCGAGGCGGAAGTGATTCTGCTTGCCCGCAGCAATTAAACCACAGAAGAAGGAGCCTTGTTTACAGTGTTCTTCGAGTAAGCAGTACACAACGGGCATTGCTGAACACATAACACCTAACAGTTTTACCAGAGATGTATCTATGAGGACCTGGTTGTACTTTTGATGTCATGGTGGATAACGAAGGAGCATCATGTAAAATTATCTGTGACTGTGACCATGAACACAGATATACAGCAGGCAGTTGTCCTCAGTTTATAAGAAATTCAGAGCTACACCAGAACATTTATGAACAGGTCTTACTTTACTACTAATTTGTGTGTAACATTAGCATGTTTCCACTAATTACTTGGACTGACCTAACGTTAGTAGCGTTAGCTTTGCAAGTGAAGGCTGCAGGTAACAGCTTTGCTGTGTTAGGATTATGTTATGTCTTCACTGTGTATCTTCACATAAAAGAATACTCCGACGATTTGGGAGTTATGCCCTTTCTCTATCATTTCCATATTGAGACAACATGATCGATATCTTTTTTGTGTCTGTATGTCCAGTGGCTGGTTCTCAGCGGTTAGCATTGCGCTTATAGGGGGTCAGTACGTCCTGGGCTGTGATCCGCGGAGGGATACACCGGTGAGCAGGCACAGACGTAGCTTGTAAACAAAACTCAGCTGTTTATTTAGCCTAGCAATATCTCCGGACTATAGTAGCTGCAATGGACAACTTTGAACGCGATTTTGAAGAGTATCTTGTAGCGGACACAGACCCAGAGCCATACCTGTTTGAGCCGGAGTACACACATGAGGAACTCCATGTGTTGGATGCTGAGCAGGCGAGAAGAGAGGCTGAATCCTCCGCTCCAATTTTGCTGCACAGAATGGGATTCAGTGTTACCATTGTTGGGGAGATAGTGCATCACAAGGAGTGAAAACTTTGCAGCAATCACTAATCCTGGCGTGATTGAAACTTTTTTTCCATGTTCCTAAGATGAACTGGAAAAAATGCCCCAGGCCTGCAGGAGCTGATGGACAGCTTTCAGTCGGGTGAGTAATATCATCCGTGTCGTCTCTTTGTTCGCTTTTACCGAGTGACCTAGCGTACCTGTCCCAGAGCCAGCTGCAGCTGTTGCTCACCGGTGTATCCCTCCGCGCAAGATGTACTGACCCACTACAAGCGCCATGCTAACCGCTGAGACCCAGCCACTGGACGTACAGACACAAAAAAGATATCTATCATGTTGTCTCAATATGAAAATGATAGAGAAAGAGCATAACTCCCAAATCGTCTGAGTATTCTTTTCACATAATAATGCGGACTCAGGAGATGACTTGTTAACTGTTTATGCCTCCTTACACCGAACGTACACGGCTGCTTCTCATTGTTTCCAGTAGCACAACAACGGTTATTACATTACCCAGAATAACTTGAGGCTCACACTACTACGGTAGCCTTAGTAGCTCAAAAATACACAACAGATTAGATTAGATCAAAACAGAAACACGACAGGAGAATTTACTGAGTAATTTTGCTGTTTCCACTAATTACTTGGACTGACCTGATGTTAGTTAATCCTCTCGCTCTCCAAAACAAATGCATGCGGTAATTGCCGGCTGCAGTCGGAATTTTACGACACCAGGCTGTGGGTGTCATACCGCTTCGACCAAAGGGGCGCTATAATCAACGAAAACGAAAAGTTCCGCACAGCTGCTTTAATTGAGGCACATGAAAACAGATGCAGTGTGGATCGGGCAGCACACCAAGGCGGGGGCCTTGGCGGTCCGATCCTCGGCTACGGAAGTTGGCTCTTGGGACATGGAATGTCACCTCTCTGGCGGGGAAGGAGCCGGAGCTTGTGGAAGAGGTTGAGCGCTACCGGCTAGATATAGTCGGCCTCACCTCGACACATAGTTCCAGCTCTGGAACCCAAGTCCTTGAGAGGGGTTGGACTCTCTCCTTTGCTGGAGTTGCTCCGGGTGAGAGGCGGAGGGCCGGGGTGGGCTTTCTGATAGCCCCCAGACTCTCTGCCTGTACGTTGGGGTTCACCCCAGTGGACGAAAGGGTTGCGTCCCTGCGCCTTCGGGTCGGGGAACGGGTCCTGACTGTTGTCTGCGCTTATGTGCCGAACAGCAGTTCAGAGTACCCGCCCTTTTTGGAGTCCCTGGGACGGGTGCTGGACAGTGCCCCGACCGGGGACTCCATTGTTCTGCTGGGGGACTTCAACGCTCACGTGGGCAATGACAGCAGGACCTGGAGGGGCATGATTGGGAGGAACGGCCTGCCCGATCTGAACCCGAGTGGTGTGCAGTTATTGGACTTCTGTGCGGGTCGCAGTTTGGCCATAACTAACACCATGTTCGAGCATAAGGATGTCCATTGGTGCACGTGGCACCAGGACAGCCTAGGTCACAAGTCAATGATTGACTTTGTAGTCGTGTCATTTGACCTGCGACCATATGTTCTGGACACTCGGGTGAAGAGAGGAGCAGAGCTGTCAACTGATCACCACCTGGTGGTGAGTTGGATCAGGTGGCAGGGGAGGACGCTGCGCAGACCTGGCAGGCCCAAACGAGCAGTGAGGGTCTGCTGGGAACGCCTGGTGGAAGAACCTGTCAAGATGATCTTCAACTCCCACCTCCGGGAGAGCTTTGACTGCGTCCCGAGGGCGGAGGGGGACATTGAGTCCGAATGGGCCTTGTTCCGCTCTGCCATTGTCGAGGCGGCTGTTGCGAGCTGTGGCTGCAAGGCCACGGGGGCCAGTCGCAGCGGTAACCCCTGAACCCGCTGGTGGACACCAGAGGTGAGGGGAGCCGTCAGGCTGAAGAAGGAGGCCTACAGGGCATGGTTGGTCTGTGGGTCTCCAGAAGCAGCTGACGGGTAACTCGGGCGTGGGAGGAGTTCGGTGAGGCCATGGAGAAAGACTGTCGATCGGCTCCAGAGAGGTTCTGGCAAACCGTCCGGCGCCTTGGGGGGGAGGCGGCAACTTGCTCACACTATTTACAGTGGGGGCGGGGAGCTGCTGACGTCAACTGGGGACATTGTCGGGCGGTGGAAGGAATACTTTGAGGAGCTCCTCAATCCCACCAACACGTATTCCAGTGAGGAAACAGAGCCGGGGTCTCGGGGGCGGGTCGTCCAATTTCAGGGGCAGAAGTCACTGAGGTAGTGAAGGAACTGCGCAGTGGCGGCGGGGCCCCGGGGATGGACGAGAAATTGCCCTGGATATCTCAAGGCTCTGGATGTTGTAGGGCTGTCCTGACATCGGGGGCAGTGCCTCTGGAGTGGCAGACCGGGGTGGTGGTCCCCATCTTCAAGAAAGGGGACCAGAGGGTGTGTTCCAACTACAGGGGGATCACACTCCTCAGCCTACCCGGTAAGGTCTACTCCAGGGTGCTGGAGAAGAGGGTCCGGTCGACAGTTGAACCTCAGATTGAGGAGGAGCAATGTGGTTTTCGTCCTGGACGCGGAACCGTGGACCAGCTCTTTACCCTCGCCAGGGTGCTGGAGGGGGCATGGGAGTTCGCCCAACCAGTCCACATGTGTTTTGTGGATTTGGAGAAGGCTTACGACCGTGTCCCCAGGTGCATCCTGTGGGGGGTGCTCCAGGAGTATGGGGTTGGTGGCCCTTTGCTAAGGGCCATCCAGTCCCTGTACCGAAGGAGCACGAGTCTGGTTCGCGTGGCTGGCAGTAAGTCGGACCTGTTCCCGGTGAGGGTTGGACTCCGCCAGGGCTGTCCTTTGTCACCGGTTCTGTTCTTAACTTTCATGGACAGAATTTCTAGGCGCATCCGAGGGGTGGAGGGTGTCAGATCTGGTGACGGGAGAATCTCGTCCCTGCTATTTGCGGATGACATGGTCCTCCTAGCTCCATTGAACAGTGACCTCCAGCTCTCGCTGGGACGGTTCGCAGCCGAGTGTGAAGCGGCTGGGATGAGAATCAGTACCTCCAAGTCTGAGGCCATGGTCCTCAGCCGGAAAAGGGTGGATTGCCCACTCCAGGTCAGGGGGGAGGTCCTGCCTCAGGTGGAGGAGTTTAAGTATCTCGGGATCTTGTTCACAAGTGAGGGTAGGATGGAGCGGGAGATTGACAGGCGGATTGGGGCGGCGTCAGCATTGATGCGGACGCTTAGCCGGTCCGTTGTGGTGAAAAGGGAGCTTAGAAAGCGAAGCTCTCGATTTACCGGTCGATCTATGTTCCAACCCTCACCTATGGTCATGAGCTCTGGGTAGTGACCGAAAGAACGAGATTGCAAGTACAAGCGGGCGAAATGAGTTTCCTCCGCAGGGTGGCTGGGCTCAGCCTTAGAGATAGGGTGAGGAGCTCGGACATCCGGGAGGGACTCGGAGTAGAGCCGCTGCTCCTCCACATCGAGAGGAGCCAGTTGAGGTGGTTCGGGCATCTGGTAAGGATGCCTCCTGGACGCCTCCCTTGGGAGGTATTTCGGGCATGTCCAGCCGGGAGGAGAGCTTGGGGCCGCCCCAGGTCATGCTGGAGGGATTACATCGCCCGGCTGGCCTGGGAACGCCTCGGGGTTCCCTCGGAAGAGCTGACGGAGGTGGCTGGGGAGAGGACTGTCTGGGCTTCTTTGCTGAGGCTGCTGCCCCCGCGACCCGGACCCAGATAAGCGGAGGACGATGAAACGAGACGAGGCGAAAACAGATGTGCGATCCTTTTTTATGCAAATAACATCAAGAAGGTCAAAATAATTAATGGAAATGACCTCTAGACGTCATGCAAAAACACTCGCACATGGCTGAGGTTGCTAGGCGACACTGGCTGGTTAAAAATGGTGTACAGTATGAACAGAGGAAACTCATTGTTTGAGAAGCTGAGAAGGAGAAGCTGACAATACTGTGAAGCTGCCTCACTGTGTTGAACAGTCACTGAATAGTCAGCGTCTTTATTTTAAACACCAACAGTTTATGAATGCATGTAAGAAGTGAGGCTAATCTAATGTAACGTTCCCAAAAATCCATTCAACAAAACAACCCAGTTAACTTCGTACATGAAAAGACTTATAGCACATTGATTACAGGGACAGATAGAGAACTGAGCAATCATTTATTTGTTACACCTGCTGTGGGTCAAAATGTCTGTGAGAAAGGCTGAATTCACTTCCACAGACAGATGTACAATAACTGCATATGCACTTTATCTTTTTAATGTGTGTGTATGTGAGTGTGTTTTGAGCGAATGGAACAGTTTTTCTCTTATGAGAGACAGCAAAATATGCTGTGTGTGAACACCAGGGGCGATTGCTCTGAGACAACAAGGGAGGCTGAACTGCCCCTAAAATTTCATAGAAGAAATGGTCAAATATGCACTATTGAATTTACATTAAAATAAGAATTTACATTGCATTAAACGTAAGCCAGGATGCGTTTAACATCATGACTATGATGGTCAAACGTCACCTGTTTATCACCAGTTTTCAAACACGACCTCCTTGTCATACATTCTCGTGTCAGCACAGTGGACGCGGAGCCTCCAAGCATTCCTATGAGACAGCACTGAGCAGGTTTTTTTCACGCAGCAAAGTGAGACGGTCATTGGATATATGAGACAAAATCGTCACTTCCAGGGAGGCTTAGCTTCCCTGGGACCTAATGGAGCAGTAGGCGGGAGAGGACGCTCGGTGTATGCATGATGATTGGGGGAATTGTTGAACCCCTTTGTGATTGACAGCGCTTCGCATTTCAAGCCCAGTCCCATGCGGATATTTGCGAGTGGAGTCTTCTGACAGAGTGCCGTCCGGAGTTCCTTGTTTCCATAACCCATATAGCTCATTTTCACCGTTAAACCCATCTGATAATCTTTGAGGTGTGTTTTGCTGTGGTTCTGTGGCATGAGTGTGGTTGAAAAACGGCTTCATTTAAATGTTTTTTTTATAAGTTACTGCCTCGCTGCAATATGACAAATTTTATGATGTAAACTTAAAGTGAGCCTCCCCTGTTTGAAAGACCAGCAGCTGCCACTGGTGAACACACAATGACAATAAAGGCACAAATTCAATTTCATTTAATTTCTTTAAGGGCACTTTGAGGTTGCAACTTTGCCAGTCAAAGATCACCAAAGCTGAATTCCATTCAGTGCAAAGACATGACTTTGCTTTGCCACTAGAAGCGAATGCTTTAATCACCTCTCAGCTTTGCATTGAACATAAGTGAGGGGGAGGCTTTGGAGGTTTGCCATTGTTAATTTGCTCTTGTATGACTGTACCTTACAGCTACATTACTGACCACAGCACCACAGTTTTGTTACACAACCAGTCAGAGGTGGGACCAAGTTTGCACTCAAGTCCCAAGTCAAGACTGACAAGCCTCAAGGCAAGTCCCTAGTCCTAAACTGGGTTTTAGTCCTTAACAAGTCATAATGTGCGCTTCACCAAATGTAATGCCATTTTAATAATTTATTAAATTTCTAAAAATCATGGAGGCTTTTTAAAATGTGTAATTTTTTTTAAAAACAAGCTTCTTCATAATAGTAGCCTCGACTTACTGTTCTTTGTTCTTAAACTGTTGAACAGTCAGAAGTTGTTGCATCTCCACCTGTGATTTTGCATACATCCATTCAGACTTTGTTGATGTTGGTTTTGTGCATGCATCCTTGGTATCATTTTTTCCCCAGCTGGTGCTTTGCAAAGTTATGTTATTTCTCCTGTGTTTCCTCCTGCAACTTGACTGGTAATTTTTGGATTGTTTAAACAAAATGGACTTGGGGAATTAAGTATTGATCCACTGGGAATCATTAGCATCCACGTTAGTTGATTCAGGAAATGAAGGGAAATTAATTGGTTCATGGCAAACCTTTTAAATCACTTTCTAATCTTTGGGCTTGGGAGAAGGTGTCAAGTAGTTTCAAGTCAAAAGGCTCAAATCCAAGTGAAATCACAAGTCATTGGTGTTAGTCTAAGTCGAATTGCACGTCTTATTAGATTTTGTTAAGTTGAGTCTAAAGCCATCAAATCATGTGACTCGAGTCCACACCTGCTACTAGCGCCTTGCGTTGTTATGGCTAACATGTTTTTTTTTTTTTTGTTTTTTTTTGAATATATGTTTATTATTTTTCAAAGGACAGAGAGACAGAAGGAAAAGAAGAGCATAGAAAAGAAAGATAACATACATAACATAGCACATCTAAAATTATGATATCAGTCCATGGCCATAGTTAGACAATAAGGCAAATGACTAAAGAAAAACATTAATGAACAAATAGAAGAAAAAAGTGAAGTATATGCAAACTCATATACATCTGCGCACAGTGAAGCATTAAGTGTGCCCCTTAAGGTATCTCAGTACAGGGTCCCATGTCTTGTCGAATACCTCTCCTCTATCTTTGTTATAAAGCCTCAGTCTCTCGAGATGTAGTGTGTTGGACATTTCTCCCAGCCACAAGTCATATGTCGGTACACAGTCCATTTTCCACAAACGTAAAATCAGTTTTTTTGCAATCACCATCCCGAATTGAATAGCCTTCTTCTCATATTTGTTGGTGGAAGGTAGAACACTTGTAGCTCCCAGAACCACTACAAGCGGGCTGGGTGCCAGGCTTTTTCCAAAGGCCTCAGAAAAACAGTGAAAAATGCTTTTCCAGTAAGAGTGAAGTTTACTGCATGACCAGAAGGAATGTGAAAGATTACCTAACATGGATTTACATCGATTACACATGGGTGAAACAGTAGGGTAAAATCTGTGTAGCTTCTCCTGTGAATAGTCTGTGTAGTATTTTAAATTGTATAAGGTTGTGTCTCACGTTGACTGAACATTTATCAACATTACGAAGACATTCCCCCCAATTCTCGTCGTTCAACTCAATATTCAACTCATCTGCCCATGCCTTTTTATAAACCTCCGTACTTGGCAGAGCTCTCTCATGAAGGATTCGATAAAAAAGGGAAACCGCCCCACGTGTGGCCGGGTTAAATTGGTTCATTGCCTCAAGAATACCATGATTGCTCAGAACTTCAAATTTTGGTACATTTTTCTTAACAAAATCTCTTCTCTGTAAATATCTAAAAAAGCTTGAGGCAGAAATATTATAAGTGGTTTGTAGTTGTGTAAATGAGGCAAAATTCCCTTCAATATATAAATCGCTTACACTACTGATGCCCCTCTGTTTCCAAGCAGAAAAAACTACATCATTCAGGCCAGGCGTAAAAGCATGATTTTCACAAATTGGAGTATCAATGTATATACCTGGGGCCTTGATATACATTTTTATCTGTTCCCATATGCGTATAGTACCATTAATTACAAAACTGTTACTGTAGTATGGCCTCTTGGCTTTGGTGGGGCTGTTGAGCAGTGCTAGCAAGGAGGTCTTTTTACAGAGTGATCGTTCTATACGTAGCCACGCAGGGCAGCAATATGATGAAGAGGGGGGGCCTCTTCTCCACCAAGCAAGTATAGACAGATGAGCCGCCAAGTAATACATTTTGAAATTTGGTAGAGCAAAGCCTCCAGAATTTTTAGGTTTACATAAATGTTTTTTGGAAATCCTAATGGCTTTGTAATTCCAAATAAAAGGTATAATAATTGAATCCAATTGTTTAAAGTAAGACTGGGGAATAAAACATGGAATAGACTGAAAGAGATGTAGGAAACGTGGCAATACAATCATCTTAATTCCATTTATCTTTCCAGCTAGAGAAATAGGAAGAGTCTTCCAAAAATGTATACCCTGTTTAAGTTGCTCGATCTTATTATGCCAATTCTTCCGTAAGAGGTCCTCAGGATCTTTCGTCACTGTTACACCAAGATAAGAAAAATCCTCAAAAGCCTTATGGCTAACACGTTAGCTTATCATTGCCTAAACATCCAGGGGAGCAACATGGGCATCAACTGGAGTCGTGTTTCTCATACCTGAAAATGTCTAGATGACTCTGTTCACCAGTCCCTTGTCTACTTTAGCTCTAGTTACATTTTTCACTCAACAAATAGCAATCAGATTGTCTGGGCATAGCTGAGTGAACCACAATGAATGAGCTCAAAGAGGTTTGTGGGCAGGTCTGAGAGTATACTGACAAGGATCCTAAGGAGTAAAGTGTTATCACTACCTGCAAACATTAGCAGCTTAAACAACTGACGTCAGCGATAACTAACACTTGGTGCTCAGCTTTTCTTTGAGCTTTGCTTTGAGCTCTGGTGCTGCTTGTGGCTAGAAAAGATAAAACCTCAAGAGACAGTTAGTGACTGTTAAACTCTGTGACCTGTTGTTCGCCTGAAATTTGCCAAATATGTCTGCAGGCCCGGTAATCTTGAAGAATTATGCGCTTAGTAACACTGTAGGAGCTCCGACCAGGGCTCTAAATGTTAACTTCAGGCTACACCATTCATCTATCATTTTCTGGACAGTTAATCCTGGTCAGGGTGGCGGGGGGCTGGAGCTCAGCACACACTGAGAGGCCGTTTACACGTACACGGTGATTTTGATAAACGGAGACATCTTCCTTCGTTTGTGCCCTTCGTTTACACGCAAACGGAGATTTCTCCTCTGAAAACGAGTCTTTCTAAAAACTCCGGCCAGAGTGGAGATTTTGGAAAACTCTGGTTGCGCGTTTGCATGTAAACTGAGATAAACGCAGATAAACGGAGTTATAGGCAGCCCACGTCACAATATGCGCCGGAACTTGCGCCTGTGTAAAAAGTGCGACCTATGTTGCTATGGTGACAATGGATACATGGAAGGCTTGAGCTTCTCGTTACACTGCCACCTACAGGTTTGGCATGCTCTTGTGTATATATACACGGGTAAGTGTAAAAGAAAATCTTTTTGAAAACGGAGACGGTGAAATGTCCGTTTATGAAAATAGCCGGCAACGTGTAAACGGCCTCTCAGATTAATTGGCCACACAGAGCTAACACTAACGAACAATCACACTGACAGCTGAGTGTAATTTTGTTTCAGACTCACCTGACCTGCATCTCTTTTGAATGCAGAAGAGACCAGATCTTTGTACTCAGCTCCCCCTTATATCCTGCAAGAATTAAATCCAAGTACATTCTTCTATCAAAGCTATTTTATTGCATCTCACACTTCCTGTGCATGAAATAATGGACCTCAATACATAAGCCCCTTAAAAACAAAATAAAGTAATTTGAAGGTTTAGAACAGGCGTCTCCCTATTTTTGAATTAATATTCTCCCATCAGCTCACTGTGCTGGAGTTGTTTATGTTTAAGTAAATGTTATTTCTTTTGCCCAGAAGCTAATACATCAGAAACTTCACTGATATAAGCTCCTGCAATAAACTGTGATATCAGCAGTTTATATGGTTGGTACAGGCACAGCACAATCAGCTTAGTCTTTTTAAAGTAGACCCAACGTTTCTTTACTGCTGCTAACTTTGCTGATACAATCAGTGTTGATTGTGTTTGCTGATACTGCTTAATGCCGCTGCTGTGAAACTAGACGCCCAAGTGTGTTTGCATAATACATATCCCAGGGAAATGTGTGGTGGTAGACAAACACAAGGCTGTGCATCGTTATTTGTGGAATACAAGCTCTACTTTCTGGCAAAATCAGAGAGCTACCGAGCACCTCACCTCATGGGTTAGATTCTGCTTCACTTGCTTTTCTTATGTCATGCTTGTTTTGTGGCATTGCTTCAGACTTTTATCATCTGAGAATTATGAGCTTATGGTCACTTGTCTCATCTGTTTCTGAATTGTTTCCTTGTTGCTGAGTGAGAGATAGTGAACAGGGAATGAAACTTTTTTACAGCAGACATTTTGACTTGTCATAGAAGGAAAAGCACAGGTGAGATTAATAACCTAGACAATGGCTCAGTTCCATTAAGTGTGCCAGTCAGCTATACCAGTCAGCCAGTGTGCACAATACTGGGACCTGCCCTAAATTAAAAGCAGCTATCATTAATGTTATTAAATACACCTGTGTTTTTCCTGCTATCCATTCATCCATTTTAAATCGCTCATCTGAAGCCAAGTTGGGGGCAGCAGGCTGTGCAGAGTATTCCAGACATCCCTCTCCCCAGCACACTTTCCAGTTCCTCCTGGGGGACCCTGAGGTGTTCCCAGGCCAGATGAGATATATAATCCCTCTAGCGTGTTCTGGATTTGCCCTGGGGACTTCTACCAGTTGGACGTGCCTGAAACACCTCTAACAAGAGGCGCACAGGAGGCATCCTCATCAGATGCCCGAACCACCTCAACTGACCCCTTTCGATGCAGAGGAGCAGCGGTTCTACTCCGAGCTCCCTCCGGACGTCCAAGCTCCTTACCCTATCTCTAAGGCTGAGCACAGCCACACCACGGTCATTACCGATAGGTCATGACCATAGGTAAGGGTTGGGAAGTAGATAATCCTACTACGACATGCCAAAATGTCTGCATTAAAAAACGTCTATTGGGGGGACTGAGGGTTGTCTTTTGTTTTGGTGTGACTGTGAGTGCTTTTATGTTCCAGGGAGCCTATAGGTACAGTGAAGGTCAGGTTCCTCACAGGAGATGTGGCACACCTGTAACAACTAGCTCACCTGTATAGACGGATGTAGTTCTCTCTTCTTCACCATGCTACATCCCATGGACACTCCAGCTCTCCACATGTTCATTATTTCTTTGATTTGTACTTTTACACACACCTCATGACACACTCATGTATAAACTCCTTGCACTACAGTTATAACTGATTTAAATGTTTTTATGCCTCTGTGCCATTGATGGCCATGGCCAGACGCATTATGTTGTAGAGCTGTCCATCCATGTGTCCATCTGTATTTACATACGAAACATCCTACCATCCCATTTTCATCAATGCAATATCTCAACAATGGAAATTTCTTTAAATTTGGCACAAATGTCCACTTTGAACTGATTAGATTTCAGAAGTCATAGCTCAGAGGTCAAGCTCACTGTGACCTCATCTGTCTCATTCTCGTGAACATGATATCTGAAGAACAACCTGAAGATTTTGTTCCCTCGGACTCAAGGATGTACTAATCAGATTTTGTCAGTCAAAGGTCAAGGTTACTGTGACCTCGTCCGTTCCATTCTCATTAACGAGATGTCTCAAGAACACCTGGAGGGAATTTTTTCAAATTTGGCACAAACATCAATTTGAACTCAAGAATGAACTGATTAGACTTTGGTGGTCAAAGGTCAAAGTCACTGTGACTTTGCATCAATCTCTATCTCATTTTATGAATTTCATGATACCTCAAGAAGACCTCGAGGATATTTCCTCAAATTTGACACAAACGTCCACCTGGACACAAGAATGTACTGATAATGAAGGAAAAATAACACTGGGTTGAAGACTCTCCAGGCGCAACATGTTGGTTTATCCATGAATCAACGGAGGACTTTTACCTACAGTCAGAGTACCTCGGATGCATTTTTTGGACTGTATGCCTGCACCATAGACTTTTACACTGAGTGAGCTGGCCAGTTGGTTTTTTTAAAAAAATATTTTTTATCAAGAGTGTACTAATTAGAAATTGGTAGTCAAAGTTCAAAGATCAAGGTCACTGTGACCTTACAAAATGTTTTTGGCCATAATTCAGGAATTCATCTGCTAATTATAACAAAATTTCGCACAAATGTCTCATAGGATACAACAAGTAAGTGAAAGGTCAACTTCACAGTGACATCATAATGCTCTTTAAAAACACTCTTCTGGCCATTATGTAACACCATATCTCAGGAACAGAAGGTCAGACATTTGGTCAGATACTGAATTGGTGACACTAATCAGTGCTGCTTGCCCTGAAACTGTGTCAATTGTATAGATCCTCTGTGCTGCCGAGGAGAAGATGTGTGTGTAGTGTCCATGTGTAGACCAGCTTTGCTACCTCTACTTGATAAGTGGCTTTAACAGCTAAACAATTGTCGCAGTTGTCTCTGAATAATTATCCATTGATGAAATAATTGACTAATCTATTCAGTGCTTGTGGCAGCCGCATCAGTTGCTGCCCACCAGTGTTAGTATTCTTTTACACTTTTACACCTTCTACACTCAGACATTTTATCAAATAATGAATTTTATGTTCATACCACACACTTTATTCATTTTGACAGTTTGTTTTCTAATTTGGGTGCACACAATTTGGTTAACATTCTGTCACATGGTCTTTAAGTTGCAATTAATACTTACTGTTTGTTTCTCCGAGCTCCACCGGCAAAAGGCTGGAGGCCTGAGCAAGAGGGCCTTTTAAGGACAGCCCACAGGAAGTGGAAGGAGCCAGGATGGAGATTGAAGAAGGGGGGACTCAATTTGAAATTCTCCAAAAATCTCTTTGTTTGCCTTTTTGTTTTCATTTGCTGTAAGCTAATTATTTCTTTGTATATTTTTTGCTTTTGATAGGTTGTTTATATTTGGCATTTTTTCTAAACAAATTAAAAACAATTTTCCTTTTTACACCTTTGTCCTTTTGCCTTTTTGCTTGGTCCCTGACAGTGCTGCTGGCAAGTACTGCTGAACTTCAGGTCTAAGAAAACTTTCTCTTGTAATACTTTAAGCCCTTTTTTTCTGCTGTATCAAAAATGACCTTATTTCTTCTTTTACCCAGTGTACTGAGCCTCTGACAACAGACTTTGTCCTAAAAAAAACCCCCCGACATCACACGGATCTCAGATCAGAGTTATTCATACAGCCTTGATGTTGAACTTAACTCACACAAGGGACTTAATGCAAATGAGCCTATTGTCACATTGCTGATCTGATATGCTAATAGTCCCTCAGACCCAGACCTTGAATTGCACTATGTATGCTTGGTACATGCAGTATTAACTGTGTCTGTGGTGGTTTGTTCAGCAAAATTGTTTTTTTCTCATTATTTGTCTGCATGGGGAAAAAAAGCTTCAGAGTAGCCAAATGTATTGTGAGGCTTTGATAAAAGGCATATAGTGATATGCAAAAGCAAAATGTTGCCCAAGGATCCTTTGAACAGTTGGAATGAAAAGCAGATATGTTTAGTTGCTTGAAATCTTTCTGCAATACACTGCATGAGAACATTATATGATAAAACTTTTCTAATGGCTGTAAACAGGGATAAAAGCGCCATTATCACTCTTTATTACACATACATCCATGAAAATCTGTATGAAACATACCCATCCTCAAGCACCACAGTAAAAGCGGCAGGTTTTAGTTGAGAGGATGCCACTAGAGCAATTACAATATTCATGTATGAAGACAGCCAGCAAATGTCACATCTGTCAGCCAAGCTGTTGTGCCATTGCCAGATTTTATCCCATACTGTTATAGAACAGGGATTCTCATTCATTTTATATCAGAGGTGTTTTGTGGGATTTTTTAAAGTCCCTCTTCACACAGAAATGCATTTTCCTTATGTTTATGTCCCCTAAAATGTCTGACCTTGACTACACTGACTTGTATCTGTTCAAAGTTTGACACTAGAGAGGTGTTTTCACGTTCTTCTACCTCAGGGGGCGACGTCTGTGCATTTCTCTAAAACTAAAAAGTAGAGATTTAAAAGTACATCAGGCAAGCTACATTAGATATATAACAAATACAAGTACTAATCGCTGTTTCATGCAGAAAACACATATTCAGAGGATAACAGACTTCAACAAAACACTGGTAAAGAAACCTGACACCTCTAGCGCAGAGCAGACTTGTCACTACAGAGAGCAGAGTTAGCATTAGCATAGTGGACGTTTTGTGACTTGCGGCGTCAGACACTGACAAAAAAAGCTGTTCTTTAATGTCGGCATGATTTGCGGCCAGTTGCTGTTATAGTTTTATGGCGCTCGGTGGCATCAAGGGGCATCGCAGTGGGACAAGAACGAAAGTTAAGGTGGTAAAATTCTGACTAGGGTGGGTGGGACTATTCGTGGATGGGTCCAACAAACACTGACTTTCCCCAAGAGACCCATCCTGTAAGATTATAAAGCCAAACCCTGTTCTTTTTTCCTAAACCTAACCCCATGTTTTTGTTGCCGAAACCCAACCGCGTGCATTAGTTGTTGCAGGAAAAAAAGTCATTTCGCGTTGTTGTACTGATGTAGTGCTTTTATTTTGAAAGAGACTGTATGTAAACTGTAAATTTCCTGTGAAAACGGAAGTGTATTTTGAAAGAAGACAATGCATGTAACTGACAGAACTTGACACGGCGTCCCAGAACATCAACAACCAACGCAGCCAGGGTACCTCTCACATCATATTTGGACATGGAAGGTCCATGACCAAATATATGTGATGAGGTAGGAGTAAGAATGTGTGATCTGTGTGGATACATGAGACCCTAAAAAAGAGGGTGGATCACGGGGAGTACCACCAGTTGGTCCAGGAGCTTCGCCTCCATGATGGCCATTTCCAGGCATATTTTAGGATGACTCTAGCTTAGTTTGACATCCTGCTGTCTATCATCAGGCCATTTCACTCTCCAGCAACCACTACCACCAATTTCTCCTCCATTTTTTTACCAACTGTAAACTTGTTGTTGTGACCACCACAGGCGGCCTGCCTCTCAAATCATCCCATTGGACAAAGGAAAGAAAGAAATGATGTGGGGTGCTTTTTGAAAAGAGTTGAAAAGTTTTCAACTTGAGGAGTTCAGAGGGCTCCGGCAAAAACACCAGGCACCTAAGACACAGAAATGCGAGGCGCGTCGCAATGCAAAAACCGCAAGGAAAAAGTTTGATTCTCATTAAAAACAATTACAAAAGGGCACCTCCAGCTGCTAAAACACTTTCTGTGTGATTGGGGCCTAAGTCTGCTAGTTGCTGAATTTGGTGCAAAACAGACTCCTCATCTGAGTCTAGGTCTGACAGCTGAACTCTCTAATTTTTTCTTTAACGCCAACATTATCCAACTTGATGTGCATTGCCAGTTAACCTATAGCATGAGCAGCACTAGGGAAATGAAATTCAAGCAGCAGTGGTGGGTGGAGTGGAGGCCAGATCCAGAATTTCCCAATGATGGAGAGAGTAGATTCACTTCAGGCACCTTTTCAGAGATTTTTTTTTGCCTGTTATGTTATGTTAAAGCTATGTAAAACAGAATATAAGTATTACTATAGGCTTAGTAATTACTTTAAAATGTGTCTGTAGGGGGACTTTAAATTATGCATACCACCTGAGGTCTTGCAGTGTTACAGCTCTTGTCAGACTGGCATTTACTGTAATGATTGGCATTTGGTCTTCAGCATCTGTAAATCTCAGCACAGTGTCTTTTTCAGAGGCTCATTACCATATTTTCCCCCCTTGCTTTCAATTACGACTACGTTGTCATCTGACCCTCATTTCAGATTTCTGGAGTACGAAACCAAGTGAAAAGTAGTGTTCAAATGGGAAATTAATAGCATTCTGTCAAATGTCATCTCAACTCATCAACAACAACAGGCACTGAGTGTATCCAAGTCATTCATTATGTATGTTTAGCTTTTATTTTTTCCCTGCAGGGATCTCATCACTGCACGAGGATGGCAACCATTCCTGTCTTAGAAATAAAAATCGCCCCTAAAGAATTGGAATAGAAATGGTGTGACATACAGTCAATAGAAAAGTAGTTGCTGTAGTAACACTAAGTCAAGTATCCAACTGCATCCATCCTTACACCTTCAAATGAATATTTCACAGTGCTGTCAGACTGCTGACCTTATAGTTTGAAGGCAATATCTCCTGAGGCATAGGTGAAGGATGTGCACAGCGGCACATTATGCTCCTGGTATTTGTACAGTACATCCCACCCCCACAACCACTCACAAACAAGAGACTCACGCAGCACAGTTTACTCTGTTGATTACTGTTATTCAATATAATAAAATGTGTTTTGGAAGAAGGTCACTTGAATTTATGTTTATGTTTGTGCCCAGAAATTGCTGGATTGAGCCTAGCATGCAGTTCCAATAAGCAAAGATTCAGCCAGGAAGTAATTTAGCTCATGTTTTATCTGTTTTATCTCACTGATTCCAGATATTGTTTATGTAGTCATTTTATTGCGGCGTCTGCAGTGATGCGGGCACTGTGCTGGATCAATTTACTGGTCCATCTATGTCCCAACCCTCAAACCCAGAGCATGCTCGAGGGAATATATATCTTCTCCGGCCTGGGAACGCCTTGGGGTCCCCCAGGAGGAGCTGGAAAGTGTTACTGGGGAGACGGACGTCTGGGGTGCTTTGCTCAGCCTGCTGACCCCACGACCCGACTTCGGACGGATGGATGGATGGACGGGTGGACGGATGGATCGAGCTGATTGTCACTAAAATATATGTATATGGAAAATACATAAAGCTGAAAAACTGTATACATCTATGCCTAGGTCCTTGCTCTTTTGTGCTCCTGATAGTTTTTACTTTCTGTTGTTGATGTGTTTATGCTTAAGAAATCCTTCTTCTCTCTTGATTTTCAAAATAATTATAGCTCTATTGTTCCTTTATGTATGTGATTGTGTTGTGGTGTCATGGCCACCATTATATCTGATTTCATCCTTTGTTTTTGTCTGAGTTGTTTTGTATATTTTTTCTCGTGTTAAAAAAGTCTCTGGCTAGTTTCATGACAATCCATTTTATAGCTGTTGAGACAGTTCACAGAAAATCACAGGTTTCCACATGCTGGTGGTGTGAGGAGAAAAAGTCAGAGGATCAACAGTTAGTAGGGTTCATCCTCTGGAAAGCATGAACGTCTGTACAAAACTTCACAGCAACTTATCCAATAGTTGTTCAGATATTTCTGTTTGGACCAAAGTGGTGGACTGACCAACCAGTTGATATTACCATTCCTGGAGTCACTTCACTACTGTGGCAAAAGCTTATTTATTCTCTTACTTTAACATTTAGTATAGTATTTCTGATGTGATCTCATCCCTACTTGTCATATTGTGCCACTTGGGCAAAAGCCTGGAGTGTTACAAAAGTTTACCTTTTGTGATCTTCTGTGTAATTTGCTGTAGAAGGGTCAGTGGTACAAGGAGGTCGGCGATAATGTTTAGGCAACAAAACTGCTTGGTTATGGTGAGGAACAAACTGCAGATGTTGCTAAAAAAAACACCTGGCTTTGAGTGGCACAAATAGAACAGTAAGAAGGGATCTGCAGTTAGACTAGAACAAAACTTCTTGGTTATGGTTAGGAAAGGATTGTGGAGGTTGCAAAAAAAAACAAACAAAAAAAACATTACACCCACAAACATGGCTGGAAAAGCAGCAGCATGTTGCTAAAAAAACACCCAACTTGGAGTGCCATAAATGTGACTGCAAAAGAAGGCGGTGGCGCATTGCTAAAAAACCCAAATAAAACAAAAAACTGGCTTGGAGTGCCACAAATGGGTCCAAAAAAGCAGAAGCACATTGCTTAAAAAAACACCTTTGAGTGCCAGAAATGTCGCAGCTGGTGTTGTTGTTTGTTGGTGTCAAACATTGCTCTCCTGGGTCTAAGTCCGGTGTTAGACCAATCCACCTTACCTTCTGCCCAGCACGAGTGGACTTTCATACTCTTTAAACTATGTTTGTTGCTCTGAGTCTCTAAAAATGATGTGGGTGGGTTTACATTGGAGGTGGTGGATAGTCCAGTGAGGCTTAGACAAACACTAAATGATGCTCCTGGTGTCATTGTGGTGAAGCCAAGAGCAATGCCCAGGCAACATATTTTCCACCCTAGGAGTGAGAGCACAGATATTTTGCAGGGCAGGTGCTCAAATGGGAAAAAAGGGCATTTATTTTTGCACACGTGCTTATAGTGCATCCTGCCGAGAGGTTTCTATCTTTGATTTACAATTAACAAATCTTTATACAAAATTAAAAAACCCTGTTCTCTGACTTAATATAATTATAAATTAATCTTCCCACCAAACTACAAAGTAGGCCTGTGTTCAACTAAAAATGTTCTTCTCCTCTCCTCATGTGATATTCTATCATGTGTCGGTGTCCTCTCATCATGTTTAGTGTTTCTTTTACTTCCTGAGTTTTCCCACCTTTGTGAATTACCTCATGTGTTTCACTTGTGTCTTGTTCCACTCACCTGTGTGTAGTTAGTAATCAGCTCTTGTGTATTTAAATCCCATTGTCATTTTCACCCTAGTGTGTTCATGTTCTCCATCCTTTTCCTCGTGTTTGATTGCTTGGTTTTTGACTCTGCTTGGATTTATGGACTTTGCTTTTTGTGTGATTTCCCTGAGATTTTTCTGCCTTTGCTGACTGCCTTCATGCATATGACCCCTGACCACCTCAGCAAAGATTTAGATTTGATAAACTGTTCTTGGTGTTTTGTGTTTTCCTCTGCAACTGAGTCCAAGTTTTTTTTTTAAAGATATATTTATGGGCATTTTTTGCCTTTAATTGTGAAAGGGGGAAAGAGAGAGAGGGAGAGTCACGCAGCAAAGGGCCACAGGCCGGAGTCGAACCCGGGCCACTGCGGCAACAGCCCCACACATGGGGCGCCCGCTCCACCACTAAGCCACCGACGCCCCGAGTCCAAGTTTTGTACTAAATCATTACACCTCACTGTCTTCTCCTCCATTCTTTTAGGAATAGTCAGGCGCTAATTCTGATAATCATCTTCTAAATAAACTTTCAATATAGTTTAAGAAACCCAGAGAACAGAAACATGCAACCTTGCACTCCTCTTCCTTCTCCTGTGCGCTCTTCACACAGCACAGCCCCAAAATTCACGGAACTTTTGTTTAACTTAATTATCACAGATGCAACGTGGGAGACATAAACTTTATTTTATTTCAGGTAGAGTTTTGGCTTAAAAAGATGCACAGAAGTTGGAAAACAATTCAGCGTCTGTTGGTAAACCCAAAGGCAGAGATCTGGAGGGAAATGGTGTGGTTTCATGCCAGGCTTACTTGGTGTTAATGGTGGGTTATTGCCTAAATTAAACTGGTTGCATTGAGATATTTTAATAGTGGTTTAATTACAGAACAGTGACAAACAATACAGAGGCGTGGGAGGGAGACGTGATGCTGCTCTACAGGGCGCTCGATTTGCGTGTGGCTGCCATGAGGGAAAAGAGGGAGAGACAGGGGCTCGACTCAAACGCTGTTGTCGGGCATTCAACACACTTTTAACTATGAACAGATGCCATGGGCCAAACTTAAAAACTAAAACAGAAAATCATTAGAAGAAATAGAAAAAATTTGTCTTGCAAAAGGGGCACTTATCTAGACAGGGAGCAAAATGTCTATCTGTGCACATGCCTGCAACACACCTTTAGTATACATCATATTTGTCTTTGCTCATATTAATAAACTTTTACTGCTGCCTTTCAATTTTCATAACTTGGCACAAAATATGAAAAAGGTAAAATTAAAATAAATGCCAGAACTTTTGAGTGATGACAAATCTGCCGCAGCATGAGTGAGATTCCTGGAGTGAAGACCATGAAACTCACTCTCTGCTTGTATTGAACTCCTCATTTCACAGAGACGCTTCTCACAGCTGAAGTTTTCAAAAACAGCTCGGGGAGTAATTACAGAGCTTTTGCCCTTTGGAACCTTCTTCCATCAGATAATAAAGCAATAACAATTACGTAATGCTTCTTTTATGAAAACCCATTAGACTAGTCCCGGCAAGACGCTCTAACTCTGTGCTGTGTCAGCTGACAGCGACCTTATCATACCAATCAAGTCTTAGCGCTCATATTCACTGACGCTGCTTTGCTGCTGTTACTGCTTCACAAAAAGCCCTCTCCACCACCCCCTCCGCCTCCTCTAGCTCTGATCTGTTTGATCCCCCCAGCTGAGGCTGTATTACTAAAAACAGGGCAATTGTTTGCTATTCTCCCCACGTTATTTATCATGTGTTACGCTGTAGCACTGCGGCAGGGAGCCTTCCCCACAGCAGGCCCACGCTGCCAAGTAAAATAAACTCATCTTCAACTGCAATGCATGATATCAGTAACTCTGATGAAATGATGATTACAGGCGGTGACCTCGTTCTACCTTTCGACATGGCAGCAGTGAGCTCATAGAGGATGTGAGGGCGAGATTTTGGTGGAGCATAAAAAAGAGGTGGTTCTGATTTATTGATGTAAGATCATAAAGGTTTTGATTTGCGGTGGTTACGCTGGTGAAGGGAGAGAAGCTCTGGGGTTTAAAGGAATTTTGTTACCTACCTACAAGAGCCAGGCTCGCTGCTTCCCAGTGTTTCCAGTCTTTGTGCCAAGCTAAGCTAACCTGCTGCTGCCTGTAACTTCACATTTACTTCACGGTCATGACAGTGGTGTGGTTGAAAAACCCCCAAACCTGAATAAAGTAGCTGTACATTTTAAATCCATGTTCCTCCAATGCTGTTTAGCATGTCGGAGACGGGCAGCTAGCCCAGCACCTTCAAATGTGTGCTCACCTTTTTTTTCTGACATCAGATCCATACACTTTGGAGTTTTTTTTACCATGAGCTGAATTATCCACAGAGGTCTCTTCCTCTGTAAAACAAGCAGACCTGGTCATTTAAACCGATAAATTCACACAACAAAGCAGTTTAAAAATACAAAATCAGTATTTTTATGATGTCACAGAGGCCCCATCTAGAGCCAGTGTTTGGTTTGTCCGTTCCAGGCAACTGTAGGAGCATGGCGGTGCAACACGGCGAACAAGAAACAGCTTTTTCTAAGGTGACGTGAACACAATGATTCTCAGGGGGGCTGTGGCTCAGAGGTAGAGCAGGTCATGTGGAAGTATCCTTGAGCAAGATACTGAACCCAGAATTGCACCTGATGGCTGTTCCATCAGCGTGTGAGTGTGTTAAAAACTGAGTAGCAGGTGGCACCTTGTATGGTAGCCTCGGCCACCAGTGTGTAAATGTGTGCGTGAATGGGTGAATGTTACTCGTACAGTTGTGTAAAAAGCGGCTTGAGTGGTCAGATGACTAGAAAGGCGCTATACAAGTGCAGGTCCATTTATTTTCAAGTGATTATACACTAATGTGTAAGTTATGGTAAGTTACATTCCATTTCTGCCAATAAGGGGTGTAAAAAGTAGAGAAATTTTCTTTATTTTAAAAATTTTAAATGCATAAAACCTAACATAATCAGTGTTTTCTTTGTACAAAGCAGGAATTACAGGCTGGCTGAAACTGACTTGTTCAAGTCCGGGTAAAGCAAAGTCAGTGATTTCTTTCGAAACACATTATACATGTTAGAGAAGGCGCGCTGAAAATGTGACAAGACTCAGCAGTGCAGTACTGAACTGCGGAATTCGACTGTTAAACTGTTTTTCAGCATTTCTGTATCCTACTATATAAAAACTATGTTAATGGTCGCACAGTATCAGTGTCATTTCTTTCCACCACTGTGTGTAAACGGCAAGTTTGCTGCATCCCACGAGCTTTCTGAGCTCTTTCAGTCTAGTAAATACATCTCTGTTAAATGCCATTATTGTGTAAACACAAACTAAACAGCCGTCACTGACATACCTTTCAGCCTTTCTGCCCTGCTCACTGCTGTGGATGTGTGCTTTGTTTTATCCACCATTCTCTCTCACCATTGTCCTCATGAGTCACAGCTAAACTGAAGTGGCACCAAACACCAGAGCTGTAGGTTATCGGAGGATCTTATATTTAATATTGATGTTTTTGTGCTTTCAGGTGTCCTCTATGATGAATTAATTTATTTGTGTACTTGTTGGAGTACGCTGGGTTTTAAAATTTTGATGAAAAAAAATAATTAGACCCTCAGACAAATTGCTTAGGTTATGAAGAAAAACTGCAAATTGTTTCCATGTAATTATGTTTATGTTTTCAGCCACTACTTTGCAGTACATTCATGTCTTAAACCACCTTAGAGACTGATTAGCACTGAAATTGGCCTCAGGTCGCCTTTCATTGGTCCCACTTATTCTGCAAATAAATGAATCCCCTAATAAACTATTGCCTCATAAACTGCCATAACACACTAACATGCAAAGTGAGTGTAATTGTTTATTGACTCACTTTACCAAACAACTAAACATGATACTGTTTTTCTTTTTAACCAATATGAAGTAGTGTAACTTTTATTTTCTACACTCTAGCCATTGTGTGTCCATTGTGTTATAATATATGCCAAAGGTCAGAGCTATCCTTCTGTCAATAAGCTATCAAAAAAATAAAAGGAAAAGAAACAACAGACTTTGACCCATATGGTGTTTTACTTCTTAGCGCAGACTTCATGGCCTCCGTCTCCAGATAGACGTCTTGTGAAGTTCCTTATTTGTGTACTCTTGGCTACCACTCAGATTATATCTCCTCATAGCCAATGGGGACAGAGCAAGCTGGTTGGCTGGGTGTGTTGAGTTGGAGTTTGAACTTTGAACCTGAGAAGAAGAGCTGAAAGATACAGTGGAGGCTCTTTAGGAGCAGAGACAAAGCAGCGGCACAACAAAGTGCATTGGATATTTTGTCTGGGTCTCTGTCGTCTTGGGGGTTTCTCTGGTGTGCCGCCAAAGCACGGAAACTATGGAGCACTACCCAGACCAGGTAAATAACCAAACATGATCTTTTTATCGCATTGTAGTTTGCCAGTTATGGGTTACTGGGGCAAGAGCAAAGTTCAGGCTTGAGAACAAATTTAAAGCATATATCAAAATCCTCATTTTACAGAGAAATACTTGCTTTAAATGACATTGACTGGACATAATTATTAACGTAACATTGTTAAAGAGACTGACAGACATCGAGACAGATTTTGGGAACGTATAACACAGTATGGTGTGTTCATGGAGGATCATGGCGAGTCGTTGGCAGTAAGAAGCAGTCCCTAGCTGTGGTAGCATATGAAACCTTCATATTGTTGTCTTTGCTTCTGAAAGCATCAAAGACATAGTGTGCATGTGTGCTGTCATTGAATGTCATGATCTCATTTCAGGGCTGTGATGGCATCGAGCTGCTCGATTGGCTGTTTGATCAAAACGATGGGATTCTCCGTCATGAGGAAACGGGACGCCATGGCAACCACCACACCTGGCCAGTCCAGGAATCAAATGTGTGTGAGACTGTGGGATTTTTAATATCACTCATATATGCTAGAAATAGCTGTTTGCTTTGTATGTACTGTGCGGTTCCACCATGACATGCTCTGTGGGTTTTTAAAAGACTGTCCCACCGTGTTGTCATCTCACACAGACAGCCTAATGATAGCTTAGGGTTTTTCACCCAGCAGATGCTGCAGCCGGCCGAACAGACAGATGATGACTTCCTCAATGCCCTCCTGAGTGGAAATGATTCTGTGTCAGGCTCGCCTCTCTGGTCCCCTTCCCCCAGTGACAGTGGGATCAGTGAGGACCCTCCCTCAGACCAGATGGACAGCCCCCAGCGCCCCGAGAGCCCCCCTGAGGACGCTCAGTATTTTGGTACGAGGCCACAAACCAAGGCAGCCCTGGAAGCCGACATCTCCATTGACCTCAGTGAGTCACAAATATCCACCTGAAAAACAGAATGGAAACATTTTAACATCTTTATCATCTTTTCATCATTGATTCATCTACAGGTTTCTTCTTTAAAAATGCTCGTCACAAGTTAGAGCCCAAAGAGGTGTCATTAAATGTCTTGTTTTATCTGACCAACAATCCGAAACCAAAAGACACTCAATGTAAAATCATCATATCCTCGTACAGCTTTTTGTTTGATATCCTTCGAATTAGCGTCCCACAAATGACATTACATCCTTCATATAAACTTACGTAGTTTACTTAAAGTTACAGAGGTTAGGCAAGTAGGCAAGTAAAGATAGTGGTTAGGTTTGTGAAAAGAAACATGGTGAAGCCGTATCTTAAAATGACTCAAAGTTCACTCAGATTTCATCCAGTCCTGAACACCTATCCAACTGGGAAAGTCCCAGGGAAAGTCACGTGTTTTGTGACCCATCCAACATCCCAACCTGCCTCCCTACTAAACTGCTCAGGATCACTGCCTTCTTTACTCCCTTAAGCCCATTCGACAAATAATCACAGCCTTCCAAACTACATGTTGTAGCTGGGATATGTACCAATTTGGTGCTTTCTTTTTTTTTTGTGAAATATTGTGACTGAACAATATGTACATTGAAAGTGAATAGGACAGATGCAGTTGACAGACATACAGACAATAACATAAAGCAGTTATGGTGATGTATGTAGTGATATGATAAGAGTCCAGGACTAGAGATAAGATTGTTTCACGTATGGTATGTGTGGGTAATGTGTGTGTGTTCATGCTTTTATGTCTGTGTGTGAGGCAGCGGTGTGTGTATATGTGGTTACTGACTCAAGAGAATAGGCTATGGGATGTGTGGCAGAGAGGGCGAGAAAAAGGGGCTACACTGATGTTAAAGAGACATTAGATACATCTTCTGTAATAGCAATATAATCAAAATAATAATACATTAATGAAGGAATAAAATTAAGTGATATGATAATAATAGTCATCATTATGAATAATACATGACAATATAATAGGCACTATTGTATAAACTTTGAAACTATACAAGGACGAGGAGCGGGCCTGGACTGGCGCAAGGGAGAGGCAAATGGACACATCTCGTACTGTCACATATTGACGTTTGGTCGTGGACTTTCTACGTCCACATTTGACGTGCAAAGTACCCTGGTTGCGTTGGTTGTTGACGTTCTGGGACACCATGTCAGCTTCTGCCTGTTACATGCACCGTCTGCTTTCAAAATGTACAGTTTGCATACCGTCTCTTTCAAAATAAACATTGTGCCGCTACGTCGGTACAACACCTTGAATTGATGTATTTTTTCTTTCAACAACAAGCATACATGGTAAAGTTTTGCTAACAGTTGCACGTGGTTGGGTTTAGGAAAAAAGAACAGGGTTTGCTTTATAATCTCACAGAAAGCGAACACAAACCTCCCAGGTGAAAGTCGGAAAGCCGTAACAATAATGCCAACGTGAAAGGACAGCTGTTTTTTTGTTGGTGTCTGAAGACGGATGTCGCTGGCAGAGTGAGACAAGGTTGAGTTGTTCGAAAAACTAAACTGGATCAGAGTGATCTGGATATTGAAATCCTATGTTTTGCTATCCAGGATCTGCTGATTCATCTTACTTTTGTGCCAAGTTCTTAAAACAATATTGGACTGGATCACCCTGACCCTGATACAAACTTTCAAGATTTCCAAATCTGGATAACCAGTGCTATAAATGAGACTACATATCACAATACAGGCTACCAGCTATGTAAAGAACAACATGTAGAATACCCACCATGGAGCATTGAGGACACAGTGTAATAAACTACTTTTGACTGTGATATTGTAATGAACATTAAGTGATAAATCAAAGTTAAAATCATTAAAAGCTAAAATCTATATTTGATAAATAACTTTTTTTTTTATATTGACAGCTATTTGGGGGATTATCTAACGTGGACACAGGTCTTTTTTTCAATTTAAGTGTACTGAAAGGCTTAATAGGTGCCTAATGTCTACTTTGTCCACTTTATTATGGTAAAACAAATCAAATGCAAAATATAAATGGGTGTATATATTTGATCAGTTCAAAAGTTTTGTAACATTTTGTTTCTGAAATCCACCCTGAATCCACTCTTCTGCTGGGATCAGGGTAAAAAATATTTTGGATCAAAGGCATCCCAATCCTACTAAAAGGTTTCGAACAACACATACTGAAGCTTTGATCCAGATCAAAACCAAAACTGGATTGTGTGATTAAATCTGATTTCAGAATCCTTTTTTCCTTTCGAACAATCCAATTTCAAGATTTGATCCAATCCAATCCATCAGACTAGTTCTGAACAACTGGGCCCTGGATTTACTGTATCACAGGAGATAAAGTAAGATCAAACACACTATTTGTGTCTGAGTTCAAGAGTATTCAAACTATCAAAGACGCTGATGTCACTGCTGATGAAAAGCACACATGTTAAGGCCCAAACAGAGTAATCGGTATTTGCGTAACGTTCAGGCTCCAAATGTCATTTCTCATGTTTTTATGTTGTTTATCAAAGAATCCAAATAATGACACTAGCATGTCGTATTGATTTTTGTTTGCATGATCTTAATGCATATAACTGTGTGTTTGTGTGTGTGTGTGTGTGTGGGTGCAGATGGATGGCAGCCTGGATTCCCAACAGACAGGACAAGGATTACACAATATCATTCTGATGTACACAGACCGCAGATGTCCTCTGCCTTCCCGCTAACTGTCAAGGATCTGCTACTGTCTGGCACACCAGAGCCCGTAAGTGTGTACCAGTTGTGGTGAGTTTGTTGTGGGGGTGATACAGAGATCGATAGTATCAAATGTCAACAGGACCTGTTGTTTATCTTTTGTGTGAGCCAGTGTGTGCTTGTGTATTTTGATGAAAGCAGGGAAATTGGGTGACTATGTTCACTGAGGCCCTGGATTCACTAAGGGGAGGGACCTTTTGGAATTGCAAATGAAATTAGCTATTTTAAAACTTTTATTTTTAGGGAAGGATTGTTAAGCATGTAAAACCCTCTCAGCAGCACTCAGGTTTGTATGCTGATACAGAGAGGAGAAATACACAGAAATATTCAAAGGCACAGTTCACCCCAAAATCAGAATGACGCATTTTTCCTCTTACCTGTAGTGTTGTTTATCAGTCTAGATTGTTTTGGTGTGAGCTGCAGGGTGTTGGAGATATCGACTGTAGAGGTGTCTGTCTTCTCACAGATATAATGGAACTAGACAGCACTTAGCTTGTGGTGCTCAAAGTGCTAAAAAAAACATTTGAAAGACTCAACAACAATGTCTCTTTCCAGAAATCATGACCCGGTTTCTCAAGATAATCCAAAGACCTTGTTGTGAGCAGTTTCATAGGAACTATTTTCTTTCTACTGAACTACACTTGCCAACTGTATCACCATGCAGAAGGAAGTGTGCATCTACTGCTAGCTCACCTAGCACCACTAAGCTAGCTAACATTACAGCCAACACATTCTCACTGGGACCACATCATTTATCGACGTTTGGTTCATGGACAGATACAATCTGCAAGGTACCCTGGGTGTGTTGGCTGTTCTGGGACACCGTGTCAAGTTATGCCTGATACATGCATTGTCTTCCTTCAAGATACACTTCTGTTTTCACAGGAGATTTACTGTTTACATACAGTGTCTTTCAAAATAAGTGCACTACGTCAGTACAACGCTGCAAATAGACGTGTTTTTTTCCTTCAACAGCTAAGACGTGGCGGGGTTTAGGCAACAAAAACATGTGGTTTGGTTAAGGAAAAAAGAACAGAGTTTGGCTTTATCATCTTGCAGGTCACGAACACCACTCTCCCTGGTGAAAGTTGGTGTTTGTTGGACCCATCCACCACCCCTCCTGCCCACCCCACACAGACTTTTGTTGCATTAAGTTTCGTTCTTGTCCTGAAGCGTTTCCCCTTGACGCTGCTGAGCATCCTTAAACTACAGTATAAGGGCGACCAGCCACGTATCACGTCGATGTTTAAGGACTTAAGTCAGTGTCTGATGCCGCAAGTCACTGCCCAAGTGCTGGATTTCAACGACTTTGGAGTAAGACCGGGTCCTTAGAGCTCAGCCAAGGAGGACGGCATTGATGTTTTTATCCCACGGTGTCACAAGCATGAGTCTCTGTCCATGAGTAGATACATACTTCCTTCTGCACGATAATACAGTTGCCTGGTGTAGTTTGGTAGAAAGAAAATAGTTATCTCTCTGATATCTTCAACACTCTGCAGCTCACACCAAAACAGTCTAGATTAATAAACAGCACTAAGAGTAAGAGGAGAAATATTTTAGATTTTTGGGTGAATTCTCCCTTTAAGTTTGTATTATGTCAAAGTTGATGTTGTTGATTTGTGAAATATGACCTCTTTCAAGTTCAGAGAAATAGCAAAATAGTATTTTGTGTAGAGACAGTATTATTCTGCACTGTCCATTAGATGACACAACCACTGACCCTCAACTTCCATGTTGTGAGATGCTAAACACTGCGCCGCTGTGCCGCCCCGTGCTGCACCATATTAAATATCTCTCAAATAATAATCCCAAAGAAAATATTCCTAAAACTTGACATTTTCAAGTGACCACACAAGATCACCACGAGCAGAATAATGTGTTTGTGTGTCTGAAACTTGCCGTGTGCAGTATTGATATTGGATGGTATTGATTCCATCTCTGCGGCCCAGTTTAATAAGATGAAGGAGAGAGTGGCAGAATGCAACTTATATTCCCACACCGTAATTGCTTTGAGGTAGCCATGAAATGGGAGTAATGCAGGTGGCCTGATAGTCTGCACTCATTTAACTACTTCCTGTGAGGCTTTAGGGAGAAAGGTAGGGGCAGAGAAGGAGGTGGGGGCAGAGAAGTAGGTGGGGGCAGAGAGAAAATTTAATCACACAGAGGAGATTATGTTTTAAATATTAGTATTCATATCTCGCCAACAGGCCCCACACCCATCCCAACAGTCCATTCAAGAGTTGATTCTCAATGAAGATGAGAAGAAGCTTTTAGCAAAGGAGGGGGTGACTCTGCCCAGCCAGCTACCTCTTACAAAGGTAAAATGCTATCAATGCCTCAACAATGAGAACAATTATCAGCTCCCAGAGTATATCTCCCAAGGGGCGCAAAATGAAAATGATCATTCTTCTGTTAATCTAGTACGAAGAAAGGATTCTGAAGAAAATACGCAGAAAGATTCGCAACAAGCAGTCTGCTCAGGAGAGCAGGAAGAAGAAGAAGGAGTATATTGACGGGCTGGAGAGCAGGTAAGAATCTGATTCATACAAAGAAAATGAGGATTGTTTTACGTGTACAAACAACATGTTCAATATGCTCACCATTTCCTAAAATAAACCCTGAATGCCCTCCTGGCAGCTGTTGGACAGTTAATTTCATCACATTATGATGATGTGTCCGCTGTGCCATGTAGCCATGACCTCCTGGTTTGATTCTGGCCTCTGTCAGATATCGTTAACCCAACCCCTCATAAATGCTTAAAATATAGATAATAAATATTAAAAACATCACCTTGCAGAGACCTGAAACTTGCTTTAGGTATGTTATCCATTTTATCTTCAGTATGTTATCACTGCATGGTAATGTAGTGTGAGCGAGGGCATACATGTGAATTCTGAGTGTCTGGTGCTGAACAGATGGGAAATTAATTTAAGACATATGGTACTTGTAGCGTTGAAAAACGTGCCAGTAATGCAAAGTGGATGCAGTCTTTAAACACTGGACCCTGTGTATCATCTCCTATAGGATGACCGCCTGCAATGCACACAACCAGGAGCTGCAGAGGAAGGTGTCCCAGCTGGAGAAATGCAACATGTGAGAGAGTGTGACTTCTCCTATTTACTGACAATGTTTCATTTGGCATTACCTCCCCTCAGAAACTGCCTTTAGCATCGTACCTCACTCACTTCCCTCAAATCCTTAATCCAGTAATTTTCATCTGTCTTTAAAATTTTATTTTTTCTTTTCTTATTGTATTTCGTTTTTCCCAATCTTGTCCGCAGGTCACTGATGGAACAGCTGCGCAGACTGCAGGCGATGGTCATGAATACATCTAACAAGCCAGCCCAGACTGGGACGTGTGTTCTGGTATGAATGTTATGAATGTGTGCGAAGCAGATAAATAAACCCAGACGATACATATGACTCATTGTTCGCCGTCATAGCAAGCAAAATAGCAACAACCATCATAGCCGGATTAGCCATGGAGAAAGGCCAATCTAGATATGTCCACAATGGACAAGACAGCAAAAAGGACACAAAGGGGCACAGTAGGCTGTTCCTCTGTGTGAACTGAAACCATTCATTGCCTTTGATCACTCCAATGGAATAAAGCGCAAGACTCGAGGCAACATGAGTGGAGCAGAATTTTAAAAACCTAACTTTTAATCTATAAATATGAATGAGTCTCAGTTCCCAGTCACAGAATTCTTTGCTTTGCAAAAAAGCACAGCAAGAAAATGATTACTGTTTCTTCAGTGTTGCATAAAGAGTATATTCAAAGAAGGAATATTGAAACCATGAGCCATAAAAAAGTTCAACAATGCAGAACAAAGATTGTCATGTACAACTTTACTTTCAGTGTCATTTTCTTAGTCTAACTTTCTTTCTCCCCATGTTTTTATTATCACATTCTCAGGTGCTTCTGCTGTCCTTCTCATTAATCCTGTTCCCCAACCTCAAGCCTTTCTCTGACACCAAGGTCAGCCAAGGAGACTTCAGTCCAGTCAGAAGTGAGTAACCTTCAGGGCCAAATAGCTTTGTTCGCCCGCCTGCCAACTAATCCAGCACCTCTCTGTCACATCTGAGGAGCCTGTTAGAACTGCAGTCTCACCCACTGCTGGAAGGGTTCATACCTGTGGAGCCACACAGCCAGCTCCGCCTGTCTGAGGAGTTCCTGTCAACTTAAAACTTAAAAGATTAGAGCCAGCGCACAGAGTACCATAGCCATACATTATCATTACGGTTATTAAGGTATTGCCCTGTCAACAGCTTGTGATAAATTACCATTAATTATTGCTTTATTAATAGATTTATTGGCACAACCCCTGAAATGTCAATTTCTAATTATGAGGCAAGGTCAGGGTTTGCAGAGCAACAAGGTGTCATTTGTTACCATAAGCTGTTTGACAGCTTCGAAAAATCAGGTGCTGCAGTTTTCCAGAGTGCTAAAGGCTATGTCACAAGGTTTCAGAGCTTTTAATGTCTTCAGGTTTAAAGTTGATGTGCTCACAACATGCAAAGACATGTGAGCTTTCTCAACAAGGCTGTGGTGAAGATGTAGTTAGGTTTAAGCACAAAAACCACTTGGTTATGGTTGTTGTGGCTTAAAACACCCACATTTGTTGGCAGAAAAGCTGCTGGAAATGCAGGGATGGGTTGGTAAAATACACCCAAGTTTTGTGGCTCAAACACCACTGAGAACCGCCGCAGTGTGTTGATAAAAAACACAGAGGTTTGGTGGTTCAAAGGCTGCTAGGAAACACTCCAATGTGTTGGCAAAACACACCCAGGTTTGTTGTCTGTAAAAAAAAAAAAAACACACCCATGTTTTGTGGCTCAAACGCCACTGAGAACCGCCACAGTGTGCTGGTAAAAAAATCGCCCAAGTTTGTTGACTCAGCTGCCACTGGGAAATGCTCCAATGTGTTGGTAAAACATACCCAGGCTTGGTTTTGGTAAAAAAAAAATCACCCAGGTTTGGTGGCTTAACCACCGCGCTGAGAAACGCTGTAATGTGTCTTTAAAAATCCCCCATGTTTGGTAGCTCAAACACAGCTGCGAAACTCTGCAACATGTTGATGACAAAAACCCAGGTGTGGTGGCTCAAACGCTGCAATGTGTCTGTAAAATTCACTCAGGTTTGGTAGCTCAAACACAGCTGCAAAATGCTGCCATATGTCAATGAAAGATGTTGTTGTTTGTGGGTTTTTAACAGAGGTCTACAGCTTGGCAGGCGTCTCACCTAGGTGACGCACCATCCTCTCCCCTACTGATGGCAAAGTCAGCTGATGTACTACGTCACTTGTAGTGCGTCACTTTAGAAACATTGATATGATACGTGCAAATCTAATGCAGAATCGCACAATATGATCAATTTCTCATGACAACTGGGCTGGCACACTGAAACACACTTGCTTGTAATGCCAGCGTGGAGATATAGTAATAATAAGCAGAGCTGCATATCCACAGAGGCTTGAACTTGTTTATCTTCTCTCTGTCTTATTCTCACACAGTCCAGTCACGGTCCCTGCAGAACCTACAGGCTTCTCGTGTGCTGCATGTCACTGAATCCCCATTCTCTGCTGAGGATGAATCAGAGCCTCTGCACCAGCATCACCCAGGAGACCGGGGATTGGAAGATATTACTGCCATGATGGGAAAGCTGGGAGTGAATCAAGACCAGTCCAGTTTGGAGCACACGTCTCTGAACAGCACTCAGGAAGATAGGATGGGTCATTTCCATGTAGACCCAATTACCGGTCACATAGCTACTTTGACCTTGGATCCGCATCGCTCTGCCAGGCTGCGGCCACATGCTGATGACATGTAAAGGAAATGAATAAATTATCCCTCCATGAATTCCCCCAATCTTCCTCCTCCTGACAGTAGAGCAGGGAATTATCTGGGGCTGCTGTTTACACAGACAGGGGAATAAGCTTTTAATCATTCCTGTTGTTGCCTTTAATATATATATTCAGTCTGTGTTCCTTTTCCTTATTTGTGATACTGTTTTATATCAGAATATGGATTTGAATCTTACACTGAAATTGTTTGTCAAGATGAGCTGTGTATCCATTGTCTCCTGGCTTTGATAAAATGTCAGTGTAAATTAGTGTGTTTGAGACTGGGCAAACACAGCTGTGATCATGTGTACAGTTTTGATCTCAACAGATAATTTGTAAAATGTTAAAAGGATTTTGAAAACACGTTTTCATTGAGGAGTTGATTGAAACTGTTGGGATTAATTCTGGGATAAAACTTCCTTAAATAAAAAAAAAAAGCAAAACAAGATCAGTGGGTTCAAAACACTGTGGATTCATTTTCTCTGTTAAGTTTTAGAGCTTTACTAATTAAAAAGCGACTCAACACACACGGTGCAATATTTCCCTCGATGGTGAAATGATCCAAAGTTTAGACAAGCCATCTCTCAAAGGGCAAGTACAGTAGCCCAGATTTGATGTCAGCGGAGAGGGAGACACAGAACTGGGCCAAAGGTGGGACAGATGACCTCTTATCTCATGACTCAGACTTCTGGTCCAATAATTGACATGTTGATGTATTTACTCGTGGAAGACAGGCTGTTTTGTCCACAGCTCTCATTGTGTCTGGCCTGTCAGCACAGACCACACAGTGATGGGATGAAAGCGTTCTTATCCTCGCAGCCATTTGGGCCAGAATTTAATCTAAAGGTCTGACATGTTCAGGTTGAAATTTTCTGTGGTTAGCTCAGCTTCACTTCAAGGGAGGACTGGACATCTAATTCTGGGATTAAATGAGCCACAGTAGAAACTGACTGTTGACTTTTTGACTGAACAGAGTAATAAAAACCAAGAATGAACCACCATTAAAACAAATTCATGTGGAAACTAGATTTATTAGAACATATAACAGGTAACATACATATAATCATATCATTGGTTTATTTTGCATTTTCTGCAGTTTCAAACATAAAAATATAGAGACCTTAAATAATGGAAAGGTTTTTTAAAAAGTATATCCCTGCTGGAAAGATGGTCTTTCCATAAACAAGGCTGTCTATGCAGTAGAGAGACACAAATACATTTGAAAATGGTGCTACATGACCAAAGACAAAGAGGTAAATGGCTGTGGCATTTGCTTTTGCTCAAGAGGTTTTAATAACCTACAACTACCAGAATTCACTGCACCGCACCAAGCTAATAAATGCTCCCACTGGTGGGTGATGTAATGCAAGCTTGGCTGTTTTCCAATAGATGTATTAAGAGAACTGTACACAGTGTTGGAGCCAGGGCCCTGTTCATTTCTACGAAAGTTGCTCAGTGGCGCATGAAGCCATAAATGTTCAACTGTTGCGTATAAAATTACCTGGGTGATCGCCACTGCTGCCCCCTAATTGGGCCCATAGAACAAACGCACTAAAGACTTCTGCCTGTCATGACCCATCAAGCCCTTCCTTCCCTTCTTTGTCATCTTTACCTTTGAGTAAGAGTTCCAGCATTTCCCTAGTGTTCCTCCGTGTTTTTGACTGTTTCTGCCTTTAAACCACCCCTTTCACCTATTGTTATGTTCCAGCTTGTCTAGAAAGTTCAGGAGTAACCGTAATAATTAAATAAACAATACATACCGGAGAGGGAAAAATGAAGCGCTGGTAGGATTTATGTAAGCCAAATATTTTATTAACTAAACAAAAATGTAAACACGAACACAAAACAATCCTCCAAAAACTGAGGATGATAAGAACTAACTATAAACTGAAAACAGTCCACTCAAAAGGAGGGACGATAATGCACAATCAATACAACTCAGAAAACACCGGATCTTAGACACTAAACGGAAAATCACTACACACTGGTATTACACTAACACACTGCGAGGAGGTACACTAAAACACGTGGTGGTGAGACGGTTCCCAGGAGCACTAGCGGTCCACTGACAGCCAGCGACCTTGGTCCACTCTCCCTTTATCCTCCACCTGATTGGCACCAGCTGCGAGGCACCATTCAGGGAACACACCTGCAACACGCACCTGTAACAAACACAAAGACACTAACACACACACACACACACACACACCACAAATTCTACGGCACGTAACACCTATCGAATTGGATACTTCTGCCTGTGTGACTGACTACCTGTGTACCAACCTGATTAAAGACCCTGAACTTTTATCTGAGTCTGAGTCTGCTTTGTGAGTCCTTCGCCAGCTTGCGCTTGACACCACCAGTCAGACCAGCTACTTAACTTGAATGGGGATAAGATGATTCAACTGGCTCTTGTAGATTTTTTAAATGTCATTGGATCAAATTGCTCAAATTTTGATAGTAATACAAGTCCATTCAAACACTCAAAAAAATGTATCCACTGATTTACAGATGTCTCTTTCTCCGTTTAAGTCTACAGTAAAAACTCTTCTTGGGTCAAACAGCATCACATGGCGGCTGCAATTACACCTTTAGGCCTCTATGAAAATTGTCTTCAAAGCCCGGCACACTTCCTGCAGATGTTGTTTTTCAACAGGAACTAAATTTAAACAATAAGCTAAAATATGTCTCCAAAAACAGCTGAGGCAAGAAATAGACAACACAGTAACAGAATCTTGGTTTATATTTAATCAGCACTGCCTAGTTTTACAGTTTGATCTGAGTTTGAAAGAGAGAAAGACAAAGGGGTGGCTCTCTCTCTTGATCCGCTTCTGTACTCTTTGTGTCCCTGGTTCAAACGGACGAGGTTACGTCACCCTCCAGGGGGAGCATTTATTGATCTGATGCGGTGCAGTGCATTCTGACAGTTGTAGATCTTCCACCTCTTGAGCAAAAGCACACCTTTTCCTTTGTTTTCTCTGATCATGTTGCATCAATTTCAAAGTATTTGTGTCTTGTTACTGCACAGACAGCCTAGTTTTATGAACAGACCATCTTTACAGCGATGAAATAGTTTTTTAACTTAAACCTGGCAACCTTACTCTGAACTCTGAAGAAAAGACTTTGGTGAGTTGTCTTTACTCTCTGCACACAACTTTTCTTTGGTCAGTAAATATTTCCAGCATCTAACCCCCCCCCCCCCAAAAAAAAAAAGAGAAGTCTTTGTTTTAACATTTCTGTTTTCGCATATGTGCAAGTGATATAAATCTCTAGCTCTCAGACAGAAGGCTAATAAGTACCATTGGCAACTTCGGCTGCAACGGAGGCACACAGGGCAACTGAACATCGCCACTGTATCTCCATTAAAAGTTGTTATTTCTGACACAGAGTGCCAAAAGTGAGGAAGTACAATCTGAATTCTGAGGCAAAACCCAGGAACTGAGCAGGCCAGTTTTTGTAGAGGCCAAACATTAGAATTACATGATGCCATATGGCCCTAAAGACTTTCCCATTGACTTACATTGTAAATGAGATGACTGTAAACCAGTGGATACATTTTTTTGAGTATCACAACCACAGTAAAATGATTTGTTTCATTATCAGAATTGGATCCATTCAGTCAGATAACATGTAAAGTCTGGAAGAGCCACGCAATTAAATCATTCTTACCCCCATTCAAGTTAGCAGAGACCTAAACTGGACGTAGCTTCTCTCAACTTCTCTCTCAAGCTCCCTTTTTGTGCTGTATGAGCAAATGAGCGCAGCTGTATGAATGTTTACGGACTAGTTTGTTTCATGCCTAGGCCTACCCTGGCCTTAGATAGACTCAGCTGCTGAGTTAATACATTTTATTTTCATTACATTCTTGTATTTCTTTTTCTTTAATGTGTGATTACTAGAGGATTATTTTATGTGGCCAGAGGGTTTCATTTCTCCAATCACTACAAAACCTATTAACTGTCAGCATTTAGTTTATAAATGGCTGCTCTGGGCTTGTGTCAGACTTTTGCATACTAATAAGTATCAATTGTCTGCAGAGAATAGCGCTGTGTATTGTATAAACTACACATTTAAACAATAACGTAATTACTTTAAATCTCAGTGTTAAATTAATGATGCACTGATGCAGGGCTATTCAATTACAAATTCAATTGGGTCAGATTTTAAAACTAGGAAATGTTGATGGGCCGGACGTTTTCAGCGGCCTATCTAAAACATTTTTTTATCTTTTGGTAATGAGAAATTTTGAACCAATTAAAATTAATGTGATAAAAAATAACAATGTTTATCATTTCACATTTAAAATTAAAAAATATATCTTTTTAGTCACATATCTGACCCTGGCACATCATAATGCAGGAACAGAATTAAAAAAGAGCCTGTAGAGCCTCCCTCTTCCACACACACACATGCACACACACACATGCACACACCTCACCTCCTGACAATTTCTTTTGAGGTCAAGTATTTAGGGAAATTCATAGGACGTAGTCTTATAGAGCTTATGGCAACAACGGTCATGTTTACAACAGCACTATATAAACTCAATAACACCTTAGTGGAAACAAATTTAAAATGTCAGTAAGATGAATTATATATTGAATTAGTAGTATATAAGTATATAAGTACCATTATCAAAGAATGAAGAACACACACATCAGTCAATATCAGTCATTGCACCTGCCCTCTGTGCTCCTCAGTCTGCTGCTGAGTTGACTCACTCTCTGCAGGTAGGCCACCGCACAGTCATTGGTCCACCCGGCCATCATGTGTGTCGTTAGGGTTGGGTAGGTCCAGGTGTGAATGGTGTGAAGTCGTTTGGGGAAGGATCCCAAGACTATATTGAGAGCAATATAGTCTTGGGATCACACACACGATTTACCAACGATTCACATGTGACCTTAACAACTCTGAAATTCAGAGCTCAAGTGTGACCTCAACAACTCTGTAAGTTTAAGTTTATTCACTTTATTAATCCCCCTGAGGGGAAATTCAATGTTTTCACTCTTGCTTGTCAATTACACACAGGTCTGAAAGACACACACATGCACAAACAGGACCTATACATGCACAAAGTGGAGAGATCTCAGAGGGAGGGGGCTGCCCTTTGGTCAGGCGCCCCGAGCGGTTGGGGGGTTCGGTCTCGGTTCAGACCTCTCCAGCCACCAGTCCACGCTCCATATTTTGGTCCGGACGGGGACTCGAACAGGCGACCCTCCGGTTCCCAACCCAAGTCCCTATGGACTGAGCTACTGCCACCCCAAGGGTTCACACCTACACAGGGATTAAAGCCCCCGACTCCACGCCAGTCCTTTAGACCTGAAGAAGCTTCTTGGATAAGAGGTGGAAAGTCTCCAAGAAACTCAGGTCCCATTTATATGAAAAGGGTTAACTTTGGTTGTGTTTTGGCTTATTGTTTACACGACAGCAGGTTTTCGGTGCCTGAAAAATGCAGCGTTTTGAAAACAGGTTCCAGAGTGCTATTTTCTGGAAAGGGCACCGTCTCCGTTGTCATGTAAACTTGCAATATTCAGTTCCTCTGAAAATGGATACTTTTCACACATGTGCATTGCGGTTCCAGTCACTAGGCATGCGCGAGAAAGTTGACCATCACAATAACAGCGGACTGCCGAGCTCTGTTTGTGCTGCTCACCCTGATGAAGTTTATCAATGCTTCTCCAGCAAAATGGAGATCTACTGAAGCAACTCCACCTCGTCGTTCATCCAGACATTTTGCCATTGTGTTGTTTATACATCACCACTCTGTAGAAGGACGCAGGTGCGTGTTGTTTCTTTGTGAAGTCACACCGCCAACTACTGGCCTGGCATGTATACTGCAGCGTTTTTGGTCATTTTTGCAGATCTGGTGCATGGTGATTGTTATCAAAACGTTGTCGTCTGAACGCGGAACTTTTTTCAAAACGAAAATGAGAAACGTGGAGGTGAGCCCTGACATGCAGACTGCAGGAGAGAAGCTGCAAGATGATAACAAATTAAACCAAAACTTTGAAAAGTACCACAAAAAGAATCAATAATGTAGGCCACTCAGAGGTTGCTTCTGGGCCGGATGTGGCCCATGGGCTGCCAAACAGGCCTGCGCTAATGAGTGAGCTGGTTCACTCATGTCTCTGTCTCTGACCTTCATCGGCCTCTTTCTTCTTAAACTTAAATCTGTCTTGTTTATTCTTCTCTAATCAGGGTGAGAGTCACTTGACCACCAGCGTCTCTAATCAGTACCTTAACCCATCTCTTTGATTAACCAAATCCTCATGGAGCCGGGGGCCTCTACGCATACACAGGCTCCCACTGAGTTTGTTAGCCATAAAGGAATGATGGAAAGAGACTGTCCATCAAAAGAGCCCTCATCTCCTTCTTTTTTTTAATCAACAAAATGGACTTTCCCTTTTAAGCCGACCCAGATACACTTAATGTGTTTGGTGGAAGATTCCTGAGCACCTTGAAACTTAGTTATTAACAAAATTGTTTTTTTTCCAACTTCAAAGGAGGAAAGAGGGAATTAAAACACCTACCCACTTACTCTTCTTGGGCATGGTGTGATGTGTTTGTCTGCTGCAGCAACATTAATTTGAAAACTGTCAGACTAATAAGAAGCAGTTTTTGATAACCAAAAGTACAATGCTTAAAAAATGTACACTGGTCTCTCCCCAGAGGAGCACCATACAATCAGTGTAGTAATGAAACAAAGTACTAACACTTTGTTTTTTTGGACTATCTATACATTTACTTGAGTTTTAATAATTTTCTTTTAACTGCTGTACAAAGTAAAAGAATGACACACAAATACAGAGCAATATAACATATTCACAAATATAAAACAGACTGTATGAGAACAGCCTGGGTTCATACACTGGCAGCCGAGGCTACCACAAAAGGTGCCACCTGCTCCTGCAGGGGCCAGGAATCGAACCACTGACCGTATAATAAGTAGACAACCGCTTCACTTCCTGAGCCACAGTCACCCTGTTTGCTTTCAGATGAGTTAATTTTGTTAATGAATTAGATTAACCTCTGCAACTTGTAGTATTTCCCTTTTTCTGCAGTCTCTTAATTCCACTTATTTCCATCTTTACGATACACTGTAAGCTGTCCAAATATCAGCCATGGGCAACCTCGCTGACATTCGACTCAAGGCACACATCGGCACAGGAAATTATCAGTGACACCGCCTCAGCACATCTTATAATGAAGGTCTGTGCGCATTACTTTTACTGGTTACTGACACTAATAGGGTACATGTAATTCATATTATAAAGTGCACCTCTAATAAATTCATACATGTAGATAACATAATCTGTTTATATTTATGGTTCGGGCGTGTTACTTAATGTGAGTGATTAATTTGTGAACCAGACGGAGTTAATGAAATATGCAGATGTCAAATATTCATGCAGCTCTACACATACAGGGAAATGACTTATACCATGGTTGCCATCAGTTTTTAGGTAGTAACTTAATATCTTTCCACATAATGATTTGGCATTGATTCATAATGTGAATAACAAATTTTTAATAAAATATAAATTAAATGTTGGCGTTAAAGGGGCCATAAGTGCAGTGACCCAGCACAGAAATAGATCGGCTAATTGCGAGCAGCAACGTCAGAGGCTGAAAAATAACATCAATGTGGAAGTAACAAAAAAAACTGCAGTTCTTCGAATGGCCACTTGAGGCTGGCTCCAAAAACAGAGTCAATCCCCATTGACACACTGTTAAAATGCCTAACTTTACAACAGAAATAAACATGTTTACAGCCTGGTACAAACACAGTTCTGGTTTCTATAGCTTAAAGCTTAAAGTTATGCATAATTAAGGACAGAATGCTTTCACTGACAGACAGGTGCCATCCATTGAGAGTTGCTACCATTGGCTAGGAAACATAACCAAGGTGTAACCCCAGAGTGTATGTGCAGCCATAGTTTTTGCTTTTTCAATGTGTTTTCACTCCATTAAAGTTAACTGTAATGTTTGGGTTGCCTGAAAAAATTTTTGTTTAGTGTTTGGTTGTACTTAAAGACCCTCTAAAGAGTCAGAAGATCAGTTTTTCCAGTATGTACATTTTGTTTTTATGGTTTTAAGCCTGTTTCTAGTTGCAGAAATTAGCATTAACCATACCCTTAAGTGCCACTACGGCTATGTTGTTATGTAACATGATGAGGGTTCGATTTGTGGTGGTCGGATCACTCTTACAGCGGGATGGAGACAAACAACCCTTTAGTGTTCTCCACACATCATCAGCTTTACAACCATGGCCGTATATCCTCCTGAGACCTGGACTTTTGTTTGTTATGCAATTTTAATTTCTCCTAGCTATTTTGGATCAGTGGGACCCAATAAGTATAAAAACATAACATCAAGTCCCAATGTCTTCACACTAGCACTTCCTAATTAACAGTGTCTTAGCTTGTTACTGTTGATAGAATTGGTCAAATTTGTTGCCATAAATAAACAAGTTTCAACCATTAAATGTGATCAGGTTTTGGACCTTGTCCACTTTTGTGTCTGGGTCGGCTGCAGACTGACTTGGCTGAAGTTGCTCAGTGGTGCATGAAGCCCAAAAAGCTCTATTTCTGACATCACATGACGGACTCAGGAGTTTTAATTCCACCGTTTGGTCACTCCTAAAACTGGCTTTAAAGCCCTGTGCACTTCTTGGGAGCCTGTTTACAACAACACCACTTCCTAGTTCCTGACTCCCATAACACTGAACTGACTAATCAGAGGCTAGGAGGACTTAGACTGAGGTAAATGTGAGGAGAATCACAGAGGTAGAGTCAGCAGATTATTGTAACTGTTTTAAAGTCACTGATATTTAAACTTGAAAATATGTAAATAATGAATTATCTAAACATAAATAGGTACATAGCTTTCTGTGTAAACACACCCTAAAACTTCAATTATTTGCTTGAGTCCTACTTAGCAGGCCTGTATTTGGGACAGACCTTTATTTCATTTCACACAAAACTGTTGCTCAGTAAAGGTCAGAAAATACAGTCAAATTGTTTATTTAAACCAGTACCAATATAACTTGTGTAAGAATAATACTTGGAATAACATATTAATTATGAATCATTTATTTGTTCTGGCTCCAACAGCGCATCAGAGAGTAAGAGAGTTACATCAGTTGTTTCACAACACAACACTTTTGATTCTTTTCATCAGTGGACCCTTACGAACTAAAGGAATATAGCTAACATATTCTGACTTTATAACAGCTTCACCACTTTTTTTTTGTCTCTCTTGTTTACCATGCTGGTAAATCTAAATTAATTTCAGTCTTCTTTGGTGCTCATGGCAATATTTGTGTGTGCGACTGATGCAGCTAACTAAAATTAGCTCAAGTGGGTAACCAACAACCTAGTTTTATACATCCCTATAAAAATGAACTGCTTGGGAGCCAGATCAGGCGTCTAATTGAGACAGGTGTTTATTTGTCAAAATGTGTAGCCACACGGAACTTGTACAAGGGACTAGGCATTTAAGTTTTACAGTAACTCACCATCAATTCAAATGTATGAATCAAGTTCACCTCTGAACCTGACAGTTATGGGGTGCCGTTTGTAAAGTGGCTCACGCTGAAAATAACATCAACATTTTGCCACATTTAGCTTCAAACAATGTTTAAAAAAGTATTGTGAATTTTTTAACGTCACCTTTTACCACATTTACAGCAATATTTGTTAACTTAGAAATATATTAAATAGTTAAATCTAAATATTAAATGTGGCACCTAAATGTTAAATGTTAAATCTAAATATTAAATCTAAATCTAAATCTAAATGTTAAATCTAAATCTAAATATTAAATCTAAATCTAAATGTTAAATCTAAATATTAAATCTAAATCTAAATCTAAATGCTAAATCTAAATGTTCTGGGTGAAACTAAATATTTAGCTAATATGCAAATTCACACTGCCGGTCACCGGAAGTACCAAAATAAAAAAAATTTAAAAAAATTAAAAAATCAAATAACGAATTAAAACCAACTTACTGGGGGAAATGAACACTTGAACATACATTAGCGTGATAATAACTACCTAAAATAACAAGAAATGTGTTTGGAGAAATTTTATTTGACGTGTACTTTGAGTTGTTAGTGTCCCTTCGGAGGGACTAACAACCTAAGCTAAGCTAACAACCGTTAGCTCTTAGCCTCGTTAGCAGTGTCTGTAATGACTCATTAACTCTTAAACGGTCTGTGAAAAAAAATATTTTTTTCCAGTGGATGTCTTAGTTACAACATGATTGAGCTAGCAAAGCAGTTTTGTGTTGCGATGTGTGGTATTTATTCAGTTTTGGGAAATCACAATGTCTAGAAAGCATCAGTGGCTGCAGCAGCAGCAAAGCTAACAGGACGTCATCTGTTAAAAGCCTCCCGTTGTCGGATACGACATGAAACTACTCCAGTTAGCTCAATCATGTTGTAACTGTAACTTTTTTCATGGGCCGTTTAGAGTTAATGAGTCATTACAGACACCGCTAACGGGGCTAACAGCTAACGGTTAGCCCCGCTAATCTACGATAACCATGTTATTAATTTCAGAATGTGATAGTAATGTTTGTTCAATCATTGTGTTTATAGACTTTACAAACACCAGATTAGTCTAAACGGTGATATAGTGACATGAAAAACGTGAGATATGCATATATATATATGTAGCTAAACTCTGCTGGTTTTCTACCCGGAAGTATTTGTAAACAACAAGGTGATTCCCTCCGAAGGGACACTAACACATCAAATAAAATTTCTCCAAACACGTTTCTTGTTATTTTAGGTAGTTATTATCACGCTAATGCATGTTCAAGTGTTCATTTCCCCCGATAAGTTGGTTTTAATTCGTTATTTGATTCTATAAACACAGTCTGACCATCTCGAGCTTTTATTTTGGTACTTCCAGTGACCAGCAGTGTGAATTTGCATATTAGCTAAATATTTAGTTTCACCCAGAACATTTAGATTTAACATTTAACATTTAGATTTAGATTTAGCATTTAGATTTAACATTTATATTTATATTTATATTTAATATTTCGATTTAAAATTTATATTTATATTTAGATTTAGATTTAACATTTATATTTATATTTATATTTATATTTAGCATTTAGATTTAATATTTATATTTATATTTATATTTATATTTAATATTTAGATTTAACATTTAACATTTAGGTGCCACATTTAATATTTAGATTTAACTATTTAATATATTTCTAAGTTAACAAATATTGCTGTAAATGTGGTAAAAGGTGACGTTAAAAAATTCACAACACTTTTTTAAACATTGTTTGAAGCTAAATGTGGCAAAATGTTGATGTTATTTTCAGCGTGAGCCACTTTACAAACGGCACCCCATAGACAGTTGCATACATTGCAAAGTTACAATTACTGTTCACAATAGCTTCTCCCAATACAACACAATACTGTAGTAATGAAAAACTACCATAACAAGTCAATACTGTACGTGTATTTCCTGCCCAAAAGATATGGCACTACAATTCTCTTCATAAACAATTCAGGTGTTGTGCTGTGCAGTGTTGTTGTGTACAGCTTATTTGCTATATGTCTCACAGTGTTTGGCAATCTTTTCCTCACAGACCATTCACTGACTCATCTAAAACCATAAAGCCTGTGAACAATAAGCTAAATCAAAGCACTGTGCATGGATTAATTGCTTTGTGCCCATTAAAGCAATGGGATGAAGCACTTGTTATGTTGTATATTCATCTGTGCGCTTAATTTGTGGTGAAAACAAACAAACAGCTCTGCAAGAACCAGATCTCCCCTCACAATCAATAAGAGAATAGAACTTATGCTGCGAACAGCACAAATACAACACTTTTTTTCTCTCTTGTTTGTGTGTTGAAATTAATGCAATTTTACAAGCTGTGTAACAGGCTGACCTTGGTCAGTCAGGCTTTCAGTTTTAACTCGACAGTCTGACAATTAAGTAGGAGCAAGCATTCAAGGATAAACCAATTACAAATTATTACTAAATAAAAAAAAAATCACAATTGTCTCAACAGAAACCGTGCCAGAAATATCATCAGCATTGTAACAATTCTAGAGAATGTCTCGACAGAAAGTTGGTGCAGTTGTTTCGTTGCCCGTGTTTTGTTGAAGAAGCTAAAATTACCCCTGACAGCACATTTTCACCAAGGCATGACCTGTAGCCTAACCCCCCAACAGTTAGTTACTGTAACTGGCTTGGATGGAGAAATCTTAATAAATCCTGAAGGCACAGACGGTCTGAAGATGTCTGGACGTCACTTCAATTTCTCCTGCCTCTAATCAGTATGTCAGAAATGCAGGCAGGGTGAGTTCTGTAAAATGTGAGCAGAGCAGACACCTGACTGTGAATAGGAAGCATTTTAAATCAGCTTTGGACCCAGAATAATATATATTTTTACTGCTTGGTGAAATTAATGAATGAGACGCATGCAGACTGATTTTCATCAACATATCAAAAGTTTATGAAGTCTATTGGAAACTAACAATTTGTTTTTGAAGTTCACGGTGCATCACAGGATTTGAGGGTGTTAATGACATGCAAATCCATGCAGAGCTTTTTAATTTAGTTTTTTGTTTTTGTTTTACTTTGTGCCATAGTTTTAATCCTCTGGTTCTCAAGTCGAGTAAGGTGCATGTTAGTTTAATGTCCAAGACAGTAATGTCTGCAGGCTTTTTTGGATTATTTTTGTCCATTTAGAGATTACCTGTAAAGCAGTCCACCCTGATACAAGGATTTAGCTTTGCTGCGGGCAAATTAATCATTACAAACAAAACTGACTACACTTCAGCCATGATGCAGCGTGATAAAGGTGCATTTGGATGTTGGGTGGTGGTGACGGTGAGTCAACACACAAACACCATGGGTGTACTGAATTCAGCTGCCAGGCTTTCAACGAGAACCAAGAGATGTGATCACATCACTCCAGTTTTAGCTTCTTAGAGTAGATTTTAAGATTTTACTGAAGGCGCTTCATGGTCTCTCTCCCAGCTATATCTCCAACCTTTTAGTACTACACGCCAGGATGCACTATGAGGTCCTTGGGCAGAGGTCTTTTGTCTGTTCCAGAGGCCTGGCTGAAAACTAAAGGGGACAGAGCGTTTGCTGTCAGGGCCCCGAGACTCTGGAACGGTCTGTCCAAGGAAATCAGGTCAGCCGAGTCAATGATCTCTTCTAAGTCCCCTCTTTAAACAAACTTTTATAGGAAAGCATTTCCTGATTTTACTTGAGTTTCTAGTTCATTTAGACTGTCTTTTATTTCCTCAGTTGTTATGTACCAAAGTGTTTTATCAGTTCTTTTAAAAGTTGTTGTTTTCATGTCTTGTCTGTGTTAATTATTGACATGTTAAGCACTTTGTAACTCTGTTTTGGAAAGTGCTTTATACATAAAAAGTATTATTATTATTATTATTATTACAGAACTGGGCCAAGAACCCAGGGGCCCAGGGGCTCAGGGGGTTCCTAAGGCCTGATTTATAGTTGGATGCTCAATGCTTTAGAAGAGTGTCGCTCGACAGAAATGCATTTCAATGTTTTCAATTCATGCCTCTGAGAAAGGTGTCAGTCGTCTCCATGGTAATTGCATTTCTTTAAGGCCTGAATCTGTGTATGTGTTTTAAACTTCTTGTCCTTATATTCATTAACTGATCAGCTCCTAGTCTGTTTGTGAGCAGCAGATTCCCCTCACGCTGGGAAAAATGAATCAATACATAAAAAACACTGCTGATTTTTTCCCCGTGGAGCTGACATGAAAACTATTTTGGTTCATTGAATCACTGCTGTCAGTCAGCCTGGTGAAGACAGTTTGACCCGTTGATGTGCCCTCAGGCTGCTGCTGACAGATGACTGCTTATGTGGACAGACATGCTGAATGCAGTTTTAGAGTGTGCATAGATTTAAAACTACTATCTTAATGGTGATGACAGTAACATTTCTAATCACGTTGCGTGACAAGATATGATGATGTCTGCGGTATTACAAATTCTCCCAGTGTGCGTTATGAAGGAAAAATGTCCCATAACATGTTTTTCTGTCAAAAATAGGTCATTACTGTCGAGCAACACGCTTCAAAGTGTCCATAAACCATATATCTTAAGCCAGAGCACTGCGTGAAGTCACTGTTTTTAACATTGCATTTCTTGTCAAAGGACTTAGTCATTCATGTTAATATGCGTCCAAGCCCAGGGGCCCACTGTGTCATAATCTGCCTATGGCAAACACATAAACAAGAAGTGCAAACAAAGAAGGTTTCTTTAACGGGGCACTGTGTCACCACTGATGGCTCCACTTGGCAGTAAAACAGAACCTTAAAAAGCTCCATAAATGATGTGTCAAACATGCTAAAAGTACAAATGTCAGTAATCTCTTTGCAGAGAGCTGTAACAGCAGCAGAAGCATACCACAGAGATGAAGGTAGGTCCGGTGCTCCATTTGCATGCGAACTGATTCTTGTGTATTTCTATGAGATTGTTAATTAAAATTTACATTTAGGAGAACAAATAAAACAGTTCTTACCCATGCATATTCTGAACAAAGGACAGGTGTTTACTTGTGGATCAGAATTGTGGGCAGAGTTTAACAAAAACATGTGCAAACATTGTCCTTGCAGCACCCTGCAGTGATGAGGAGATGTCTGGTCATAGATGAATGTTTGACAGCAGAATTGTATCCCCAAAGTCAGCCCAACACCAAATATTAGCCTAACAGATGACGATTTGAAATTGTTCATTCTACCCTGGAATACTAATCGTTTTCAAGGTGATCCCGACTGTTAGCCTCAGGCCAGCTCTGTGAACTGAGTCGCCATACACTGCACTGTGAGATTTTAAAGCCATCAAAAATATGTCAGCATGCAGCTAGCACGATCTCTGAGCCCCACTGAGACGAGATAGTAAACTGTTCATTCATTCAAAGAGACAATCAGCACATCATGCAAATACATAACATCTAATCATTCTCTCACTTTGTTAATGATTTTGTCATAGAGGATGAGCAGTCAATACACATTCTTGTCTCATAGGTCAGTTAGACATGATCTCACCTGACAACACGAGCAACCCCCTCCCCTGAACCAGCTGTACAGTCGAACCCTCGCCTCAAATTTACTCCCTTTCAGCAAATAAGAGTGACAAAACAACTGCAAGAGTTACCTTTGGTTTTGGATTCTCTCTTTAGATGTGACACTATACCTCCTGCCCCAGTCGAGCCTGGTCTCACTCTGAAGTCATCAAAATCTGGCTCTTGGGCAAAAACCAACCAAAAAAAGGTATCCTTTAACGACGGCATGATACGTGGCCGGTTGCCATTATAGTTAAACAGCGCCTGAGGGAAACGCGGCAGGACAAGAACAAAGGGGGGGGGGGGTTAACGGGTCCAACAAACACCGACTTTCACCCGGGAGAGCAGCGTTTGTGTCCCGTAAGATTCTAAAGCCAAACCCTGTTCTTTTGTCCTAAACCTAACCACATGCTTTTGTTGCCTAAACCCAACCACGTGTCTCTGTTGTTGAAGGAAAAAAAAACCATCAATTTGCAGTGTTGTACCAACGTAGTGCATTTATTTTTAAAGAGACTGTATGCAAATGTTTCATGTCCTGTGAAAACAGAAGTGTATTTTGAAAGAAGACAATGTATGTAATGGGCAGAACTTGACACGGAGTCCCAGACAGTCAACAACCAACGTGCCCAGGGTAGCTTCCATGTCGTATGTGGACATGTAAAGACCATGATCAGATGTTAATATGTGACGAGGTCGTATTGAGAATGTGTTGCCCAGACCCTTGATACATCTGTTAGACATGCTTGAAGCACACCGGAGCTGGTTTTAGGGATCCACTGGACTGTTCAGACTAAAGAATCCTTCTGTTGATTCAATAGCCGCCTCAGTGACTCCATGTATGTCAGTGATGACAATGATGGCAATAACTTGTTTGTCACAGCTCAAGTTTCTTAGTTATGTTTTTTACTTCATTCATTCATGTCGTTCCCTGCTTTACTTTGACACTCACATCTCCTCCCTTTTGATGACTTCACCTGTGTCCGATTGTTGGCCCTGCCCTGGTTAGCCTCACCTGTGTCTCATTACCCTTCCCCTCACCAGAGTATTTAGTGTGTGTCTTGTGTGTCTCAGTGCCAGTTCGTTTCCTTGTGTGTCGAGTGTTCCAGCCTTTTGCCTCCCTGTGTCCTTTTCTTGTTTTTTTTTTTTTTATTTAGCTTGTTGATTGACTCTGCCTCTGCCTCATCCCTGTTGGATTTGATTGCCTCCACTGATTGTCCGTCTGTGTACCAAACCTACCTTTTGACCAGCAAACACTCTGTTATTTCACCCGAGCTGTCTCCAGAGTCGTGAGTTTGAGTCCACCCGCACCTGGTTCACCAGTTGTTACACTGTTGCCTCAACAGATTGCTTTGCTAAAAGATATCGGTACGGTGGCATGCCAGTCTACAAAGTGCCCAATTCTGTGCATTACTTTTATCCTTTCTGCTACTGCTCTTGGTTTGTTTGTGAAAAGTGCTATATGAGTCTTATTTTAGCATTCTAAGTCTGAGACATTTCTAAATGTTTCTCCTGGTCCAATCATTTCAGACACGTTTTAGCTGATCTTAGGCTGTTACTCCGTGTTCCTTCCTTTCATGCATAATAATTAAGAATGATGATCAGAGTGAGTGAGTGGGGGAAAGACAGGAGGAAAGAGAGATGGGAGAGGCTGAGGAGTCAGGAGCAAGGTTGAACACTTTTGCATTGCACTGAACATGAAATATGTAAACACACTTAAAAGCATATATTTCATTAGATTTCACACATTATATTTTTCACCGGTTTATATTTCTGAAGTTGAAAACCATTTCAGTGGACATCCTTAAGAAATACAAGTACAAATGTAAGTTTATTTTTTTTCATGCCTGAAGAGGAATAAAAACAACAAAAAAAAAATCTTGACTGAGGTAGTAACAATTGATGCATGAAAGGGTTAATAATAATAGAGGTTTCTCCATTGAAGGGGGCCCAATCATCAGGCTTTGTCTTCTTTGAGATTATAGATAGCATTATTGTAAAGACCCTGCTGGAAGCCAACAAATTACCACTTATCGCTGTGGGCGTGTCAACTAGCTCTCTCATTAGCAAGCACTGTGTAAATAGAAAGCCGAAGACTCAGCTTCTAGGTGCATTTGTGCCAAGCAGCACTTCAATTTATCTTCTAATCTGTGATCTTTGAGTCAACAGACAAAATCCCACAAACTCAAATACTGGTCTTTTCCTCCACAGACATTTATTCACACATGATTTGACCTCTTGACCCACCACAGCATTGTTTTTTCAGGAAATCACTACAAAGATTCCTGGTGAATTTTTCAGTCTTTTGCATTAGGGCTGGGTTTCCGAAATATGCCAGTACTAACTAGTATCCAAACTTCTCCAAATCAAATCAAATCAAATCAACTTTATTTATATGGCACTTTTCATACAACAGTAACACAAAGTGCCTCACAGAGGTTAAAAACAACAAAGAACCAAAACAGAAAACAAAAAAGAAAAGAGAAAACCCAACCCTCCCACCCCACATAGAGATACATAAATATATAAATATACACATATACACATACACACACACACACACAAGCTCACACCCACACACACTAGCTATCACTAAAGAGACATGGCCGAGCACTGAGACCCGAGGCAAGGAAAAAGCCACCAATGGGGGCCGTCCACAGTGAGAGGGCCCACGGTCCATGGCCACAGGAAGACATGAGGCTCCACACCAAGGTGCAGTGCCCTTCAGCCACCCAGGTCAGAACTGTTCACGAGACGGCACCCCCATCGGTAGACCAGGAATAACTTTCAGTGTGGTAGGCCCCCATGAGGAAACACTGGAGCTAAAAACTGAGGGACTAAAACCGTAGGATAGGAAAAAAGGTATAAAATGAACCAAATAAACAAAAAGCTATTTAGCTCATAAAATTGAGTTAATAACTAGGTAAGAATGATCTAAAACAGAGACATAAAATGCATCAAAACTACAACCTATAACTAAAATAACAAAAGATAAAAATTAAATGAGATAAGAACGCAAAAAAAGGAAGGGTAAGAGCAAAAACAAATAGATAAATCGGTTAAAAGCCTGATAAAAGGAATTTAAAATAGATAAATAAAGAGATCAGTTAAAAGCCTGATTAAAAAGATGAGTCTCGAGCCTCTTTTAAAAAACATGTCAAACTATACCTGCATTCAGTCCTTTTTGCACCGGGGCTCTGATTCCGGACTGTTCCAACTCCATGCCTGATCAGCAAACTTTAAAACTTTAACATCCAACACAGAGCTGTTAAACAGTTCCAACAAACTCACACTGACACCATAATGGCTCAACTCTGTCATTAAACCCACAAATAACAGTTACGTTATGTAATAATGCTAGGCTTCTCATGCTAATGGCTAGCTCTGTCACTGTCTGAGTTTACGCTCCCACCGAGCCCTATGTTTCTGTCCTCACAGTGTGCTGGTGTTGTACAGTGGGTCGCTGCTGCCGCCCCCCCACAAACACACACATTTTCATTGACTGATAAATTGGCACTGGTTATTTATATTACTTTGGCGTTTTTATTATGAATACAGTTCATCTGATGCTTGGTTTGTTCAAGTTTTATCACCGTTTCATCACTACTACAAATGAAGCTCAGCGTTAGTTCAATCAGGAAGACTTTCTTTGTGCTCATTCATTCACAATGCTCTCCATCCCACTCTCACTGCTTCCTCTAATCAGCTGACTATGGGTGTTCACTCTTCTAGTTATCCAATCAAACTTTGCCACGATCTCTCTCAGCCAATCAGGATGCCACTGCAAAATTTTAAATCTGCTCTCTCCTCTGCTGCTGTCAGCTGGCATTTTAGGCAAAATCTTCGCTCCCTCCTCAGCCCCGTTCACCTCCAGTCATTGTATCCAGAGTCCACACAACACAACTTATAGTAAACTTATAGTAAAACACAAAATAATTCTATTCCCAACAACAGGAAGTCAGTTAATAAATCAGTAAAGGCTAGTGGCAATGTAAGAGTCCAGACGCCAGCTCAATGAAGAGCTAAATGGCCATGGGGAGTCAACGGGCCAAACAGCGCCACACAAACCCAAGGACCAAGACAGGGTCCGGGAGATCCAAAACAGGCCACCAAGAAAAGAGCAGAGTCAAAACAGCAGCGCCGTCCAGGTAACGGTGGCAGTAAATTCAATCACTTCAAACCTCACCGGCGCAGCCTCACGGAGGGCCAGAGGAGAGATATTCTAGGGCACCTGGAGACACAACCACACCCAGGAGGGCTCCCAGCAGGGCAAACCCGGCCCCACGCCACCAACAGTCTGCCACACTGTGTGCTGCAAGAGGAAGCGTGCGCCTCAATGGCAGACGTGCCAACAAGCATTACAACACAGCCACACCAGCTCCACCACACCTGCACAAGGCCCGACACACCAGGCGACAGCCACCACGGGGGACCAGGAGATCCGGGAAGGAGAGAGAGGGAGGCGCGCACAGTATGGCCACACTATATAGCGCCGTGGTGCGGCGCAGCGCCGCCCATCAATCAGTGCTTCAGATAAAATCAATACAGCGCCCTGCTGTGAGAGGGAGTACACAGTGCTCCGGCTACATCAGCACAGCTGGTGTCCTCTAGTCTAGTTGCTGAATTGAGGACACCAGGTTTGTTTTAACAGTCAACAAACAAACATGGATTGGCCGAACTAGTCCATTCGCATTTCAATGTGCAGAATCTACAGAGGTAACATGGCAAGCCTAGAGCCTGAGAGAGGGCTCCGTCTGTGATATTAGAAGTATGCTTACAATGACCAAAATGTATTTACTGATATGCTAAGTAGGCTACTTTCCATCAGCCTTCACAGTTACTGATGGCTTTATCAACATTCCGATCACAGCATAAATGTGAGCTGTCTTTCACAGCTGCATAATGAATTGGAGTAGATGAAAAGGGGTTCTGTTATGCAACCTGTGAAATGTCAGGTGCTTAGTAAGCAGCCTGTGCAGACTTTACATCACAGATTTGAACACTTAGAACATTAAACCAGGCATACTGTCAGTGCTTGCGCATTTTGAGGTTTCAGGGTTGTTAAAATGTCAAGAATTGGGTCACAACAGATTAAAACAGTGAAGATTAATTTTTTTTCATCCGGTCATGTCTTTTTAATTTGCTCAAAGACTTACAGGGAGGGATTACTGACAGTCAAGGTAGGTGACTCTGAAACCCAACTCAAGGTAAAAGGGTAAAACATCTGTAATATTTATTAAAGTTGGTGAACCCTATGTACCCCCCTGCCCTTTCTGACATTCAGCACAAAAACAAGTAAATGGCATTTGTAAATTTGCACATACCATATGCTCTTTTAACTGTCTTATTAGCTCCGTCCCTGTCTGCACAATATCCTGATTTGTTTTCGATGGTTGATTAATGTAGACTTTAATTTTTTTGTCAAATGCTTACCAAATACACTCTCACTCTGAAGTCATCGAAACCTGGCGCTTGGACAGTGATTCAGGTGTCAGACACTAACAGAAAACCTGTCCTTTAATGTCAGCATAATTTGCCGTTAGAGTTTAACGGCACTTGGTGGCGTCAGGGGGAAACACATCAATAGAAAGGTGTTCGAGTCCCATAAGATTATACAGCCAAACTCTTTTTCCTAGACCTAATCACGTGCTTTTGTTACCTAAATCCAACCACCTGACACTGGTTAAGAGGCGGGGTACACCCTGGACAAGTCGCCAGACTATCACAGCGCTGACACATAGAGACAGACAACCATTCACACTCACCATTCATATTCACACTGAATATGAATGGTCCGGCACTGGTGCCACATCACATTACCCATCTGTCGATGTCATTTGGCAGCCAGCAGGGAGGAAAGTGAATTTTGATTAGATCTATGATTTTGTATTACATCATGTGGCAAAAGAAACATATTATTACAATTTGGACGGACAGAAAATCACAGTTTCTCTAACAAGCAGAAATAAATTCATTCAATAAATTTGAGCCACAAAACATTTCATAATCAGTATGTTGGGGGTATTCTACATTTTCACATTGATTATAATTAACTCCCTTCTGTTTACATTTATAGCTATCTATTTCATTTCATTTGTGCTGAGAGTATCTGCAAAAACTCTTCAGTCTTCTGAATGCTTAAAATAACCTTTTGATTTGGAGCAGAGAGATTTGATCTTACTTTTATATTTATAATCAAAGTATAAATAAAGTCGGTTTTCGAGAAAGTTAATCCTCAACAGCTTAAATATTGCAAAGTTAAAAAAGTAAATATTTGAACATGTTAAGGATCGTTTCAAAGGTGCAATATCACCATTATTAGCAGGCCTTGTAGTCGTATTGGAAACTTTCTTTTCAGTGAGTTTCTTTGAGCACAGAGGTTCATTTACACGATCGGCAGAGACGCTTCTGACCTCGTTTCTTTTCTCTTTTACAAAGTTGCAGCAGCCAGAGCTTTGTGAAAAGCACACAGGCCTAAATTATACAATTGCGCGAGATAGCTTCATCCTACAGAAATCTATAGGAGTCAGGGCGCATACCAGAGAGGATGCTCCTCTGCAAACGCCTCCAGGATGGTACATTTTGTTTTCATGTTATGTCCTTGATCTCTCTCATCCTCAAATGCGCATTGTGTAAACATCAAACACAGGACTGCCCGTGTTGTTAATGTACAGTCGCATGCAGCCGTCCTCTCCACATCTTTGCATATTTTACGCGCACTATTGTTTCCACGTCTCCAAAGCTCCCTTTACAAAAAAAAAAAAAAAAAAAAAAAAAAAAAAAAGCGGCACAGCACAAACATGATTATCCAGAAGGTCCCGGTGTCATGTCAAAACACATTCACATTCACACCTGACGGACGTGCTGGGAAGCTTTGATGTGGCTGCATCCATCACGAGTGTGAATTTGCTCTGGTCCAATAATGTGGCTGCTGAGGAGATGAGCGTCGGTCGCGCGACTGAGCTGTGCGCGTTCACGTGGAACCTATAAACGGACGTGGCGCGCAGAGCTGTGAGTAGTCGTGGAGAGAGAAGGAGAGGATAATCGTGGCAGAGGATAGTATCTTTAGCGCAGTGGGACATAACCTGACACAGATACAACAGGGATGCTCATAATGCCATCATCACAAACTTTTCTGTCTCTCTTCTGTAACACATAACTGTCCAACTCTGATGTCTGAGATGATATGTGAGCAAGAGAGTCAAGCCATGCAGCTGAATGAGACTGGAGTTCAAACACTGGCTCCAGAGCCATGTGAGCAGCAGATACTACAGGAAGACATCACTGGAAACTGTAGCGGAGGTTCCACCAGCAATCTGTCGCTGCACTGCTGGCTGCAGCTCCTCACCAAGGAATCTATCATGGAAATCCAAGGAGACAGCTCCAGTTTGGTGGTGCGTGTGATGATAGCTTGTGTCTACTCCATAGTCTGTGCACTTGGGCTGGTGGGAAACTCACTGGCTCTGTATCTGCTTCACTCACGTTACAGGCAGAAGCAGTCATCCATCAACTGCTTTGTGATGGGACTGGCCATCACAGACCTCCAGTTTGTTCTGACTTTACCTTTCTGGGCAGTGGACACGGCCCTGGACTTCCGCTGGCCATTTGGCCGCGTGATGTGCAAAATCATCAGCTCCGTCACCACCATGAACATGTACGCCAGTGTATACTTCCTCACAGCTATGAGCGTGGCACGTTATTACTCTATCTGCACCGCTCTGAAGATGCACAGCCGGCGAGCGGCAGCCACGAGAGCCAAATGGACGAGCTTGGGCATCTGGGCTGTGTCTCTGCTGGCCACTCTGCCTCATGCCATCTACTCCACCAGCGTCCAGGTGTCGGATGAGGAGCTCTGCCTGGTGCGCTTCCCAGACTCAGGCACCTGGGATCCACAGCTTCTTTTGGGTCTCTACCAACTGCAAAAGGTCCTCCTAGGCTTCCTCATTCCTCTCATCATAATCACCGTCTGCTACCTGCTGCTCATGCGCATCATCCTCAGCCGACGCATCGCAGGCGCAGGGGGCCCAGAGGTGGAGCAGGGCCGGCAGAGACGTCGCTCCAAAGTGACCAAATCCATTGTCATCGTGGTTCTGTCCTTCTTTCTGTGCTGGCTTCCCAACCAGGCGCTGACACTGTGGGGAGTGCTCATAAAGTTTGACCTTGTGCCCTTCAGCAAGGCCTTCTATAATGCACAGGCCTACGCCTTCCCCTTGACTGTGTGTCTGGCACACACCAACAGCTGCCTCAACCCCGTGCTCTACTGCCTAGTTCGCCGGGAGTTTCGGGCAGGTCTCAAGGAGCTTCTCCTGCACGCCACGCCCTCCTTCAGGAGCCTGACTCATCTGCTGCGTCGTAAGGCCAAAGTGGCTGAAGCACCGCCAGTTCTGGTGCTCGTCCAAATGGATGTCTGAGGCTTACTGTGACGGAGGACTCCTTCAACTCCTCCGTAGGAGTGAATGACTAACTCACAAAGAGTAGTACTATTGATCTGGAGTTGTTTACCGTGACGGTGCATCCTTCTCAAACTTGTCAACATGTCTTTTTGGGGTTTTGAAAACAACAAAATCATAATGGACTACCCAGTGGGATGTGCCCCACTTTCACTGCGTGCTCCAAGATTCACTCCGCACACATTTCTACTTGTTATACAATGACTCTCTCTATCTCGCCATGCAGTATGTCTCTGTTTCTCTCACTCAGCCTCTGACAGGCGATACCTGTGCTGCTCTCTGGTAATTTGCCATGTGTGTAGATGTCAATCATTATTAAGATTTGAATAGCTGCAGCACTCAGACACCTGTCTGAGATGAGCCTCAATTAACATTTGCCACAGCTTTGGCATCATGAGTGGGATTAACCACCGAGTGTCACCAAGTGATGCAGGATTTATTTGGATAAAAGAAAAGTAAATCAGATTGGGTTTTTTTAAAAAATAAAAACACCCACAAAGAAACATGAAAAGAATATGAGTGATGAGGAGGTTTCCCAGTGCGTTGGACAGTTGGTGTATTTGTGTTTGTTATATGGTGCAATTGTCTACATTGTTTCATTCAGTAAAAACAAACTGGAAAATTGAAACCAAATTATTTAAAAAGTAGGCTAATAGTAAACAGTAGTATCTAAAACACAGCAAAAGATCAAAGTTATTGAAATCGATGGTGTATATCTGTTGAAAACTGAGTAAATGACAAGGTCAAACACTGTACAGCAGCTGTCTAATTTATTTAGAAGCAAAGAATAGCATGTGCTGTGTTGTCTTGGGGAAAAGGTTGATGCCTATAATGAAACAATAAAAGGCAAAGAAATAAATACAAGGTTCAGTACAAGCACTTAAATTAATTTCCTGTCATTTTTCAAGGTAAGGCAATATACATCAAAAGGTTCATTGCAACGAGTGTAGACAGTGAGACGAATGAAGTCCTTGAGGAAAGCTGAGGATCAAGAGTTGAGGTGCTTCAAATGAGATTTATACTCCTGTGCAACTATGCACACAAAAAGAAATATTTACTCTCACTGTTTCTCTCCCTCTTGCTCCCACTGACCGCGCGCACACATGCAAAATGTATCTGTGCAATTTCTCACAGCTGTAGATGCGAACAACAAAATTAATACTTCAGAATTTACACTAAATCTGCAAATTTGTGTATCTTTTCAGCACATTTAAAACAGGCCAATTCTACAAATGAAACATTTTTTTCCATGGACAGTCCATTGATGTCAACACCAGCCTTTCCTTCTCTGTTAAATTACAAGGTTACGAATGTTGAAAGAGCACATAACTGAGAAACTGCCGTGATAATGTGATCTCTGTGAATGTAATGCCTCTCTGTATCCTGTCATGACTGTGAGTGTAATCATGATCTTTTACAGGAGACATTTGTTTTTGAATTGATGTTATAATGGAATGTTTCAGTGAAGTAAAGATTAAATTAAAAGCCTCAGCTTGAACTATTTCAAATAAATAATAAGTTGAAATTCAGGGCACATACACTGGGGAGATGAATTTAGGCAGCCGAGCCGCTGAGAGTTTGAAAGATAAAGTGGGACTAATGTTGCTGTAAACCAATCCCACACCCGCAGAAGGGCATCGGATGATAGACAGAGACTCACTCCTCTGCTCTGTTGTTTAATTAATGAGATTTAATTTTCTCATTCTGTGTTTGCGCAGCGCCTCTTCAATCACCAACAACATCGACTCTGCACCGCGCAAATAATCAATGAACAAGGGTGCTGAGAAAAATGCTGTTCATAAGAACCGCTGTCAGATGGAGGGAATAGCTTTTCTTAATCATCTCTGACGAGCTGGGGTGAAATGAGTCAAATATTGCTCCAAATATTCAAACATAAATACTTCAAGGTCATATTTATTTGGTTATAAATGTCCCATGGCTCCACACAACTGTTGCCCCACAAAAGCCCCAAGGTCATTGTTTGTTCATTTGATTAATTGCTTGTTTGTGTGGGTAAAGTATAAAATAATAAAAGCATTTAGGGCACTGGACCTAATGCTCAGTCTTGCATGGTGACCTTTGTCAAAAGGTATATTTCAGCCTTCATTATTTCAGTTTAAATGGTGTGTGTATATGGTGCATACTCAGAAAATTACCATAAACTAACTGAGATACAGCAAACTTCGAGTGAGACAGTAATCCAGCTAAGAAGTGCTGGTTGGTTTCTGGGGCTCCAGGGAAAATATAATTAATCTGCCATGGGTAGTCTGCTGTGTGTGCTGCACTTGAAAGTAACCTGGCACATGCACATGAGGGGGAGGGGGGCGGTCAACAGGAACCCACAGCTCATTTTTGCCCCAGGCCCCCTAGTGGGTTAATCTGACCATGCTGGGGACATAATTATTTGCAGCAAGTGACAGAAGCAGTGATTTGTGTGAAGTTAGGACAGTCAGTAAGAGAAGATTTTAAGAAGCCTTTATTATGCAGAACGTGGAGTCTAAAATAAGACTCCTTTATTCTAATAAATAGAAAATAACTGTTGCATTCATATTCTCCTCAAACCCTGCTTGTGTAAAGAGTGAGGTGTATAAATCCAGCAGAGTCAGGCATGAGCAGATTTTAAAATATATATGCCTCCCATCATTGCTGATTCTCCATGAAAAACCACAGGTATCAACTGCTGGCTTATCTTTATGCACTTGGTCCATTGTTTTCAGTCTCAGCTGTGGAGGAACGCTTTTGTAATCACCCATCCCTGCACAGCTGAGATTTGTAGCTTCAGCGTGTGCATCCTGTAAACCCTGCTGGGCAATCCACAGAAGGTTCGTCTTATTCCCACAGCAGCAACCTGCAAGCCCTCTGGCCAACAGCCAAACGGCCTGCAATGAAAACTCAGCATGCTGAACTCATAAAATGATAATGAAGTGTTTGAGTGCCATGTAGAGAAAAACTATTTAACATTTATGTGCTATCCTTAACAGCTCGACTATCCCCCAACAGCAGCCCTAGACAGAAACAACAATACGAAGTTGGCTTCTTTCTTTAATTACAGCTGACCTATATTTGCCTGTCGTCTTTGTGTGTGTATGTGTGTGTAGCTACGTACAAAAATATAATTTCCTCTCAACACTTTCTGCCCTCAGCGGCTCAGTTTGCCCACAGAATACAACTTCCCTGGATTTGTCTTTCTTTGATAAACCTTTCTGGCATTTAGTGCATATAAATGAACTAAAAAAACTACAAGAGAACAGATTTAGATTGATGGACGTGCTACATGAATTATAAGAGGGCAAACCACAGCTTTCCATTTAAAGTAAATAGACGTTTGCTAAAGTCAACACCTGGGAGTAAATATTTCCAAACCGTCTGACAATAGAAGGGGAAAGAGGGCTGGCTGACTCACAAGGAAGCGGAGGCAGCAGAAAGACTTTGAGCTCTTACTTTATTACACGACTGTCAGGTTTATCTTTTATATTACGCCATGCAAGAACTGAGTGTTTTCCTTGCCCTCTCTCAAAATACACCCACATCTAAGTTCACAGTACATCTAAAAAGGTTACATTTCCAGAGACAAAGTTTCTCATTAGAACTCAGACACAGACGCTCACTGCTATATCAGGAGTTCATGGAGTTTTAACAGTGAGATAATAGACTTATCAACATGCACTTAACTAGTGTTTATGTCAGCCTGTTTGATCAATGCTCATCCAAGTTTCCCCTGGGACAGGAAGTCATAGTAGAAGGTTGTGCGACACCCTTGGCGCTGACCTTTCACTGAGGCCTAATGATAGCCTCGCGACACTCGCATCTCTAGAATACTTAATTGTCCCTCATTAGCGGTACACAGGCACAGACCAGGGTTGACTTTTTCAGACATGGATGTGGTTATTTAGATGCAGGTGAGACACATAGCGTGTTAATGTCACGTAGTTTCCCCATCAAAAGCTCCTGAGGCGAAAGAGACCACATACAGCTATATCGATTATCTATACAAGCAGCAAACTGGGCGGCTCATGAAAGGCAAAGCAAGTTTATTTGTGTGGCACCTTTCATCAATGAGGCAATTCAAAGTGCTTTACATTAGACAGAATGGCATTAAGAGGAGCTACAAAAGAAACCTTGAATAGAATAAAAACAAAACATAAAATTATTCAGATTTGATGTGAAAGATGTGAGAGCTAGGGGTTTCATATATGCAGGAGATGTTGGGAGCTCATTAGTAAATGAGCGCGCGTTGAGGCTGTTTGTTAAAATGCCTGAAAACAAGTGTAACAACACCCCTATAAATCAATGTCAGTGTTTGCACAAACACACTTTGTTTTCTTTTATTTTGCTTGTTACTTTAATCGTTCTTTTTCTTTTCTTCATGCTGCCTTGTCTCATAATTATTTCTATCAACTTCCCTCATCTGTTTGTTTAAAGTTATAGTCTTCTTGCATTTTAATCCCCAGTTAATGGGCATTTATCTCTGACAGCTCTCTTAAAGGGACAGCTCACACCCAAATTAAAAAATACATATTTTTCCTCCTCCCTGTAGTGCTATTTATCAGTCTAGACTGATTTGGTGTGAGCTGCCAAGTGTTGGGGATATCCGCCGTAGAGATGTTTGCCTTCTGTCAAATAAAATGGAACTAAGATGGCACTGATATTGTGGTGCACAAAGCACCAAAAAAAATACATTTGAAAACAGCATTGTGTCTTTCAGGCACCCATGACTGAGTTACTCGAGGTAATCCAAAGACCTTGTTGTGAGCAGTGTCATATAAGAACTATCTTCTTTCTACTGAGTTACACCCAACAACAATATCACCGCACAGAAGGAGGTGTGCATGTACTTCCTGTTCTCATTCCCAACTCATCAAATACTGCTGCTTTGTCACTGACCTCGGCATCAGATACCAATGCACAGAGGCACCTTTCGTGGCAGGGGGGGCGGTGGCAGTTGTCGCAGAGAGTAAGAGCTGAACTCATTTGCCGCTGAAGTGCAAACTGCCACCTTTTTTTCAAGCTGAGTGCCATTATATTGAAGAGAAGGCAGACATCTCTATGGCTGATATCTTCAACACTCGGTAACTCATACCAAAACAATCTAGACTGATAAATAGCTCTACAGGTAAGAGGAAAAATATGTACACTGCTCAGAAAAATTAAGGGAATACTTAATCATCTTAGTATAACACCAAGTCTGTTAAATTCAGGGATAGCAAATTTGGTGCAAATGAAAGTGACAACAGGTGCAATGGAGAGGCAAAAGCAAGACAACACCCCAAAAAGGAATGGTTTTATATGTGGTGTCCACAGACAGTTGCTCTCTCCTTATCCTTCCTGACTGATTCTTCTCTAGCTTTGTGTTCTGCTTGTGTCCTTGTCACTACTGGTTACATGAGGTGGTGTCTGCAGCCCAAACAGGAAACACAGGTAGTCCAGCTCCTCCAGGATGGCACATCCATACATGCAATCCCAAGAAGGTTTGCTGCGTCTTCCAGCACAGTCTCAAGAGCATGAAAGAGATACCAAGAGACCAGCTGTTACAGGAGGAGAGCTGGACAGGGCCACAGAAGGGCATCAGCCCAGCAGCAGGACCAGTATCTGCTCCTTTGTGTGAGGAGGAGCAGGAGGAGCACTGCCAGAGCCCTACAAAATGACCTCCAGCAGGCTACTGGTGTGCATGTTTCTGACCAAACTGTCAGAAACAGACTCCATGAGGGTGGCATGAGGGCCCCACGTCCTCTAGTGGGACCTGTGCTCACAGCCCAGCACTGTGCAGCTCAATTTGCAATCACCAGAGAACACTAGAATTGGCAGGTCTTTAATTTGCACCCCGTTCTCTTCACAGATGAGAGCAGATTCACACTGAGCACATGTGACAAGCATGAAAGAGTCTGGAGATGCTGTGGTGAACGTTATGCTGCCTTTAACATCATCCAGCATGACCGGTTTGGTGGTGGGTCAGCGATGGTCTAGGGAGGCATATCCTTGTAAGGTCACACAGATCTCCATGTCATAGCCAACGGTACCCTGACTGCTGTTAGGTACCAGGATGAAATCCTCAGAGTGATTGTCAGACGTTACGCTGGTGCAGTGGGCCCTGGGTTCCTCCTGGTGCAGGAAAATGCCTGGCTTCATATGGCCAGAGTGTGTAGGCAGTCCCTGGATGATGAAGGCATTGATGCCATTGACTGGTCCTCTCGTTCCCCTGACCTAAATCAGATTGGGCACCTATGGGACGTACTGGTGCATGTGACACCACCAAGCACCGCCGCAGACTGTCCAGGAGCTCAGTGATGCCCTGATCCAGGTCTTGGAGGAGATCCCCCAGGACACCATCCACCAGCTAATCAGGAGCATGCCCAGATGTTGTCGGGAGTGCATACAGACATGTGGGGGCCATAGACACTACTGAGTCACGTTATGAGTTGCTGTTATAAAATTAGTTGGATCAGCCTGTGACTTTAAATTTTTGGGTTAGGGTTTTTTTGTGCAGTGTATTTTTGATTTGGGGATGAACTGTCCCTTTAAATGAGAATCTTATTCCTGAAATATAAAAACACATTTTCGTCTTTTTTTAGCAAACTCTCCAGGCCACAATTTACTTCGGTCATAACTAATTAATCATTCAAAGCAGCACCTCACTGTCAGTTGGAGCTGGTTTCATTCCCAAGATATTTTTTCGTAGGTTTAAGGGAAGAGTTTGAAGATTTTCAATCAACGCATCTGTGAGTGGCCCCTTTTTTTTCTGGTCATATCCAGTTGCACAGTCACACCCGTATCTTCAAAAGTCCATCATGGAATTCAATTTACTCTCCCAAAGCAACAGAATGTGCTTATCTCTCTGACTATTAAGAGGCTTCATGAGTGCTGAGCACGAACACAGAGTTAATCAGAGGCTGACCTGACTCTCCCTCCCTCTTTTGCTCCCATCCCAGCTTCCTGCTTCACTGATGTCAGATGGGATTCGCTCCAGCACCCCTGATCTCAAGGATAAGTGGGTACAGCTACCGCATGGGTTCTTTGCCCAGTGTGTGCTTTGCCTGGCTGCAATCTAAGCGACAGGACACTTTAATTTAATGATTTAATGATACATTCATTAATCCCGCTGATACTTCTCAGTAAAATCTTCTCTTGTCTCGTCACTTGTCTGACTCTCAGATGTCTGGTCAGCTTTGCGCCCTGCATGATGCCCATATGCTGCAGGCGCCACAGAGAGATAAAATTCAAGACTCCTGATTTCCTCTATTGGCCTTCAGGGGAAACAAGTCAACTCTTCTATAAACCTGAAATCCCTGCAGATTATAAAAGGAGGTTGCCTCATGGTGTTCTTCAGTGAGCATCCTGAAATCAGATCAGATTCTTCCCCCCAGGTAAGTCAGAGGTTATATACAGTTTTGTGTTCTTTCTCACTTCCCAAGACCTGACTGAACATTGAGTTCACACAGATTAAAATGAAACACCTCACATTCATAGATCACAAGTAACTTCAAAGTCAAAAAATATGAACTAGTTCAAGTTAATGTCTTCTGATTTAATTGTGATTATCATTCACGTATGATTCGACTCTATGTGTCATTTAAAATGCCTTGCCGCCGGTGTAGCGTTGTGATTTGTTTTTTCAGACCTGGTTGGAATCTGTACTGATTTGTTAATAAAGTCCGATATCAGTCAAATATATTTGAACTGGCTTTATCAGTACCAGTAGCTGCATCGTCTGAAGTGTTATTAGCACTAGCTATGCTGGTGTTGTGTTGGCATGCCGAGTGCCATAAAATCAGCTCCCTAGGAATGTTGCTCACTGGTTGCACACCCTACAGCGGAAACTCTCGTGCTCAGCACAGAGGGGATTTTGTGAGCTAAAAAGATGTTTGCATGCATTCAATAATTAATTAATCAAACAATCAATCAATCAATCAATTTTATTTATAAAGCCCAATATCACAAATCACAATTTGCCTCACAGGTCTTTACAGCATACAACATCCCTCTGTCCTTTGGACCCTCACAGCGGATAAGGAAAAACCCCCTTTAACAGGGGAATAAAATGGTAGAAACCTCAGGAAGAGCAACTCTTCCAGGACGGACAGACGTGCGATAGATGTTGTACAGAACAGATCAACATAATAAATTAACAGTAATCCATATGACACAATGAGACAGAAAGAGAGACAGAGAGAGACAGAGACAGAGACAGAGACAGAGAGAGATGCAGGACAGACGGTAATGACAGTAGCTTACAACAACATTAATGAAAGTAATATTATAGTTATAATTCTGGTTATTGCGGTACAATATGTTGAAAGTATAATAAGAGATCTGCAACCATTCTAGCAGATATGCCAACACATTGATGTTAACCAGGTGTAATCTGTGAACTGACTGTTACCTTAGTTTTGCATGTTAGCATGCCTGGAATGTATATAAAAATGGACGACGCATTCTCGCTTCCTCCCACTGTACAAAAATGAAGCCAAACTATCATCAAGCATCTTGCACTGGTGATGTAATTTGGAGCCAGCGGCCGCCAAGCCCCCATAAACAGCGCCAGGCTTCAAAGCCAATTTGACATAATGGCTAAACCTTGAAATTACAACTTGAGGGTCTTTCATGTGAAGCCTCTGAGCCCAAAAAGACTTTTTCCCATAGACGTACATTGTAAAAGAGACATCGCTGATGACGTTTTTTTGAGTCACCTAACCATTGATTGAATTCACTATCGGGATTTGATAAATGTGGTTTGATAACATTTGAAAGTCTAGAAGCCACACAATTAGGTAATTTCATCACTGTTCAAGTTAGCGGAGCACTAAACTGGAAGTTAGCAGATGCAGAAGATAGAGGTAATTTTATACCTGGGACATCAAACATTTTAAGCATTATGCCCCACTGAGCAGTTTTCATAGGGATGAACAGGGCCCCACCTCCAACACTGTACCCTCTTCTCTTTATACATCCATGGAGTCTGCACAGTAGTGATTGTTGGGTGGAGCCAGGGTATTGAGGTCCTGTGCACACACCTGCCGGACCCCACTGTGAGTCAATTACAGCTGTCAATCATGGCATCATACCCCTTTTAATAGCATCAACTAACTACAAGCAAAGTGAACAAAATGAAAATTAGAATCTACATTAGTGTGATAAGAACTACCTTATATCAGAAACCATTTTTAGGAAAGATGTATTTGACCTAATTGAGCATAGCGTTAGTTCAAGCAGGCCAGGGAGTCAAGCTCAGCACATATCCCAGCTACATGAGAGGTTTCGCAAAATAAATGAAAACTCTGACCTGCTGTTGACGCTAAAGGAAAAGTCAGGGGATCACCAAAGTCAGTTGGTGTCATCCTCAAGGGATCATAAATGTCTGTACAAAACTTCTTAGCAATCCATGTGTTAGTTTACTTAACGTTGACCAATGTGGTGGACCAATGGGCCGACAGACAGATCAAGGTTGCCACAGAGATAAAATGAGTGTAGCTTTTTAATTGATGCTGATCAGACCTGTTTCTTTGCAATATTTGAGTGACCTGCGCTTAATTAACACAAAAGTCTTTTCGGGTTACCTGCAACAGCTCCGGGAATGAACTCAGTCTCACTGGTTGCTGCAGTCTTGCTGACCTTTCCCTGCTGATGATGATCTCACCCAGCCTCAAGGAATATAGATTAACTAAAATACCAGCCAGTGTTTCAAGCTTTATCTGTTGTCCCTTGCCATGTAATGAATCCCAGGTCAAGACAAAGAAAGCTTTAGACATGCCAAGCCAGAACGGGACAGATGCTGTCATCCATATCTGGAGTCATTATTATCACACGCAGCAGGCTAAGCTGAGAAGGCAGGTGGACTGAGCGCAGATCAACCTCATATGCATGGAGGTACGGTTGTCAGGTGTGAAACATGAATGTTAATTTTTGTCACCCTGTCATTTTGTCATCTTTTTAGTATTAATGCAGAATATTAACCAGATGGTGATTATGCTAAAGAAAGATAATTAGATTCCACACAATATTCCAAGCTAGCAGCATGGCTAATGGAATATTATACCTGATAAATATCACTATGTTAGCATTGTTATTGTGAACATGTTTGCATGCTGTTAATGGTGTTAGCATTTAGTTTGAAATAGTGCTGTAGCTAAGCAAAGCTGTAAAAAATGGGGCAGCTTTGTAAGGATAAGAGACTCTATTTCTATATTAAAGCTGGAGTGCAAAACTTATGGCTTCCACCCTCAGGCTGTGACAGTAATTCCTCAAACACTGTTGACTCATATTAATGATGTATGCCAGCAGGTGAGCTTGCTGCATCTTCCCCACCAAGGAGCTCTTGCTTCAAGTCATCCCATGCAAATATGGGCAAGAGGTAACATCTTCTTTCAGTGCTCTCCCATGAGTAAAAGCTTCAATACTGGTGATCGTCGTTTGTTCTCGCCATCAATCAATTTCTTTTTTTACTTCTACTACTTACTTTTACTTCTACTACTACTTTTTTTGCTTTTTTACTTCTTTTTTATTTCTCTCTCCAAACACTGAGTTTGTTTTTTATACAGAGTATCCAATCCAGACTTTGGCCTCTAGTTTCCAGGCGCGACACAGGGTGGCAAACCCTGCACAAAGCTAGTTTCGAGCAGCGCAACCCGAGGCGTGCTCAGTTTGGTAGTTTGGCAAACCGAGGTGTGCTGAGATGGGTGTGCCGGCGCAGCAGGGGGAGGTGTCGACAGATCCAGCTTGGCGCAGTGACAGTTTCATGCCAAAAGGCTTCACCAAAGGTGCGCTAAAAGCTCACCAGCTGAAACCAGGTCAACGCAGCCAGTATAGGTGAAGTTTGGCTGACCGGCGGACAGTGCGCACATGTCACCAAAACCTCACAGGCAGGTTTCCAGAATGTCAGGCACATTAACAATGCAATAAATAGCCACAAAAAACACTATGCAATGCAACTATCTGCAATCAGCACATAAATGTATCTCTATATCGACTGTCCCGTCACATCTGATGTCAGATCAAAGGGGATTGGCACCATTTGGCACGTTTGGCACGCGTAATGGAAACCCAACCTGATTTGATTAACACAGCTGCAAACTAATGAGTTCACATCCCTCTCAGCCAACCACAAACAGCCACAGCATCAGATAGGGAGTATATATTCAGCATCTGTCATCTTAGAAAAGTCAAAAGAAAAGAAACAGAGTGAGACGGCGAGAGAGAAAGAGAGAGCGTGTGTGCACGAGAGAAACGCAACATTGATTTAAAATTGTGGTGACCTCCTCCCAGTCTACCTTTGCATCATCAGCCCGTGGAGGTCTGCTCGCAGTTCCGTATATTCAGACACTGCGAGTTTGGACCTCCCGGACCAAAACATCAGTTTCCTCCTGGGAGAAGTTTGGCCGTCTGACGCTGCTGCTCTCTTCTGCCATGGCGAATTGAGTAAACTCTCATTACGCCTTCATGCGGCGCATTTAAGGGCGAGGAGAGGGGCTCATTTGATTGGTGTGATGTGTGTAAAACCCACTCCACGCCTTCTCTCCTCCCTCTTTCCGGCTTGTGCAGGTAGGAGGGATGGAGGTGGGAAAGAGGAGTAGTTGCGCCAGCTCGCACGGTGTGCCAAACTTGCAAAATCTGCCTGGCCACACCCAGTTGGAGAAGCGTAGGTGCGCTGCGCCTCCGCCTCACCCAGTCTGCGAAACTAGAAGCCTTTATGTTGACTCTTCATTAGATTTTCCACCATACTTGTAATAGGTGTGGTTAGAACCCAGCTGCAGCACCACAGACAAGAAAGATGGGTTCTAACAGTCTTTAATGAGACAGAATGTGAAGCTACGTGGTGAGGTAATCCACAGCACAGGTAACCACCGGCAGCAGAACAAGCAAACTCACTATGGAGAGCTGGGTGATGGTCTCTCCAAACAGCCACAAAGAACAGGTGAATTGGAAGCAGGAAGGCAGAAGCAGAGCTCTTGGTTGGGGACAGAAGGCATAGTGGTTTACCAGGGAGCAGACGAAGCAGGAGAGTCAGAGAAAGGTGAGGTTGGCGACAAGGAAGCAGTCCGGGAATAAATGCTGGAAAGTCTTGCATGTGAATGACAAAGAACAATCTGGCAAGGAGAGTCTGTGAAGCTGGGGTCCTGATACTGGCAGGAGGCAACGATCCACAGGTGAGGGGCATTAACTAAGAGATTAACATTAACTGAGATGGGTGTAGTGGACTGGCAGGAGTGGGAGATGAGTGGACAGGTGAAAGGCTGGCAGCCAAGTGTGGTGGAGAGGAGGGTCAGTGGAAATTTACTGGGTTAACTGAGAGAGTGGCATGTATGGCAGGTAAAAAGTGCCCACTGTGACATTACTCCTGGCTGCTTCTCCATTGTCACGGTCTCTCCCTTCTTCCTAGCCACTTAAGCTCTGGCAAGTTGATGTAAAATGCATCAGTCTGTGTGCCAGCATAGGGAAGTTGCTAAAGACAGCAGACAAAAGAACTGTGCTACACTTCAAAATAGCAATGAACATTTATTTTGATGACATTAAAGACATTTCCACCATAAATTGAAACAGAAAAGGCATAAACTGGTGCATAGAAATTCACCAAAATGCAGGAAATTAAGTGTTTCCTTGGGGGAAAATCGTGTCCTCCACACGGTTGAAACAAAGCCTATGCTGTTGGTTCATTTATATGTAAAAGTCCCGTACTCTAGCTTTAAGATGATCATTATAGCATTACAAGGTTTAAATGTCCTTAAAATGAGGACAAAGGATTACCATTACCAAGGCACTGCTGTTGCTGTTGTTGTTAATGATGATGACTGCCACCGCCACCATCATCATCATCTTGCAACATCATCATAATCATCATGCACCGCAGGTCACAGCTCCCTCTTGGAGATATAATGATGCAGGGATCTGGCTGCTTTTTCAACATCTGAAGATGAAAAGCTGGTACTGACGCTGCAGAGAAAAAAAAAAACTTTAAAAAGTACCCTGCCACTGAAATATTCCTTAGGGCTCTGATCTATTTCAAGAACCCCAAACCAGAATCAGCTACACATTACGCAACTTGGATTAAATCTCACTCAACACAGCAAAAAGTTGCAATCTGTTTGGTTCTGTGAAACGACAGTAAATGTGACATACCACTGATATCTTCCATGAGAACAGCACCAGTGTAGCTACTTAAGAAATATATAATTGTATCCGGTGCAACAGAGAGTTAATTAAAAATATTTTGTCAAATGATGTCCTTCAAAAGTCTGATTTTGTAACTGCACCTCTGTTAATATGTGATTTACTACTGAATGTAATCTTCAGGACATTCTGAACATGTTGAGGTTCAAGGTCTGAACTTAATACTGGATGTGCAGACAAACTGTTGAGTTCTTTTGTATAACCTATTAAGTGACAGTGGAAAGCTGAAAATGTGAAGGTTATCTTCAGTTTTTCTGAGAAGAATGTTTTATTTGTAAGCAATATGTTTTCAGATATGTCGATCTACTTACAGTCTCCACTGACGTTTTGTACATTCAAAACATAGAAACAGATACTTACTGACAGATTACATTTATATGCATGTACACCATATTCTCACCACCGTCAGCCTAGTTGTATATTTACAGCATGACCAAGTGAGGTGTTGACAGAGTGTTGAAGTGTATCACTGCTCCCGTCACCCCAGCACAGATGGCTATTATGTTAATTATTTCACAAAGTATATATGAGCTTATTTATTATGGAGACTTATGTTGTGTAGATGTGAAGAAAACTAATCCATAAGGTGGCCCTGAGAGCCCAGTACACTGCAAATTAAGAAGAGACATGCAAAGTGACACATCGTCGTCACCAGTTTGACAGCACCCAAAAACATCAACTTGACGTCACATTTGCATATGTTTCTTCATTTGTTTGTGTTGCGTCAATTTGCATGTTTTCTTAATTAGCAGTGTGTTTGGCCACCATAAATCCCAGGCTATTCTCATGCACTGTTCACACGTTTTCCTATGAAAAGTAATGCACCAAAATTCATACATATCCCACATAATGATGAGCCAGTAATTCATGCGTAATATACGCACTCTGGAAGGTCAATGCACTGTTGGGAGTAAAGAAGGATGCAGTCCCGAGTGGCTTTTAAAGGAGGCTGGCTGGATGGTGTATGGGTCACAAAACACAGGACTTTCTCCTGGGACTTTCCTCAGGAGACCAGTGCTCAGAGCTAAGTGAACTTTGACTCATTAAAGGTAGATCCTCATCAGGTTTCTTTTCCTAAACCTAACCACAGTAACTTTACTTGCCTAAACCTAACCTCTATAACTTTACTTTAATTACATAACTTCACATTAAGGACATAACATCATTCATGGTCTTAGGATATCATACAAACTACTGTGTATGCATTTTCGTAGCATATCACACGAACCATTGTATAATGATATGTTGGAAAATCCCAGTGCTCTCTCATACCTAAATGACAGAATATGTCAATGTCCATTGACTTCCAAAATGACTTATATGACAAGCCCCAAAATGACATATATTAGTGTTCTAACACCTTGTTTCTACATAGCTCTGTGAATGTATGTGAGTCAATGGTAAGGCCATTCATGCCTATAAGAATCTCTGCAATCTCTTACATATTTGCGAAACTACCGCAGATAAGACCATATGCACTGTGTCACAGGAAGTTTGCATAAAACAAATTAGCCAACAGATTGATGAGTGTAATACTGCTCTATCTATACATTTTATTCTCAGTGAAAAGGTCAATGGCATGTTCAGCTAGTTAACATTGGTAGCAAGCTAGCTGTGCAGCATGCATTTTCCATCATACACTGAAATATTTCACAAAACTGGCTACACATCTGGCACGCTGGCCTCCTCTCTTATTTTGTCGGAACACATTATTGGTCCTATTTTTGTCTCTGTACTGCTCCACGTGCGTATTCCACCAGACTGGATGGCAAAAAACACTAAAAAATAATCTTTTCTGCCATTTCTGCCGTGGCCTTTTTATCCATCCATAAAGAGATGCACGTCCTTGTGTTGAACACTAGAGGCTCAATAAAAATACACTATATGGAAACACGGACACAAAACACAATTGTGTGGAAACAAGGCTGTTGGCAATGTTGACTTTGGGATGCAGATCTCCTAGGTGAAAGTCCTGTAGATAGATAGTCCTCTACCACCCACCCTATAGCTTTTTTTTCAATATTTGTACAAACTACGCAGACTTGTTACATTACGCCACCTCACTGCCTCCTCTTCTCCTGCAGTAATTACTATGGCCAATGGAGGGCACCACCTTCCAGTAAAGTCTAAGTATGCGTTGTAAGAAGCTGCTTGCACAGTCGACCTATGTAGTCGTTTTTCTGTGAGAGCGGGCTGGTAGATCCAAGAATATGCCCTTTAAATGAGCTTGGTGTGATGTAATACATAAAAGCTGCCAGTGAGGAAATAATTACAAACCCAATAATCATAGACATTAGGAAAGAAATTAGCACATTTTCCCCACTTATCATCCTCCACTTATTTTCCTTTGTTCCATCTGCTGTTGATTTTTTAAACAAATTATAGCCTTCATGTCATTGTGTTTTCTTCTATCTGTTTCCATGGTTCCTGGTGACAGTGCAGGACATATGGATGTTTAGGTGTGCTGTGTGTAATATATTGTATGTATTTGTGTCGGACTGCTGTCTGTAAAGCAAATCATCCCTCCGAGAGATTAAAGTTTTTCAAATCTTGAATCTTTACCAGGTGACACATACTTATGTGCTTCTGATCCTTAAAGCCACAGTGTGTAGGAATTTCTCCCATCTAACGCTGAAATCATATATTGCATTCAAACAGATGGCGCACTCTAGGGCCTCACTGTTTCAAACATGTATTGCAACAACTGTAGCCGCTGTGTACCAAAAAGCTATGATAACACTGATGAAACCATGTCATCCGATACTACATGGAGTATTCATTCGGGCTCCTACACAGACACACACGACGCGAGTTGACAAACCCCCTCCTCACCATGCTGGCTGTGTTTACAACGTAGGACTGTTGGGGCGGATGTAAATTTGAAACAAACCAATCACGTCTTGTCCTTTGACAACTGACAAGTGGCTCAACCTCACACACCTCATCCCTCTCCTCGCATTACTGCGCTGCTAACAGCTGTTAGTGGCCAGCGGCACTACTGCCGCATAACAATGTCCCACTCTTTGAACATAATGCAGGATCATGTATTATACAGCATCACAGGAGACGGAATCCTCGTCGCCAAGAAAGTACAAAAGGGAATCAAAAAGGCAGCGTGACCGGCGAATTAAAAAAACAAGGGTCAGCATTGGGGTTGCCTTTCCCAGGTGGAGAGAGCTGCTGAAGGAGAAAGGTAATACAATCACAGACCAGCGCTAACAGTGGCTAACAGCTAACAGCGGCGCAGTGATGCGAGGAGAGGGATGAGGCTGTTAGCGACTGGCCGCTAACAGCGACTAACAGCCAACAGTGGCGCTGGCCTGTGATTGCATTACCATTCTCCCTCAGCAGCTCTCTCTATCTGGGAAAGGCTACCCTGATGTGGGCCTTCGTTTTTTTAATTCGCCGGTCACGCTGCCTTTTCTATTCCCTTTTGCGCTTTCTTGGCGACAAGGATTCCGTCTGCCATGATGCTGCATATGCATGATCCTGCATTATGCTCAAAGAGTGGGACTTTGTTTCAAATTTGCCAGGGTAGTAGCGAAGCGCCTCTTGCTCCTCTCCTTCGGCTCCTCAGTCACGCAGTGCTGGCCTGGCTCTCAACGAAAACGCCGAAGATGGTGCTGTATGTCCCTTGCTGGCGGGTGTATTCTCAAGATGGCGAAACGTAATGGAACCCCACAGACGACTTACCCGCACAATGTACAAACAAATCCGAAATTCTCCTTTTACAAGAATAAGTCAGATTATTGGTGGAGGTAATAGTACACCAGTGATGACATATTTATGAATGCACACATCAATTTTTGCCAATAAACAACTGAAAATGTTACACAATGTCCCTTTAAAACTGAAAGACAAGAGAGTTGCTGCAGTTCTTCAATTTATGCTGACACGTGAAATTGAGCTTCCTAACCTTCGCCCTGACATTTGTTTTTCAGCCCTTTAAAAGAGGATGGGACCCCTCAGTGAGATTTCCCACAGGGCTTCTCAAACAGAGAACGATTCACAAGTCAGATTCCTCCAGAGACTGAAAGCGCTGTAATGTAGGTCAGACATTTCCTTGCTGTGAATCAAATTTCAGATATCGTCATGGGACCCAGCAGTACTAATCTGCATTCTTCTTTGTAGACTGCAATCCACAGGCCACCTTGAGGAGAGACATTAATTGCTCATGTCTTTATTAAACAAACTTGCAATGAGTACTCTGCGTCTTGTAGCTGTTCTTTCCATTCAGTGCATGTACTTTTAAAATTACAATTAAGCCTTGCATGCAAAAAAGACAGCTTTGTGTTTGTCCCAACTCTCTGTCTTTCTTTCTTTCCTTCTTTGTCTACACGGCGCTAGAGAGGTGTAATAAATGACACTAGTGGTCTGGCTAATGAGCAGACCAACCAGGGTGGTAATTCCATTGATGTATATTATAAATGTATATTTCCTTGTTACCACATTGAGCCCAGAGGACTCACTAAAATACTATTTTGCCAATGACCAAACAAGAAATTCATCTATCTAGCTACCTATTGCTTATTCTGTGACGGTGAAGTGTAGGTTAGGCTGTGACGGACAATTATGTCACCATGATATGACAGTATGTATAGCTGAATAATAAAAACCATGCTCCTAGCTGCTTCTCCATCATTACAGTCTCTCCCTCCTCCCTGCCCACTTTAGCTCTGGCAAGTTGATGTAAAATGCACCAATCTGCACACCAGCGTAGGGAAGTGGCCAAAGATAGCAGATACCACAACTCAGCCACAATGGGAAATAGCAGAGAACATTTATTTTGATGATATCAAAGATAATCACAGAGCTGGACAAGTGAAATAACTGACACCAGTGGTCTGACTAAGAAGCAGACCAACCAGGGTGATAATTCCATTGACACACATTTCCTAGTTACCACAATGAGCCCAGAGGATTCATGAAAATACCGTTCTGCTAATGACCAAACATGAAATCGATCTATCTAGCTGTCTATTGCATATTCTGTGACAGTGAAGTATAGGTTACTACAGGCAAATATGTCACCATGATATAATGGTATGTATAGCTGAATATTAAAAACCATGCTCATGCTGCATCCATTGTCACCTCAGGCATTTTGGTGCATTTGTTAAATGCCCGTTTTAGTAAGCGGCGAAAAGACATAAAAAAAATATGTAAAGCATATCTGCATACATCATCATTCCCTGCCGACTTCTCACCACAAAAGGGCAATTAAAATGATAAAAACCTATAGTAGAAAACACACACACACACACACACACACACACACACACTGAAACATTTCAGAGGGATTAAAAATACAGCTTAGTGGTTTTCAGTGGGCGCACACGAGTCAACTCAGTTTGCCCTTGCTGTGGGTTTGTTTGCTATCTCTTAGGAGCGACCTCACAAAGCACCACTAAGACGACGCCTCGAGAGCGCCCCGTTTCATCTTCACAGTCACTGAAAGAGACCAGATCAACCAACTCTGCTGTGCAAAGCACTCCTGCGTGCTAACTGGGGAGATCCCGAGCTTGCTGGCTAGAGAGATGAAACAAGGTCACTTCAGAAGGCAAAATGAATTTCATGTGGACGGAGATTAAGACAGCGGTGATGTTCTTTTACAGAAATGTCAATTATTGTGTGATGTTTCACGGGACTTACTCCGACCAGGGGCTGGTTCTTTTTGCAGCGTTTCACTGAGCACTCTGCTTTCTATATAATTATAGCTACATATCTACATCTAAAAGCAAGGGCTGCAACTAACAATTATTTTTGTTATCAATTACAGTTTTTTCTTACTTGCTTGGACACATTAGTCTATTCAGAAGTTGCATTTTCAAACCAGTTCATACACAGGCCTAAACTGAAAGTCTCTGTCCGAAGTGACGCATTTTTTTAACATGCAACAAAAGCAAATATTTCCATCAAACGTGGTCAAAATAATATACTCTTTCAGTCAGTTGGACAACAAAATACAGTTATCAATATGAAGTGGTTCAACATTAGATTGTGCTGAACGCCTTTGTCATTTGTTGAAACTTTACATAATTATAGTATGTTCCATGTTGAATGATATTCTTTTCTCTGAATATGATTTAACTTGAGAAGACACGACCGGCTGCACTCTGCAATTGCACTTTCTATACTTTTTGAGATGCATAGTTAAAATACTGTGACCCCTGTTGTTTTCCTGTGCTCTCTCTATTTACCCTGTGTCTCCTTCTCCCGTGTGTGTATGTCTGCCTTAACAATACTGTCATCATTTTACTCTTGTGTGCGGGTCTTTCGAGCCCATCAGTGGTTGTTGACATGTAAGACCCACAGTAAGCACCCAGACCAGACAAATTTGGACATTCATTATGGTACATCTTTTGAACTGCCTTCTTTCTTCACCAAAGACCCACAACTACAACTAGTACTACAGACTCTTTGAAACACATTTTTTGTTGTCCTGGATTTTTCCATGTCAGTCTTTTACGTCAGACCATAGCAGCTATATTTTAGGTGTTGACCTCGTCTTGATTCCAGCACTTTACAAAATGCTGTATACTCAGGCTGCTGTGCCGTGGCCTCTTCCTCTACTGCCTTTGGCCTCTTTAATCCATGCTTGAAAATAGCAACGCAGACGTGGCATCTTTTTGTGGATACGGACTAGTTGCTGACTGAAGAGTTGCAAAGAGTGCTAAAGCGTTTCACACAGGTGCTTCAGAGATTCATAATTATGCAAGTAATTTCTATCAGCTATAAACAGATGCTTTCCTTTTGATTAACACAGATCTGTTAAAGAGTTCTGGGTCTTTCTATGAGATGCTTTTTCACTGTTTTGAAAAAGGGTGTGAAAAGTATGTTGTCTGTGTTAAAACAAAGACAATGGGTTAAAACATTTTTATTGAAAAACAAAACCTGTAATCTTATCTTACTATCCACCTTATTTTTCACGGAAACACCAGGCAAAACAGAACGCAGCCAGCTTCCATTTTTTTGTGTGACACTTCCGGTCCAGCACTCTTACCACTGTGTAAATGGGAATCCCCTTGTTGTTTACCTTGCTGAGTTTATATGTATATATCACATTTTTCACGTCACTATATCACCGTTTAGACTAATCTGATGTTTGTAAAGTCTATAAACACAATGACTGAACAAACATTAGTATTTTCTCTGTGTGTTATTAATAACATGGTTATCGTAGATTAGCTGGGCTAACCGTTAGCTGTTAGCCATTAGCCGTGTCTGTAATAACTCACTAAACTCACAAAGTGGCCCGTGAAAAAAATATTTTCTCCAGCGGATGTCTTAGTTACAACATGATTGAGCTAATTGAAGTAGTTTCATGTCGTATCCGACAACGGGAGGCTTTTAACGGATGACGATCCTGATGTTAACATTGCTGCTAGTGTTAACGTTAGCTGTCCCTGTCAGCTGCAGCCACTGATGCTTTCTAGACATCGTGATTTCCCAAAACTGAATAAATACCACACATAGCAACACAAAACTGCTTTGCTAGCTCAATCATGTTGTAACGGCTGGATGGTTGATGCGTACATGCTGATTCGGGTGCTATCAGAGTCGATCCGTGCATCACTATGGCTTAATGATCAACTCAGTCAATTAAAACAACCCGTCCTGTGTTAGGAGTGTATGTCGCTGACAGAAAGAAAGAAAGAAAGAAAGAAAGAAAAGGGAAAAAAAGATAGAAAAGCAGTGTACACCTCACATATTTATTTCTCACAGTTGCGCACACGTGTGGCTGGCATGCAGAAGCACCGTCTGTGTGTCTGTGTGTCACGGCTGTGAGCCGCAGCTTCAGCTGCTCAGGTAGAGAGGCTGTGTAGCCCGGTGTGTTTTTTTGCTGATTCGGTTCTGCAGGTTCTCTGCTGGTACACTGGAGATGGGGATCAAGCAGTTTGTCTCACTCGGGATAGATTGTGCTTTTTTGGTTCATAGTTTATGATTGACGTGCGATTTATTCGCGTTTAGGGGGAATAAATTTCCGTTATAACGGAAACGTGGGCACAGTTATCTAACGTTATACAAAATACACAGACTAACTAACTAACTAACTAACTGACTGACTAACATAAACAACTGAAAATTGAAAAAAAATTAGCTTGCACCGTTAGCTCCGGTAAGGGAAAGCATGAGGGAAAGCGGCTGACCGGAAGTCACGCACAAAAAAACGGAAGTTGATCACTATTTACTTCCGTGTTTGAAAATAAGGTGGATATAATGATGAAAACTCTGTCTGTGTGTGTGTCTGTTCCACGTTTTTCTCCTCACTGACTTGGTCAGTCCATGTGAAATTTGGCACAGTGGTAGAGGGCCATGGGAGGATGTGAATGAAGCAATATTACATCAATTGGCCAAAGGGGGGCGCTATAGTAACCGATTGAAATTGCAAACTTTGAATGGGCATATCTCATGCCCTGTATGTCGTAGAGACATGAAACTTTGCACAGAGATGCCTCTCCTCATGAGGAACAAATTTGCCTCAAGGACCCATAACTTCCAGTTATATAGATTTTCCGCCATTTTGAATTTGTGGAAAAACACGTAAAATCAATCTCTTCCTAGGAAGTTTGACCGATCTGCATGAAACTGGGTGAACATAATCTAGGGACCAATATCTAAAGTTCCCTCTTGGCAAAAGTTGGAAAACTTACTAAAACTGAGCTTCTATAAGGCAATGACTATTGCAGAGGGCGTGGCTCATCACATAAAGGTGTATAACATCTCAAGGGTTTCACCAATCACCACACAACTTTGTAGGCATATGACCACACATAATCTGAGGGGACCCCTCCATTATTGACCCCATCAAACAAAATGGGGGCGCTAGAGAGCTCATTTCTTATCTAGGCCTAACTGCCATATTGATTTTTACTAAACTTGGTAGTTATGTAGAACAGGACGCCTCAAGGTGACTGGAGAAATTTAACTCTAATTGGCAACTGGGTGGCACTATAACAACAGAAACATGCTTAAAAATGGCTAAAATGTGACCAATCGCTGTGGCTCCCCCTGTGGACGAATGTTTTGGGTTTTTTTTCAAATTTTTGGTATGACTAAGTCATGGTATGGTATGCTGTACATAATCACGGAAACTGTCAGTGTGTCATTCTGTCTGTCCCATGTTTTTCTACTCACTGACGTGGTCAATCTATGTGAAACTGCACATAGGCATTGAGGATTGGCATAGGTAGATGGTGACAAAGCTACCAATGGGTATGGACTAGCCTGTTGATTATTTTCAAGACTAATTATTTGGTATATAAAATGTTAGGACAAGTTAAAAACGCCCCAAATTAACATTTCCAAGTTGGTTGTTTTGTCTGACCAAAAGTCCAAAACACAAATATATAGTTTAATATCAGTGAGGACCAAGATGGTCAGCAAATATTAAGCAACTTGGAGAAGATAGATCTATTTAATGTTTAGCATTTATCTTAAAATTACTTGAAGGAACAGCGTGTAAGATTTAGAGGGATTCAGTGACAGTGGCAATGTCTTATTCTAAGGCAGGGGTGACCGACCTTTACTACCAGAGGAGCCATTTTTGGTCCAAAAAATAATAACTAAATCTGCCTGGAGCCACAAAATATATTAGAGACTTATAATAAAGGTAACACAGCCTTATTATGTCTAAATTAGCTTGTCAACATTATTAATAGGTCCAGTCATTAATGTGTTTTAACATCAGGTGGCTACACTGCAGTAAGGTATTTATGAATATATGGTACCTTGCAGCGAAAGTGAACAAATCTGTCAAGGCACTATTAAATTCAATATTTTACTCCAAGACTTTTCCTTTCTGGAACTGGAATCCTATTTAAGGTAGCTCAAGACAAGCACAGCTCTTGATGTTTGGTAAAATTTAGCGTGAAGGCGCCAGGCAGTAGACACAGCTGACTCACATTTTAAAACATTTTTCAAATTTGATGTAGGCCTATAGGTTACACATGTTTACAGTTGGATAATGTTAGAATCACTTTAGGGCTACAACAATGATAAATAAAAAATAAAAAAATATCCAGTACAGGCCAAAAGTTTGGACACACCTTCTCATTCAATGCATTTTCTTTATTTTCATGACTATTTACACTGTAGATTCTCACTGAAGGCATCAAAACTATGAATGAACACATGTGGAGTTATGTACTTAACAAAAAAAGGTGAAATAACTGAAAACATGTTTTATATTCTAGTTTCTTCAAAATAGCCACCCTTTGCTCTGATTACTGCTTTGCACACTCTTGGCATTCTCTCCATGAGCTTCAAGAGGTAGTCACCTGAAATGGTTTCCACTTCACAGGTGTGCCTTATCAGGGTTAATTAGTGGAATTTCTTGCTTTATCAATGGGGTTGGGACCATCAGTTGTGTTGTGCAGAAGTCAGGTTAATACACAGCCGACAGCCCTATTGGACAACTGTTAAAATTCATATTATGGCAAGAACCAATCAGCTAACTAAAGAAAAATGAATGGCCATCATTACTTTAAGAAATGAAGGTCAGTCAGTCCGGAAAATTGCAAAAACTTTAAATGTGTCCCCAAGTGGAGTCGCAAAAGCCATCAAGCGCTACAACGAAACTGGCACACATGAGGACCGACCCAGGAAAGGAAGACCAAGAGTCACTTCTGCTTCTGAGGATAAGTTCATCCGAGTCACCAGCCTCAGAAATGGCAAGTTAACAGCAGCTCAGATCAGAGACCAGATGAATGCCACACAGAGTTCTAGCAGCAGACCCATCTCTAGAACAACTGTTAAGAGGAGACTGCGCCAATCAGGCCTTCATGGTCAAATAGCTGCTAGGAAACCACTGTGTCTTTGTGAGACGCAGAAAAGGTGAACGGATGGATTCCACATGCCTGGTTCCCACTGTGAAGCATGGAGGAGGAGGTGTGATGGTGTGGGGGTGTTTTGCTGGTGACACTGTTGGGGATTTATTCAAAATTGAAAGCACACTGAACCAGCATGGCTACCACAGCATCCTGCAGCGACATGCCATCCCATCCGGTTTGCGTTTAGTTGGATGATCATTTATTTTTCAACAGGACAATGACCCCAAACACACCTCCAGGCTGTGTAAGGGCTATTTGACCAAGAAGGAGAGTGATGGAGTGCTGCGGCAGATGACCTGGCCTCCACAGTCACCGGACCTGAACCCAATCGAGATGGTTTGGGGTGAGCTGGACCGCAGAGTGAAGGCAAAGGGGCCAACAAGTGCTAAACACCTCTGGGAACTCCTTCAAGACTGTTAGAAAACCATTTCAGGTGACTACCTCTTGAAGCTCATGGAGAGAATGCCAAGAGTGTGCAAAGCAGTAATCAGAGCAAAGGGTGGCTATTTTGAAGAAACTAGAATATAAAACATGTTTTCAGTTATTTCACCTTTTTTTGTTAAGTACATAACTCCACATGTGTTCATTCATAGTTTTGATGCCTTCAGTGAGAATCTACAATGTAAATAGTCATGAAAATAAAGAAAACGCATTGAATAAGAAGGTGTGTCCAAACTTTTGGCCTGTACTGTATAATTTTTGGTCCACACTGGTCTCACTCTGAAGTTGTCGAAATCTGACTCTTGAGCAGCAACTTGCAGCGTCAGACACTGACGAGAAAACACTGTCCTTTAATGTCGGCATGATACGCGACTGGTTGCCATGATAGCTTTACAGCGCTTAGCAGTGTCAAGGGGAAATGCGGCGGGACACGAACAAAAGTTAAGGAATTGAAAGTCCAAGTAGGGCAGGCGGGAGGTGTTTGTGGATGGGTCCAACCAACACCGACTTTCACCTGGGAGGCTGGTGTTAAACAAAACTCTGTTCTTTTTTCCTAAACCTAACCATGTGCGCTGGCTGTTGGAGGAACAGAAAACAGCAATTTGCATTGCTGTACTGATGCAGTGCTTTTATTTTGAAAGAGACTGTATGCAAACGGTAAATTTCCTGCGAAAACAGGAGTGTATTTTGAAAGAAGACAATTCATTTAACAGGCAGAACTTGACACGGCGTCCCACATTGTCAACAACCAACGCACCCAGGGTACCTTGCACGTGGCATCTCGACCTGGGAAGTCCATGACCAAACGTCGATATGTGAAAAGGTCAGAGTGGGAATGTGTTGTTTGGTCAAAGCCACAGGGAGCCAGTGGAGAGGTAATCTCTCAAGACAGATTCTGCAATCTACATTGTAGAATCTGTCGGCAGCCCTGTGTGAAAGACGACTAGAGAGGCGGGGAGGGCGGGGCTTTGAGGCTGAACGATGCTGCGCTTTAGCCAATCACAATGGAGGGGGCACGGCCGAGACGTGCAGGTGTCCCCAGGAAATGTGTACCTACAGAAACAGCAAGCTCTGCGTCCATAGCGACCGCTCCACCCAAAACGCCATATCGTCAACGTGGAAAAAAATTATTTTTTTTCAGCAGATGTCTTAGTTACAACATGATTGAGCTAACTGGAGTAGTTTCATGTCGTAATCCGACAACGGGAGGCTTTAAACAGATGACGTCCTGATGTTAGCTGTGCTAACTGTCACTGTTAGCAGCAGCCACTGATGCTTTCTAGACATCGTGATTTCCCATAACCGAATAAATACCACACATAGCAACACAAAACTGCTTTGCTAGCTCAATTATGTTGTGACTAAGATATCTGCTGGAAAAAATATTTTATTCACGGACCGTTTATTGAGTTATTACCTTATTTTTATACAGTCTGTGGTTATTACAGACACCGCTAGCGGCTAACGTTAACAGCTAACGGTTAGCCCAGCTAATCTACGATAACCATGTTAACGTGCACACGGAAATAGTAACGTTTGTTCAGTCATTGTGTTTATAGACTTAACAAACATCAGATTAGTCTACACGGTGATATAGTGACGTGAAAAATGTGATATATAGCTAAACTCTGCTGGTTTTCTGTCCGAAGTATTTGTAAACAACACGGCGATTCCCTGGGGGCATCGCCGGAAGTGAAGGGCATGAGGCCCCTGCACTTCCGTTAGTCGAAAAACTCCGGGCTGTGCCTCCAGAGGTAAAGGAAGAAATTTTTTTTTTTTTTTTTTTTTTTTTTTTTAAACTATGATTTCCAGATTGGTGGAGAGGAGCTAAAGTGCTGCATGCGGAGCCACAGGTTGCCTTCCTCTGTTGTTAGGTAATGAAAACACCATAATTCTTATTTTCAGGTGGTTATAAGCTAAAGAAAATGTACTTATTATATTATATTCCATTTCTGCCAATACATCGCCCTAAATCCTACACACTCTTCATTTAATGATTGAACAATGATCAAAGTAGCTGCTGATTAATTTTCTGTCACTCAACCAATTCTTTCAGCCCTACATATTGTATTCACCGTATCTGTCTAGAGAAAGTTGTGGGAGCTGTTTTTGTGCGCTGATTAATAAAAGAAAAAAGAGGTCTAAGAACCTTTAATGAGAAACTGTTTTGCATTCTATTACAAGTCAACTCTGCAAATCCAGCGGGAGCTCTCATCCTTGTTATATCTCTCTAGCTGGCAATGTGCTTTGAATTAAACTACCCAATAAGTTTAAAAGTGTAACGTCTTAGCACCATCTTCTCCTTCTAATAGCATTCAGTATGCTGTGAAACAAAAACAAGAGCAACACAAACAACTGGCATGACTGAGAACAATCCTTCACCTACTCCTCCCCCTCTGTCTGACCTGGACTATATGAAGATGTGGGAAATTACTTTCCCATGCAATGAGATGTTACGAGATTAAAGCAGCGTATAAAGTTGTGTGAAAGAAAACAAGACAAGAGACACAGGAGGAGAGAGCAGGCCAGCAGCGAGAGGGAAGGGCTGCACGACTGATCGGGTAAAATCATTAAGATTTACTCACAATAAAATGTTCAACAAACAGAAAGCAATTTCGTTCTTTGTTTGTGACATTACTAATGATGAGATTCAGTTATCACATCTTGTGCTGGGCTGTGTTCAAATTTTGAAACACGTGGTCCGTCCGAATTTATCCCTTCAGCAAAATGAAAAACATAGTTTATAGATTGTTTATCTTTATGTATTTGTATTCCTTTACCTTCTGATTACCTCAGGTATAATTGTTTTTTTGTGTGTGTGTGATTGTTTGTTCAATAGTGTGTGTAGTGCATTATTGTTTATCGAAAGCCATTCTCCTTCCCTCTGCTGGAACACATTTTTTATCCAAGATTGGGCATTACTTTTTTAATGAAAAAAAGAATTATATATATATGTATAAAGCAATCTCTCAAACTTGGCTCTGACATTTAAGTGAAACAGGAAAGTGATTCTAATTTTACACTCCCACCCCACGGTCACTTGAAGTGAGATTGGTTGACTATTGATCTAATGTCTGTTCAGATGGTGGCTCAATTTGTGTGTAGAAAGGTGACCTATGTCTTTTGTCAGTCTAATCCAATCCATTAAGGGGACAGTTTGTATCTTTTAAAGTGGGGTTGTATGAGGTACTTAACCGTAATCAGTGTATTAACTACAGTAGATAACGGTCAACATGCCTAAAGTTGGAGAGGCAGGAAGGCAGGAGTACTGCTGTGGACGGGGGCAGCAGCAAATTATGTTTTCACCGTCTAAAAAAATTAAAATCAGTTTAAGCGTGCCTTATATTAAGAACATTTTTGCCACTTCACCTTGTTGTCAGGCGGGAGTAGGATTGAAGAAGGTGGAGGATTTCAAGTACTGTGGGTCAAGAGTCCAGAGCAACGGAGAGTGTGGAAACGAGGTGAAGAAACGTGTGCAAGCAGGTTGGAATGGGTGGAGAAAAATGTCAGGTGTGATGTGTGATAGAAGAGCACCAGCAAGACTAAAAGGAAAGGTGTACAAGACGGTGGTGAGACCAGCGATGTTGTTTGGTTTAGAGACAGTGGCACTGAGGAAAAGACAGGAGGCAGGGCTGGAGGTAGCAGAGATGAAGATGCTGAGGTTGTCTTTGGGAGTGACAAGGATGGATAGGATCAGGAATGAGTACATCAGAGGGACAGCTCATGTTAGATGTTTTGGAGATAAAGTCGGAGAGGCCAGACTGAGATGGTTTGGACATGTTCAGAGGAGGGATAGTGAATATTTCAGTAGAAGGATGCTGAGGTTGGAACTGCCAAGGCCTAGAGGAAGACCAAAGAGGAGATTCATGGATGTAGTGAAAGAGGACATGAAGTCAGTTGGTGTGAGAGAAGAGGATGTGGAGGATAGAGTTAGATGGAGGCAGATCATCCGCTGTGGCAACCCCTAAAGGGAACAGCCCAAGGAAGAAGAAGAAGACCTTGCTGTCAGGCAGCCCTTTTGAAATTAAAGCCTCTGTCTGTGTTCTCTCCAAAGCCACCACACTCCTTTGAGAAAAGTGGTAGTTTTGCATTGTTGGACACAGGAGCTGTTGCTCTACTGCCTCCTCAACTGATTAATTTGTCTGTCACTGTGTGACTTTGGTCTTTTATAAGGGTTAATTTGGATTCACCACAGTCACTCTGTAACTCAAACAAACTACTAATGGAGGCAGTAGTAGATGAGTAGCTCCTGTGTCCAGCAAGGTAAAATTACTGTTTGTATATTTGGTAGCGTTGAATAGATTATATATGGATATAATGGCTTCAATTTCCCGTTGTAAGAGGGCTGTCTGACAGCAAGGTAAAGCAGCAATGTGTAATGAGTGAGTGAGAGTTCATTTCTTCATTTGCTGTAGCTACTTATCTCGTTGGGGGTCGCGGAGGGGCTGGAGCCTATTTATTTTTATTTATTTATTTTATTTTATATACTTTATTAATCCCCCTGAGGGATTCACTCCTTAACACACAGGTCCGAAATACACACACATGCACAAACAGGACCTATACATGCACAAAAGGCCCGTTTCCACCGCAGGAACTTCGGAGTAATTTTACGGGGCTGGGGCCGTTGGTGCGTGTCTCCGCCGCAGGAACCACCCCCAAAGGACAGAGTTCCGGAACTTTTACAGGGGCTAAACAAGTCCCTGCCTCGGAGTAGGTACTCAGAACGGCCCCGAGAAACTCCTGGCTGGGGCTTGGGGATTACTTGGTGCTGATTGGATATACTCAAGGAGGGATGTGACATTTTGTAAATAACAACATGGTCATCTTAGTTTAGCTAGGCTAACCATTAGCTGTTAGCGGTGTCTGTAATAACTCAATAAACGGTCCGTGAAAAAACAAAACTAGCAAAGCAGTTTTGTGTTGATATGTGTGGTATTTATTCAGTTTTGGGAAATCATGATGTCAGCTGACAGGGACAGCTAACAGCAGCAGCAAAGCTAACATCAGGACGTCATCTCTTAAAAGCCTCCCGTTGTCGGATACAACATGAAACTACTCCAGTTAGCTCAATCATGTTGTAACTAAGACATCCGCTGGAAAAAAATTTTTTTTCACGGACCGTGACCGGAGTTATTACAGACACCGCTAACGGCTAACGGCGTCCCCACGCCCCTACGTTGCCCCGGTCAAAATGGTCGCACAACGATTACGTCACATACAGAGCCCGGTAACTTTACAGGAACCTTCCTCGTACTCCGCTCTCTCTGTGGAGACACGGCGGTTGAGAGGGCCGAGCGAGAGGACATTCCTGTAGTAGTTCCTGCCCCCCAAATAGTACCAGGAACTTCTTCAGTGGAAACGGGACTAAATTGGAGAGATGTCAGAGTGAGGGGGCTGCCTTGGTCAGGCGCCCCGAGTGGTTGGGGGGGTTCGGTGCCTTGCTCAAGGGCACCTCGGCAGTGCCCAGGAGGTGAACTGGCACCTCTCCAGCCACCAGTCCACGCTCCATATTTGGTCCGGACAGGGACTTGAACCGGCGACCCTCCGGTTCCCAACCTACCTCCCAACCTACGAGCTACTGCCGCCAGCTGACATTGGGCAGAAGGCGGGGTACACCCTGGACAGGTCACCAGACTATCACAGGGCTGACACATAGAGACAGACAACCATTCACGCTCACATTCACACCTATGGACAATTTAGAGTCACTAATTAACCTGCATGTCTTTGGACTGTGGGAGGAAGCTGGAGTACCCACAGAAAACTCACACTGATACGGGGAGAACATGCAAACTCCTCAAAGAAGCTCCCCCCCCAACTGTGTGTTACCAGCTGTAAAAAAATGTAATCAAAGCCTTATTAAAGCGACAACATTAGAGTGCTGCAGTTAGTGGGGACTTTAATCAGCAGCTGTCATGGCATCCTGGGACATTAAGATTTATCAGCAGCAGCACAATGTTTCCAGCGGATCCACCTCCAGCAGGCACTCTATGACAGTATTCCTCACAACCCTTTATTTCCCGCAGTTCAAAAATCTCTCCTTTATATAAATGCAAAGGGGTCGTTATGAAAAATTGATTCATTACATAAAGAAATAAAGGAGATAGAGCTATGATGGCCAGCAACGACTTTGACTCTGTAATTTATCCAGCGTTAACAAGTTCTATTATCTGAACAGAAACAGTGGCAGAGATGAGACATGTCAGTCTGGGTGTCTAGCGATTTCATTTCCCTGAGTGCCTGGCATGACAAAAATTGAAATTTCTATGCATGTATAGCCTTGTATTGGATGTTATTTGCAATTCATAGAAATACACAGTGCTTGATAAGTTTCTTATAGAATTGCTATTTAACCTGTCAAGGACGGTGTTGTCTGCCTGTCTGGATGAAAATTGAACCCTCCGGCTATGATCATATTTGAGACCTGATATCCTGTACACTCATTGTCCCTCAGAAATACAGCAGAAGTTTGCCCAAGGACATGTTGACCAAGACAAACATGTTTGTAATCACTGAAGAGACACGTCAGTGCCAGAAGAAGAAGGACTGAGTGATCTTACAAGGAAAACAGCGAAGGTGAGTCTTATAATATTTGTATGAATGGCTTATATCGTAAAGAGGAAGGTCAGTGAAATTTGACTATTTTGTTTTTAAGGCTGCAGTAATCAAAATTTTTAGATCAACGATGGAAACAGTGACTATGTGTAATTGTTTCTTGTTCAACTCTACAGAGTTTTAGTATCTGTTAGCTCATTGCTTTGGTTTACCAGCCCACAATTTTACTGTTTCAGGGATCAAATATGTGTATTTCTTAGAGGGCTAAGCTACTGCTTCAGGCGAAGACACATAAAAAGACATAATGGCGATGAAGTCCGCCTCACACTGTAGCAAAGACTACAGCAAACAGCCAACTATTTCCTTTAGGGATTCCCCTGAAAGTAACACGATTCAGAGTCGCGCCCTGAGGTGCTGTCTTGGAGTTCATAAATTCACTGTAAAGGGTGTTGTAGATGGGGACACAGGATGGGAATCCTGTCTTATTAAGCAAAGATGCGAAATGGTTCGGCTCTGGAACCGACTTCTTCGGCTGCCAGACGAAAGGTGGGCTGGGCAGTTTAATGTGCATGACACTTAAATAAACAAAATCAATCAATCAATCAATCCTACATTCAGAGGAAATAACTTGTTAGGTTGTAAGGAAATTGAAAGGTTCACCTTTGTAAATCCTCATTTGGACAAACAGCTTTTTCACTCCGTGGAATTGACGTGGAATTTTTTTTAACTTTACCTACAGAACTCAAATTGGATCCTGGTTAAGTTCATTACTCAAACTGCAACTGTTTTTGAAGAGGAAACATGTATGCAGTCATGACTAATTTGGTGCCTCCTATTCTATGGTGCTTATTTTGTTTTGCAGTTTGTGTCTTGTATTGTCCTCTCTGTATTTTTATTGTTGTTTGTACTTTGCACTGTTACCTGTGTTCTTGTTGCTGAGTCTTTTGTATCTTAAAGCCCAGCTAGGGACGGGCATTGCAAATTAGCTGAGGCTATAAATTCTGTGTGTCTGGGTGTGGCTCTCATCAGTCCTGCTGTCAATCTGCCTGCTCACCTGAAAGCCATTCACTAATCAATCCCAGCAGTGTAATACCCTGGCTCTGTAGTCCAGTCTCTACCAGATCAGATGCTTATTGCTTTTTGCCTCTTGGATTTTTTTTTTTTTTTTTTTTTACCTAAGCCTTGTTTCTCTGTGCCTCAGATCCACACTCACGGATCACCCGTTTGGCTGCCACTCCAGCCTGCCAACCTGTTTCCAGCCCTGCTCAGCCTGCCTGCCTTGTTTCTCCCAAGCGCCCTGGATCAACCCAAGACACCTCTTCTTGCTTTACTTAAAATAAATCCACTTTAAACTGAACAGCTGTCTGAGTCTTACTTTTGGGTCCAGTTTACTCTATACTATACAACACCTTGACGTGCTGCATATAAAGTACAAAAGCAGAAAGGGGAGACAGAGCGGTCTCCCTTTTAATCTACCACAGGAGGTAGTAACAGCACTGAAACAGTGTTGATATAAACATGACAGTCTGCTGCACGAGATCATTGGTGGCATGGTTGTGGTGTTTTGACGACGTGTTACACGTGCAACCCACCACAGGAGATTTAAAAGGTAGCTGTTAGGTAGACGAAAAGGGCCATAATGTCTGCAAATTGTGAAAACAATGAGATTCAGGAGCTCTTTATCCTTCGAGCAGACAACCTCAGCCTGTTACATGCGTTGTCTGTTTTCAAAATACACCTTCTTTTTCACAGGAAATGTACCGTTTACATACAGTCGCTTTCAAAATGAACACACTACGTTGGTACAACAACAACCAAATTGACATTTCTTTTCCTTCAACAACAAACACACGTGGTTACGTTTTGCTGACATATGCATGTAGTTGGATTTAGGAAAAAAGAACAGGGTTTGGCTTTACAATCTCACAGGAAGCGAACACCGGCCCACGGGTGAAAGTTGGTGGTTGTTAGTGGTTGCCCTCTCTTCTAGGACTTCCGTCATCTTAACAGACGACAATGTTAAAAGATGACTTTTTTGTCAGTGTCTGACACCAGAAGTCACAAACCAAGCGCTGGATTTCAAGAACTTTGGAGTGGAACCTGGTTGGTCGCGCATGTTATATGTCACACATTGTGGTGTTATATGTAGCGCTTGTCATGGCTCTTTTGATTCCACAACGCCGCTATGTGGTGTATAATCACACATGGGAGCAACATGAAGCCACCGTTGTTTGGTTCTGTGTAAAAATGCAAACGATATATAAAGAAGGGACTTCAACACAATCTCTGTGTAAAAAGGGCTAGTGAGTCAGATCCACCCCTCACTTCTCCAAAGTTCCAACCTCTTGTCAAAATATGGTAACTTCCACAAACCAATGGATGACCTTGGTGGCTATGTGCATTGTATACAATCTATGATTTCATCCTGTAGTGGCCAACTTAAAACTTAACTTCAAAGCCACTCAAAGTTATTAGCAGTAGGCAGGTTTCAATGGGCTTTACTCGCACGTACCGTTTCTATTCCTTACTCACAAAGTCACAAGAAGAGTCAGGTAGTCGTTTTGCACATTTATTTTCCACATTGCTTTTCATCCTGGTTATAGCCTATTTCCATCCACATACATCCAAGCTTCTCTCAGATCCAACACACATGAAAATATTCTTTGGGTGTTCCATGATGTAGATGACGGTTAGTATACATCCCATAACAACAGCTTAACGGTATCATAACGGTCAAAAAAAACTTATTACACTGGACATAGCACCACTGCTAACACAGCTTTGGACCTAAAAACTACTCTCCTCTATGCTGGGGCACCGAAAAGGGGGGGGAAAGGAGAAGGATTCTAGGGGCCCATGATTAAGAGGGGCCCAGAGAGGCCCCTAATAAAATTATAATACTGACAAAAAATAATATGACACTAAGTTATTAACTAACTTATAATCACAAATATATTTTATTTACAATGTACTGGTAACAATAACTTCATTTTTTTTGAAAACATTAACGCCCCCCCTCTCTATTTAGTAAAATGGTTCTGTCCAGCTGGATCAGCTGCAGTGCGCCAGTAATTTGTCACAGACAGCGGGTAAGGAGGCGGAGACGGCAATATGTCTCAAAAATCAGGTAGCCAAAAACGGAAAGAAAGGAAGCTAAGAGAGGTGAAAGAAGCAAAGGGTCAACAGTATGTCACCCAGTATTTCAAAAAGCAAGGTGGGTTTGTTAGTGGTTCATGTGGTGTAAAGTTATGGAATATTAACTTTGTCCTTGGTCTATAAGCAACTTATAGACCAAGGACAAAGTTAATATTCAGAAGAAGGTGATCATTTTAGTTAGGGATGATTTTTTTTTTTTTTTTTTGCTGAGCGAAAACTAACTAATAACTTAGAAATTATGGTGAAAATGCAGTTTCTTGCAATCCTAGAATTAAGATAAAAATATTCACAAACGAAAAAACACTTCTGGTTGCTGATAAGTAGTGTTTAATTTTTGATTTAACACTAAAAATTAAAACCCTCTGCGCGCACTGCAGCGCAAGCAGACAGATGCGCGACTCAGAGCAGCATGTGTCACTGACACCAGACTCAGAGCGCAGCGGACCAGTGGAAAATGTCACCATCAGCATATTATCTTACATCAGTAAAATCTATTTTATCATTATTTTGAGTCACATTGTTGAAAGAATTTAGTTGTCTGTGTTCAAGCAGGATAATAGGTCTCCATTCATTGCATGTCGGGCTTTGTCAGAGATGGTGTTGCGTTCAAGGTCCCCCCAAAATACGGGAGGGGAAAAAAAGGCAGAATATTCGATTTTTTTTTTTCACAATCGAATCCCGTGCCATCGAACGAAGATTAAAAGCTTTGAATTTTTTGGGTCAGGCCTATAACGTACACAGAGCCAGGTCCAGGATCCTCTTCAAGTTTGTCAGGGAGGAATGTGGAAGTGGAGGAAGAGATTGTTCTTTTTTCACAAATGCCTCTATGCCATGGTGCACATGCGCAGAGCATAGTTCAGGTAGTACTATTAGATATTGGGAAACTGGATGTTTAACACACGACAAGAGTTCACCTCAACAGAACATGTGATCATGGCTTCAAACAACAGTAAGTACAAAAGCACACCATAAACCTACAACAAAAATCTTAACTATCTTAAACTCAGTATTGGCTCCTACAATCCAGTGCATTCTGTCTCTTCTGCTCTTTGCACAGACTGTTGACCAAAGCCCACTCAGCCATGATTGGTCAATACTACTCTGACAACAAACAGAAACCAGAACACTTCAGAAACCAAAATCCTGTCCCGCTGCCTGCAAATTCTATGTACATATGCAGATATCTGTTGATAGAGATTAGTGACTAGCTGCTGAACATAGTGTTTTGTTGGTGGAGACCAAAACAGAGCTTAAAGGAGAGTTACAAAAGGACAAATAACTCCAAACAAATATTTATGTTGTTCTGTCTGCTGAGTGTGTAAATAGCTGACTGTCTGCTAATGCAAATTAATTTTATAGGGTTACATATAATGTGTTTACAGCTTGTTGCAGTGCTCCCAATCAACAAAAAACAAATTAATGTAGCTTCAAAGAAATTGTTGGGAAACTCTGAGTCATGAAAGTGGTATTGATCGTCTCATCTAAGTCTGCGAGAAAGCAAATAAGTGCATTTTTTTAAAACGTCAAACAACTTCTTTCAGGAACAAGTGTGTTTAAAGGTAAGTATATTTCTCAAAAGTTAAACCTAGATTTTCAAGTCACGTCCTACAGACAAAGAACACAGCTTTGTAGAGAGATGTGCTGATGCACTGCTGACTGTGTTCTCTAATGAGACGTGTGTTCTCACTTCAGTTCTCTTTCGTCTCTTTGGGGTACAAAACATGAAAAATGAGATAGTGGGGTCTGCGGAAAACTTCCTCCTGCAGTTTGTTTACTGAGCTAAGAGGGGAGATTTGGACGCTGCCATCACTCAGCGTAATATCCCCTCAAAGGATCTGGAAGGCTTAAAATTCCCCACAACACTTATATGTTGGCATTTCTTCAGCTTTTAATATGATTTAACCCCACATCCTGGCAGAGAAACTGCTGACCCATTTTAGGTATGATATCTTTATTATAGGATAGATTTTTGACTTGCAGACGTCAAAGTAAAATATATCTTTATCCAGTTGTACTCTTCTGCCAGCTCACTTCAGAGACGTATGCTTCATCTATTATTTGTATTTGTTTATTCTATTATTGTGAATATAAAGGATTTTGTGGCAGCTGGCATTTAGCAAACATAACATGCCAGCATTTTGTTAAAAGGAACAGCATGGCCAATTCTCTTTTCTTTGAGAAGTGGACTTCATTTACTTTTTGCACCCCGATGCATCTGATCAGTTTTCTGCATACTGCACGGTTTGACAACCAGTCCATCAGAAAAACAAAATGGGAAATGCAGCACAGGTGCCAGTAGCACAAGCCATCCATCCAAATGTGTCCAGCAAAATCACTGGAGTGAAATCATCCACAGAGGAGAAAATCTTGCAGTGTATCTCTCACTCACATTATATAAAGGCCAAGTCTAATGGAACGGAGCTGAATGGCTCTTTTGTTGTGGAGCATTCAGTGTGAGAGCTCAGCTTCAAATGCCAGCAGACTGCATACAAACACGAAGCCTATAAAATACAGCATATAATATACTGATATGGTTGGAAGATGTCAGTAAGCAATGCAGAGAAACATTAGCATTATTTTCATTACATAGAAATGTTCATGTCCTCCCTCACAGTTATCATCATTGTAACATTCAGCCTATCCCAGCTTTCCCTGCGCTTTATTTCAAAACAACTCTTGTCATGTTGCTGTGAAATGTTGCTGCTGTGTATTCGCTTTGTCTTTGTGCCCACTTTCCCTCAGCCTGCCACGGTCTATTGAGACTATTGTCAATGAAGATGTTGTGATTTATGCTGCTTGCACAATGGATTTCTTCCTTGCCGGTTGTTGAACGGTAATGCAAAATGCTGAGTCTTGAGATAAGCCGTCAGTTGTTGGGGACTGTCACCCAAAAGTGAGTAGTTTCATATATAAAATGAACTGCTATTAAAATCCAGTGTGCAGGTGCATTCACAGGAAATATCTTGAGAAGCTGCCACATTGTCTGAGCTACACAGCAAGACAAAAAAACAATGGGGAATAAGGAGGTCCCTGAAGGTCATTAAGGACTCAGCGCACAGCCTGTTCTCCCTGCTGCCCTCAGGTAGGAGGTTCAGGACTCTCAAAGCACGCACCTGCAGAATGAAGATCAGCTTTCTCCCGAAGGCTATAAGATTACTAAATGAATAACACACTCACTCACACACACACAAAGTCTAATCTAACCTCTATTTACTATTTGCGGCCTTGAATGTATGTGGGTTTTTTTTAAACTTTTTTATTTTGCTTATGCTTATTTTATTATATTTTGGGGGTTTTTATATTAAAGGTCCAGTGTGTAGGATTTGGGTGTATATTTTGGCAGAAATGGAGTATAATATCCATAACTATGTTTTCCTTAGTGTCTAGTCACCTGAAAACTGGAATTGTGGTGTTTTTGTTAACTTAGAATGAGGCATTTACAGGCGTCGTGTTGCATTGGCATGTTTCCACAGTAGCCCAGAGTGGACAAACCAAGCACTGGCTCTTGATAGGGCCATTCACATTTTCATGTCGGCTCTGTAGTGACAAGAGCTTCAGAAAAATGCAGATTTTTTTAAATGTGAAACTGCCTTATGAAGTGTTTTTACAGATTTAAATCAGAGAGGAGACCTGTGACGGCAGTTCCCACAGCCACACAAAAGGTTGAATGACTCACCCACACCATTACCACATATTCAGTTGCCTTTAATTTGTAGTCACTTAAAATATACACACCAGTTTGTTTACTTTAAAATTTATTAGCACTTTGACAACACTGTTTTCTAGATAAAGTGTGCACATTTTGTTTCATCACTTTGCTATTTGCTTGTCTAAGTTATTAATTTCTTTCTCTTTGTCTTTGAGTTACCTGAAGTTACTTCCTGGTTGTAGTTGGGCAAAAGATGGGGCTGAGGGCAGAGCCTGGTTTTACGCAAAGGGCCATCCCATGGAACAAATCAGCTGTGATAGTTGTGTTAGTCTTAGTTATTGACTCAGTAAGTTCTCCCCTTCATGTTTAATTTGAGCTGATCAGGCAGTATATATATCTTGCCCCATTGTCTCACTCTGTAAGGTCTGTTCATTGAGTTAACGTCTGGTTTTGTGAGCCTTGTTTTTTTGTGCTTTGACTGCTTGGTCCATGACAAGACCTCTGAAGATAATCCAGCTCCTAGTAAAAACCTCCTGCACGTCTGGATCTTGGGTTTTCAGAGAAAAAAGGCAAGCACACATTAGCAGGTGCTGGGCTAGTGGCCTGTCTCTGACATGCCGAATAGTGGTTGAGAAACACTGATTAGTGACATGAAACTGATTCAGTGTTTTGATTGGTGTAATCACCTGCTCTGTTTGTTTTAGAGAGGAATTTGAGGATAATTCAGCTCCTGATTAACAACTTCTTGAACAATGAATTCTAACCGGGAAAAGTTTCAGCTGGTTGCAAGCTGCAATCCTCACCGCTAGATGCCACTATTGCCGGAATTCCACTGGATGCATGTCTGTTGCGGAACGGCTGCGCTGGTTATCCACTGTGTGCTCCGCCGTCTGTCAACACCCACCGGCTGCGTTTGGTGTGCGGAGCGGAGCAGCTCCGCCAGACAGCGGGAGTCACGAGGACCCATGCGATCTCGCGAATTCACGCATAATCGTGTGATATAACAAGATGTAGTTTCTATAAACAGAACCACAAAACCAGAGGAGGAGTAGTAGGAAGACATCTCGGTGCATCTCCATGATTAACATCTCCTCATCCATGGTGTCAAAGGGGGTGAAATGACGTCTGAATACCTCTGACCTGTTGACTTCAGGCCTGCCTCCGCCTTTATGACGTTTTCAAGGTGTAGTGTAGGGAAATATGATCCGCCGTGAACACCGTGTATTTTATTTTGAAAATTAACCAGATGTTTTATTTTGTTTCTGTGCACGACGTCCTACCCTGTACGATCTGCTCTGTGCTGAAGTGCTGTGCTGTGCTCCGGCGTCCGGGAAAAATAGAAGTCCTGCATATCTGTTGCGGAGGGCTCCAGAGCGCTGCAGCTGTGATGGAGCCAGAACGCAGCACAGCCGCAGCCGGTGGAAGCACACACATTGACTAGAATTGAAACGTATCAGCTCTGCTGCCGTTCCAGAGCGCAGACGCAACCCACACGCATCTGGTGGAATTTAGGGGTATCCATCCTTCCATCCATTTTCATCTGCTTATCCAGGGCCGGTTCACGGCGGCAGCAGGCTGTGCAAAGCACCCCAGACATCCCTCTCCCCAGCAACACTTTCCAGCTCCTCCTGGGGGACCCCAAGGCGCTCCCAGGCCAAATGAGATATGTAATCCCTCCAGCATGTTCTAAGTCTGCCCCAGGGACTTCTACCAGTGGGATGTGCCCGGAACACCTCCCAGGAGGCATCCTGATCAGATGCCTGAACCACCTCAATTGACCCCTTTGGACGCAAAGAAGCAGCAGCTCTACTTCGAGCTCACTCTGGATGTCTGAGCTATGTCTAAATCTAACATTGTTCCTTTAACTATGTATTTACTCTTTTTCTTAAGTCAACGCTCTTGGTGAAAATATTTCACATGATTGTACTTGTGTGATTGAAGTGACTATAAACATCTTGAAAAGATAGAGCACCAAAAATAAAATGAACCCAACTTTACAAAAACGTGTCTAAAATTGTGCTAAACTGAGAGTGCGTTTTTTTTCCTTGGAGTTGCTTGTATGAGAGGACCCTCTTACTGCAAGGAGACTGGATCAGCAATCTCTTTATCATTTCAAAGACATCGTTGGCACTTCCTGTCCTAGGTGGGAACAGAGGCGAGGAAGAATGATGAGTGTGACCTGCTGCCTGATTTGCAAACAAGTTGCTGCTGTCCTGAAAGACTGTTCGGTATCAAACACAGAGACAGCCGCTGAAAGATTTGCTTATCAAATAAAAAGCTCAATTCTCTTATGTTAACCTTTTAAAGCACTTCATTCTGCTTCAACCTTGATAGCATGTATGTCCTTATATATGGACAAACATTTGCGATGCCTCCTTAATACAGAAATAAATGGTGCTTATGTATTTCAGGCAGTCTCTAAAGCAAACTGAAGTTGATTTCCATAGAATTACTTGGATTGTCACTTAAATTTTTTGCCCACAGCATGATAGCAGGGAGGAGTATGATTAAAGCAAGGGGTAAGAAATATAACCTGCTTTGCTTCTTCCAATAAAACTAATTGTAATTGTTGATATTCTCTCCATCGTGTCCTGTGTAAAATAATTATTGGAAGTCATTAAATTTCAAGCTCTGCTCTTCAGGTTTTCTGCCTCAAAATTCTGACCCTAGATTAATTAAATGATTTCATAAGCCAAGTAGTCCAGACTGCCCCAAGGTTTTGCTTCTGGTAAATACTGGTAGATTCCTGTGAGTGTGAGTGCTTACTGAGGATGCACCTTTGTGGAGGTCCGCTCTAAAATGACTGCTTGTCTTTTTTGTTTTTAATTGGTTGCCACATTTTTTGTCATGGAAGAAATGCCCAAACACGCACCATGCATTTACAATGAGATACATTATGACCAACAGAGAGAAGCAGGTGGAGGATGCGCCCCTCATCCTGCTCTAGTCAACAACGACGATGATGAGACCAATTCTAGGAAACAGAAAACAACAATCAGCTTGTCAAGATGTGAAAATAAAATAAGTGTGTCTGTGTGCAGCCATGCAAACATTCAAATTAAAGACACTGCCATTAGTCAATAGGGACTATGTGCTCTACATTTATATTGGCAGTCTGATTATGATCAGTAATTTTGTTCCATTATTTTTCAATATAGTGGTCATAAAGAAGGAGAGGAAATGCCTCAGAGGATGCTGTCCCACATTGTTCAGATAGCTGGCTGGCTGGCAAATCAATTTATTTTCATAGCAGAAGAGAATGATAAAATTGTTATCTGCTGTCTGATGATTGTATCTGCTTTTTCTATTTATCTATTTCCCGTTAATCAGTGTTTCAGATCATTTCTTATCATATAGACCATAAAAGACACAAGCAATTTCACTTAAAGTTGATGTTTTAAACGTGATAACACTGTTGTAAAAACAAATGCTCCCCAGGGGAATCTGAGAACCTCCCTTGTGTGTAGATGGCAAAGTAGCTTTCGAGCTTTGTTATTGAAGAGTACTGTCCAGGGTTAAGTCTGAGACCTTGGAGTACAGTCCGAAAACAAAACACAGCCTTGGTTGAATTTAAGCTTCCATATAGAATATTCTTCAAATATCTTTTAATAAATGAACACAGCTACAAACAATCAAATTTAAATGGTGGGGTGCTCCTTTCTCTCAGTGTGTTTCAGGCATTTGGTGGGCCCTTGGTGGCTGGGCTCATTCTTTTGGCTCCTGTCCTCATCCCTATTGTGGATGGTTGTTAACAGGTAGATTTCCCTTAGACAAGCCAGTGCTTTTAACCCTGTGCTCTTAGTTGCTTGCCTTTCATTTTAAACTTTGCTCTGGTCCATGCACAATGCATTTAGAAACCCTGCTGTCCTATCTGTGAGTGATCCTGTTACTGCCCTTTATCCGAGGTGGTAAGTTGGGTTCCAGTGCAAATATTTTAGTATGCAGCATGGTGAGCCCCATTCATTTTGTTTTTCCTTTTGTAGGTTTACCTGCTGCTGTCTTCTATCTTTGTTTTGCTATTTTTGCTGTTGTTAAACCAACTGGGTGGTTTGTTTGGTTGTAGGCTGACCAAACGTCCTCTTTTGCCCAGACATGTCCACTTTTCACGTCCTGTCCGGGGCGTCAGGGGGGTGTTTATAAATTGATGATAATGTCCGGTTTTCCTTGTGTGTGTGTGTGTGTGTGTGTTAGAGTGCAGCACGGGCCGCATATTTTTGTCATGTACAAAACCGAACCGAGCCCGACATTATTTAATTACTAAAGCACTGAGTTTGTGTCACATAGTTGTTATGGTTACAGGCTATTTAACAGGCTCAGCGGAGAGGGAGACCTCCGTGTTTGAGACGGGAGTGGGCAGTGGGAGGAGAGGTAGAAATAAACAGCCAATGTGTGTGTGTGTTATGTTCAGGTGTTGTCACGTAAATAACAGTCCCCAAGCAATAAACAGGACAGACAATAGGATTTTATTTCTTTCTTTTTTTTTTTTTCAACTTTTTTATTGGGTTTTGCAGATGTATACAGTTGTATTAAGACATTTACAAAGAGTTAAGTATACATTTTTTCCTTTTAAGAAAAACAACAGAAAAAGAAAGTGGTCACTGAAGTATCGCTGCATATCCGAACAATTTATATAAAACTTAGAACAACCACAATAAAAATAATTAAATAGATTAATTAAAAAGTAGGACTAGGACAGAAATAGACAATTACAAAAAATAAAAGGATAAAAAGTAAAAAAAAAAATAAAAATGAATAAATAAAAAAAGAGATAAGAGGAACACAGGCACATCAGTCAGGTAATAGTAAACTGCAATAGAGATAGCAACAGACATCCCAAGTCAGAGTAGCGGCATATAACCCTCATCACAACCGAAACAAAATATCTACAAGTCTCTCTAAGCAGCTTCAGTCGTGTCAGTCAGGGGTGGGTGGAAGATCTGTCTTCTTAACGAATTGAAGGAATGGGCCCCATAATTTCCCAAATTTACTAGAGCAGCCAGTTAAAGACAGTCTGATTTTCTCCAGCTTAAGAAAATAAAGGGTGTCTCTAATCCAGCGGGCATGACAGGGCGGTATTGTTGATTTCCAATTAATTACAATTAATCTTCTGGCTAGCAGGGTAGCAAAAGCAAGTACATCCTTTTTAGACTTAGTGAGGGAAGGGGGGGCAACCCCAAATAGTGCACTCAGAGCATTTGGCTTTATTTTTTCCCCAACTACCTCTGACAGGGTATTAAAAATCTCAGTCCAATAATTATATAGGGATGGACAATTCCAGAGCGTGTGTATTAAGTTTGCAGGAGATTGCTGACATCTATCACAAGTTGGAGTTACACCATCTTAAATCTTAGCCAGTCGAACCTTAGTATAGTAGGTATGGTGTACAACTTTGCACTGAATAAGATTGTGTCTTGCACAAATAGAAGATTTATGTACCAGTCTCAAGATCTCTGTCCAGACTTCCTCTGATATCGCGACCCCCAGGTCCTTCTCCCAGAGTGACTTTATTAAGCCTAGGGGCTCTGAATGTAAAAGATTAATTTGATTATAGATATATGAGATAGAGCCTTTAAGAGTAGGGATTGGTATCAGGAAACTATCCAAAGCTGAGTCACAGGGCAAATTAGGAAAACTAGGAAATGTGTCATGAACAAAGCTGCGGACTTGTAAATATCTAAAGAAATATTGCTTAGGAAGTGAGAATTTATCTGAAAGTTGCTGAAAAGAAGCAAAGACATTATTAATATACAGGTCTTTAAAGTTATGAATACTGAAATTTGTCCACCTTAAGAAAACACTGTCTATGAGGAAAGGAGGAAAAGCATGGTTAGCTGCTAGTGGTGCATAAATAGAGAACGTCTGTAGGCCAAAGTAGCGCTTAAACTGGACCCAGATCCTAAGTGAGGTCTTAACAATAACATTTTTGGTGTAGGGAAAAGAGGAGGAGTGGACAGGGGAGTGCAGTAAGGCTTTCAGGGAGACTGGATTTGCTGAACTTGCTTCCATAACCAGCCATGCTGGGGGAGGATCAAAAGCCTCATACTGAAGCCAGTACTTAAGAATTCTGTTATTGGTGGCCCAATAATAGAACCTAAGATTAGGCAGAGCCAGCCCTCCCAGTGACTTCGGTCTTTGCAAATATTGTTTGTGCAGCCTAGGAACTTTCTTATTCCAGATGAATTCTGAAATCAGGCTATCTGGTTTACGGAAAAAGGACTGAGGGAGGAGGAGTGCTATGCACTGGAACAAGTAGGAGAGCCTTGGGAGTATATTCAATTTAACAGAGTTGACACGTGCAACAAAGACAGATTAAGCAGAGACCATCGTTCAAAGTCTTTCTGTATTCGGGTCAATAGGGGGGCAAAGTTAGCTTTGTAGAGGTCTTCAAATTTGTGTGTAACATGGACTCCAAGATATATAAAACTATCATGGGCAACTTTAAAGGGGAAATTTTCCAGGGGATACATCTCATCAGTGGGGTTAATGGAAAATATCTCACTTTTGTTTAAATTTAATTTGTATCCAGATATTTTACCAAATGAATGAAGGGTCGCAAGAACAGCGGGAACTGAGACAGGCAGATTGGAAACATATAAAAGGAGGTTGTCTGCATAAAGGGAAACTCTCAGCTGAGTATCATTTCTAAATATGCCTGTGATAAGGGGGTTAGACCGAAGGGCTATCGAAAGAGGTTCAATAGCGATCGCAAATAATAGGGGGCTCAAAGGGCAGCCCTGTCTAGTAGAGCGATAGAGGCGAAAATATTCTGATTGGATATTATTCGTCCTGACTGAAGCTTGAGGGGCCGAATAAAGCAACTTAATCCATGAAATAAAGTTATTCTTGAAACCAAATTTCTCCAAGGCATAGAAGAGGTAATCTCACTCAGCTCTATCAAATGCCTTTTCTGCGTCTAACGATATTACGGCTTCGTGGGCGTTGGAAGAGGAGACATTGTAAAGTACATTGAACAAACGTCTAAGGTTAGAGAAAGAGTGCCTATTTCGAATGAACCCCGTTTGGTCCAAGGAAATGATAGAAGGAAGGAAGGATTCCAGGCATAGTGCTAATAGTTTGGATAACAATTTAAAATCAACATTCAATAAACTTATTGGACGATAAGAGGAGCAGGCTAGCGGGTCCTTGCCTTTTTTTAGGAAAAGGGAAATGGAGGCTTGATTTAGAGTTTGAGGAAGGCGGCCCAATTCCAATGATTCATTGAACATATCCAATAATAAAGGGGCGAGCTTGTGCCAAAACTTCTTAAAAAATTCGGAGGGAAAGCCATCTGGCCCAGGACTTTTCCCATTTTGCAGAGATGATGCAGCCGTATTAAGTTCAGCAATAGTGATTGGCCTCTCTAACTCTTCCGCAGCTGATTGATCAAGCGAGGGAATGTCCAAATTTTCAAAAAAATTGTCGGGTGAAAGTGTGATGGGGGAAAAAAAAAGAATATTCTCTCTTAGAAGGGTTAAAAAAGCGCCAGACATCAGTGAGAGCAAATTCCTCCATAAAGGACTGGATTACCTTAGCCGACCTCGATGGAGCGCAAGCTCTGGGGGAGGAACAGTCCAGCTGAGGGTCAAGCCAGCAATTAAAGTCTCCACCTAATATTAAGTGGTATGACGACAAATCAGGGAGAGTTAGAAAAAGGCGTTTAAAGAAAGCATAATCGTCATAATTGGAGCATAAATATTAACCAAGACCACCCGGGTGTTATGAATCTGGCCAGCAACTATAACAAATCTACCATTAGGGTCAGAGATAGTACTTGAGTGCACAAAGGGAACAGATTTATGTAACAAGATAGCTGCACCCCGAGATTTGCCTTGAAATGAGGAATGATAAGTCTGACCTACCCATCCCCTCTTCAATTTAGAGTGGTCTGAGACTTTGAGGTGGGTCTCTTGCAAGAAAATTACATGGGCACCAAGATGGTAAAGATGGTGCAGTATCTTACTTCATTTTATAGGGTTATTGAGTCCTTTACAGTTGAAACTAGTGAATCTAATGGCGCACCCACTGGATGAAGTTACATTGGATGGGGTCATAGCTAGGTAACAGGAGTATTATATAAGGGTGATGATCTGAAGCAAAACTGGAAGTGAAAACTTGACTGATGTAAAACAAAAATAGAGAGAAACAGAAACAAACACATAAACACATACACACACCTTTCCCCTCCCACCCACCCATCCACCCACATGAACTTTAGCAGAAGCATCCCCCCAAACGGGATGCGCGCAATGTACCCCCCTTACAAACAATCCGTCACACCTCTTAAAGCTCTAAAGAGAGCCTGTGCTAAACAACTAATGAACTTCAACTACTTAGGCATTGGAATTGTGACATGGAGTTAAGTCAATGAAATTACACTGTAATGAATGTACTTATACCTAAACTGGGTAGCTAAAGCCGACTAATAAAACAATACATAAAACAATCTTATTGAACATTAATATGCGAGAAGGAGAAAAGAAAGAAAAAAAACCCAAAAAACTTGCAGCACCTCACAATCAATTGTGTTATAACAGTAAGGCCCCTACAGTGCTACAGTTTATGCCTGAGGTATTCCTGTATTAAATAGTCACCATGAGCCATGTTGGGAAAAATTGAGAATGCAAGGAGTAAACAAAAAAACAAAATCAGTGTCACATCAGAACTGTAGCTCATTGAACACATTAAGAAAACAAGGCATTCAGCAGGGTGAACAGCAAATGAAGTCCTCAAGGCTAGCAACAATAGCAGCCAAATAGCAAGTTAACATGTCTGCTAAATAGTGTCAGGGGTAACTCCCTTTTTAATGTTCTTCTCAATGAAATCCAAAGCCAATGTCGGATCCTCAAACCTGTGCGTCTGCCTGCCGGGCAGAGTGATGCGTAGTGTTGCCGGGTAAAGGAGGCCAAACTTGACGTTCGGGCAGGAATGGAGCTCCTTCTTTACTGTAGCAAAGCCGCCCGCTTCTTAGCCACCGCCGGTGTGAAGTCGGGGTAGATCGAGATCCTCCTGCCCATGTAGGAAAGCGGGGAAGCTTCTCCGGCTCGACGTAGAATTTGGTTCCGGACTTGAAAAAGATTTACCAGAATAACGAGTGGACGAGGGGGCTCACCATCCTTGGGCTTGGTGCGTAGAGTGCGATGGGCCCGGTCTCATAGGTTTGTTGTCAAGACCGAGTATGTCTTGTAGAAGCTGGGCAGTGAACTCGGTGGGATGAGGACCCTCTGTGCCCTCAGGCAGGCCCACTAGGCGAACATTATTCCATCTTGAACGACCCTCCAGGTCCTCGCATTTCTTAAAGTCAACAGTGGCGGTTAGCTTGCTAACGTTAGCTTGGAGGTCGGATAGCTCCGTGTCGTGAGCATTAGCCGAGTGCTCAAGATCCGCGATCAATTCACCATATGAAGCCAGCTTGTTCTCAAAGGGCTCCAAAGCCGCCACGATCTCTCTTTTAACTGCTGCTGAGATGGTGGTTTCAAACTTACTGAGGATGTCCGAGCGCATTTCGTCCATCATCTCCCTCATGTTCAGCAACAGGGTGGCATTGGCATCAACATCTGGCTGATCTGGGGATTGTGGCTCAGGTGATAGCCGGGGCTTGCTGCAGCCTGTTTTAGTAGTGTCGCTTCTCCCTCGGTTTGCCATCATAGAGTGCCCGCGAGCAAAAAAGTTTACATATAGTGAAAGGCTGCAATGTTAGGGCTTAATGCCAGCAGAAAGAATAAAAAAGTGTAATATAAAAGTATAAGAAAGTCACATTCCAGCGGAGCCTTTGCGAAACGTGTCTTACATCCTCCTCGTTCCGCTGGAAGTCTCCGGATTTTATTTATTTTTACACTACATTTTTACTGAAAGCTGACCGAATCCGACCCGAGCCCGAATACAATTTATACATTTTTGACCGAACCCGGCCCGACCCATCAGGTAGGCCTACCGTCGGGACCCGTCGGGCTCGGATCGGGTAGCCACACTCTAGTGTGTGTATGTGTCCCCTGTCTATAGGGGCCTATCTGAATTTCTGTCTTTGAGAGATATACAGTCAGGTCCATAATTATTTGGACAATGATACAGTTGTCATCATTTTGGCTCTGTACACCACCACAATGGGTTTTAAATGAAACAGTGAATACCTGCTTAAAGTGCAGACTCTCAGCTTTCATTTAAGGCTTTTTTCAAAAATGTAGTATGAACCGTGTAGGAATGACAACCATTTCTTCACACAGTCCCCCGACTTTAAGGGCTCATAAGTATTTGGACAAACTAACATAATCATCAATTAAACAGTCAGTTTTAATACTTGGTTGCAAATCCTTTACAGTCAATGACTGCCTGAAGTGTTGGACACATAGGCATCATCAGATGCTGGGTTTCTTCCCTGGTGATGCTCTGCCAGCCCTTTACTGCAGCCGTCTGCACTTCCTGCTTGTGTTTTGGGTGTTTTGCCCTCAGTTTTGGCTTCAGCAAGAGAAACGCATGCTCAGTTGGATTCAGGTCAGATGATATGACTTGGCCGTTGCAGAACATTCCACTTCTTTGCCTTAAAAATGTCTTTGGTTGCTTTTGCAGTATGCTTCAGGTCAATGTCCATCTGCGCTGTGAAGCATCGTCCAATGAGTTTTGAAACATTTGGTTGAATCTGAGCAGATAATGTAGCCCCAAACACTTCAGCTTTCATCCTGCTGCTCTTGTCAGCAGTCACATCATCAATAAATACAAGAGAACCACTTCCACTGGCAGCCATACATGGCCATGACATAACAGTACCTCCACCATGCTTCACTGATGAGGTGGTGTGCTTTGGATCATGAGCAGTTCCTTCCCTTCTTCCTTCTCTTGTCTTCCCATTATTCTGGTAGTTGATCTTTGTTTTATCTGTCCATAGTATGCTGTTCCACAACTGTACAGGCTTTTTAGATGGTTTTTGACAAACTCTAATCTGGCCTTCCATTTTTAAGGCTAACCAATGGTTTGCATCTTGTGATAAACCCTCTGTATTTATTCTAGTGAAGTCTTGTCTTGCTTACAAGAGCAGCAGGATGAAAGCTGAAGTGTTTGGGGCTACATTATCTGCTCAGATTCAATTACATGCTTCAAAACTCATTGGATGATGCTTCACAGTGCAGATGGACACTGACCTGAAGCATACTGCAAAAGCAACCAAAGACATTTTTAAGACAAAGAAAAGGACTGTTCTGTAATGGTCAAGTCATATCATCTGACCTGAATCCAACTGAGCATGCGTTTCTCTTGCTGAAGCCAAAACTGAGGGCAAAACACCCAAAACACAAGCAGGAAGTGCAGACGGCTGCAGTAAAGGGCTGGCAGAGCATCACCAGGGAAGAAACCCAGCATCTGATGATGCCTATGTGTCCAACACTTCAGGCAGTCATTGACTGTAAAGGATTTGCAACCAAGTATTAAAACTGACTGTTTAATTGATGATTATGTTAATTTGTCCAAATACTTATGAGCCCTTAAAGTCGGGGGACTGTGTGAAGAAATGGTTGTAATTCCTACACGGTTCATACTACATTTTTGAAAAAAGCCTTAAATGAAAGCTGAGAGTCTGCACTTTAAGCAGGTATTCATTGTTTCATTTAAAACCCACTGTGGTGGTGTACAGAGCCAAAATGACGACAACTGTATTATTGTCCAAATAATTATGGACCTGACTGTAATTTGCAATATAACTGAATTTTCTATCCATACATATTAACTTTAAATATATTAAAATTATAAGGCATCTTTGGGTAAACTGCGAGTATCATTTAAGTAGGCTATCTCGTGGCCGGGCGGAGTGTTTTCTTTTTTGGAAATCAAAATATGGTTACCCTAGTTGGTTGTAATTATTTTGTTTGTACAAGTTATTTTCTTTCAGTGAAGCAGAGTGCCATCTTGTCGGGAGGTTAGGCACCTATGGTGAGGTTCCTGCACTTAATGCATGCAAGTAAAAGCACTTGGACACAGTCCGACAGTGTAGATTGCACCATTTTTGCCGTGAGTATTGCTGTGTTGCACTTGAGGTAAATAGGTGGTGGCACCCCTGGACACCCCTCAGTGTAGTCTGCCTCTCCGCGAGTGGCCTCTGCTCACTTTCCCTTGTTCTGTTTTTGTTTATGTTTTCTTATTTGCTCATTTTTGCTCAATTCAGCAAAGCATTTGGTTTATTTTGACTTCACATATCTGTCCTTGTTTCAGTAACAACCCTGTGTGCACTATTCACAATTTTAAACTCAATTTAAGGTTCTTGAAAAAGTTTTTCCTGAGGTGTAATTACCAGGTGGTGTTGTCCTTCCTCTACAAACTTTTCCCACTTATTGCCCTTTGCCATATAAGGAAACCACTGTGGAGATGTTTATTAAACTGGTGTAGTTATAGGGGGGCAGTGTGATTACACAGTGCGAGGGGTGCTTTTTGAAAGTCACTTGAAAATCTCCCTGTCAGAAATAAATCTGTTTATTGAGCCACATATTGCATATAGCAAATTGAAATGGCAATGCTCTTTTACTCAGCAGTTCAGTTGTCCTCTTAGGTATGCTCCCTGCAGATGGAATAAAGCCAAATAGCATGGACTTCACACCAACATTATAAATAACACACAGGCAGCATTGAAAAATAATCCCCAATGGCAATTACCATAGAACTGAAGACCCTATCGGGTGCATAGAAAAAAAGAAACAGGTAAAATATGGGAAGCAGCGGCTGTAACAGTAGCAAAGCTCATATCAGTGTAAGAGTTAATACAAGCATGAGGACCTTTAAAAAAATCAGGTCAGGGAGATGTGATGACGCAGCATGGCATGACTTTGAAGCCCATTTCATCATCAACAAAAGCTGGCTCACAGTCAGCATGTCAGCAGCCTCCAGTTCTATGTGAATGGTTAACCTCAGCACTCTATAAGCCGCCTTCTGTCCGTGACGCTGGATCCAAGCTGGTTTTTGGATCCTGAAAAGCCTTGTTGGCATTGTTTACATCATGATGACACACCGCAAACACAATAAAATCAACACCCGTGATTTCTCATCCTTAATCAAACCTCCCATCGTATGACGTATACGTAACAGGCCCCATAAAACTGAACCTCATATGCTGATATGAGCGCCACTGAAATTTAGTGCAGCGCCTTCTCCTGGCAGCTATCACAGGCATACTGCTAGGTGCTGTAATGTCGGGTCAAAGAAAGAGAGATTAAAACAGTGAACAAAATTCAAGAGTTCTGCCACAACTGGGTCAGTAGTCATTTAAAACTTTTGGGCTCACTGTCAAAATGTCATTGCCTTTTTAAGCTTGTTTGCATTCAGTTACTTAATGCCCACAAATAAAAACAGACAAATGAGACTAAACACAAGCTGTCAACCATTGCCAACTGCTGCCATTACCTTTAATCAGTGATCTGCTTCCTCTCCCTCAATACACTTCAGGCACCTGGTAGCATCTGCAAGGCTGAACAGCTTTGCACTAACTGCTGTTAAATTATCCTACCTCACTCCCTCTCTCTTTCTCTGTCATCCCCAGGGGTGTTTCTGGGATTGGAGGACACTAGGGGCTTAGCCTGGACCTCTGTAGGGGGAACCTCCTCCGAGAAATGTTTATTTATAAACAAGCTGTATTTTTATTCTTTTATTTGTAATGCACTCTGGCATCTCATTTACTGCTAAAAACATTGGCAAACATTTAATTTGCCAGACTAATTATGAATTTAGAGATTATAAAAGAGAAGTTGTTAGTAATTAGTTTTTAATACAATCAGAATTATTTGCAATCGCTGTCCCTAAAATTTAGAGAATTCTGAGGCTTGAGTATTTCCATTTTATGCTACATTACACTTCTATTCCTCTTCTTCCAAGAGACACTTTCTGGATGCGAATGAAGCAATATTACATCAATTGGCCAAAGGGGGGCGCTATAGCACCGATTGAAATTGCAAACTTTGAATGGGCATATCTCATGCCCTGTATGTCGTAGAGACATGAAACTTTGCACAGAGTTGCCTCTCCTCATGAAGAACAAATTTGCCTCAAGAACCCATAACTTCTGGTTATATAGATTTTCCTAGAAAGTTTGACCGATCTGCATGAAACTCGGTGAACATAATCTAGGGACCAATATCTAAAGTTCCCTCTTGGCAAAAGCTGGAAAACTTACTAAAACTGAGCTTCTATAAGGCAATGAATATTGCGGAGGGCGTGGCTCATCACATAAAGGTGTATAACATCTCAAGGGTTTCACCGATCACCACACAACTTTGTAGGCATATGACCACACATAATATGAGGGGACCCCTCCATTATTGACCCGATCAAACAAAATGGGGGCGCTAGAGAGCTAATTTCTTATCTAGGCCTAACCGCCATATTGATTTTTTCTAAACTTGCTAGATATGTAGAACAGGACGCCTCAAGGTGACTGGAGAACTTTAACTCTAATTGGCAACTGGGTGGCACTATAACAACAGAAAAATGCTTAAAAATGGCTAAAATGCGACCAATCGCTGTGGCTCCCCCTGTGGCCCAATGTTTTGTTTTGTTTTTCTAATTTTTGATATGACTAACGGCCGGGCTCCACCGGGCATGTCAGTGGTGCGACACGTCTGCAGCGCGAGTCCCGTAGCAGCTCGCCCGCCTGTTAATCAATTACAGCAGCTCCACCAGCAACGGGAGCGGCACAACAACCCCCATCTGTCGCGCGACAACTCTCTTTTTTACGCGGCTCTTCTATTTTTGTCGCGCTACGCTCCCCTACACGACCCTCCAGCAGATAAAAACTACATGAAATAGTGTGCTAAACAAGCACAATGTGTTTTTAAATGAATAAATCATTATCAGAGGTGATATGTGATGACTTTTTTTCATGTATTTACCCATGTTTATCCGTTTAAATGTCCGTGACGGACATTTGAAAGCGAGTAGATGACAAACAGTACAGTAAACTTGTAGATAACTCAAATATATGTAATAACTTAGGTGGAAAATGCTTTAACATTTCATGCAGCCTACATGCAACCTCTCGGCTCGGCAAACGGTAAACAACCCCACTGGCTTCTCTATGTGTCGCTTCCGTACGCAGTCAGTGGAGCCCAGATGAATACGCTGCGACGCTACGCTGACATGACACTTACGTTTGCAGCCGGTGGACCCCGGCCGTTAGTCATGGTATGGTATGCTGTACATAATGGGTATGGACTAGTAACAGTGCACACGATCACACAAAATGTGCCGCTTGAATGTCACAGAGGATCCAAACTTTCACATTATTAGATCCCGTTATCATGACCCAGAGGCCTGTACTACAAAGAGGGATTTGGAGTTAGCAAGGTAACTTCAGGGTTAAGTCTATTTAGATCCAGGACTATTAATAAAACATTCGGGGCTGAAGCCTCAGACGCCCAGACCCAACAACAGTACTGGTCATACTTTCCTCCATCTTTCTTTTTTCTGTCTCCTCATTTCCCCACCAGGTGATGTTTGATCTTAGCAGGCCCCGCTGCCAGGCATTGGATTTTCCTTCATTTCCACAACAGGATTTGCCATGAAAACATTTCTCATGATAACATCGGCATTCATTCTGATATAACATGTTATATCAGACACCATCTCACTGTTTGGTTTCTGTGCATCAGGGAGCGAAATGAAAATGGTTGTTTGAAGTCTGTTTGAAGACATTCTGACCGTGAGATAAAACCACAGCTCGCAGGAGAAACCCACGTCAACACGAAAAATGACATGCCAACTCCACAGGAAGAAGGTTGTGGAGCCCTGGACCTTCTCCCTGTGAGGTGACAGTGTTAATGACCCCCTGTGTTGTCCATGCAGTAATGTGCTTGGTAAAAAGCGAAATATAGATTGTGCATAACTTCATCAATGCCACTAAACTGGTTTGTTTGATCAAAGTCCGGCTTAGCCAGACCTACCTCCACAGCGCTGTACGTCTAAGTGCACAGTGGCAAAGGTCTAAAGGTCCACATTATTCTGCTGTAGGGGGAAAATGCTCTGGCTTGTTTGCATTTCTTTAAACCAATAACAATCATCTTGGGTAGCATTACACCCAGGATGCAGTGACAATGCCCTTATAAATCAACTCTGACTGTCCATGTCAGAAAATGGATCAACGTCGGACAATGAGAGTTCTGTGAGACAGAGTCTGGGCTTTTCCGAGGTGCATTCACTAGTTGTTTAATTCATTGTAGATCTTTACAACAATTCACTGAAAGAACAAAGCAGGCATGTCGAACTGCACAATCCAAATCTTTGTCAAAATGTGCCATTATCTGTGTGTAGGTTGTTAGCCCAGAGGCGGTTGTTATTGTTGTTTTCCGTAGTGAAGGGGATTTTGAAAACAGTCACATACAGATGACAGAAAGGAAGGAGAACACTGGCTTCAAAAACTGGCTAATGGCAGGCTTATCATCGCAGTCTATGTCTGGTGAGTCAGACTACTTTAATCACAGAAGATGTTTTGAAAGAAGAATGTTAGGGCTTTGTCTGAGAGAACTGTGTAGAATTTCAAGTGAGTCAGACTCACAGATGAATCCACCTCCTCTCAATCATGTGAACACCACTGTGTCTTATCTGTGCTATATCTGCAGTGCCCTGTAAAGGCTATATGTTAAGAAAAAAGTAGATGCAATGAATAAAAGGTTTTCTGTGGATTTGATTTTCAGTGGGGCAAAGCCAGCTGCATTTACAAGAAAACAATAAAACAGTGTTCTCTGGAGGTTCCTGAAAGGTAGTTTACCTGGATTTTGTTTTTTTGTTTTCAAGATGAAGTACTGTAGGATTAAACAACACATTCTCACTCTGACCTCGTCACATATCGTCACTTGGTCGTGGACTTTTGACACTGACATATGATGTGCAAGTTAGCCTAGGTGCATCTGTTGTAGATGTTCTGGAATGCCATGTCAGCTTTAACCTGTTATGTGTAGTGTTATCAAAACACACTTCCATTTTTACAGGAAATGTACGGTTTCCATACAGTTTCTTTCAAAATAAATGTGCTACATTGGTACAACACTGCAAATTGATGGTTTTTTTTCGTTCAGCAACGAATGCACGTGGTTATATTTAGAAAAAAATAACAGGGTTTGGCTTTACATTTACACAGGAAGCAAACACCAGCCTCCAAGGTAAAAGTCAATGATTGTTGGACCCACCCACCACACGTCCCGCCCACCCTAGTCGGACTTCTCGCTCCCTTTACTTATGTTGTTGTCCAGTAACGTTTCCCCCAGTTCATCGGGCGCAGTTACACACCAGTGCCCGGCTGCATATCCTATTGACATGATATGACGGCATTTTTTGTGGGTGTCCGACACGGATGTCAGACACCCATGAAAAATGCCGAGATTTGTGTGACGACTTTGATCAAAACAGCAAAACCAGCAGACTGTTCACTCCTGTCTGCAGCCTACACTTCAAGCCAATGCCTCAAGACAATACAGCACTTATTCATTTTGATGGGAGAGAAAACAATCTAAAACATGAGTCAGTTTATCAACTAAAGATGTTGCTGCAACAGAGCGTAATAATTTAGTTCTAAGCACAAGCAGTATAAAATTTCACACTATTGTTAATGATGTTTCTGAGCGGAGCCGACACATTGGTAGGCACAAACAAGCATTAAAGTCATTCTTTCAAGGTAATGATCTGGGATGAAACAATTTAAATTCAGACTCAGCTTGAGTAATTGATGGTACTTAAATTGAATGAAAATGATTGGTATTGACCTTTAAGGCAGGATGTAAAAAAAATCACATGTTTTCACTCCCAAATTCATGTGCAGCTCCAGTGTATGACTGTGGATGGTTGGGAGCCTGTATGATCTAAGGTAACCATAATCTGTGTATACGGATATTGTTTGATTTTAGATGTCGTTGGGTTTTTAGACAAACAAAATTGTCTAGCAGCTGTACAGGATTATCTCGGATCTCACTGCTCAGATCTACGCCTGTGTTCAAAGAAGAACTCGCATTAAATTTAAAATAGTACCTTTTACTTTTTTTTTTTCATGAACAGGTATGCAATGGTGATTGTTGGGTAACATGTATGTTGTTTCAATTTGATCATGTGACAAAACGATATGATACAGTAGCTAGTTTAGGTGCAAAATCTGTCAAGACTGACAAGCTGAGCACATCTGCAAGTCCAGCAAGCACTCATACTTTTTAAACATAAAAGTGACAGTAAGAAAATACAAGAGGGAAACAAACAGGAGAAAAAAGTAGCAAAGCTCCCTAAATTAGATTCCTTCCTTCCTACAGTTGCCAGTGGTGTGTGTGTGTGTGTGTGTGTGTGTGCCTTATAACTAGTAACTAGCGTGCACTTGGTTGCGTCAAAATAACGTGCTCTGAGGCCCGTGGTAACTACCTAATGCGACGTCTTCTATTTCACTACATTTCAGAGGGAGACTTCACCAACTCAATTGGCCTTTCGCTAAGCCCCGCCCCTTTGTGATGGTCCGTCAAGCTGTCAGAGTAAGCATGGAGCCCACACTGTAACTAACTGCACTCCCTGAAGACATATTATCATATTTTTTGAAAAATGACACAGCGATTCCAGAGAGAAGCAGACAGAGGGGTCTACAGTCTGTGTTTGAAGGATATATCCAGGATGTCAAACTGACTCAGCAGCAACAACAGGTTAAAAAGACAAAGATAGAAGCTAAAGCCGAACTATAGGCCACAGATCACAGTGTAAAAGTGAACCACCACATCACTGCTGATCGCCACAAAAGACAATGAATATAAAGGGAAACTTCAACGATACTGAACCAGCTGTGTGGCATCACAGTGTGTGCAGATGAACCGTGTTTGGCTTCGCCCCCGTGCTGCTGCCAGCACCCGGACCTCCGCCACCCAGTGGGCAGGGATCTGCGAGGGAAGTCAAACAAAATTCATCTGCGCACACTGTGATGACACACAGCTGGTTGAATATCAGCAAAGTTTCCCTGCTTCCCTTCACTGGTTCCTGTACAGCAGGGTCAGTCTTTCACTGTTAAAATCATTAAAAAGCAAAAGCAGCATGTGTATACATTCAGTAGGCTATATCTTCAGTAGCTAGCTAGCTAACCCTACACTTTTCAGGGTTTGATTTTGGTTTTGGAACAGGGAAGAAGCGTATATCTTTTTCCAGCCTCTCCAGGTAACGAATATCATTAATACACGACATGCCCCAGGCACAACATTTCGCTCCAAATCCACAAAACCAGCCTGAAAATGAAGGAGATCTGAAACGACTGCATTAGAGTCAATGGAGCACAGCTGTGTTGTTGTCCGACCCTGGTCTGAGTCGGCCCAATGCTACGTTATGATTGGCCAGTCTGCGTCTGGGGGCAGGACTTAACGAAGGGTCAACTGCCAGAAAAAAATGTTGGTGAACCCCCAAGATGTTACATTTGCACATTGTTATGTAGTGGATGTGTTGACACTGTATTTTAACAACACTGTGGTTTACGTGTGGACAGATTTAGGAACAAGAAACGTGGTTGCGGTTAGGAAAAGATCATGTTTTGGTTTAAAGTACATGGTCGGCGGGCACAACCCTGGCAGGAAAAGCAGTAATGTCTTGGTGAAAAACAACAACAAATAAAACTTTCTGTGCCTTAAAAGCCGCTGGAAACACAGCGTCTAGTCACAACAAAACACCCACAATGGGTGGCTACAAAGCTGCTGGAAACATAGCAATGAGTCGATAAATCAAAACCGGTTTTGTTGTTTGTTGGTCTGTAGTGGTCTGCATTTTGGCAGCCATCTTCCCTAGGTGTCACACCATCCACCATATCTCCAACTGACAAAGTCAACTCTGTAGAGACGTTGATTTGACACTTATGAAAAGTGCAAATGTAACATATTCTTGGTCTGCAGAAATGTACAATGCCGACTTTTTCCTCTGCAACCTAATTTGTTTACAGATGGAGCTCATTTGCAGCTTTAGATTATCAGCACAAAAAATGATTAGCAAACAAATGATGATGCACTGTAAAACATTAAGCTACCCAGCAGTATATAAAGTGGTTAAGATTAGCTGCAACCATTAACTTACCCTGACACACAGATGCATCCATCAAGACTAAACTACATCACCACACGTTCCACTAAGAAGCTGTACTGGAGCTTTCAATCACATAATCTTCCCCAGCTAAGCTGTCATGAAACTGTAAATTTTCAAATTTCCATTTTTCTGAACACTTCTTTTCCATGTTGGCTTAAAAGCTGAGGTTGAAAGTTTACTCTTGACCTTGGATATTTGTTGTGGTGTCTTGTGCACACATGTAGTGTGTCAAATAAATGCAGTGAAACAGACCTTCTGTGACCTCATCTGCACCGTAAATCCCATCAGGAGTCCTGACTCAAAGGCTGAGAAGACCCTTCAGCTAAGTAAACACACGCATGGTATGTTAACCTGTTCGGTCAGAAATCCAGGAGGGTGAGCATTTAGATGTATCAGCCACAGAGAGAGTTGACAGAGGCTTTATTCAGTGAGTGCGAGGGAGACAGAAAAAAGAGAGATATAGTCCTTAGCTGCCCTCTCAGTTTGAGATTCGAGAGCAACAATACTGGAGCATGACAGATTACTGCTGTCGGATAAAAGCCGCCTATCTCCCAGAGGAAAGCTTCTTGATGCGACTGAAGGTTGGACAGTAATCTACCCAAAATCACCTGTTCATGAGAAGCTACTGCTAAGTTTCTGAAAGAGGATTCATACATGTGGCCAAAATGATTAACTTATATGACAAGTAATTAAACACATTAATCGACACAGTAAAGACATAGATTTCAGTGGAACAGATAAAACATGATGCAAAGGTCTGTCACATGGAAGTGAAGGAGCTGTACACTGCTTCAAGAGTTACTGTAGAACAGACATACTCACCTTGCTCTGCCTGGGGGCCACTTTAACAAAATGACAGGAGGTCAGGGGCTGGTTACAGCAGTTTCACACAGGTCAGGCATGAACAAGGGTGTTTCTAGGATTTGAGGACACTGGGGACTCAGCTTGGACATCTGTTGAGGGGTTGGAGGATGCTCTACTATTTTTTCAATAAACAGGCTCTACTTTGATGCTTTTTAAATACACTCTGGTACCTTATTTTAGGGTTTTTTGTTTGCTAGTCAGTGTGCTGTGCAGTATACTTCTAGAGATGTTTTGGTCCCCAAATTTTGCCACAGAGTGAGAGCTCTTGATCTTCCGCTACTCTTTGGTACAGACAGCTGCTGACACAATGCATCGGCACAGAGGAGGAGAGGCCTTTAAGGCTCAGAGATAACATTATCTTCTCTCTTCTGTTTAGAAGTGGTGAATTTACAGCTCACAAATACTTAATACGACACATGACATGTCTCTGGCTTTTGTCTGATACCTAGTGTCACCAAAATGTTGCACATTTCTGATCTGTCATTGGCGCCGTTAGCTTGTTACGATACTAAGTGAAGGCTGCTGTCACACTGAAAGTCCCGCTGGCTAAACATGGAGAAGCAGTATTTGTTATGCACCACATGTCTGGAACAAACTCCCAGAAGACAGCAGGTCTGCATCATCTCTCACTTCTTTTAAATCAAGGTTGAAGATTTATCTGTTTGCTGCTGCCTTTTATTAAATCAAATATTTATTCATTTCTTGCACTGCACTGCAACTCAATTTTAAGTTTTAAATCAATCTTTGAATCATTTTATCTTTGCACCTCTTGCCTGGACTTTTGATACTTTTAATGGGAATTTCTTAAAATTGTAAATCATTTAATATAGAATGAATAGTTGGATATTCGTATTAGACGGCTGAATCTGATTCAACAGACAAATTCTGAGTTGGGTAAAGTCCTAGATATTTACCCTGAAAGTAATACACAATAAAAAAAAATTTCATTGTGTATTACAAAATAGTTGGGGGGCCACCCAACACCCTACTGCGGCCCAGTATCACTGCTTCTGTAGAAGATAAAAAGCAATGAACACCAAAACATATTCCATCGTTTTCCTCTTTAGGCTTACAAAACAGCTGTCAGCATCCTCAGTTCCACTTTCTTTTAAGGTTTCAAGAAACACTGTATATTGTAAAATCTTTTTTATTATATTGTCAAACATTATTATTATCATTATTTTTATCAGTATAAAAATTGACAAAGTTGGGTAGGGAGGTGGTCAGGGTGGTCGAAGATGAAAGGGTCATCAGACACAGGACTCTGATCCAGGGGATCAGTGTTTGTGTCCCATGTGAAACCACAAGTCAACATTGAGTTATTACGTGGTCCTGTCGTCACAGTCTGTAACATGAGGACACCCAATCATGATTACTTTCCTAAACCTCACCTAACTGGTACTGGGCACTAATTCGTAAAATATCGTCCAAACCATGTGCATAACTTTTCGTAAAATATCACATGAATGTTTAAATAGAGCCTTATAATGCTAAATGGGGGGTTGAAGTGAAGTGTTAACACTTTGGGTTGTCACGTTGTTCTGGTGGCTGGTGCTTGACCTGCTTTGACTTTAACTCATCAAGAAGACAGCATTAATCTAAAATCCATAGATAAACAATTTATCAACATTACAACTTTTCACATGCAGGGTTATTATAGCAGAAGAACCATTTATTACCAACATTTGTAACTGCAGATCTGAAGGCTAATTAATAAGAGAAATTCATGATCATTTATTAATGACTGATTCCCCATTCTGTCTGCAGTTGATGCCCTGAAGCCTTTCTTCAAAGGTAAAATGGTCCAACTGTCCACTGTAAGGGTCGCCAGGATGAGATAAAGGGCTAGCTAATACTACAAAGGAAGCTGCTGGGAGAGGATGAATCTACACCAACCAACTGGAGTTATGAAAATCTGGCAACTTAAAGGTCATCCTTATCAATGGCTTTGTAATACATGGCTTTGTAATTTAGTCATTACTCACTAAAATGATGATTGGCATACATCACATTATTTTAAAAGGAATACAGGCAGCACTGACACCAACATTGCCCAAACCGAGCTGACTGTACTTTCATTTTGAGCTACGCAGGTGCCAAGAAAATGAACAATAACTGATTACCAAGAGAGAGAGAGTTGTTTGTCACTCATCACAGTTGCAAAAATGTATTTTCCGATTGAATCTTTTCAAAGTTTCAGACTGAGTTTGAGTTCTCTGAGTGGGTTTTATGGGCGCTTGACTGTAGTGTTGCTTGCAGCCGAAAGTAGAACTAAATTTTCACACCAGAGTACCTACGTAAATGACTCTAAAACTCAGGGGAGCTGCTGCTCTAAACTGAAAGCTGCCACACTGCTACAGGTACAACATGTTGATGAAGTGGAGCTGCTTATAATATTTTTAAAATACCAAGATGCTATTGTAAAAACAGCCAGATAGACCTCTCCAGAAACACAACAGCACTTTTGCTCAAAATGGCTTAAAATAAATAATTTAAATAATTTTTACATTTTCCTGACAGGTAATCTCATGGGGATATGTGAAAAATGACCTGTGTCCTTTCCAGGCAATAAATGGACAGCAGTGGCTTATTGTTTAAGCATCTTAAGCCAATTAGGGGAGACAAAAAGTCTGACTTTGACACACAAGAGACCTGATTAGCGTCTCATTTCATACCAACTGTCCATGTTGGTTTCTTTGTGACAATTTATCCCTGGTGGTGCCTATAGTGCTAATGTGTATGGAGGATTTTAATGGCCATAACTAAATATATAAATACATGAATAACTATTCAATTAAATAGTCAAATAAAGGCATGGATTATGCAATAATATGTTTATATATTATTATAATAAGAAAGTAAAAAATAATTATAGTAAATTAGTATATACTTATGTAAATTAATGTTTTATAAATAGGCCTGCATAATTATATAATAAAGTGCTTGAATTAATTAATAAATAAATTATTATGTAATTTAATGCTTAGTTGTCACCATAAATAAACAAGCCACTAATTAAATGAAATAAAGACATAAATGATTATATAATTAAATACTTAAATAAAGGCATAAGTATATGATTATACAATGAAATGCTTAAATAAGTAAGAAAATAAACAATTATATAAATTAATATTTCATAAATAGGCCTGCATAAATATATAATAAAGTGCTTAAATAAATTAATTAATAAATAATTATATAATTTAATGCTTAATTATCACCATAAATAAATAATCTACAAATAGATATCAAGTGCATAAATATGAAATTCATTTGTATATTTATTTATTCATTTATATAAATATTTATATATTTACACATTTAGATATTAATTTATTTACTTATTCATTAATTTAAGCCTTTTATTATAGAATTATAGAATTACTCATTTATTTGAGCAAACTTGTATTTATATATTTAGTTATCAAATGCCTCCACAAGTCGTTTATAGGATTCATTTTAAAACTAATTGATAAATTACAGATTTTGTCATTTAGATACATCAATCATTATCCAGTACTGCGGCATTCCCCTTCATCATACCAAGGAAAAAACCCACAAATTACATATACAAACAAATAAATCACTGGCTGATGGAGCTTTTAATCTCAAATAATCTGTTTATGTATTTAATAAACAGAATCCACACATTATCTTTACCAGCTTATTCTGCACAAGGTGCCGGAGCTTATCCCCCGCTAACACTGAGCAACTAGCAAAACAATGAATGTGTTACTTTCCCAGTGCAAGGACGTGGATCACATGAGGTAGCACTAGCTGAAGGACTCTGGTATTACCAAAGCTGTCCTTTAGCTGACTTCCAGCTACTTGTAAGAGGTGCTTGCACACAGCTGTGATGGCCTGAACTCAAATATATTCTGGTCTCTGCTGCACAGCTTTGCCCTTCTCTCTGGTTCTAGGTCAAACAGAGTGTTACCGTCTCCTGGCTGCAGCCTGTGTAGCTTTAGTTTCATCTCTTCTTTTCATAGCATCTTATGTGTCTCTGTTTTTTTGTGGGCAATAGTGCTGACAAACAAACAGTCCTCCAAATGAGCCAACAGAATATGTTGTCTGTACTTTGCACTTCAAACCAACACATACGTGCTCTCTGATCATTTATGTCCTTTCCAAATCTATTACAAATGACTGGGTGATTTTAAGAATTTTCAACAAGATATTTGAATTTGTTTCATGCAAAACCCACATGAGACACAAATTACTATTTTTCTGTATGTCTTCAAACATGTCACTGAGCATTATAAGAAACTGTATTGGTGATGTAGTGCCCTTTAGACACATAAACCACGTACCTTCCCGGTACAAAAGTGCTGTGTTTGTGTTTGTTTTGTTTGTCTTTGCTGTCTTTGTTTAGCTCTATGTCTCCTGTGCATTACGCATTGGTGCTGTGTGTGAGTGTACTGAAAGCTGCTGAGAACTGAACTGAATTTTTTTTCCTTTAAGGGGTTCAGTTATGTAAGTTTCCAACATTTATACTTTTGTTCTCGTTTTGTAAAAGAGTCACTTCTGTCAAAATGAGTCCTACATTTCAGTTACATGACAACAGGATTCCACTTTGTTATTTGATGCGAACAATGTGTGTTTATTTGCTTCATGTATTATTTATAGCGCATACTTGCTGTTTGCCATAATGATACCTTGGAGAAGCTCCAGGGGACAAGGTGCTGGTGTTCTCTTGTTGTACAAATGTATTTAAATGTTTTGAAAATATCTTGAGGTTCTTAAGCACATAAAATCAACAGTGCTATGAGAGTAATAGAATTAAAGCTATTCAACTCAACACAGAGCTCATATATCCCCTTTCCAACGCCTTAAGTTTAAGACACAAAATAGAGACAGACAGTCTCACCCACTGCCTGTGGTCTTGCCGGAAGATACAGACATTTTGGGATTTATAGAACAGGAAATAAATAAAATCTTAGCCACTGATCTAAGAAATGATCCAAAATACATGCTACTTGGTATATCAAATGGTTTTATTATGAATAAGTTTAAAGGTAAACTCAATAAACTGCTAACACTCTGCAAGCAAGTGTATACGTCTGAACTAGATATCAGACAGAATCCCAGCTACAACGAAATGGCATTAGCTCATACTTGAATAGCCTATATTTCCTTGGATTATTTGGCTGTATCCTGCACTCAAAAAATGATGTGTTTCATAGAACATCGGAGCCTTTTATGTCCTATATTGGATTGGATATTTTGAATATTCTTACAAGGGGGTTTATGTAGTGGGGGACTAACATGTCTTGTCATTTGTGTTTCCTTCTTTTAGTTATAGTGTGTGATTCCTGAGTTTCTTCCCTTTATGTATTGTTTTCCCCTAAAAAATCATTAAACATATATAAAAACAATGTTATGAGGTTTTGCCCGTTTTCAGGAGTTAGACTGACTGTAAACTATCCATGGATCCATCCATTTTCATCAGCTTATCCGGGGCTGGGTCGTGGGGGCAGCAGGCCAAGCAAAACACCCCAGAAGTCCCTCTCCCCAGCAACGCTTTTCAGCTCCCCCTGGGGGACCCCGAGGCGTTCCCAGGCCAGATGAGATAATCGAAAGCTTCCCCTTTCTGCAGCTCCTTCTTCACCACGACAGACCAGCGCAGTGCCTAACTGCCAAAACCGCCAATCCATCTCACGCTCCATTCTGCCCTCACTCGTGAACAAGACCGAGATACTTGAATTCCCTTGCTAGAAGCAGTAACTCTCCCAACCTGGAGGGGGCAATCCACCAGTTTCCAGCAGAGAACCATGGCCTCAGATTTGGAGGTGCTGACTCTCATCCTGACCGCTTCACACTTGGCTGCAAACCACCCCAGTGCATGCTGGAGGTCACGGTGTTATTGTTTTTTTGTTTGTTTTGTTTTTTATTTTATTTTTTTATTTTTTTTATTGTGTCTGTATGAATGTTTGTGTGAGTGAATGCATATTTAGCAGACTCCTTGAATTTCCTTCAGGATTAATAAAGTTCTATCTTATCTTATCTTATCTTATCTTATCTTATCTTAACAGAACCACATCATCTGCGAAAAGCAGAGATGCAATTCTGAGGTGCCCAAACCGGACCCCTTTCTCCCCCTGGCTGCACCTTGAGATCCTGTCCATGAAAATCACAAACAGGATCAGTGACAAGGGACAACCCTGGCAGAGGCCAACGCACAAGAACGTGTTTGACTTTACACCGAGTATGCAGACGCAGCTCTCACTTTGGTCATACAGAGATCAGATGGCTCATAGCAGCGAGCCGGTACTCCGTATTCCCGCAGAACCCCCCACATGACCCCCCACAAGACTTCTCCACGTCCACAAAGCACATGTAGACTGGATGGGCAAACTTCCATGACCCCTCCAGCAGCCTCGCAAGGGTAAACAGCTGGTCCACTGTTCCACAACCAGGACAGAATCCTGTCCTTGACAATTGGTCGGTAAACAAATTAAAAATATCATATTCTCCTCAAAATACTTTGTCTCAATATAAAGTAAGACCACTGACATGTTTGTGCGATGTCAGGGCTCTCATATGAGGAGTAGATGAGGGGAAGGATCAAGACAAGAGAGGGAGGCTCTGGATAAATCACAAAACTTCCAGGGCTGCGTGCATTTCTGGGGATCAGACTGAAGCAAATATGTGGATACGGTGTGTCAGACTTCTGTCTCTTTCTGTCACACAAAGTAGCAGCAGAACACGGACTGTTCTTAAAGTAAGCACAACAACTTTGAATTTTAACAAGACACATTCCCAGGGACGGTTGTGGGGAATATCATACCCCTCTAAAAAATTTGGTGTCATTTCAATCCATATTCAATTACTCAGGCTGAGCAGCCTGCCATTTCTCCCTGTCAATCATTCTGTGTGAGTGTTTTCAGATATGACAGCGCGCTGAGAGCGACAGCACAAGGCTACACAAGCAGATCAGGTGTGATGGCGTTAAATGAGAAAATTTTACACAGTTTACTTCCTGCTCTCAGAGATAATTAACACTGTCAAAATTGTTCAATTTACTTTGTTTGTTTGTGTTTTTGAGCACGTCTCTGTGCATTTTTAATTGTTTTCTAGCCCTGTTACGGTTGAACCCATCTTCTCCCCCAACCCCCAGCCTCCTCCCAGAATATGACTCCGAACAATTTAATGCCTTTTAGAGAGCGCTTCAGTGACACTGTCTATACAATTCATCACACAGTGGTGTGTGAATCCTCAGGATGTTATTAATCTGACCTTTGCCATTGCAGCAAAGAAAAATACTTCAGCATTGTGCACGCAATAATGTTTGCATTCACCCGTTTACCGGTGAGGATTGAATCATCTTGTCTTTGTTACTCATCCACCTATTCATTTCTACCATACTGACATAGCTGACATACAACTGCACCACACAGATACAATGAAATGTCTCACAAATATTGATTTGCTGTGGCAGGAAGTTATATGTGCTTTTTATCTATAATGAAAGGTGTAGGTGAAGTATGATTTGAACACTCGTGTTAAGTCAAGGCTTCAGCTGATTTAGTGACACTTGTTACTTACAAGTGACACATCTGCAAGGTGGTGTTACGTGGTAATAATCTGTATTAACGTATATCTGCAAAGGTATATAGAATGTGTTAGCAACGGAACAAGATTTTGGTGTCAGAAGCATTCTGGTTTAGTCTGTTTGTAGTCCCAGTAGCATTGACCAGTCACGCTTGAGAAACAGGTAAACAGTCCATGTGGCGAGGTGGAACATTGGCCAGAAAGCAATCTTAGGACCCATCGGCAAACCTCTGACGACAACTCGGGTTTACATTGGCTTTTTTTATGAATCTACATTCATATGCAGGTATCTGTTCATAGATATTAGCCAAAATGGCATATGGGAGATGAAGTCACCCGAAATATTGCCCTCAGAGGCTTATTATCTTAGAGTATAGTTGGTTTCAAGATTGTGGTTAATGTAACTGAACTATAGTCAGATTTCATAGAGGACCAAGGTGGTTTTAGGCCCCTTTCCCACTGGCCAAAACAACTATCATTCACCAACATCTGACGTTTGTATTTCAGTGGGAAATGTTACAATCAACATTCATTCCCGGGACGAATGAACCTGCAGTAGTCACAGATATTTATAAGCTTCTGCTCCGATAGCCCCCAATTGGCAGTGATGGAAATACAATGACTGTGTGGACACGTTGATTTTCACCCCTTTTCAGGCATGATACAATGACACGCCACCCCAAATTTCCATACATCAAAGTAATGCTTAAACACTGTTCAAAATTAGTGGGTACCAAGTTTGAAAGAGAGACTGAATAGGTAACAGATTAAAAAACGAAACCAGTGTTACATAATTACGTGCTGCTTTCTACTATTTACTAACCCTGTTTTCTGGAGCCATAATGCCGCTGACCATTATTCATCAGCAAAAAAAAAAGAAAAAGAAAACAGGCAGTCTATTGCTTATTTTTAGTGTTTATTGCTAAGAAGAAGTCTATTGCTTATTGCCTCCACCAAGGAGGTTATGTTTTTGCCAGTGTTGGTCTGTTTGTCTGTTTGTTTGTCTGCAAAATAACTCAAAAAGTTATGATCGGATTTTTTTTTTTTTTAAGATATTTTTTGGGGCATTTTTTGCCTTTAATGGACAGGACAGACTTGAACCCAGGCTGCTGCGGCAACAGCCTTGTATATGGGGCGCCTGCTCTACCACTAAGCCACCGACGCCCCATTTATGATCGGATATTGATGAAATTTTCAAGAAAGGTGGATAATGGTACAAGGAACAGATGATACAATTTTGGCGATGATCGGTTGAAGCAAAGTGGATAAAATAATAAATAAAGTCTATCGTCTGACAGCCTCAGCAGCAATTCCAATTTCTAATGAGACGGTGAAAATAGCGCCATCTGGTGGCCGGAAAGCACGTCTCGTTCTACTTGCTAAATATTGTTGTATTTCTAAAGTTGAAATTAATGCTCTGTGTTGGAAAAAAAGAAAGTAAAAAAAAACAACAACATTATATTCTGTGTTGGAACAAAATAAAAATGAAAAAAATACACCACAGTGTCTCCATGGTGAAGGCATACTCTGTATAACCTAATAATGATAGTGGTGCAAATAACCTAATTGTGGTGCAGGCTGCAAAATCTGATGCAGAGGGGGAGGGAATATCACCTACTTGGCGGAGGTCTGCATTCTCTGAGTGCTTTTCTAGTTTTTAGTGTTTTTTTTACAACACATTCTCACTCTGACCTCGTCACATATTGAGGTTTGGTCATGGACTTTTCACGTCCACATACGATGTGCAAGGTAACCTGGGTGTGTTGGTTGTTGACATTCATTCAAGTTTTGCGTATTACATCCATTGTCTTCTTTCAAAATACACTTCCAATTTCAGGAAATTTACCATTTACATACAGCCTCTTTCAAAATAAATGCACTACGTTGGTACAAGACCGCAAATTGACATCTTTTACTTCAACAACAAACACACGTTTGGGTTTAGGCAACAAAAACACATGGTTAGGTTTAGGAAAAAAGAACAGGGTTTGGCTTTAGAATCTTTCAGGATGTGAACACTGTTCTCCCGGGTGAAAGTTTGTGTTTGTTGGACCCATCCACCACCCCCTCCTCCTACCCGCCCCAGTCAGACTTTCGCCGCCTTAATTTTCGTCCTTGTCCCGTCGCATTTCCCCCTGACACTGCCAGGCGCCATTAAACTATGACAGCAACGGGCAGCACATCATGCCGATATTAAAGGACAACTTTTTTTGTTGGTTTCTGACGCTGCAAGTCACTGCCCAAGCGTCAGATTTAAACCACTTAGGAGTGAGACCAGGCTTGTTTTCCCTGATTGGCAACCTCCAGGGCTGAAAAATGAAGCCAACATGGAAATGCCAAAAATTGCAGTTCTTTGAACGGCCACTTGAGGCTGGCTCTGGAAGCGAGCCAATCCTCATAGATACCAATGTTAAAATGCCCAACTTTACTTCATGTTTACCGCCTGGTACAAAAAAGGGTTTTGGTCTACATAACTTCATGACAACTGTACAGAGGGTGAATTTTTATATAATCCATCTCTTTATGTTTAATTAAGGCTTAAATTGCATAATGCATAATTGAGATGATCTCTACCTCACCAGGTAGAGTTTGTGCCTCATGTAGGCTTGGTCCTCAGCAGTGGCCCAGGTTTGATCCCAAGCAGTGGTCCTTTGCCACATGTCAGACAAAATGGCTTTTGTCCCACCCTAAATTGTTTAGTGCTTGTTACTTGAAAAATAATGAATGTGTTATGTGTAGTTAATGCTGGGCTGCTTTGAGTGACAGGCTGTCTGTGGACAGTGTCCTCGGCTTTGCAGTCAGACCCACCCCTCACTCTTCCACAGCTCTGTCCTCTCATCCAAATATGGTCATTTGGGGCTCCAAAAATCCACGATGGTGCCGGTCGAAACAGCTTGAAAACAGGGATCTGCAAACCAATAGGTGATGTCACGGTAGCTATGTTCATTATTCTTAGAGTCTATGATTTTCCCACATTTAAAAAACCCACATACACACTAACTTTGGTGAAAAAATGGTATAGCTTGGTAATCGCTTCATAAGTGAAATTCAACAATCCACAAAGAAAAACTTTGTACTCTGCATTCTATGTGCTGTAAGGAAACTAGTAAAGTAATTCAATTTATTATCAATGACATAGGAAGCATCTTAGTCAAGGACCAGCCTGATGCATGCATCCTTGGGTATTATGCAGGCATACTTCATTTTCCACGGTTATGAAAACTTCAGCTGAAGGTAACCCTGAGTGTTGAATGGAAGTCATAGAGAAAAACCTCTTCAGAAAAATGAATTGCAGTTGATTAAGTTTCCTAATGTTTAACCTATGTTTTGCTGAATGTATGGAGGTATGTCATTATGCAGTATGGAGACTATACATGTAGTATATATATATACATAGGGTACTGGAAACCCATTCACCTGAAGACTGTGTTATAATTAAGTAATTTCCTGATTCTTGAAAATGATTTTTGATATAGAACGGAACTCTTGGTCAGTCCCTCTGTTTATTGACACACAGAGTTTAAAGCAAACACATCCTTCGAAGGCAAACAAAACAGCAGCCCTCAGTGATTTCCCTCTCCGCCAAACCATAAGCTCTTCACACAGCTTATTTTGTTGTTTCTCCCTCACTTTATATGTACTTAACAGTCACACAGCTGAGGAAAGCCTTGGTTATAAAGCAAATGTACATCAGGTTCAATTAAATCTACACAAGAGTCTTTTAGTTGGGGTAGTTTAATTGGACGCTAATGGCACATAAATTCCAGCATGAATAAAGAAGACATAAAGGGCTTTCTCTTACCCTAATAGAGCCCGGGAAGAAATGTAAAGTTAACCTCTTGAGTGGAACATAATCACTGTTTAATTCAGTATAGGGTGAAATGATTATCTTGATAACACAGCTGAGTGTTACCTTTGTTTTATGGCGCTGGTGAGCTGAAAGCTGGAGTTTCTGAAGTGAAGCTAGGGCACCATCTGCTGGGGGAAGAAAATCAAGCAAGAGAACTTTTTGATCAGCTTAAAGCTGCACATGGAATTGCTAAGAAGGATTTTCTTAAATATTCACAAATAAGATCACAATTGACCAGATATTTAGGGAAAGCTGTAACCATACCCAAGATAACAGAAACTGAGACTAAACTAAAAAATCAATGGTCAGACAGAAAGACAAAAATGCATCAAAATTATACAAACTGATCAACAAATCGTCAGTAGAACAATGGAGTGCCTCTGGGAAAATGTTACGCAATCCCTGGGAAAGATTATTGGCTACACTGTTCACTGTGACCCAGCATTGTGTCTTTTCAATTATACTGTTAAAGGAAACTGGTCAAAACACAATACACAAATTTTAACAACTGGATGCATGACCGCTAAAAGACTTATGCAGCCCAGCTGAAAGAGGAACTTTGGCCTCAATCATTTCTGGAGATGATCTCCATGGAGGGAGCAGCCTAACCTTTCTGATGTTTATAATGAGGAGCAACAAATGTGGAAGGCCATACTGGATACTATTCGTAGAATACCTACTTTTTTTAAGAATCTTGAGACAGACTCCAGAAGCAACGTGAAAGGACCAATATTTCTTTCTGTTTTGTCTAGTTTAACCTGTAGACCCACAGCTCACCACAGCACACATAAACCCTCTGTAATCATCACCCATTTGTGTTTTATTTTTCTTTCCATTTCTTTTCCTGACTGGTTTAAGTACCCTTGCAGATATGTGCATTAAGTATACTATCTTGATGTTCTACTTGTTGAGAAAATCAATAAAAATTCAGGACCAACACCACATAATATCTGATGGCAATCAAAAGTGAAGGTTTTGTTTCAACATTGGGGACACATGTCCAACACTGGGTCAGGGGGTCAATCTGTCAGAAAATTTTAAGCATCAAACACTTGATTCTGGTGCCTTTTCTGCATTGATTATGGTGTATAGGTCTTTAAACTTGTCAAAATAAAAGTCCTCCACTACCTTCATGCCTCTAGTGGAGGGGACCAGTGCAATGCACCAGTCCTCTGTGGCATCTCTACCCCTCACAAAATGAATCCTCACATTTTTAATATTGAAAATATACTGTTCTTGGTATTTTCTTTATCATTAGTACTCAGTTGATGATTAGTCCTCACATTTTAATCATGTACCCTGCTATATACTGCCCACTTGTGGCGCTCCTACAGGAGGACATGCAACGACCTAATGTGGCCTATAACGATAGAATGAGACTGCTTCTTAAACTTCCATGATGGTGCAGTGCCAGCCAAATGTTTTGTAAATGTTGATGTGCCTCCCTGCCCTGCTTTAATACAAAATCCTATGTATCAATATATGTGCAGGCTCTCTGTCTCAGAAAATGGTATTATTCAGGCCTTGGCCAACCCTCAGCTCAGTCAGCTTTTCATCGAGACTGTAGGGCCACTGGCTCTCCAGCTTGTTTATTGAATTATGTCTTTTTCTATGAACCTGCATAATGTAGTGTCGGGTATTTCCTGTCTTTTTATATATATATTGTATTTATTATATCATATTTTTGTTCATAGACGATTGTCTGTTTTTATGTAGTATGCTCTGGAACAGTCTCTGTGCCCTCAATAAAGTAATCATTATTATTCTGTTATCATTATTAATCTGTTCAACCACACTTTTGAGTTTTGGTCCACTGCCCACTTCCTTGTTTGGAGAGACATGACAGATTTGGGCCAGAGTTCCCTTTTAGAACACAACATTAATATTCCTCAGTGATCGTTTTATACTCACAATAATGTGAGATTTCACGTAGTTACATAATAATCTAGTTTTGGTTTGCTCTTTTCATCAGTGATTAACTACAGAGCAGGTGCATTTATTGATCAAACAGAGAAGATTGCTTGATACAAGCATGTAATCATGCTTGTAAAAAGTAAATGACATGTTGGACTTATTGTGTTGTACTCAAACTGTGTATTACGATTCAGACCAAATGGAAACATCCCAGAAGAAAAGCCAGCAGCCAAAATATTGTCAACCAGTAGCTTCAGTACAAAATACTTTGTATCAGACTGACTGAATTTGGAAAAACTGAAACATACTGGTGAATTTGCACATACTTTTCTTAGGATATTGTAGGTTGCTCATCATTTGTTTTGTAAATGGATGAACATTTTCAGAATGTACTTCTTGACACTACAGAAGTTTGAAGGGGCTATCATTTATAAGTTATTATGCAATGGTTCTACTGGTCCGGCCCACTTGAGATTAAACTGGGCTGCATGTAGCCCATGAACTAAAATGAGTTTGACACCCTTGCATTTAAGGGCTTTGTTGAAGCTATTAGGTTCCCCAAAATTAAATTCAGGTAAATATATGAAGCTACGGCCACTTAGAGCAAGGGTCAGCAACCTGAGGCTTTGGAGCCACATGTAGCTCCCCATGGTCCCCTCCAAGGCTCCCTGTGGCTTTGACAAAAGTTCTATGGAAATTCTTTTTTCTAACATTTTGATTTTCAAATTCTATGACCAAGCACCTTTTTCTATAAATTTTGCTGAACCCTAACAGCGGTGGCTTGTCTTAAGACTAACTATGGATCCCAAATCCTAAAAACGAAAATTGGGAATTAAATAGTGTGTTTGCTTTCACTGCTAATTCTGCAAAGTAAAATTACCAAATTATTATAAACAGGCCACTGAAGAGTAGTCACCTTGTAGCAAAACATATCAATCAATGTTCATTTACACCAATTAGTAATATTTAAAAGCTAATTGAGACTTAATAGGCTGTGTTACTGACATTATAAGGCTCAAATATGTTTTGCAGCTCCAGACAGATTTTATTTTCTTTTTTCTTTTTTGGCCAAAAATGGTTCTTTTGATTGTAAAGGTTGCCGACCCCTGACTATAAAGGGGAAAAAAACTAATTCTTTAATTTGGATAAGGTGGGAAGGTGTTCTAACATGTGATTTGAATTTTTTTTTATTAAAAGGACAAGATAATATTATGTATAATATCATAAAATCAACTGCTGTGCAAAATAAAATCACGCAATTTATTAAATTCTTACATTATAAAAAAAAAGCAATAACTCTGTACTCTGTCAGGTTTATAATTTCCTGTCCGAACCAAACTCCACTATGTTTTCACTATGCTGCTCCTCAGTAACCTTGCACATGGCATATTTGCACATCTTATCCATCCATTCTACCTCACTGCATTCAACAAATTTGCACATTTGTTTTATAGTGGTAGTATGTTATTCTAGGATATATTTCATTAAGAATAAGAAAATTAAAAAAAAAAAAATAATATAAAAAAAATATAGGATATACAGTACAGGCCAAAAGTTTGGACGCACCTTCTCATTCAATGCGTTTTCTTTATTTTCGTGACTATTTACATTGTAGATTCTCACTGAAGGCATCAAAACTATAAATGAACACATGTGGAGTTATGTACTTAACAAAAAAAGGTGAAATGACTGAAAACATGTTTTATATTCTAGTTTCTTCAAAATAGACACCCTTTGCTCTGATTACTGCTTTGCACACTCTTGGCATTCTCTTGATGAGCTTCAAGAGGTAGTCACCTGAAATGGTTTTCCAACAGTCTTGAAGGAGTTCCCAGAGGTGTTTAGCACTTGTTGGCCCCTTTGCCTTCACTCTGCGGTCCAGCTCACCCCAAACCATCTCGATTGGGTTCAGGTCTGGTGACTGTGGAGGCCAGGTCATCTGCCGCAGCACTCCATCACTCTCCTTCTTGGTCAAATAGCCTTTACACAGCCTGGAGGTGTGTTTGGGGTTATTGTCCTGTTGAAAAATAAATGATCATCCAACTAAACGCAAACCAGATGGGATGGCATGTCGCTGCAGGATGCTGTGGTAGCCATGCTGGTTCAGTGTGCCTTCAATTTTGAATAAATCCCCAACAGTGTCACCAGCAAAACACCCCCACACCATCACACCTCCTCCTCCATGCTTCACAGTGGGAACCAGGCATGTGGAATCCATCCGTTCACCTTTTCTGCGTCTCACAAAGACATGGCGATTGGAACCAAAGATCTCAAATTTGGACTCATCAGACCAAAGCACAGATTTCCACTGGTCTAATGTCCATTCCTTGTGTTTCTTGGCCCAAACAAATCTCTTCTGCTTGTTGCCTCTCCTTAGCAGTGGTTTCCTAGCAGCTATTAAACCATGAAGGCCTGATTCGCGCAGTCTCCTCTTAACAGTTGTTCTAGAGATGGGTCTGCTGCTAGAACTCTGTGTGGCATTCATCTGGTCTCTGATCTGAGCTGCTGTTAACTTGCAATTTCTGAGGCTGGTGACTCGGATGAACTTATCCTCAGAAGCAGAGGTGACTCTTGGTCTTCCTTTCCTGGGTCGGTCCTCATGTGTGCCAGTTTCGTTGTAGCGCTTGATGGTTTTTGAGACTCCACTTGGGGACACATTTAAAGTTTTTGCAATTTTCCGGACTGACTGACCTTCATTTCTTAAAGTAATGATGGCCACTCGTTTTTCTTTAGTTAGCTGATTGGTTCTTGCCATAATATGAATTTTAACAGTTGTCCAATAGGGCTGTCGGCTGTGTATTAACCTGACTTCTGCACAACACAACTGATGGTCCCAACCCCATTGATAAAGCAAGAAATTCCACTAATTAACCCTGATAAGGCACACCTGTGAAGTGGAAACCATTTCAGGTGACTACCTCTTGAAGCTCATGGAGAGAATGCCAAGAGTGTGCAAAGCAGTAATCAGAGCAAAGGGTGGCTATTTTGAAGAAACTAGAATATAAAACATGTTTTCAGTTATTTCACCTTTTTTTGTTAAGTACATAACTCCACATGTGTTCATTCATAGTTTTGATGCCTTCAGTGAGAATCTACAATGTAAACAGTCATGAAAATAAAGAAAACGCATTGAATGAGAAGGTGTGTCCAAACTTTTGGCCTGTACTGTATAAATATATATATATATATATATATATATATATATATAGCCTATATATTCAATTCAAAAAGCTTTAATGGCATGAACAAATGTATGGGATTGCCAAAGCATTCCGTTAAAAATAAAATAAAATAAAAAAATAAGATAGATAGATAAATCAATAATAATAATAATAATAAATGAACAAAAATAAAAGTAAGTAAAGAAAGAAAGAAATACAAATAAAAGTAAGCACATTTTACATGTTACATATCTATCTATCTAGTCAGGAGGAAGTTATGAGGATGTAAAGAATAACTACAAACTCTGACTTTGTCGACAAGTAAACCTGCGTTATTGGGCAGCAGCAGTAACAGCAGTGTGCCCATAGATTTATAGCGTGCTATAGTCATGGATGAGCGTAACATCAGTACGTGAACACGTAAGTTTGACGCACGTACTATAAATTCCCATTTTCTGACGTCAGCGGCCTCTTCCCTGCCTATGCCCTCGTGAGGTGGGCAGTGTAAAATTTCCTGTCTCTTTCGCCACGAAGCGGATCCAAAACCATCCGTCAAAATGGTGAGTTGATAAGATTTCTCTGAGTAATTAACGAATTATTAGACAGACAAGGTGTTCTTTACGTTAATATTAATGTCCCGATGAGCATTTTACGGATGTTATGCTGCTTACATGTCAACTCCGTTGGATTGTGCTTTGATCAAAATGGCAGCCATTCTGTCATCCGTACCGCTAGTGCTACAGAACCACAGAGCCTCTAGAAAACCTAGAAAACTTAGTTTATACCGTTTTAAACTAAAAGTATCTGTAGTAGGACGGGTTAGTTTTTAAGTATAGTGTACGGTTGGGTTATTATCGTGTTGTTGATGTTGTAACGGGCTAGGGAATAAATTGCCGGCATTTCGTGTTGCCGGCCCGGCCGGCTAGTTCAACTATCAAGCTAAAGTTAGCATCTAGCTTAGTGCTAGAGTCTGTACACGTGGCCTATTCATGCCGACATATTATGCCGGGTGCTGCTAGTGTGAATCTCTGTTTACTAACGCTAAGTGGGGTATGTTGTCAATATACTCGAGGCACATTATTGTCCATAGGTATATTGATTAATACAGACAAGGGGTTGTGAAAAAGTCTGCCTCATAGAGATGACAGTAACGTCAGCTGTGGTGATGGCGGATGACGCCCTGGGTAGAAGAGCAGAGCATTTAACGTTGAGTCAGCAGGAGTTCTCGATATGCTGTGGGTGCAGCTGCTGTTACGTGAAGCACATTGACACTAGTATCACCCATAGCTTATCAGAAGTGCATAGTAAACATGAACGTCCTACATTGTAAGTTGGCAAGACTGGTTAACATGCGGGCAGTGTTTTTTCATGGATGAGGTCATGCGTGTTTTCTAGTTTGTGAATGTTCTAATCTGATTTCTCTCCCCCAGGTGAACTTTACCATCGACCAGATCCGTACCATCATGGACAAGAAGGCCAACATCCGTAACATGTCTGTGATTGCGCACGTCGATCATGGAAAGTCAACCCTGACAGACTCCCTTGTGTCAAAGGCTGGCATCATTGCCTCAGCCCGTGCTGGAGAGACCCGTTTTACCGACACGCGCAAAGATGAACAGGAACGTTGCATTACCATCAAGTCAACGTAAGTATCTTATGTTTTCAACTGCACTCTTAAACAGGGGTTTTTAATGTATTTGCAGTAAAAGGTTTATCCTTCCTTGGCGGTCTCACTGTTGTAATTCTTTCAACCAGTCAAACACACAATCAGGTATAATCCTGGTTGGAAGGATGTGTTTACCTTTTCAGTCACTACTGAACATCTGTTAGTTATTTCACTACATTGACAAGGACAACAAAATATTGCTGTTTTCGTTCCACCATTTGCAGTCACTCACCAAGAGTAAAGGCCAAGATAAGTACAGACACTGACATCATTCTCTTGTGTGTTGTGTACACACCCAGCTATAATGACTCAACATGGGCATTCCTGTCTTGGCTAAGCGAATGCAACAAAATTCATTTGTGAATTGCATTGTATTTTGTTCATTTTTTACTTTGTTTTGGTGTTGTATTTTTTAATTGGGCAGTGTTTGAGTGAGAATTTTTAGTTTAGTGACATTTGAAATCTTTAACAAGTTGTCCTGACTTGCAGAGCCATCTCCCTTTTCTACGAGCTGTCCGAAAATGACTTGGCCTTCATTAAGCAGTCCAAGGATGGTGCTGGCTTCTTGATCAACCTGATTGACTCACCAGGACACGTTGACTTCTCCTCAGAAGTGACTGCTGCTCTCCGTGTCACTGACGGAGCCCTGGTTGTAGTGGATTGTGTGTCTGGTAAGTACAAGGCTGTACAGTTGTCAGAAGCCGATGTGCACACTCCAACTAGATTCTCCATTTTTCACTTGCACATTTATTCTCAGTCCACAAGGCAAAAAAAAAAAAAACATTCAAAGTTCACTCTTTCTTTTTAAGAAGCAGTATATTTACATTAAAATGTACATGTGCAAAAAGAAAACAAAATATTTTTTTTTTCTTATGTAAATTATTGCCAATGTCCTTAATACTATGTTTCCTATTCTGGTTATGTGAAATGACTCCAACACCTGGTCTGCTTTCCCATGGGTTGAATAGTCTCATTGTGTATCCCTGTCAGGTGTTTGTGTGCAAACTGAGACAGTGCTCCGTCAGGCCATTGGTGAGCGCATCAAGCCAGTCCTGATGATGAACAAGATGGACCGTGCCTTGCTGGAGTTGCAGCTTGAACCTGAAGACCTTTACCAGACTTTCCAGCGTATTGTGGAGTCAGTCAATGTCATCATCTCCACTTACGGAGAAGATGAGAATGGACCCATGGGCAACCTCATGGTAAGTGGCTGGCTGAGCCTTTATCTTGAGTGCAACAAACTGGCCTGTGTCTGGATCACTGCGATCTATGGCTCAAACTTCTATCCAGTGCATCTCCAAACAAAACAGTCACGGTTATGCACTCCTGTTTCTTAATGTATCGATTGCACCACTCTGAACAACCATAAAAGACATTCTTATTTTATCAATCTGATTCCTGACACATGGAGGTTTTGGAATGAAGGATTGAGTTTAAAATATGGATGATAATAATGCGGCTCCTGTTCAGGCAGATTCCTCAGATGTTTGTGGTTCAGATGAGTATTTTTGTTTCTTTAGTCATGTGTTCAAATTAAAATTGGCATATACAATGAAACATGTTTACCTAAAACCTTAATTGAAAATGTACACAAGTCCTTATGTGGTATGTTGTCACCTCTTCAAGGTCGACCCAACCATCGGTACTGTTGGCTTTGGTTCAGGACTCCATGGTTGGGCTTTCACCCTGAAGCAGTTTGCTGAGATGTATGCAGCCAAGTTTGCTGCCAAGGGCAACACCCAGATGACACCGGCTGAGCACTGCAAGAAGGTGGAAGATATGATGAAGAAGTTGTGGGGTGATAGGTATGTCTCTCAAACTGATTATTAATTTAGGTGTATGCAGTTGGGGAACTGAGCTAAATAGCAGAGATGGACATTACAGACAACTCACATTTAATAGAGGACGGGGGCATACGGAAAGTATCTTGTGTTAAAATAGTGACTTTGCACAGAATTTGGTCCTGTTGTTGACATAGCTGTTTATCTGACTATTGTATTTGTAAATCTTTCCAACTTAACACTTAAGGTACTTCGATGCAGCCCATGGAAAGTTCCTCAAAACCGCTAATGGAGCTGATGGCACCAAGCATCCCCGCACCTTTGTTGCTCTTATCCTGGACCCCATCTTCAAGGTAACATTACTGATTTTATATTCGATATTGTTGCGGTACAGTGCAGTTACAAAACAAAGCAACATAGTTTAAATAACAAAGTGATAGAACAATTATTCAGGATCTGTAAATGTTGAGAAAAATAAGTTGGTGTGTGAGCCTGCAAGTGATGATTTGAAAATTCTTCACTTTGACCTGAGTAACCAGTGATGATTACCTTCACTCTGAGCAGGGCACAAATACCTGGCTTGCTTTCACATCCTTGCCTTGGTCATGTGAAATTGCTTTCTGCTAATTGAATTTACTTTCTTTTCAGGTGTTTGATGCCATCATGAACTTCAAGAAGGAGGAAACTGCCAAACTGATCCAGAAGCTGGAAATCAAGTTGGATACTGAAGACAAGGACAAGGAGGGTAAGCCTCTCCTGAAGGCTGTGATGCGCCGCTGGCTGCCTGCCGGAGAAGCCCTTCTGCAGATGATCACCATCCACCTGCCTTCCCCCGTCACTTCTCAGAAGTACCGCTGCGAGCTGCTCTATGAAGGACCTGGAGACGATGAGGCCGCCATGGGTATGAAGCTTAATTGCACAGAAATATGTTTGAACATGCACAGCACAAGAATAATTAAACTGACTGCTCATGGTGAGACCTGGACAGTAAGCTAGATTTGGCTTGGATTTGTAGGAATTGGACTTAATAGTTGAACTCTCTCTCTTTTTTTTTTTTAAACCAGCTATTAAGAACTGCGACCCCAAGGGTCCCCTGATGGTTTACATCTCAAAGATGGTCCCCACCAATGACAAGGGTCGCTTCTATGCTTTTGGCCGCGTCTTCTCTGGGTGTGTCTCCACTGGCCTGAAAGTGCGCATTATGGGACCAAACTATGTCCCTGGAAAGAAGGACGACCTCTACTTGAAGCCGATTCAGAGGTTGGTTTCAATGTCTGTCCATCAGTTAGTTATGGTGTATTGGCGTCAATTATGCAAAGTCAGTTTTTCAGATATTGGTCACATTATTTTTTTTCCTGTCATTCACACACACATTGCTCTTTTCTAGGACCATTTTGATGATGGGTCGTTATGTTGAGCCCATTGAAGATGTGCCATGCGGTAACATCGTGGGTCTGGTTGGAGTGGACCAGTTCCTTGTCAAGACTGGAACAATCACCACCTTTGAGCATGCACACAACATGAGAGTGATGAAGTTCAGTGTCAGCCCTGTGGTGAGAGTTGCTGTGGAGGTCAAAAACCCTGCTGACCTGCCCAAACTGGTGGAGGGTTTGAAGCGTCTGTCCAAGTCCGATCCTATGGTGCAGTGCATCATTGAGGAATCTGGAGAGCATATCGTTGCCGGAGCTGGTGAGCTGCATCTGGAGATCTGTCTGAAGGATCTGGAGGAGGATCATGCTTGCATTCCACTCAAGGTAATTAAAATTGAATAATTGAATGGGCGAGGGTGAAAGATGTCATTCTGGTATTATCCCATAAAGTGAACTTTTCTGCATTGAACCCCCTCCTTTTTTTTTCTTTTAGAAATCTGATCCAGTGGTGTCCTACAGGGAGACCGTCAGTGCAGAATCAAGTGTCATGTGTCTGTCAAAGTCACCCAACAAGCACAATCGTCTGTTCATGAAGGCCTGTCCCTTCGGAGATGGCCTGGCAGAGGATATTGAGAAAGGTGATGTGTCCAGTCGTCAGGAGATGAAGGCCCGCGCCCGCTACCTTGCTGAAAAGTATGAATGGGATGTCGGTGAGGCCAGAAAGATCTGGTGCTTTGGACCTGACGGAACTGGCCCCAACCTTTTGGTGGATGTGACCAAGGGAGTACAGTACCTTAATGAGATCAAGGACAGCGTTGTGGCTGGCTTCCAGTGGGCAACCAAGGAGGTACGGGATCCAGATTAAGCAAGCTATAGCTGTTCATTGCACTCAGCTAAAACAGTGTCAGGCTGTGGAAAGATCTTGTATCAGGTTGTAGGTTTAAAAAGCAAGTTGTTTTTTTCTGGAAATGCTTTTTCAAAAATCTACAATTGATGTCTCAATTTTGTCTTCAGGGTGTCCTCTGTGAAGAGAACATGCGTGCCATTCGCTTCAACGTCCATGATGTGACTCTGCATACAGATGCTATTCACCGTGGTGGCGGTCAGATTATTCCCACAGCTCGCAGAGCTCTGTACGCATGTGAGCTCACAGCTGAGCCCAGACTAATGGAGCCTGTCTACCTGGTGGAGATCCAGGTAATTGCCACTGGAGATATATTTTGTAATTGATTTGTTTTATTTACCCAACCCATCCAGGTTTGGCAGGGCACAGAGGCTGCAAAGGTTATTGCATTAGACGTTGACCTGTGTTTACCAGAATTGTTATTTCCATCCTTGACTTGCATGTCCTTTCAAAAGTGCGAGTGATGCCTGTATGACTCAGTCTTTTCTTTCTACTTCAGTGTCCTGAAGCTGCTATGGGTGGAATCTTTGGTGTGCTAAACAAGAGGCGTGGCCACGTGTTTGATGAGCTCACTGTTGCAGGAACACCCATGCGCGTCACCAAGGCTTACCTGCCTGTCATGGAGTCATTTGGTAAGTCATTTTGTCACCTGATTTGGATATGTAGTCTTAAGCAGTCAAGTGTACAATACTCACACTCCTTTAGTTAATGCAGATTTTATCAGACGTAGCATGATCGCAGCAGAAATAATAGTAACACAACTTGCCATCCTTTTGTTCTTTGTTGTGTCAATGTCCAGTTGGATTGTAGAAATTGGTCTAAGTTTGTAACAAGGGCCAGGCATAATGTTACTGAAACCCAAGAGACCTTTTTTTTCACTGCATCAAGTACTTAGCTACCTAAACTAAAAACAAGAGATACTTTGAACGGCAGAAGATAATTGTTTTTCCACCAGGGGCAAGTAATGAGCTTATTGTGGCTGTTTTTCGTCTGTTTAAAACCAAAGGGTTGTTCACACAATGCATTTTTTTAGTGCCCTACAAACCCAGAGTACGTAGTTTAAGCTACTATATGATACTGAAAGCACGTATCTATCAAACAGAAAGGAAAACAAATGTTCACTCTCACATTTGTGATCGCTCCACTATGGCTCATTGCAGCCCTTTTACCTACAGTGTAATAGAAACTGTATTAAAAATACTTTGCACTGCCCGTTCCCAGGTTTCACAGCTGACCTTCGTTCCAACACTGGTGGCCAGGCCTTCCCACAGTGTGTGTTCGACCATTGGCAGATCCTCCCCGGAGACCCATTCGACCCCGCAACCAAGCCTGGTGTCGTCGTCACGGAAACACGCAAACGTAAGGGTCTCAAGGAAGGTATTCCAGCACTGGACAACTACCTGGACAAATTGTAAACGCCTGGACCCCGCTTTGCTCTTGCCTCATTCCACCCTTCCCGAAAAATTAAATCTACATTGTGGGACTGGACTGTACAGAACACAGTGAGCACTAATGTTTGCCAAAAGGATTGACAATAATGAATAAACACCTACAAAAATTGTAAACGATAAATAAAAGAAAATAAAAAAATTGTTATGGCTGTTTTTTTTTTTTTGTTTTTTTTTCTGAAGTTTGTCTTTTAAAGGGGATAAGTAAGAATTTTTTCCGTCATTGCTAAAATTAGTCTATTGTGGCTACTAGGGATGCCACAGTCAGGAAATTTTCCTACTGGTCATTTAACTTGTGACAACACCGGACAAGATCAAGAAATGATATTGATATATGATGCTTATACCTGTAGAGCGCTGTATTAAGTTCCTGCTATTGCAAACAAACATTTGCTACTGCTGCAGCTTCACAATAAAAGCGTAACTGGCAAAAGAAGTTGACTTTTATTATGAAGTAGCCACAGGAAATGTTTTTCAGTGAGCTAAGCACGACTACTGTTAATGAAAACAACCTGCAAATTTGTAGTTTTTATATATAAAACACTTAAGTGATTAAATAGGAAAATACTTCACATAAAATAAACATTCCACAAAAGTATTAGGTTTTGTTTTTTTACACATTCCACAAATATAAAAAAGTAAATCCATAAAATCTTGAGCTAATTTAAAATGGCTGCAAACACAAATTCCATAGATTAAAAAAAAAAGATTCTTTGTGGAACTTGTGTATTTGCAGACCCATTCTATATTTTAAAATATATTTTGTGAATTTACAAATCTACTTTGTATTGTTGGAAGGTGTTTTATACTCACAAATCACACATTTACACACAGATTGAGACTGCTGACACCAATAAGGACACAAATCTATTTCCAAATTTTTGGTGTTTGTTGACAGCAGATCAGTTTGAAATACTGATGGAACCAATGTAAGAAGAAGCTGCAGGAAACAGGCTGCACACCTCCATTTTCTCTGTGATGTAACCAACTCCTTAATCCTCACTCACAGTATAAGGTCCCATTTTAGCACTGGGTTTAAATTAGTCAAACTCCCAAATGAACACACTCTTGTTTTCACAGGATAGAGCTTATAAAATCATTTACATCCTGGTATGTGGTCATGGTTTATACGGTGTAGTCCACTCTAATTTGTATGTATTTTTCATAGATGTCTAACAAGAATATATTACATGCAACATGTCAAGGATGAAACAAGTCCCAGGCTCATTTCCATTGTGGTCCTCTAAAAATGTAGGAGTCAAGGATGGAGAGCTACAACCAGAAAACATGGAAACAATTAGTGGGTGACTAGTAGATGAACAGGATTTCTTTTTTTAAATGCCCAGCATTTGCAGGTTCCTGCTGTTTTAATTTTTATATCATTGTAAACTGAGAATCCAGAACGACAAAGATCCCCATGTTGGTACTGAACCTCTGTAACACTGGCTCCAGTCAGGTGAGCTCAAACTCCCAAATCTCTCCAAAGGTGGTCTCTGAGGTACTCTGAGTGTCATGTGTTTCAGATCCTCTGCACTACACTGAGTTGAAATCACTGCAGGGCTCGATCCTTCAGGTCAACCAAACATGCTGTTGGAGTGGCTGCTGGCCAACATCTGTCCTTGGGTTCAAGCCCAACCCAACCCAACCCGGACCAACTTGTTCTGTGAGATCTATGCTCACACACGAGAAACCAAACAGCTGAGTATTCAAAGCACACAAATAAGAGAATTATCCAACAGTCTTGCAGTTTCTTTATAACTTAGTTATTAAGGAATCAGTGGGTGAAAATGTTGCTCTCATGTATTTGTACACTTATAATACAACATCTGTGTGTGCAAGTTGATATTAGGATGTGCTTGTCAAGAAATGTAGCCTGTTTGATAGAGAACAGATCAATTCACGTTATTTTTTAATTATATTTGCTGTTTGTTTCAACGTGTGTTTGCTGCTTTGATTGGCTTTATTTAATCTAGTTTTGTTTTTTGCAGTTACTCACTGTGACCAGTGGAGGGCAGTAAACACTTACTATTCTAAACTTTCCAATTAGACTGAGGCTGTGTCCCAAATCACTCTCTGTTTGCTTTATAGTGCACTATATTTACTATCCGCCATTTTAATTCAGTGTCTGACCTCTGAGTGTGAAGTTGAGTCACAGTGCATGTGTACATGATATAGGGAGTGTGGTGAATGAGTGAAAAAGGGGGGTGATTTAAGACACAGTCATGAAGTAACATACTGTGGTCACGGAGAGTCACAACACACTGAAACTTTGTGGCATTGCAAAATAGATTCTATACTGTAATAATAAGATTTTTATTTATATTTTACTTTAGACCCAACTATCATAGAAGATTGATTTATTTTTACACTTTATATTTTTATTATTACCTATCAAATGCTTGTGGGGAGACAAATTGTGTTTATATAAAAAGCCAACATAAAAGAGCCTGCCTGGGGGATTTAGATAACTGGAGAGGAAGTTAATTTACATCAAATTCACATCGAAGAAATTTTATATGGCCATTTTTAAAACAAAGTTCATTTATCTTTATTCCTAATGTAATGTTTAATCCAGTTCAACCTGAATATTAGAAGAATGAAAATCAAGCGCAATCAAGCCTTCTTGACTGTATGAATTACATAAGATATTTCTGTTTAATTAGTGACACTTATCTTTCCATAGAAAATGGAATAAGGTAGAGTCTATTTTTTTTTTAATTTAATGAATGATTTTGGATCATCTGATACTTTGGCTGACTAAACTAAACGTGATGATGCTTCAGTTTTGGATAAAAGTATCCGACCTTTAAGTGATAAATCTCATAAGCCACATATCAAATTTAGTTTATATACAATCATCAGCTTTTTTTTTTTTTTTTTTTTTTAGATTTTAACAAACTTTATTTCATAAAATAGCATGTACAAAACAAACAGACAAGTGCTCAACAAGCAATTCAATCGTAAAAACGTACAATTGAAGAACAAAATAAATAAATGAAAAAGTGGGACTCACATATAAAATGCATTACAAACAAAAATTCATCATTGCAAAAGGAAAAGGGTTACATTATTCTTCTTCAAAGAGATCTCTATATATATTGACAGTTTTGTTACTTTTGGTTGTATTAATACAATCTAGCATTTTAATATATTCAACAAATTCAAGTGAATATCTGATGAAATCAGGGATTACTTTCAAGAATCTACATTTGTGGATATGAAATTTACCAAATAAAATCAGTAGATTAACAATAAATTCTGTTTTATCATTCTTGTGGTCAAAATAAACAATACAATCATCAGCTCCATGCAGTGCGTTTATACCAAATGACCGCATCCGATTAGGACCTTCAAAATAAAGGCACAAACGCCCTATTGATTTGGGACTGTAGTGTGTAGTGATTTTGGCATGTTAAAGTGAGACATACATCGTGCCTTTTAATTCAACTTTATCAAAGTTTAATGTAATCAATAACAGAATAGCATCCATACCATGAAAGCATGATAAAATACTTTTTTTCATCTTATAAACATTACAAAATATCACAAAATGGTAATAAATAAATAATAAAAAAAAAGTACAGTGCAAATACTTACATGTAGTGATTCATATGAACGAAAAGAAAATTAAAAGGGTTTTTTTTTTTTCCAAAATACACCTTATTACCTAAAGTGATACAGTTTATAGATTGTCACTTTTATGTGTTTTTTTTTTTCTGGTTGTTTTTTCGCTTCCGGTATTTCATAAATACTTTAAGCTCAATAGGGACGTTAAATAGTAAAAGTAACTGCTTTACTTTTACCCAAGTATTGTACTCAATTACAATTTTGAGGTACTTGTACTCTATCTACTTTTCCGTTTTATGGTGTCCTTCGTTTTAGGGCGGGATTAGAGGGCAATCCAGCCAACCAATCAAGACTCTCCGTGCCGACCAATCAGGTGGTGGGATGAGTTTACTTCCTGTTTGGCCGAGGGAATCGTTATCGGGTGAGTTAAAAAGACGTTTATCACAAAAAGTAGAAATAATTCTCTAAAACCGCACTATCCTGGGTGTCTTAACATTATTGTCTGCACGATTATATGTTCTTATGTATTCTGTATTTTTTCCTAGTGAATACTGAGCAGTTTAAATTAGATTTTCTGTGGGATATTATCGGTTGTGTTGTGTGTGAACAGTTAGCCGCATTCAACTGCTAACAGTCAGGTTAGCTAATAAGCGGTATCCCAACCAGGAAAATAATGCGGAATTTTACCGGGTTTTTTTTTTCTTTTTACAGCTTCTTCCGTGTTATTCTGCGCAGCCTCCATCCCATGATATAAATCTAACGGATTAAAATCCATTTTCACAATTACAGTCAGTTACACGGACGGAGATCATGGGGGGCATCAAACAGGAGCAGAGTGATGCAGCACAGCAGTCCAGACCTTCACATTCAGCAGATCAACCCCAACAAGAGGAGGTGGGTACTGCTACATCTGACCAGGACTAACAGGATGTGTAGTTACTTTAATTTAGCCTCCTTAGATGTAGGAATAAGGCTGTCAAGTGTTGCAACGAAGAATCTGATTGACCTCTTTGTTTACAGAGTTATACTATCTGCTTTACACTCAGTTACCATTTAAGGAGGTGGCTAGGAGTAATTCACACTAATACACCCAACCTGCAAAAAAAATCCTACCTTCACAAAGCTTATAATGTTACAGGAGAGGACAAATTATTAGACATTGGGTGCAAACAGGAAAAAATACCTCTTACATAACATTAAAATTGAATAGCACCTCAACAACAGCCTCGTACATGAGCATAAATTATAATACCTTGGTTCCTGCCACTATATATGTGGGGCCACGCCGGTGTTGCATGTTTGAAAGCCCTGACAAAGACCTGCAGTGCTCGAAACATGTTGGCTCTTTTAATGATTTAACCACTACAACATTCCTCATTTTTCTATATTTTTTTTCGGAGATCCTGGATTGCCCTCTTGTTGATCCTGTTGTTGTAAGCTCTCCACGAGCACCCGACACAAGATTTTGATCTATGTTAGTATATACAGAGCCACTAGTCGTTTCTCTCTTTTTCTACTAATAATACCCGTGTGAAACTTGTTGAACAAACACCTAACACTATAACCTTTGTGAGGTGGGATTTATCACAAGGCTGCTGTATTAGAATGTATGTTGTGAGAACAATGAGTGGGTCAACGTAAGATCAATGGGAAACTATTTTAATCATTGATTAATAGTTTAAGTCATTATGTAAACCAAAATGCCTGAAATAATTCTGGTCGCAGCACCCTAAATATGAATACTTGCTGCTCTTCTTAGTCATCTGTGATGGTAAATGAAATATCTTGGGGTTTTGGACTTTGGTCAAACAAACAAGCACTTTTACCTATTGTCTTGCGTCCCACTAGGATGTTAACTGCTTTACATAAATATAATAATACAAAGCAACATTTACCAAAAAAAAAAACCCAGAACCAGATTATAAATGCTACAAAACACATCAGACACTACAAAAAGTGGATGCAGTGCAACAAATTCATCTTTCCTTTTACATTCAGTGTTCCACCCACGTACGCTGACACTGTGTAGAAGCCACACTCTGATGTAACAGGTTGACACACTGAGGAACAAAACTGATCTATTACCTAACAGAGACAACATTATTTCAGTTTAAGCAGCTTGGAAACTTGACTCAAGCATTTGACCCACAATCTTTGACCAGATACGTAGCAGTCAAGCATGTCTAGCTGTAAGCTGAACAGAGAAGCAACTGTACCATGCACTGTTTGCATACTGCATAACACTTTGTATTATAGGTTGGAAAAACAATAATAGGATTTGTTTGTTTGCTCCAAATGACCTCAGTCTCCTAAAAAAGTAAATTTGTTGTTGTACCTTGCTACAAATATAATCTGTATGTGCACTCCAGGATAAAGCAGCATCCACATAGATGAAAATAATTGTTAGTTGCGATCCTCATATGTAGTTATATTATTCCCTAATGAGCAAGCAGGAGTAGTACAGATGAGTGAGCAGCTCTACCTTCATACGAGTGTTGTTCCCCCTCTCTGCAGCCAAAGAAGAGAGGCTGGCCGAAGGGCAAGAAAAGAAAGAAGGTGCTACCAAATGGTCCCAAGGCACCAGTAACAGGATATGTCCGCTTCCTGAACGAACGCCGAGAGCATATGCGCGCCAGATACCCTGACTTACCTTTCCCAGAAATCACCAAGAGGCTCGGAGCAGAGTGGACACGATTAGCCCCCAATGACAAACAGGTAATACTTCACGTTTTACATGTATGTATGTTACATGTATTGTTTGACATAGTATATTCAGTACAACACATTACTGTGAGCAGTGGGTATTTTAGATGCTTTAATGCCAGTTGGGCTGATATTCACAATTGCACACAGAAACCAGTTAAGGAGAAAACTGCAGATGTTATTGCTGTATTTGTTTGCTGCAAGATGTCGGAAGTTTCCAAAGTTTTCAAATAATCCAGCACCTATCAGTTAGCAAAGCAGAATTTTCCCTCAGTAAAGCAGCACAACATTATTTGTGCACTGACAGCGCTACCTCGACGAGGCGGAACGGGAGAAGATGCAGTATGCCCAGGAGCTGAAGGAGTATCAGCAGACTGAAGCCTATCAGATCACCAGTGCCAAGATACAAGACAAGAGGATCAAGAAAGGTGACAAATAAGCATTACTTACATCATATATATGATGTACACCACATCACAAGGGAGAACAACAAGATACTGTATATTTATTTCATTACTCTGTGCCATGTGAGCTGTAATAAGCACAGACATGTTTCTCTTTCAGAAGACACTCCATCTGTTATCATCAGTACTAGTTCAGAGTCGTCAGTATCAAAGGTACATCACGCATCCATATCTTCTCATTATATATTCTGCAGTGTCATTTTCACATAAATTTCAAACAGCTAACTTTTCCATTTGCTGATGGCGTCCTTTAGGCTTCTGACCTCACAAGCAGATTCGACATCCCTATCTTCACAGAGGAATTCCTTGATCAGAACAAAGGTAAAACAGAAACTGAAAACAAAATGATCATTCTGATACATCTCAAACCCTGTTTACCATGGCTAGGTACTAAAGATTTGACAAATTGTGTGATTCTATCACATGAGATTATTTTATACTCCCATCAAAACTCATTTTATTCCTCTTCTTTTTGGCGTCAGCTCGAGAGGCTGAGTTGCGACGGCTCCGTAAGGCCAACATTGAGTTTGAGGAGCAGAACGCAGTGCTTCAGCGACATATTAAAGACATGTACAACGCTAAAGAACGCCTGGAGGCTGAGCTGGGGATGGACGAGAAGCGTACACAGGCTCTTCACCAACACTTGCTGGCCATCAAACACACATTGGTCAACAGTCTGTCATCAGTCCCCCTGCCAGGTCAGCAACTATATTTAGTTAGAGGAGAAATGCAAGACAAGTGGATATTAGATAAATCTCCTGCTATCAGGTTATATTTTTGTGTTAGATTTATTTTGTGTAGTCCTCTAGAATAAATGCATCGGTAATATAGCGTTCTGAAGTGACAGTTAATATTCATTAAAGGATCAGTGTGTGGCATCTAGCAGTGAGGATTGCAACAAGCTGAAACTTCTCTCATGAGCAAAGTGTGAACTCTTGTCTTGGATTCCTTCGGTGTTCAAGGTCCAAAGGGTTTTACTTGGAGCTGAATTATCCACAGAGGTCTCCCCCTCTCCAAAACAAACACACCAGATAATTAAAACTGGTAAAAAACACTGAATAAAGCAGTTTCACATCACAAATCATTGTTTCTCCGACGCTGTTCGGTTCATCACAGAAGGGCCCCTAGCTCAGTACCTGATAATGTGTGCGCACCTTTTTTCTCTGATAACTTAAGATGCAGATGTTCAGGATGTTTTTACAGAAAGCCTAATTATCCTCAGAGGTCTCTTCCTCTCCAAAACAAACAGACCAGGTGATTTTAAACCTGTAAGAATACCTTCTGAAGAACATTCATGTTAAATATCAGTGTTTTTCCAACTGTTCAGCTCGTCACGGAAGGGCACAAAAACGCGAATTGCTCTATCTAGAGCCAGTGTTTGGTTTGTCCACTCGGGACTACTGCAGAAACATGGCGGTGCATCATGCCAGACTTCATAGATGAGGACCTGCTCCCTATTAAGATATAAACGGCTCATTCTAAAGAAACAAAAACACGTCGATTCTTATTTTCATGTAATTATACACTAAAGAAAATAAGCATATTATATTATACAGGACCCTTAATGCTCCTTGAAACACTAATTCTCATAAGATTTGGATTGCCATATCATTGCTTAAATTTAATATTTCACCTTGAGAGGAAGTCTGTATTCAATTCCTCTGTGACTTTTGTGAACAGGTACAGGAGAGACAGCATCTCATGGGAACCTGGACTCATACCTGAGTCGTCTCAGTGGAGTGCTGGAAGGAAACCCTCACAAGCATCGTGCACTGCTCTCCAAGCTTTGTGAAGTCCTCTCTCATCTGGACAGGTAAAGGCTTTTTCCCATCAAAGCATAAGCTTAAACCAGACATGTTTATCTCTGTGTGCTGAACTGGGTTTATATGTTTCACCATCAGTAGGAGTGCAAAATATTGGGCTTCACCGACCTTAAACTTCTCATACTTTTTTTGTGAGGCTTGCGCGTATGAATGTACAAGGTCGGATTCGGCAAACTCTCTTAACTGCATAAACTTGTACATTGTTAGTTTTAGCCTAAATGCCACTTGTTAATGAGATGTGTGTTCAAGAGATTCGATCATTAGCACCATCAACACCCCTAAAATTTTAGTCAGCAGTTTAAGTGTAGTCGGGTTAGAGGACCCAAAACAATTAGAGAATATTAATGGTTCATCTGCCCATGACATGTCATCAGAGCAACACTGCACTGTGACAAATATATAGAGGCCATGTTTTAAAACATGAGGTTAGATGCTCCGCCGTCAGTCTGAAACGTCATGTATCCTCAGCTTGGGAAATCAGTGCCTTCCTCTTAAGTGCAGAATCTAGATGAGTGTAATTTATTATCTACTTACTATACTGCTATATAATACTGTTTGTTTTGGTACTATAGGTGTCTCGCAGTGTAAGTTATCCTCTGAGTCGTTACACAGATGAATGCTTGAGTAGTTTCAAGGTGATGTTTATGTTGCCAGCTCAGTGAACTTGGCTCACTGCCTGACAAAGAGAAATCATCCATCATCATCCACATTATTATCGGACCTCAGCTGAACATGATTTTTCAGTTAATTTGTTTACAATTGTCATATCTGCATATGCATATAATATTTATGTCTAATTTATTTTGTCTCTGACTGTATGCTTAAATTCATTGTCAGTGAGAAGTTGTGAGGAGGCTGCAGCTGGAGACACTTTCATTCCCCTATCAGAGGGACATGTGACTGGCTCTGTGGTATTAGGTCAAGTCAGTGCCATTCAACAGAGCATGTGGCTATATCAAAGGAAATAAAGGCAAGGGTACAAACACCACACACACAGTCCATGTCTACATGCCTCTTCTTTATGAATATATGTATTCTGTAGAATATGTGTATTCATGCACATGAGTTTTTGTGAATGTAAATCTGTGTGGCGGTGTGGAGGGTTTTTACAGTTCAGGAATTAAATGCAATGTTATATCATCTTTTGAGCTGCTTAAATTAAGTCAAAATTAGATCAACCCTAAACCTGTTGTGACCTGTCCAATAAGACGAGCCTAATTTTTTAGTTTACAATAAATGCCAGTTGGCATTTGGTGGGTGGGGAATGTGTACGTAGTGTTATTTAGAGTGCATGAAAAAAGAAACTGGAAAGGGTGAAAATTAAATGTTGAGGTTTACATGTTTGAATTTACATTGATAATGGGGGGGGGGGGGGGGGGGGGCAGGCAGTTTCACCTGTTGTAGGAATATTATATATTTGTGAAGTATATTTGTATTTTCTGAAATGTTCATTAAACCATGCTGAAAATGTTTCCAACAAGAAGTAAACGTGTGTAATTTTGCTTTTCTAAATTGTCCTGAGACAGATTTAAAATGTCCCTTCACAAGTTAAAGGTATACTCTGCAGGATTGTCAGTTATGAAAAGTTAACTTTAACCTCAGATTCACTCTTGTTTGGCGCTTCGCCTTGCTATATTTGCATTTTTTAGCACTATGTCTCTTGGATGCCTGCTGCTTACAGTCTGGCACCTGTTTGCTACCTTTTTATAAAGCTCCAACCTCACCTGAGCACTGCGGGGGTACACACCTATAAATGTCCTGAACACAGAATATAAGAAAATACAGGCAGAGGGCAGAGTGTCTGCAGAAAAATACACCACCACGCACTTCTAGTGGGTCACAAGTGCTGATCCAGAGGGATTTCCTCTGTGTGAGTCTCTACATTTGTTTTAGGAAAATCCTGCATAGGATATTTTTAAACATCAAACCACAAAACAACAGGTTTTCCTCTCATAAATACCATAAAAATTCGATTAAAGGCCTAGTCCCAGTTTAACGCCCAGTCCCTTTTACTAGCCCGGTGTGGACACACATTTTGACAATAAGCGTCTGTCTCAATTAGACGCCTGGTTGCCAAGAAGTTCATTTTTATAGAAGTTCTTTGAATGTATGAATCAGGTTGTTGGCCACCCACTTGAGCTAAGGTTAGTTAGCTGCTTCGATCGCACATACAAATATAAATGTTTAAACTTTTGTCAATATGGAGATGCTACATCCATTCAATCGTTCGGGTCATTTTACTGAATCTACAGTATTAGCACCAAGAAGACCATAATTCACTGAGATTTACCAGCCTGGTAAACAAGGGAGGTGAAAGAAAAGTGGTGACTCCCTTCCTCTGAAGCGATCATATAGTCAGAATATGTGTCCCTTCCTCAATTACCCTCGAAGTTATTTATATTCCATCAGTTTCCATAGAAAGAACCGAAAGGGTTTTCCATACAAATTTGTTGTATTGTTCTAACAGGATGAAGAGTGATGATTGAAATGATTCATAATTAATATGTTATTCAAAGCCTATTTTTTATTTAAGTAATATTCACATCGGTTTAAATAATCAATTTGGATTTCCTCACGTTTGCTAAATGACAGTTTTGTGTAAAAGGAACTGAAAGCGTGATTTTAGTGAGCTGACCTTAAAGCACTGTCTGTACAGATGCAGTGGATGTAGTGTTCCAGCAGGGGGAGCTGTTGGCCCACACTGGAAAACATATTGAATCCTGTACCAGTGCTGAAGGGTTTTTACTGGAAATATGAAGGTGGGGTGACCTGTGGTAAATATGCAGCACTATTAAGCACCAGTGATTTTGCCCGTGGGATTCTCTGTCACACCGAGGCAAAAAGATTAATAGTCTATGATGAATGACCTATTTTTGCTTCTCCTGTAAACCTGGGCACCAACATCTCCTCTGCTTCGAGTCAACTATCACTTGACTAAATTGCTTCACCTGCCTCATTCATGTGCATCATCATTACTGTCTTACTTTAAATATACATTTGCACAATAATACACGTTGCGCTAACTTAAAAAAATCTAGGAAAACTATTGCCTCGAAAAAGGTAAATATATAAAACAAGGTAAGTATATGTAACTGTTAGTGTAAAGTGATGTTTTCTTCATCATCACCCACTTGCTTTAAAAAACAAAATACAATTTAAAATATGCTTTCCAGTTGAAATCCTGTGAAAGAGCCACAGTTTACTGTAAAATCTGACAAGTTGTGCCCTCTTAAAAAATATAGGTAAACTATTGCCTTGAAAAAGGTAAGTGTATGTAACTATTAGTCTTAAGTCATGTTTTCTTTATGGGAAGAAAAACTGAACTTAAAGCATTCATGCGTGGAGCAGGAACAGATGCACTTGAATTAAACTAAAAGGTATTTATTCAAAAAACATGGCTGTTTACATTGAAACACCAATCAGTTTCGACCCTAAGATCTCTATCATGGTGCAAAAGGGTGGCAGAAGTCAAGCAAACACTTGGTACAGGGTGTCACCCAGTGCTGAGACAGTCCTCGAGCCCACCACTGCCTCGTTCTCCAAAATGTTTTGTCTATATTTAATTTTGGAAATGACTTCAGATATAGTTGCACTTATATACATTAAGTTATTGCAACTTGTGCCTGATGAGTGAAATTAATGTGTTCTCGGGGGACTGCACACCTTCCCCTGTACCTAACACTTGCTGTCAGCATGTAAAGATGAATTTCCTCTAACTGACTTACTGCTAAATAATTATTAGTCGCTTCTTGAATCCTGGTGGTTCTTTAAAAGTAGGGCCGAGTAATATTTGGAATATATATATAATCACAATGTTCTTCTCTGAGCACCTCCATGTCTATAATGTGATATAATCTGAGGAGTTTCTGGTATATTATTGATGAATATGTTGAAATATAAAGGGAGAGGCTAATAATAAGGTGTTTGAGTATCTCCACCCTCCACACTCACACCATCACCACCGCCCTGACGTCACTGCCAGGAGCTGTCCACGCAGCGGTGGTGCTGAAGCTGAACAAGATGGCTGTGCGTTGGGGAGCGGAGAGCTGAGAGAGAAAGCGAGGGGGGGGAGAAAGAGTCTCAAAATTAGACAGACAGCCATTAAAAAAGACAGAGGGAATAGCGACGCTGGCGCTCACTCTCCAAGTGTGAAGATTTGTATTTCTGTCGGGCGTAACGAGCGCTGCCAGGCCCCGTCTGTGCCAGCGACGGCAGGCTTCTCCATCTCCACCTCCACCTCCAGCCCCAGCGACTCGTTCCCAGGCTGTAAATTGCACAGATTAGCTCAATTACGGAAGCTGGTGAAGAAACTGGACCTTGTACCAAAGGCGCATATAAGAAATGTCATTGCTGTGTGTTGGAGGTAAGATCCGTGTCTTGGCACGACTTGTGCTCTGCTTTTTCCTCGACCTGCCGGTGTGAGCAGCTTTGAAAGCTCCAAGTCTTATCTTTACAGCTTTTGGGGATTCACCTGTGAGGATACCGATTCTTTCATCTGTAAATTTGGAATAGCCATTTTGCACAGGAATATATATATTTTTACACGCTACGCTATTAAACAGCAGTTAGATGCAAATCCCAATAATGAATACTTCAAATCACCGTTGTAGATTTTGCACATATTTCTCATTTATGCTCCTTTTTTCCGCTCTGATTCAGCCTGACATATTTTACTACTGCTGTCTCGGGTGACAGCCTCATTTTACAAAACCTGCCATTGCTACAACCGGATCGATATATGGAGTAGGTTTATGCTTTCTGTCAGCTGCTGTCAAACAGAGTAAAACAAGATGTAATCCACTCAGTTTTCCCCGTGTAGCACAAGCGTGGGGTGTTTTTGTTTGTTTGTTTATGTCATATCAAAAAATGGAAATAATTTCCCAGTACAGACATTGCATGTCAGATTTCATGCGTAATTGCGCGGAGCAAAAAAATAGGCGTGTATATAACGAGCCTACCGGGTTTCTTTACAGTAGGGTATTTCTTGAAGCCACGTGATTGGTTGCAGTATTCCTTAATCATATGTGTCCTATTGATTGAGCTCTATAATGACAACCTGTTCTGTTTCAATAGATCGAAGTGAAATTGGTATTAACAGGCACATCACACTGTATTATGACTGCTGGTTAAATCTCCTCCTTCAGACACTGGTGGAGTATTTATCCTTTTTTTTTTTGACCCAAAAGAGATCTCATATGTTTTACATTTAAGGGCTTATCAGTGAATCAGTGATGAGCCCTTAAATGTCATTCAGTCACTGGAACAATAGAGCGTTTACCTGCAGATCATATGTGATCACTTCTACAATCTTAAATTATGTTGGTTTGGTTTGGTGAAGTCTGGCTTTGTCTAAGGAGCAAAACACTAAAGGCATCAATTTATTGGGATTTTGTTTCTTCTTATTAACCTAATCTAAGTCTTAAGCTGTCGGATATGATTTAAATTGAGTTGCATCACTGTGCAAAAGGAAACAGGGTGGAGAGATGGTGCAAATGTATACGGAGTGAAATACTGTTGTATCATTCATGTTTAATCATCCCCAGATCTCAGTTTGGCAACCAAAACTTAAACTTATTCAACACAAATCCAGTCATTCATTTCCTCCCTTGGAGTACTGCCTCTTAGCAAAGTTCTTAAAATGAAATTCATGCTGTCATTTAACATATTAAAAAGCTGACAGGCTTGTGAAGAGGGTGTCATTTGATGCCGAAAAATACTTACTACTCCTTAAACAGATCTCTTAAATCCTCAAACAGTTTCCCAAGTTGCCTCAGTTGTTCCCAACTCCTCCATAACTCCTGAGCCCAAAAGTAGCACCCTGCACTCTGAGAATGTTGGTCCAGTTTGGGCTCACTTCTTGCCCTGAGACACCTGATACATACGGTGCTGTATTTATCAGGGAGCAGTGAAGGAAAGATGGAAACGTGATTCTCTTGAGCATCTTCTTCAGACGCACCGAGAGGTTGGAGCAGGCTCGTCGTCGTGTGCATGAAGAGGCTGCTATGTTGTTGACACCAGTGCTGGAGCTGATTGCACAGATGTCAGGATTAAGATCCGGGCTCGTCGGTGGTCCCTTTATGTCTTGAGGCTTTGTTGGCATAGCAACCCCAATGGTATTTCATGTCTCTGCTGGCATTCTCATTAGTTTCTACACACTCTGTTGTATGCCTGCAGCTAGCTTTATATTGATTTTATACAGGGGCTGTGAGAGGAATTATAGAAATAAAGGAGGATGATGAGCGTGACAGTTTACCTTGAGCTGCACGGTAACAAGAGTTGGGCTGAGAGGCATTGCAGTAGCAGCGATGTGGCATGTGTGTGTACTCCACGTCCCGTAACATTAGGTGCAGCCTTTGAAATGATAACCTGTGCCACAAAAGCTGAATAAGCATAGTCAGATCTGACGACTTCCTGTCACCCCCTGTAGCGAGACGCCAATTCATTCATTATAACTTTATAACAGAGTGAGCCGTCCTCGTTAGTGTCACCCTCTCTCATTGAGGCTCATCCAGACATCTTTTTAACACTATTTACATATGTATGCAGATCGTTAGGGAGGATTTTTTTTGCAAAGGAAGTCAGAGAGTCCAACAGTAGAAATGAACAAACCATCCTTGGCTAGTTCTGTGTCTTATTACCATTTCAAACACACTGCTGCTTTACTGTAATGATGACTGGATTACTGGGAGTCTGGAAATAGTTAGGAGCAAAGATCAACTGTGTTTTAATGCAAATATATACAGTAGATATACTGTAGCACTCACACTCTGTCGTTAAGGATTTCAAGACTGCAGAGACTGTACATATTCTGTAATATGTCTTAAGGCAGATTGTGTAAATATTTTACACTAATGCTCTCAGATTATGTTTCTCGCAGGTTTTAATGAGTCTGTACAAGAGGAGAAGTCAGTCATCTTTGCACACTTTTCTAGCAGCCCTACTCTAATCACTGTTATTGATATATTCCCCACGGTATGCTGCAGGTGTGTGACTGAGTTTTATCAGGCAGAGGACACAGGGACATGCCGTAACGACCCCCCTGTGTTGTTTTTCACTTAATTTTTCACTTGAGTCTCTTCTCTCCCTTTTATTTCTCTGTCATAATCTTCAGATTTTTCTCTGCATTCCTCATCTGCCAGTTTATATTGTTGTGCCCGGTGTCAGTGGAATTGCTGTGAAGTGTGGGCTCTTTGAAAGCGTTTGATTGGAAAAAACCTCAGAAAATAAAAAAAGGTCGTCTGCACCAGGGCATGAGCGAATGCATTTGTCCAATTTTCCCCAGCAAAGAAAGAGAAAATGAGATTCTGTAATTGCTGTGGCAGGGAGGGACTTTTCTGTTGAGGGTTTGCAGAAAATATGTAACACTCTTTTTTTTTTAATTTCACCTACTCCCCTTCACTCGTTCTCCTGTGCTGTAACTGCAGCAATGGTGGTTTAGTCTTATGCCTGCGAGCTGAAAGCACCCCCACCCCCCCTACACACACACACCCCATTCTGGCACCCCCCACCCCTGTCACAGTGAAGTGGTTATTTTTAGTGTTGGGGATGCAGCTCGCTCTGCCCGCATCCGGCTGCACAGAGAGATTAATGGAGCACAAGAGAAAGAGATAGAAAGGGAGCACACGTGCATACTCGCCACATGGCAGGGGGAGCTTGTAGGAGCGAGTGATTGAGTGAGAGGGATAGAGAGGAGCGATGACTGGTTGTTGGTGAGGAGTAGACAGTGTATGAGGGAGAAGGAGCATGTTGGCAAGGTGCATCTGTCATTTAAAAGCAAAGAAATAACTCATTTGAACACCTCTTTATCAAATGTACATTCAGGGCTTCCATGGAAAAGACCCCTCCTCACCATTCAGGCATGACTGCCTTGCCAACACCTAAAGTATCAGGATGTGGATTTTACTTTGAAGCTGGCTATGACTGGAAGCACATGCTCCACCACACCACTTTCTCCACCACCTGCCTCATGCATCAGACTGATATTTAAGTGATAAGCATTATCCGGGGGGTTCGCTGGGGTGACGCTATTTTTAGTAGCCAATTTGTCCACAATGATTATCATGCATGCTCTGCTGTCACTGACTAAGAAAATGACTCGGAATGTTTTTCATTGTCAGCATCACTTTTACTCCCCTAATCTTTAGGCTTGTCTTGATTGAATAACAGGGCATGTTTATTTATTTAGTCCTCTCTATTTTAGAGGGTTGGGCTGCAGGTCATACATTATAAAGTCATTCTTGTTACAGCCATGCGCACATGCTCTGAGAGTTTATAAGGGGTCCAATTAGATTGATTTTAAATTATGCTCATTTGCTGTATTTCTTTCCCAAAATGTAACATCAGTGAAAAGAGGCAATCAGCAGGGATAAAAAAAAAACACAGAGCTCTGAATATTAATACTTCAGTGCTGAACATGGGGATGCTAGGCATCAGCAGGGTGCCGGATTGAATGAATAATGAATAGGCTGTTGACGTCACTGTGGTTTTAAAAGTCAGTCTGGTACCTCCACCAGAGGACCCTGCGTGGAGGAGCTGGCAGTGACACCTCAGCAACTATTGTGTTAGACAAAAAGTAGCACCACTCCATCTTTTATCCTCCACCCCCTGTCGTCAGCCATGCAGGAATACATAGACAACGAGGCATGTGGCCGCTCTGCTTCCTGGCACCGGCTTTTACTCTCACCTGCACAAACTGTCCTTCTGGTCCTGTGACTCAGAGATCCTGACATCTCCCGCTGAACGGATGCAGGCTTTCATATTGAGATCCTGGCATTCTGCCCAAAGAGGACAGAGGAGTCCCAGGCTGAGAAGAGCCCACCCTCCTCTCTCTCTAAAATGCCACACTCCTGTCAGTCACCAGTCAACCATACTTTCATGCACATGGGCTACAGGCAGAGGCAGTGGTGTATACAATAAAGGCAAAAAAGCCCAAAAAATAATCTTTTAAAAAAAAAAAAAAAGTAAGGGAAATTGGAGTTCAAAAAAAGAAAAAAGAAAGAGAACGGAAAGGCAAAGAAAGCGAACTGACTCTGTAAAAAAAATTCAAAAGGTGCATCAGAGAGACATGGATCAAGAGAGGAAGGACAGGGGCCCCATAGAGACTCCTTGTGGTGCCCCCCCCCCCCCCCCCCCCCCCAAAACACACCTTCACTGAATGTTGGATAGCATGTTAGCATGTTTGGAAGTGTGATAATATTGCTTGCCTTTCCCTACTATAGATAACTTCATATTTGTTTTCTCAATTTGCAGTGAAAAAAGCCAAGCTTGATGGACCCCAAGGTGAGTTGTGATGCGTGGATATCATCTATTTGAATCAGATTGTTCCAAATAATCTCACAGTAATATTACCAATGGTGTTTGTGTTTTACTTTTCACAGAGAAATTTAACACATACGTGACCCTGAAGGTGCAGAATGTTAAGAGCACCACCATCGCTGTGCGCGGCAGTCAGCCATGCTGGGAGCAGGACTTCATGTTGTGAGTGCTTCTTGCTCTCTTTCACAACTTCATCCCCTTTTATCTCATCTTCTTCTGTAAATCTGCCTGTACAGTGTTGCTGAACACTCCTCGCTGCACAATTTCGACTCACGATTTCTTACTACGTTCCCTACTCTTCACACCTACTTGTCCTCCTCCTCCTCTTCTATCACTTTCCCCCTCACTGCCTTCTCCTTTAAATAGCACCTGTGGCGTAATGAGCCGTCTCTCCTCACCTCACCTTGGATTCACAAAGTCATGGTTGTGGTTGCATGGGTACAGGGCTTTTTCCAGACAATGCCCAAGTTTGCATAGCATTGCTTCCTGTTGCATATGTCCCATTGAAGCGAGGCAGGTGGCAGAGACACAGGCAAACAGGGAGAGTGTTAAAGTTTATGTGACCAAGAAAGGAGCCATTAGGCTAAGATAGGAAGAAGTTAGCTTACCAGACCTCTGTGGCCCATTCCTTATCTCAGCTATTTCAGGCTACATTTGTGGCTTCGAGCAACTGTCTGCGATTGAGTTGCATTGTGGATAATGTAGGCACCAAGAGCATTGATTTTGATCATTTTTAAACTGTCCCTTGCAAGTATTAGTGTTACAGGAGTGAAATGCTGAAACATTGGAGTACTTTTCTAAGAACTTAGTTCTCTGCTTACCTTATCCGTAGCTCTGCTGGCACGATAGCTTTTTAGTTTGAATATACCTTTACTTTTAAAGAGTGAAACTGTAATTAAATGGACTTTCAAGTGCAAGAAATTAAAGTACTTAAAAGGGCAGTTCACCCTAAAATCAAAAATACATATGTTTTTTGTTACATGTAATGCTATTTATCAATCAAGGTTGTTTTGGTTTTATCAACTATAGAGATGTCCACCATCTCTCAAAACATGAATTTACTGCTAGCTCACCTAGCACCGCTGAGCTAGCTAACGTTTGAGGTCAGCCGAGAAGGACACCATTAACATTTACATCTCACGCAGTCACAAGCGTGACCTTCTCGTCCATAAGTAGATGCACGCTTCCATCTGCGAAGTAATACGGTTGGCGGGTGTAGATTGGTAGAAAGAAAATATTCCCTACATGAAACTGCTCACAACAAGGTCGGTGGATTATCTTGAGTAACTGGGTTAGGATTGCTGGAAAAAGACATAGCACCACAAGCTGAGTGCCATCTAGTTCCATTATACTGGAGAGAAGAGAGATGTCTCTACGGCCGATATCCTCCACTCTTGGCAACTTGCGCTAACACATACTGTACTACACTGATAAATAGCACTACAGGTAAGACGGAAAATGTGTATTTTTGATTTTGGGGTGAACTGTCCCTTTAAATTCAAAGGTTTGCTTTGGCAGTTTCAGAATTTGATTAGACGTAGTACCCAAAACATCCTCTTATAGTGGCAGTATCAGTTGGCAGATTCAAGTCTATATTAATATATAAATATTTTTAATATAGGCATTAAATGAGGAATGAATACTGTCAGTTCACATGAATGGAGATGTCACCCCAGGGGCTCCAATTCAGCACACAGATGTTGTGCAACACAGGGCTGCAGGGTCAGCTGTGACATTTATACTCCTAAAAGGAGTTATTTTTGCCCCCTTCCTCTTACGTCCTCTCTGTCTCTCCCTTTGAAGAGTGAGGGATGACACAACACCTGCTCCAGCAGAGTTCACACACCCAGTGCAGAGAGGGTTTCTCTAGACTTCATTAAACTCCATAACTCCAGAGAGTTGACTGAATAAAAAAAAAAAAAGTGGATACTTAATGTTTAATCTACTGCAGCCATGTTGAACTAAACTAAAAACAGCAGCACAGTCCTTCTTCCCCTTCTCTTTAGATCACTCTCTCCATCTCCTGCTCCCTTCCTCCTCACATTTTCCCCTTTTGTGAAGCAACACGCCCGTTCAGCCAAACACGATTCCCTCCTCGGCTCCTAAGGGAACATAAAGAAGCCTTTTTATATCAAAGCTGTGCTTATTATCAGGTTTTTACCCAAGACAGCCAGGCTTGCGAGGAGGCTCAGCTTGACAATGAGTGATGCTTAGTGAGATGATAACCTGCCAGTCTGATTTGTAATCACTTTACAGATCCTATATGTGCAGCATACAAGTGTTGATGGAAAAGTGAGGCGTACAGTAGAGTTCACCGCTGTTTGTCATACAGACATATATAGTCTCTGCTGTTGTCCTGTCCGTGCTCTCTTCTCTCCTCCTGGCAGCCTAGTTGACAATCACCTACTCTTTCCATCCTCATGCTGAATGACTCATTTCCCTCTGCAGATTGAATCACAGTGCATACCCATCATCGGATTTAAGTGCAGGTCCTGATGGCATAGACTGTATTTCTGTTGAAAGCCCTCTGTGCAATATGGTGTCTGTATACAACCCTGTCTTCGCTCAGCGTTTTTTTAATAACATTCTGTATTATTTTACTCTCTTCCCTCTGCTGCTTTCTCCTAACTCATTTCTCTTCCTCTTAATCCGCCTCTTCCTCTTTCTGCCGAGCAGTGAAATAAACCGCCTGGATCTGGGCCTGACAGTGGAGGTGTGGAATAAAGGGCTGATCTGGGACACCATGGTGGGCACCTTATGGATCCCCCTGCGCAACATACGGCAGTCCAACGAGGTACACACTCCCTCTCTCTTTGGCTCCCAGCATTAGGTTTTATTAGCTGCACTTACTGTACATGTACTCCAATACTCCAGTCTGAGTGACGAATGAATGCAATTATTGGTAACGAAAACACACATGCATTTTGTGAGGCTTGGAGAGCACTTTGAGTTTTTCTTAATTATATTTAAATAGATAAATTGATTGTTTTTCTTGCATATATGCCACCTTCACATTCATTAAGTTTTAGCAACATCAAATAGTTCATAGAAAGTAGCTGTGGAGCCTAACAGACTAACACTTGTAGAAATATTCTACCCATAAGGACTTTCCACAGACTGTTTAATTTATTTTCTGTGTTTGAAATAGACAACAGTTGTTCTGTGTGGCTAACAGCATATTTACCATGCAGTAAGTATAGTTGCAGTCATATTTGTTTGCTTCTCTTATTTCCAGGATGGTCCAGGCCAGTGGCTGACTCTGGACGCCAATGCGATCATGGGCGAGAACGAGGTCTGTGGAACCAAAGACCCGACCTTTCACAGGCTGCTGCTCGACACCCGCTTTGAACTGCCACTAGGTTTGACCTTTTATCAGTTGTATTTATCGTACCTTTTGTTTCATTTATATATGCTAGATATTAGATGTACTGATACATTTCAATAAAATGTAAAAAACACAGAAGGATACCATTTCTACTGTTGCAAGTATCAATACTCATACTACATATAACTACCTTCGCAACCACTATCATTTTTACTGCTAGTCCCAATACTAGGACATTTACTACCAATGCTGTTGCTGCTACTTATTCTCCAGTACTACTGCTACTACTGTATGTGCTAACACTACCTCTAGTGCTATTACATGAGATTACTGTGATTGCTCTATGGTTTTGTCCCAGTGCTTGTAGATGAATATACAGAGAGGTATATGTCTATAATGTCCAGTATTCAATGTGCTGTGATGTGAAGAGCTACATGTTGAGTGTTTGTGTTGTGTGGTGCAGACATTCCTGAGGAAGAAGCCAGATACTGGGCCAAGAAACTTGAACAACTAAATGCCATGAGAGATCAAGATGTAAGAATTTCATTCTTTTCTATATTCCCATCTCGCCTTCTTCTGTGAAGTTGTATTAGGCCCATTGTATGTAATCATTTTAAAAACATTATGGTGCCTGCGGAGGGGAGTAATATTTTGAGGACAAAGTTATATGAATATTTGAGATTTCCAAAAACTTTACAAGAAAAAAAGAATGAAGTGGTAAATTTACTAGAAAAAAACATGGAAAAAAGTTTTTTGTCAAGGAACCACATTGGTCAACCTGGTCTCACTCCAAAGTCATTGAAATGCGGTGCTTGGCCAGTGACTAATGGCGTCAGACACCGCCGAAAAAGCTGTCCTTTAACGTTTGATACGCAGCTGGTCGCTATTATAGTTTTTACTGCGCCCAGCAGCGTCAGGGGAAATTTCTTGTGAAAACGGAGGTGTAATTTGAAAGAAGACAATGCATGTACCGGGCAGAACTTGACACGGCGTCCCAGAACAACCAACGCACCTGTGGTACCTGGCCGTTAGCCGAACGTCCTGTCTGGGCGTCCTAGCAACATCAAAATATGACATTTATAGGTCTATATCAGCTATTCTGCTAAAGTTTATGTACACAGTGTGCATTCAGCAGCATTATATAAATCCAGAAAAACGGAAAACAATTAAGTCAACTAAGTCCAAAAATAATAAGCCAACATTGATTCACAGGACACAAACTCCAGTCTCCTGGGTGAAAGTTGTGTGCTTATACTGTTCATCCACCACAACTTCTTCACTACATGAATTCTGTTGCTCTCTATGTCACACAACTCTGGCAGAAAATTCGTAAATGTATGACTATAATTTCAGAGAATATTCAAGGGGTTTTCTTTTCTTAATAACTTACCACCTTAATCCCAGAGAACATATAGGTTTTTTTTTCATAAATTCACGACTTTAATATCAAAAATTTTGTTTTTTTTCCTCAAAATATTACCCTCTCCTTCGATCCTCTGGCTCTGTTTCTTTCTTTCTTTCTTATTTGTTTTTACCTACGATGGCCCTAATATGCTGTCATACTCTTCACCATCTGTCATCTATATCTCCTCATCTATTTACTCCTTCTTAAGGTATTTTATTTGATAATCCCTTTCCTTCTCTTCTGTTTCCTATCCACCTCTTTCTTTATTTTCCATACCCTCTCTAATTACACTCCATGGCTGCCAGTAACAGCAGACTTGAGTCAATATTTTTCTCTGCAATGTTCCTCAGAAGAAGTGCTGGATCTTATTTCCTAAGATGTCTGTTGCTGTTGTTGTTTTTTTCCCCAGTATGCCTATCAAGAAGAACAGGAGCGACCACTCCATGCACCAACCACACAGTGCTGTGAGTGTCACAAGCCACTTCTGCATCCACCTCGTCCTGTTCTGTCCCCCGCTGTGTCCTTTTTATGCCTCCTCTTTTTCTTCTCCTCGCCCCCTCTGCTCCACCGTACTGACATAACGTACATAACGGGACGAGACGGGAGGTGGAAATGAGGCTGATAGATGAAGCAAAGGAGGAGGGGAGGAAAGCTGATGTGACGAATCATGCATGCAAGGCTGTCTGAGTAGAATGACTTATAGGTGCTAGATGTCTGATGAATGTGAACTGACATACAATGGGTTGTCAGACACACGCTGCCCTGCCCTGACTGTCTGCCTGTCAAGTGATGATGACACAGGGAGCAAGTGTGTATAGTATAAATCCATGGACAGAGGGCTTGGATGGTGGCATGATGCTTGTTTGTGCAGAGATGATAACAGCATGTGTGTATTTTCTGTGCTTAGTTACTTGGCAGCACCGAGGCCAGCAGCATCTGAGCACAAGCCGATTCTGATCTGAGCTTCTCTAAAGACCTTGTGCTTTTTCTGTACTCACACACATGTGCATACACACTAACTTATGAACCCTCTGCACACATATTTACATCTTAAAATAATTACTTCTCAGGGCTACACGTCTCTGCATGTTTGTTTACCTGGCTTTGCGGTCGACTGATGTTTTAAATTTATGGCCCCAAACCTAATTTAGTTTTCTCAACCCTTTATCTCCTCGCAGGTAATTGGAGTCTGTGGGGAGATCAGCAAAGTAAGTTTCTTTCATGCGCCTCTGCTAATGACTTGGAGTAATTCTGTATTTATTGTCCATGTCTCACTTAATGTAATGATCTCTTTGTGTAGTTTTCCTCGGAGACCATTAGCTGCCATGAAAATATAGTTTTTCTCCGTGCACACGTCCTCTCTGAACTTCCTCTTAGCTCATATCCACATTAAAGTCAAGCTGGTAGAATTAAATACAGTGAACTGTGGCATTTGGTGAAGGCTTTTTATCTACATATTGTACAATAAACTATATTTAAATTTACAGTTTAAGGTACATTTTGAAGATTTTCAACCATGTCTTCCTTGTGCATTTACATGGCCCAGTCGCAATAAACATTCCTCATGTAACCACCTCAGTTAGAAGAGACCAGCCTGAAACAGCTCGATCAGAGGGCATTTTCAATTGGGTTGAGATGGAAGGGGTAAACCTTTGATAATCCGTTTGCCCTACCTGGGGGAAGGTGACGTACCTGGAGTGCGCGCAGCACAGACATGCTGCAACAGCTACGTGCCTCCCTTTGATAATTTTGACAAAGAATTGCTCAAAAAAACGCCCTGCTAGAGCTACGATCTTATGCGAGCTCTTTGATTTTGAAACAGTAAGCTTATGTAGCATTGTTGCTACAGGCTGCAGTGTGGAGTTGCTGGACGTAGCAATCATCTATCGCTACCGGTAGCAGTAGCCTGCATACGAGATGTTTTGGGAACATCAGTATATTGTAACATTTAGTCTGCGTGTGAGGTGTTTAGAGGACATCTGTAGTTTGTAGCTACAGAAAATAACCTTAGTTACACTAACATTACTTACTACTAAGTTGTATTAATAGGTGGAACCACTTCTTCTCCCTTTATAATTTATGTATTTAATGAATTGAATTTATTTTCTCAATAAGGTTGAAAAAAAAACCTACTACTTCTGTTATATTTCCGGCAGATTTGACACTTCACAGTGGCCAGTAGCACTTAACTCAAGTTAAAAACGTTGGATTCTAATTAAATGCTTTCCGGCATGTTAACAGTTCAGTTGGACTCTCTAATCAAAATGATTTTAATGAGACTGAATGAGTGTGCAGATGAACGATGTTAAGGTGCCCCCCTGCTGCCAGCTCCTGGAGCTTCCTGCCCATTCACCAGCCGAAATTCGCTGGATGATGCAAAATTTCATTTCATCCAGCAGATTTCTGCTCACAGCACGAGTGCGGAGCTCTCGGCGCTGCTAGGACCAGACCTGGTTGAAAGTTGGCAGTGTCCCTTTAATATTCTCCTAAAAAGATGCTAGAATTAAACATCAGTCAAAAATAAAATAGTAAATAGATAATACTTTATCTTTTAGAAAGTATCAGGTATCTATTAAGGAAAGTAAAAATTAATTCGAGTAGAAATACAACATTACAACATCCATTATTATGGAAAACACAATAAACACTATTAGCATAATTTTTGACATCATTGTGCATCATTTTTGTTTCTCAAAACTTTGTTTGCGTCAACAGACGAGGATCCAGACAGCGCCGTGGACGACAGGGACAGTGACTACCGCAGCGAGACCAGTAACAGCATCCCGCCTCCCTACTACACCACCTCCCAGCCAAACGCTTCCATGCACCAGTATCCCATGAGGCACCAGCAATACAGACACTCCTATGGCGACGACATCCACGACCTGGACTACGACCACAGAGCCATGAGGTAACGAGCGTCCTACAGCCATTACGTAGCCACAGCTGATACTGAGTGGTTTCCTTTTCATGGTGGGATGTCAGAATGTGTAAGCAACAGGGAGAGAGGCTTTGTTTTGAGACAGGAAGAGAGAAACACCAAAAGAACAAAAGTGTTTAATGTTGAAGTTGTAATATCACACGCCCCCATCTTTAACAAATGTTCCTATTTGAAGTCTAGCATTTAGCCTTGAGACAGCTCAGCCCCTGCAGCCTTGTTTTGTTTCACTGTACTGTACATGGTAACATGTTGTCCCACTGTGCTCTCCTCCTCTAGAGAATAACCCTGGCCTCAGTGTATACAAGCACGCTGGGGCGCGCAGTTCTTGTATACAGGTCATGTATGAAGTGGGCCTTTGTGGTTATCTTTTCTGTGTGCATGTGTGAACGCGTGCGTGCGTGCCTGCATCTCTGTGTGCATGTTGAGCGTGTGAGCATCAGAAACCCCATGTGATCTCCTCTGCGCTAACATGTTGTGGAGAAAATAAATGACTTTCTCAACATTTGTTTCAAAGGCGGCAGATAATTGAATGTCACGCATTGCTCAGAAAAGCTGCAACAGAAAGTTTGACATTTTCATTTGGTTAGATTTAGATGGGTGACACAGATCTTCAAGTGTTCAAACTCAGTGAGAGGTCTTTGTGCAGAAAATTAAAGGATAAGTTCACAGTTTTTCCAAGTCTGTCTTTAAACAAGAGTCAGATGTTTATATGAGCATCGAAGCAGGTCTGGCTTGCTTTAATCATTCTTCCCATTCATGATGGCCATTTATGGGGTACTTAGCCAATTTTTTAACCAGCTCTGTGTCATAACAAAGTGGGTACTATGTGCAAATAAACTGTGGTAAACCTGCTCATGTTACAGCTTAAACTTGTACTCTGGCAGATTTTTGCAGGCTCCAGGGCTGTTGCTCAACTACAGATTATACTTTTGCATTTTTGTATGCCCGCCACCACGGACACAAAATGTATAGAAGCGGATTGAGAGAGAGATCCACCCTTCTCTGTCTGAAACTCAGATCAAACTGCAAAACTGGCAGTGCCGATTAAATATAAACCAAGATTATGTTACTGCATTGCCCATTTCATGACTAAAATGGCTTCAGAAATATATTGTAGTGTACTGTTTGGCTGTAATACGAGAATTTGTGAACAGGAAGTGGATGCCATACTGTTTCCTGTATTGTAATTACGAGGGCTGAAATTACACACACGTGGTGAAACTAAGCAGTGTTGTTACCACCAGCCGCCCTCCATATTATTTCCTATGTCAAAACTCACGCTAAGTCACCCACCAGTGGGAGCGTTTATTGGTCCAGTGTGGCACAGTGCATTCTGGTAGTTGTAGGTTTTCTACCTCTTGAGCAAAAGTGAATGCCGCACCCATTCATTCATCCATCCATCTATCCATTTTTATCCGCTTATCTGGGACCCTGGGACCGGGTCGCGGGGGCAGCAGGCCAAGCAAAGCACCCCAGATCCCCCTCTCCCCAGCAACACTTTCCAGCTCCTCCTGGGGGACCCCAAGGCGTCGTTTCAAGGCCAGATGAGATATGTAATGCCTCCAGTCTGTTCTGGGTCTGCCCCGGGGCCTCCTATTGGTAGGATGTGCCCAGAACACCTCTAACAGGAGGCGCCAAGGAGGCATCATGATCAGAAGCCCAAACCACCTCAACTGACCCCTTACGCGAAGGAGCAGTGGATCTACTCCGAGCTCCCTCCGGATGTCCGAGCTCTTTACCCTATCTCTAAAGCTGAGCCCATCTACCCCACAGAGGAAACTCATTTTGGCTGCTTGTATCCACGATCTCAGTGTTTCAGTCACTACCCAGAGCTCATGACCATAGGTGAGGGTTGGGATGTAGATGGACCAGTAAATTGAAAGCTTCGACTTCCAGCTCAGCTCCCTCTTCCCCACGACAGTCCACTGTAGCGCCCGTGTCACTGTAGACGCCACAATAAACCCATTTCTCTGTTGTTTCTGTGGTCATGCAGCACCAATTTAAAAAATATTTGTGCCTCTCTACTGCATATACAGCAGAAAGATCCTTTCCTTTGCTCCTCCTATTTAAGTGTTGAGGGACAAAATCAAGTGGGTATATTCCAAAGTTAAAGAGGGAGTTAAAATTTCCTCTTTGTGTCTCAGTGTTTTCTTGTTGAGCTGCAGGGGAGGGATGGTAACACAAAGAGGAAATTTTGCACTAAAAAGACAATAAATAGACAGAAGACACCCAGTTGAATCACCTAACTCAAACTGCTGAAGCTTCAAATTAACTTTAGATGAACTTTGGAGAACTGGATTTTTTTCTACCGTCATTTACATTGTGAGCACAACAGAAAGTGATCTTTTAATGGCCAGTATGAACAGAGGGAATGATGACAGCAATCACATCCTGCCTCAGTGTTCATATGAACATCAGACTGTTGTGTTAAGAAAGTGTGAAGCTATCCTGTAAGCGGCCAGTGCAGAGACTCAGTTTGGTTAGAGCTTTCTTTGAAAGATTTGCGCTGAGCTCTACTGATGCTCCTCTCCCACCTCTCCCCTCCTCCCCACCTCCCTCCCTACTCCTCTTACCAGACACTATGATAGTTTAGACTCGGCCACCAACGGGCGCAGCGATATCGACTCAGGCTCAGGATCGAGCCGGCGCACCAGCCGTCAGTATTCTCTAGACAGTAGGCATTCACTGTCCGATAGGTGGGTCTCTGTACCTCCTCTCCAACTCCTCCTCCTCTTCCTTCTCCTGCTCCGGCCTGTGACTCCGTCTCGCTGTGACGTCAGTGGTGGACTTGTCCCGTCCTCCTCGCTCGCTGTGCTTGCATGCATGTGCTCTTATCCTATCTCTGTATATGTATATTCTATACTTTCTATAGAAAGTTTCTGGTCCTGCATCTATATTGACTGTGTTCCTGGTGAAGAATCACAACTCAGAATCACAAATGATGTATCATACTCATCTTTGCCATTATTGAACTCTTATAAGTTCTGCACAGTTTTGTGTTTATGTGTGTGGGTGAGTGATTGACAAGATGTGCGTGTGTGCGTGTGTGTGTGTGCGTTGTTCTGAGACAGAGAGGTTAATTGTTGGTTGGAGTTTGTGTAAGAGCCTGTGTGAATCTGTGTGTCTGTGCGCGGCAGCCTGTTATTACAGCCTTATCCTGTATGTGACTTTAAAAAGAGTCCTGTCTTATTCTGGCTGTCCCGCACTTGTTAATTATACACATTAAATTTCCACTTGTAAGACAGCAGGAGGCCCCATAATCAGGCCCTAACAGAGAGGCCGAAACAGATTACGTTCATTTTCATCTTCATTTCATCATGTTTTATATTTATTCTTTGCTAAGAAATAAGGCCGACGTTTATTCAGACCCAAACATTATGCAATTTGTCCCTGTCTGTGTCGCTCTTTGTGCTGGATGAGAGACGGTGAGATAGGTGATGAAAAGAAAAGAACAGGGGTGTCGTGATTGAGTGTTTATGTGTCCATTCATCCATACTTGTGTATTCCCTTTGGTTCCCTCCGCTCCTGCATCATGCATTATTGAACCCACATGACTGTAATCAATAGAGACGAAACGATAAAGTGTGTGAGCGTATGCGTACATGGGTGTGTGTGTGTGTGTGTGTGTGTGTGTGTGTGTGTGTGTGAGAAAGTGTTTTTGCATGTGTCTCAAATCTCTCTCTGACTCATGGTCTGTCTCAGTGTCTAATAGCCTCATTCATCATCGTGAATACATATTATTCACTTATTTATCTGCAGAAAGAGACTGTTTTTGTTCTGCCAACGCTAATAAATTACCGCTCAACCTTCCCAGGCTCACTGAATATGTCTGTTTATATTTTTAGATTTATGACAAATGTGCTCCTATGTTTTTGCTAATCGTTTGCTTTTGTATGGTGTGTGTTTCTGTATTCAATTGTGTGTGAGCTACTATTCATAATCACCGTGCCCGTTACTAAAAGAAATGATTCCCCTTGCAGTTACATAGATGCATCACTAGCCCAGCCCCCCCCCCCCCCCCCCCCCCCTGCTCTGAGTTTTCTTATTGGTTGTTTTAAGGTCATCTGTTCCTGTTGGTTAGCTGTCTTCCTCCCTGGCCCCTACCCACCACAAGTTCCTTAAGTGTCACTGTGACAGCCAAACTCCTTGTTGTGCAAATGTGGGAGCTCCCGTAGTTTACCTTTAAACCTACATGAGTGTGTTTATGTAACAGGTGTCTGTGTCTCCCCCTCCCTCCAGTCCCACAGACAGTCGTTACGCCTCGTCAGGCGAGTTGAGTCGAGGCAGCTCTCAGCTCAGTGAGGAGTTTGTTGCTGAGGACGGCGAGAGCTTGCGAGGTTCAGAGTTCTACGATGAAAACGACTCCTACCACTCCTGCCACTCCTCCGTCAGCTACGGCAAAGAGGATTCCCCAGGATGGGATGGTGAGGACCCCCAAGGCGTCTACAGTGATGAGGGAGGCTACCTCAAAGATGGAGGGGAAGAGGGGGCGCTGTACGCCGAAGAGGAGGGCGACATGTACGGGGAGGATGGAGAGTACAACTACGAAGATGAGGAGGACATGCCTTTCGAGGAAGATGAAGATATGTATCCACTTGACGGCACACTCAGTGAAGACCAGGAGCCACCCTACACCCCCACACCTACAAGCACTGCCCCCACCCTGATGCCACCCTCTGATAGTCTTGCCTCCACCAGGCCACCTCTGGAGAAGCAGCCGTCGCTGCATCAGCAGCGGCCGGCCCAAGATCAGGTCCAACCCCCCAGCACAGCTCCTGGTCTACCTCCAGTCACACAGGATGACACATTGCCCCCTTTCAGTGCAGAATCCACCAAGCCTCCATTTACACCCACCCAGCCAGCTCTGTCAACCACCACCACATCCACCCCTACGACCACATCACAGGTTCCAGCTCCAGATACCAAGCCCCTGGAGCCTGAACCCGAGTCCAGAGTGCCACTGGAAGAACCTAAACCTCCTGAGCAGCCTCCGGCAGCAGAGAGTGTCCCCCCAGCTCCTACGGAGAAAACAGAGGAGCCACCTATTCCAAGGTGAACACTGTTCGCATGCTATCAGCTTCATACAGGGAAAATAAAATAAGCATTCACACACCGTTGACACTGAGCATTTTGGCACAAAGACATTTGTCTGGCAGTTTACTCAACAAGAAGCACATACAGTAGATACAGTATACCAGGATTCTCAGGGTCATAAAATTCCTGGAAAAGTTATGAAATTTCAGAGACTGTTTTCCAGGCCTTGAAAATACACTTTTTTGGCTATTGTTGTATGTTCCAAAAAAATTCCCAAACTTTATGCGACATATCTTCCTTGTATTACTAATTTCCAATCTAGTGCTGCACTGCGTAACCCTGGAAACCCTTGCATCACTTGGCACACATAAATCAGACCAGCATCACGTCATTGCCAAGGCTCTGCCCCTTTTTGTCTGGTGATTCAATCAAATTTACAGATTTGATTGAATCACCAGGTATTTGTAATATCCGGGCACTGTGTTGGCTCATTGATCCACTTGTGCAGGGGAGGGCTGAGGGAGCATGACGGCAGAGGAATAAACCTTCATTCAAGGAATAATTGGATACAAACTTATATAAATTATAATCCGCAAATGCCTGGGAGGTGCATGTTTAATCATGTATGACTGTACTGCTATATGGGCCTACCTATTTAAAGTACTTAAATACAGTCATGGAGATGGGTTGAAAAATTGTGGAAAGGTTTGGAAAATTCATTGGTAAAAATGTGTGGAAACCCTGGTATACATACTTCAACAACCAATGGGGAGCACACAGACAATTATCCAAAAGAAGAACATAGGAAACAGACACTGGAGGAAGGGGCAGGGATGGGAAAAAAACATTTCTGCTGCTTTCCATGTACATTGGAAGTCAAAGTTCGGAGCTGGGAATGATGTCACACCTGAGTTGATCGCATTCAAGTGCAACAAATCAGAAAACCAAGATCTTGTTAACAATACCACTTTAAGCCAGGTTAGCCACTGGTTGCAATACCAGCTGACAACAATGCATTATGTTGTATTTTACATATACAAACACTGTAGCACGTTCACAGATAGATGTTAAGCCCCGTTTCCACCAACACTTAAGGTATGGTACCTTTGGAACCAAAAGTAACCCTTCAGACATGCTACTGCAAACAGTACACTTAAATGTGGGCGGGGTTTTTGTCACTCACTGCTCCGTCCAGCACTCACTGTATTTCCTCATTATCAATGACACAGAGGGAAGTCTGCACCTCATTATCGTCCACAGAACGAGGCTGCACGCCAACATTTTCAGAACAAAATAAAACAGGCTGCAGCGAGAGTCTCTCTCCATGGGATATGTAAAAATCGCGGGTTTGTGCATTTAGTCCTTCTCAGGCAAGCTCAGGGGTTTAGTGTTGATGGAGCCCACAGGAACGACGCTCCGTGACACTTTTTGTTTTTTTCTCAGAGTGAGGATTAGAATATATGCAGTTCACGTAAGATAAGAACAGATCCACTCATTACTAAAAGTGTAATATACTAATAGTGGAATATTTAAGGTGTGTTGATTGATTCACGTCAACTCATACATTGAGTAACGTTACAAGTTGGCGTTCCACCTTAAAAGTCCCTGGCAGTCGGCCCAGTGAATTATGTTATTCTTTAACTCAGACTCCAGCTGCTGTGAAAGGCAGCAAAACATCCTTTCATTTTATAGTAACAGTTTACTAATAAAACTCTCCACAGTATGAACGGTGGTTACATGAGCCTCAAAACCAGCTACAGCTCAGCCCTGAGCAGAGTGACCGTCCTCTACTGACCAATCAGCAGACTGCAGTGTTCACAGCTCCACCTTTTAGTACCAGATCTGTGTGCTAGGTACCCCAACAGAGGGGGGACCAAACATGGGGACGGTACGGAGCGGTTCCATTGGTACCATCCACAACTTTTCACAGTGGAAATGGGGAAAAAAAAAAGCGTACCGAACTGAACTGAACCGTACTGCTTGGTGGAATCCGGGCCACCTTTAGCCAACAATATCTATTTCCATAATTACTGTACATTCACTACATTAGCTAATAGAGCACGCACTAGCACATCTATAGATAACAATTTTCCCCTCTTCAATTGTTCTTTTAGTTTCCCAAAGAGGGAAATCATGGAACCTGGTCCTGCCAGAGCCAAAGCCAACTGGCTTCGACTTTTCAGCCGAGTACGACTACAGCTGCAAGAGGTACAGCCCATGTGTGTTTCTTCGTGTACCTTTGTGTGCGACAGGTGAATTGTCCGTTAAATTAAGCCTGCGCTCATAAAAGTGGGTAACATGTCCTCTGTTGTTGTTGTTGCTCTGGTTTAATTTATGCGTCTACTGTTTGAGCTCACTGACTTGTTGCATCAGTCCCTGCATGTCCTACTGTTACTGTGTTTTCTCCCAGTTTTTGGTTACTGCTGTGGATTTTATTGTCTTGTGTTGAATTGATAGTTTCTGTTTACCCCTTGTACTGTTTTGCCATTTCATTATTTTCTTTTCAGTTGTTTGCCATCCTCGTAGCGATTTGCATGTAGTCCATTGTGAGTACCCATGGCTGGAGCAGACGCTCAGGTGGGTGTGGCCAGTAGTATGTTAATTAATCAGTCTTAATTTATATTTTATACATCCTGTGTAGCTCATAGATATTTATGGGGAGCTAAGCAGCACATAGGAAGCTGCTGAGTTGTTTTTTTTTCCATAGCCAATCACGAGTATTTCTGTTCGTCAGTGTGACGTAAGTATCAGTGCCGCGTGTCATTCTTTGAACAGGCAGGCAGGCAAAGAACATGTCTTTCAATAATAGAGCAGATAGAATTAGAAGAGTGATTACACGGATGGCCATCTGGCTGTAATCCACTTTTACTATGATTCTCAAACACAGAGAAGTCACTGCTGATGTCAATAATCACCACACTCACTCAGAAAAGACACAACTCAGCTTTACCGCTCTCCTCATCTCTCCCTTTTTCTTTCTATCTCCCACTTGTACCACTGTTGTATTATTCATTTGTGAGTTCTCGGTACAATTACCGTCATTGTGGCTACAGCTGCTCGTGAATCTCAGCAACTGAAATAGTGCTTTTTGCCAAGAAACACCATAAAGTGTCTCTCGATTTTGTTGTTCTCAGTATATAAAAGCAGTAAATTCAGTGCTGTAGTGTGCTATGCTTCTCATTTTTCCAGCCGCAGCTCTAATGGCACCTGCTTGCCTCTCTTCCTCATCATATCTCTCTTTTTCCTCAGGCTCGAGGAGAAAGTGTTGGCATCGCCTCTCTGCTTTTATCAGCAGGGTAAGTAGCCATGACGCTGTTACTACTACGGTCATTGAAAATCTATAATTTACCAACCCAAAGCCAAGCCCATGGCTTTAATGTCTGAATGCATTTCTCGCCTAATTGATTCGTCATGTCCAGGTCCTAGTTAACAACTGTAGCTGAAAAAATAGCTGGTGTTGAATCCTGCACATCTGTGCATGTTTTGTGTCCAGGATGGGTGGCGCTCTGTATAGCATTGACAGCATGCCAGACCTCAGGAAGAGGAAAGCTATGCCTCTCGTCCGAGATCTGGTGAGTTTCTGCACTAATCTCTTTATATTCCCCTGACTAAGAGTCTCGCATCTCCCCAGTCCATCTATCACTCCACTCATCAGTGAGAGCTCTCATCCACTAAACCTACTCTTGCTTCCTGTCTGACTCTCTGCTGCAGTTTCTCATCTTATTCTCTTTACCTATTTTCTTTCTTTACCTTTACTTCTCTTCCTCACTGTCCTTTTGTCCACTGCACTATGTCCACTATGCTAACAGACCCCAGAAAGTGCTGCAGGGCAAATAGACCACTGGCGAATCCAGAGGTTTCCTTTGACGGGCACCGCTGTTTGCTCGTTGTTGTCATGTAATAGACCTTTCATAACCCCATGCTGCCATCATCCCCGTGCCTCCCTACCAGTGCCTCATTAGAGATAAGACAGTGAGAGATTTAATCCATGGAGGGAAAGCTGTAACTCATTCATACAAGTCACGTCCCCAGTGTGTCTTGTACTATTACACAACCTAGAAAGCACTATGGCTGTGTTACCTTTACTAAAATATATATGAGCTCAGAATATGGATAGACACAAAAGGTATCATGTTTCAGGTTTTCAGAAAGACAAAAAAGGGAGGAACAGATTGACATTTTAGGGATGTCCCAAGCCGATCTCAAAGACCAGTATCGGGGCCAACCAACTGATGGGGTTCTGCTATATTGAGCTATATAGAGTCCAGTTCGGGCCTTTGTTTTACGTGACCTAGTGTTTTTTTACTCACAGAGCTTTCATGCACAGCAACACAAGTGCAGCCATCATCAACTCTCATGAGCAGGGGCCCCTCACACAGCGAAACACTGCACTCCATAAGACAGCAAAATGCAGAATGAGACTGTTAACTTACGTTATTTACTGTAGTTATGAGCACTCATTTCAGCTCAGTGCAAGAAACTCTTGCTTGGTGGAGAGCAGAGCCCTGCACTGGGTCGGGTACCCGCGGGTACCACAGTTGATTTGCGGGTGGTTTTTAAAAAAACATTTTTCCCCGGGTTCGGATCTGGGTGGAAAAAATAACATGCAGGTCGGATCGCGGGTTTTAGATAAACACATCAGTCATTAGTTTGGTAAACTACAGATAACTATCTTGGTCATTATTTACTCCCTGAGGATCGCCTCCGCTATTTCGCAACGGTCATTGGTTCAGCTGTTTACACACGTTTCACCATCTAATAACACAATTTGTGATTGGACGAGAGAATCAACATGGCTGCCACCGTCTAACAAGCGCCGCTTCCAAAACACTAAATAATTATTTAGGTATTTGAGAAATAAGTGGATAAAACGTACAACTATCACTTTATAATGTTTCCGAAGTGTTTCCCTGATGGATTACTTCTCTCCTCGATGGATTCTAAAAACACGTGACGGCTTGTTACTGCTGAACGTCACTCTGGACAGAAAGTAAGTCTATTATTACACATGTAAAGTTCCTTTACATAGATTAAAAGTTTAAAAGCATTAAACGAAACACACGAGTGTTTTTACACTCGTATGGGAGAAGAACACAGAGGGTTGATGATGGAGCTGAAGTCAGGTTTTTATTGTGAGAGCTGCTTCATTCAGGTCATTGTTTACTTACTGGCACCTTAACTGTGGCGATATGCTGTTAAATATTCAGCCAGTATGACCCAAAATGATTACTTTAAATCCGGGTTACGGGTTGGGCTGCTGGTCATGTTTCAACGGGTCGGACCGGGTTGCGGTACTAAGTGGCCTGATGCGCGGGTTTGCGGTTCGGGTGCGGGTTTGTACGTCGCCGGGTCAGGTCGGGGCGGATCTTGAAAACTGGACCTGTGCAGGACTCTGGTGGAGAGACAGGAGAGACAGACGGCGGTGTAGAGCCGATGACAACCACACTCACCACACCACTTGAGCAACAAAAGCCCCATACGAGTAATTTCTTAATTAATCCATGCAAAAGAAGTCCAGACGATGAAAATAAACATGAAACGAAACACAACTGATTCAGGCGGCAAAGGCTGCGTCAAAGCCTGCTTCTAAAGGGATAGAAACATTCTCTCAAGACAGTAGACTCACAAGTCAGTCTTTAGACGCTTTGCTTAACTAAAGACTGATGTCTTTCTCCCTGATTTTGTGTTTAGATGGGCGGATACAATTTCAGAGTTAAAAAAAACTCCCTACGTTGCAGAACCAATAGTAAATCTGCAGGGCGGTCCTTCGGTGGCTCACTGAACTCTTGTGCTCGTAAACATAGTCCGACTGCATTAAAAGTTTTAAACAAAGTCGCTGTAAGTCCTTCATTTCCACAATCTTGTGGACTGAGCACACGTTTGATAAAACGGAATTAAATCTCTCGGCATCCATTTTCAAGCTCTCTGTGTGTTTGTTTCCTTGTGGGTGAGAAAAGGGGGAGCGCACGTCTCCGGGAGGGCGTGTCCTTTTCAAAAATGCAAGAGGCGTTGCTTTGTTGCCGACCGTTTTCTCCGGTGTGTTAAACACACTTTGGAAAGGAGTGTCCCCAGACTATCAGAAGGCGGAGATCTCTGATTGTCTGGTGGCAAGACTATCAAGACAGCAACAAGGCCAAAAAGTTTTGTTATTTTATACTTTATTTGGTTAAAATAAAATAAAATAAAAAAGTAACAGCTTGGATGGAGGGAAGTTTTTTTCATAATGCACTGCAGCTCTTCAACTGTCAAGCATATAGGTCTACATTGGATAATCTTTAATAACTTTTATGTACTTATAGTATGCACTGTGCAGCTGTACTATCTAGGAAAATAGAAGTGTCAGTAGGGACTCTGTATCAGCAGATATTCAATATGAAATGACTTGGTCGGGATTGGAGGCAAAAGAAACTTGATTGGGACATCCCTATTTCTCACTGAGAATTAGAAAAGGAGACGATTGAGGAGCTGCAAGTGTGGAAACAAAGGAAACAGCTTCCAACCTCTTGTCATTTTTGCACTTCAGTTCAGGGGTGGAGCCAGACGTTGTAAACATTCAAGGCTCAGCCCAAACCTTTTTTTGCCATTTAAGATAATACAATGTCTAAAAATCTGTACATGATTGGGAAAAATGTGATAGTTACCAAGAAAAAAAAAATCATCCTGTAGAGTCCTGTCTTCATCATTCCAAACCCACTGAACAACAAATGTCGAACATGACTAATTCTTACTCTTACTCCTGGCTGTCAGATGTTACTATTATTATGTCACATAATAGAGGTAGAGTAGGAATTTGGCAGAATCAACGTTACTAATCTTGAAACCTGATTTAATATACTATGCTGGAGTACAGTTCAGCTGACAAATCCATGTGATAATAATTTTGGCTGCTCTATTAGCAAATCAAGGATCCTCAGCAATGCCAAGTAAATGTGGTCTTCAAAACTCTGAGTTGAATACAAGGCCAAACGTTGAGCATTTACTCAATTGTGTTAGATTTCCTTAGAGAATAGCATATATTTCAGCACTTTTGAGAAAACATTAAGAGCCAGAGCCTCAGAGGCCACCCCCAGCTCTGCCCCTGCTTTAACAAATTAAATTGAACATTAGTGTACTAAATAGTGAGCTATAGTGGTGCTGGTAGGCAGAGTTTCTTTACCTTCAAACAGAGCCAGGCTAGCTGCTCCTCCATGTTTCCAGTCTTTGTGCTAAGCTCACAGGCAGCAGGCCATAGCTTAATATTTAACAGACAATTTAGAGGGGTTTCAGTGCTCTGTAACTCTCAACAAAAAAAAGAACAAGTGGACAGAATTTGTCGAAATGCTGTACTATTGCTTTAATGCAAGGATTCGTTCTGTAGTGGAGGCTAGTTGAATAGAAGTCAGCCTGGAACAGAACAGCTCTTTATATGAACTGCCATTTTCCTTCACACACCAAATCCAAGGTAATTAGCTCAGATGACTGTCTTCATTAATAAATCTTGCTGTCACAAAGAAACAGTGACTACACACTGACAGACAGTCACAGGCAGGTGCATTGATGTTTCTCTTCCTCTCTCTGTCTCTTGCTTTCACGCACACACACTCAGAACTTGTCAGTGTGTCAGGTAATTGATCGGACAGGGTGGGGTCTGGCTTAATGAGCAGTGATGGCAGCCTCCTTCATTCACCTATCAAATACTGAAGCCTGGTTGCAGCTGTGATTTTCTCGCTGTCAGAGTTTCCACATAGATTCACCTTGTTTGATTCTCCCCCCATTGTTTTGTTGTGGATGAACATTCTTGTCTAATGACAGTAACTACAGTGTGTGCACAATGAATGCAGC